>NC_135313.1:26091759-26716759 GCF_048772815.1 Callospermophilus lateralis | reverse complement strand
TTCTAGTGCATTGGATGTCACTTCTGAAACATATATCATAGAATATAGTTTTCAGTTAGGAATAAAGTCTTCATATATAAACCTTGAGCAAAATTATCATGCCTGCATGAATTAATTGTTAAGTATAGGTGATTCATTTAAAAGACAAAATCAAATTTACATTTTATTTATAAAAATGAAATGTGTGTTTATTTTTCATATTACATAAGTTCATTATTTGTTAGATGGCTGTTGTTTTACTCTGTGGACTGTCTTTTATTGTAGGTCTGTTCACTCTCAGAAATCAAATTAAGAGGAATAACTGTGGTTGAATTGATTACTTAGCCCTTTTCACTTTGAGAGACATTTGGTTTTTCCTATATTGTTCTTTTCCTTTGGCAAAACCCTCCTAAATACTCCATTCCTTTAAAAAATAAGTTTTTAAAAGTTCTACTTTAGTTTTAAAAGTTTTATTTGAGGCCTGAGGAGGTGACTCAGTGATAGAGAACTTTCCTAGCATGCATGAGGCCCTGAGTTTGATCTAGTGCTGCAAATAAATTAATAATTTAATAGATAGATAGTCTTATTCTAGTTTTAATTGACATAATAATTGTATAAATTTTGGGGTAAAATGTAGCCACTAATATATTTTATGCACATGTGAATTATGTAATGTCTAAATCCTAGTAATTATTTAGTCTATCACTACAAACATTTATCATTTCTTTGTGCTACAATATTCAAAATTCTCTCTTCTAAGTTAACACCATTAACTACAGTCACCCTATTATTCAATAGAACCCCATGACTTAATCCTCATATTTAACTGTAACTTTGTACCCATTAACTCACCTCCCTATCCTCTGGTAGACACTGTTCTACTCTCTGCTTTTATTGAACTCAACCTTTTTAGCTTTCACATACGAGTGAGATTATGCAGCATTTGTCTTTATACATCTGGTTTGTTCTGGTACTTCTTATTAGAGCTGCACTAAAAGTCAATAGACTGCCATCCCCTCACAGAGCAAATTTTTCATAATACTCCTGGAAGGAATCTAGACTCTACTAACACCAAACTTCTTTGCAATCATGGCCTGAATTCTTATCAAGGGAAACACAGTTGATCATACAATAAAAACACTTGATTGAACACTCTCGTGGTTTTGGATATGAGTTGTCCCCTCAAAACTCCTATTAATGCAGAAATATTAAAAGTAGAATTATAAGATTATGAGAGCTATCACCTACTCAGTCCATCCTGGTTTGAATGGACTGACTGGGTGGTAACAGTAGGCAGGTGGGGCATGATTGGAAGAGTTGGATCACTGGGGGCTTGCCTCCACAGGGTCCTTCCACCATGATGTTATACCTCATCTTGGGCCCAGAACGCTGTCTGTCATCTAAGGAATAAGACCTCTGAAACTGTGAGCCCTAAACAAACTTTTCCTTCTCTAAGTTGCTCTTGTCAGGTATTTTGATCAGTGATACAAACGCTAATTAAAACATAGACAAAATAACATTTCTTAATTGTTATGTATTTTGTTCTCTGACATTTTCTTACTCCTTGACATTCTCTTTAACTTTAACTTCCAAGATAAAATCACTAAATTGTTCTTTGTCTCTTATTTCTCTGGCTGTTCCTTCTTCATTTCCCCCCCCCCTACTGACTTTTGGGTCCTTCTTGATCTTCCCTACCCCACATCTATGATGTAAAAATTCTTCTCTTTATAAAAATAAAATTTCCTACAAACAAGCCTATTCTTGCTCTACATTTCCCCTTTTGAGAAAACTGAGCTTTTTAAAATTCAGTATTTTCTCAATAATAAATATGGGCTGATTTATCTTATTCCAGTATTAGTAATTTGGACCAAAATTCTCTACAATGTTACACAGCTTTATAGTCTGTTTCCAAATTAAATTTTTCAATATACTAGGACTTATCATTATGTTTAGTCTTTTTCCTATATCTAATTCATATTGAATTCTTGATTAAATCAAACTCATAAGTATGATTTTTCACCATCTATTCATGGCCTGACACATTAACTTCTTTTCTAAAAAAGAATTTATATTAGAGCATTATAGTTATACATAATAGTGGGATTAATTTTGACATAATTGCACTTGAATGGAATATAATTTGCTACATTTCTGTCCCCAGTACTGATACATTAACTTCTTTAAATGAAACCTAAAACCTCCACAATCTGACTCATATTAATTTCCGACACCTATTTTTTTTTAGGTTCTGACTTTTGCTCCATTCTGAGAAGAAAGATAATAAAGCCAAGTTTGCTATTACCATTAAATACTTTTTAAAACAAACAAACAAAAGCAGTGCACATAGTAAAAGTGTCATGGTTGGCCTGTACTTTTAAATTTCTCTATAATAATATTTTTTCTTGGACATTCAGGAACAAATTAGTTTGTCTACAATAAATTAGTTTTCAAAATGGAGGATATTAATGCGACAGTGGCTTCTCCATTCTGAGTATCTATTTTTAATGGTTTCTTTTTACTACTCCTTATCAGGTTCCTTGACATGGAATAATCAATATCACATTGAGGTGAACAGTGTTTTAAATATGATTATTGATACCCAGTATCTATAAATGAGATAGGATCAAGGAAATAAGATCAACATTTATTGATAAGTAAACCCCACTAGGTTTTTTATAATAATAATTGACATAATAATTAAAATACTCCAATAAATCATGTAGGCAGACAGAATTCTAGACTGGCCATTAAATTCATAAGCATTACTGGCATGAACGTTCTTTGCAAGCCTTAGGACAGGTGTTTGGCATCCTCATTAAGATATTGCTAGTCTTTTCAGTCATCTGGTTCAGAACAACTGGGGCACCCGAAAAGGCACATTTGAGATAGTACTATCTTTAGTATACTTTTATCCACTCGTATACAACATCCATTTGAAGTGCAAAATATTTATAAGCATGATCCTCCAAAATGACACCAGAAAACTGCAAAGCACATCCAAAGTATGTGAACCAACACCAGAGACTTCATTTACCAATTAGGCCCATCTGGGTTTGTCTTGAAGGAAAATTCCCAAACTTTCCCAGTTCCTAGTGACCTTAACATCTCAATAATATTTTTGTGACTCTTCTAAAGTTCCAAAGAATATCCACAGTTCCAAGTATAAAATGTTTTGGTCCAAATAATTTATTAACTCTCTGTCCTAATAACTTAATTGGTGATTGAAAAAGACATGGTTTGAAACTTTAAAAAATCAATGCTTTAATTTTATTTTTGAACTCAGGCAGAATAACTGAATAATGGCATTTTTAAAAATTTTCTTTTTATAGTTGTAGATAGACAGCATGCTTTTGTTTAGTTCTTTTTTTTTTTTAATGTGGTGCTCAGGATTGAACCCAGTGCCTCACACATGCTAGGCCACTGAGCTCTAGCCCCAGCTCCTGAATAAAGGCATTTTTATGCCTGGATATGATCTTAAACTTTGAATAAGATTGGACACTCATATTCCCATTTCTGGAAGGTACTTGCTTTTTATTTCAGCAAACACACAAAACCCAGTTTCACAAATGTATCAGGCTACCAAAAGGAATTAATATATTTAATATTAAATTAAATATTTTAATATTAAATTAATTTTTAAAATATTTAATTTTAAATTAATTTAAAATGAAATTTTAAAATATGTGGTAACATGCTTGTGAGTTCACTGTGGCTCATCTGGATGCCTAAAAGCCAGTTTAAGAACCATGTTTGTAAAATAATAGTTGTTTTTCATTGCTTTATAAATTTTGACATTCACTATTAGTTGTGGGTTGGCCCTTAAGGTAAGAAAATGAAGCTCTGAGTTTCAAGGCCTCGCCTATGCAGGAGAATTTTCCATGGCCCTAGTCAGGGAACAGCAAACTCAAGGTATATTAAGAGTTATTTTTTAAGACTTTTATTTTCCCATCATCTCAAGTTCTTTTGTAGTTGGGTAGTTTTAGAATATTCACAGTCATTTTGAGGAAATAGCTGTGAAGTTAGTTGATCTGGCTAATACTTTGAATTTGAATTTGAATTTGGTGGAATATATTTTTGTGGTTCTCAGTTGCTTTATTTTTAGCTTCTGTGGTGTGCAGAGATTTCCAGGAATAATCTGACTCCTCAATGTGCTGCTGATTCACCCTGTATTGTGATATAAAGTGGCAGAGCCAGGGATCCTATGGGGTCTCATGCAAAATTGCATCTCTCTCCTGTCATTAATATACTTGATGGTGAAACCTCTATAACTGTGAATAATATCTGCTATCTTCCCATTGTTGAATGGGAGTTTTGCAGAACAAAATTTATCAGAACTCTTTGGTAGAGCACAAGCTTGCAGAAATTGTACAAATAAAAATACCTATGTATTGAAGTCATAAGTTTTGTCAGTTATAGGTACCAATTAAACAAATTCCTTCTACCATTCCAGCACCTTTCCATTCCCTCTTAAGAAAAGTATAATACAAATTTTTTCTTATTTAAAACAGTGATCAACTAAGATCAAACTAAAATATTTAGGAAAACTTGCATCGCAAAGTGTTATTATAT
The DNA here is from genome assembly GCF_048772815.1 of Callospermophilus lateralis. Classification (NCBI taxonomy): domain Eukaryota; kingdom Metazoa; phylum Chordata; class Mammalia; order Rodentia; family Sciuridae; genus Callospermophilus; species Callospermophilus lateralis. The sequence continues at coordinate 26,712,211 of NC_135313.1, read as the reverse complement.
TTTTAAGGTTAAGGCTCCTGATCTGTTAATTTGTTGATTTGTTTTCTCAAAGTAAATACACAGTTTTTAAACATAATTTTTATTTCTTTTCTTAAAGAAGGCACCCTGAAACTCCTGAAACCAGGAGTCAAAATAAACGTATCCCACTCAAAAAAAAAAAAAAAAAAGGAAAGCACCCTAAATTTCATTAAGGCTGGGGCTCTTCAACCCATGATACAAGTGAAGCATTTCCTCAACTATTTTAATCATTTTTTTCTTTATATCTTTCTACATCCCAGTTTACACCTGTATTTTCCAGTGAGACCTATTCTAAAAATAAATTTATGAGCTTGTTCCATTTTTGTGTCTTACTTTTTTCAGAATGGAAAGATTTATTTTAAAAAAAAAACCATATTATTTCTTCAACGTTTTCTTGTTTTCATGCTCCAGCTTCCTTAAAATATTTTTGGCTTCATGACACTTATTTTTTAAAATACCATTTCCTTATCTGCATCCATGTTCACTGCAGCATCATTCACAATAGCCGAGGTATGATCCTAAAGGTCCATCATCAGATGAATATATGAAGAAAAGATGGTGTGCACACATAGGGGAATACTATTCCACCTTCATAAAGGGAGAATCCCAGTGGTTTGTAACAATGTGGATGAAACTGAAGATGCTATTTTTTTAACTGAAATAAGCCAGGCACAGAAGGGCAAATACTGCATGAACCCATTAAATGGGAAATCTAAAAACATGTTAAACTCCTAGAAGTGGAGAGTAGAGCCACCATTGCCAAGGACTGGGAGTAGGGTGGTTGTGGGATGTTTGTCAAAAGACACAGAAGAAATGTTTTCAAAGTAAAAAAATGAATTAATAAATAATCCTTTCCTGAACTCCAGAAAAGACACAAAAGAATAATGCTCTTCAGTCCCCATGAATAGCATTACATGCTTCGCTTTTCTGTCTCTCCACCTGCTGCCCTTTGTAAATGCTTGTGTTGAACATCTCCCCAATACCATCCTTACCCCCAGAACCTCCCGAGCCCTCTTTACTGGATCTCCCTCTCTGAATGCTTCTTGTCTTCTTTGTCCCATGATGCTCTACCACAAAAGCACAGAATGCATCTATCAAGGGCAGACTTTTTTGGTGTCTGAGAAAACATTCAAGTAATGCCTGGGCCATGTTCACAAGCCATCAAACTTATGTAGAGAAAGAAGGGTCTTCAGTTCGTTCAATGCTTACTATATCCCAAGCCCAATGGGATATATTTGCAGAGATGCGGTAGCATTTCTAATTAACAACTTTGACTTGGAATATCTTCATACCTTAGATGAAGAAACTGAGGCTCACAGAAGTTGGGAACTTGTCTGTCTGCCTGACTCCCATATTCTTAGCTTCTATGTTTAGCTCCCTTTCTAACCAAAAGCTACATAAACACAAACTCTCATATTTATGAAGTATATTTCAAGTCATCATAAGTAACTTAATAATGAAGTGTGTGAAGGTGGACCTGATTTTGAAATAAAAATATATTGTTGGAGCAAACTCTATGGACAGAGTCAGTTGTCTCACTGGTATTACAGTATTGGGTAAAGAATGATATGTGGATTCAAAATAAAGGGCCCAAATTTCTGCATCACTTAAAAACTCAGCATAGAGGCAAATCACAAGAAGGAGTCAAAAATATTCCAAGCAATGGAATATTTAGGGGACAAAAGCATGTCCCATGTATGTATACCCCATGTCCTTCAAGTGTATCACTTATAGAACAATAAATAAAAACATTTGTACTTGTTTTATGGAATCTCTAATGCAATAGTGACCACAGACACACATACTTACACATTCAGTCTGCCCTGTGTTTTTAAATTGTTATTATTGTAAAGTTAAGGAAATAAGCTCACATACTGTACATAGTAGAGCACTATAATACAGACATGATGCATTGACAATCTACATATGCTAACAACATATTAATAACAAAATAATTAATTTTTATAGACTATGTATATGTTGCTGAAGTTAAATGAGTGAGACAAAACTAGATTCATTTTAACTGGAATAATAAAAATAAGATAAAATAAATGGTTTAGTAATTGACTATAATGAGCAAAGCAATAAAATGTCAACTCAATTTCTCAGGAACTGAGGAATTTTGTTACTTCTTGAATATAAAAATGGAAGTTTTGAATAATCGCCCAGTCAGGGAGAAACGTAAGTTTTAAAATATTCATGAATGTAGAGAACTTTCACAGTATGTCAGTGTAATTAACCAGGAAAGTGTTTATCTTCCAGGTAGCAATTAAGTATTAGTGAGAAATTCTGGTACCTTAATTGGCAGGCAATTAAGTGAGATAAATTGAATAACAACATAGAAGTGAAAAGAACCACCCTGTCATTCAAACAAGTTGGCTAAATTATGACTGAAGTAATGAGTTCTTAGTAAATCTATATTCCAGAGCTCTTTCTACTAATTGGAAGCTTAACAAAACTAATCAACTATTACATAGGACGTTTTAAAACTACCTTTCCAAAGTGCTTATGAAATGTTATATTTCTAGTGGACATTTTTCTGATAAGTACAAATTATATAGTGAGAGAGCCAGAGTTTTAAGCTGATATCTATAGAACCCTCTATTTGAGGTTAAGTGATATGCAAATGCTTGTGTGTATGACTCAAAAAGTCGTTTAAATTTTGGAATGACCAGAATATTTGGAACATTTACCAAATCCTTAAGAGCACCCAGAAATCAGAAACATTAACAGTTTCTGATTTCAAGTCAATATGGTAAATGAATCAATAGCAGGATGAGATAAACTGCAGAAATATTAAAAACTAAAGAAAGAAATACATCATTAAATTGATAATTGGAAAAATAACAGCTAAAAAATCTTAGTAAAGTAAAACATATATTAGTACAAAGTAGATTAATCATTCAGGATTCTTTTGTTGCACTTTTATAGTAGAATCTCCTATGAGGCATTATGTTACAGTTATTGGAATTTCAGATTTAGAAAGACTTTTTTCCTCCCTCAGTATTGGGAATTGAACCCAGGGCCTCATACTTGCTAGACAAGTGCTCTATCAATGAACTGTATCTTTAGCCCTGGAGACAAACTTTTAAACTATTGAAGAAAAAGCAGCATATGTTTCAATTGTATATCTTATAATAAGCATGGAAATAAATTAGTTGGATTTGTTTAACAAAACAAAAAATAAATAAATAATAGGTCTTGATAATAGTATAAATAGAGTCAATTAACTATAAATTTTGAAAGAAAAGCCACAATTATGAAATGAGATAAAGGCAAGCAATTTCATTTTAAGAGGTAATTTCATTTCCAAATTTGTCATTTAGAAAACTTCCTTAAATGAAATACTGACAAAAAGATAGCCATATGTTTCATAGGTTGGGTATAAAATATTCTATCTTATATTTTATCTTCAATTGAAATTAAGCAGTCTTGAATGTAATAAAAGTCTGCACAATAAACAAGAGATTGTTAGAGGGAGGGTACGATAAGAGAAAACTATTGAAAGAAAGAAGAGAGTACATGTAACTAACACTGTATCTGCTTCTGATGTTCTTTTAAACTCTTCTCAAGTGTAGGAAGGAAGTGGATATAGTTTGCCTCATCTTAAGATAAGTGCTCTGGCAAGCCGCTGGGGGTGAGGGGGTGAGAGGGTGAGGTCCCAATTATATGAAAATTATTTAATTCAATCTCATTAGTAATTAATAAGCCCTGTCTAACTTTAGTAATCAAATGAACTTCAGAATTTCCCATTCCAAGCTCTCTATTTTTGGCAATAAAGACACCTGTGCCTTCATAATATAAAACATTAGAGGTATCTTTCAATTTTTCTCTACTCATAAAGCTGTGCATTTTTTATGGTATGTAGGAAAAAAAGAGTGATTTTTCTGTGAGAGGTTTTTCCAGCTCTTTTCAGTATTTCCCTCCACCCCCCCGGGAATATAATATCTGATTGGATAGAAACAGAGAAGGCTTAGAATGTGAAATTCATGTGAAAAAAAAAATTAAGACCAAAATAGACTAGAGCTCAAATAAATGAATCAAATGCACACAGGTTGAGGAGAGTTAAAGGTATTTGGTGGTGAGATAAGTCCAAGATTTCTGATAGTTACTACAAATAAGAGAAACATAATGGGCTGTACAGTTTTGACCTTCAGTCAAATATAACAGACACATTCATGCCCAGAGACATTTTCTTAGACTGAATCTAATTTAATGCAAGGTCTTTGTTAACAAAGGAAGAATATTGAACTATGTATGAATATACTGGTGAGCATAAAATAGGGAGCTAGGCAAGTAAATAAAACTTTGTTCAATGACTTAAAGTACAAAGGTGGAAACTGAATTCCAACACAAATTAGCACATTTATGTGTTTTGTCTATTTTTGTTTTTGTTTATTTGTCCTTCTTTGGCAGTACTGGAGATTGACCTCAGACACTCTACCACATGAGCTACATTCTCAGCCTTTTTTTATTTTTTATTTAGAGACAGAATCTCATTAAATTACCCAGGCTGACCTCAAACTTACAATCCTCCAGCCACGGCCTCCAAGTAGTTGAGATGACAGGTGTATACCGCCACACCCTGCTCTGTAGGTCATTTTTATTACTAAGACATACAGAGCTTGGCTATTTACAGATATTAAATACAACCTTATTTCATCTGATCATGATATGTTATTCCTTGTTCTTAGCTTGGTTCTTAAATGTGGTCATTTTATTATGAAGCTAAGAAGATCCCGTTATGAATGAATGGCGGGACCACCAAGTGGCTAAACATGGACAACACAGTTAGTGATTAGACAGAGTAAAGTCAGACTTTCTCTTTCTACTTTATGACCTAATCCCTTAGCAACCCTACTCTTCTGGATGTTGGTTCCATTTACCCAAGTCCCCTCCTTGAAGCATATTATTTCTCAAAGCACAGACCTCTCTGTCAGATTAAGGAAGGTTTTTTTTTGTTGTTGTTGTTTGTTTTTGTTTTTTATGGATTTCCTTACCAGATACAAATGAGAAGAAAAGTTTGGTTATGACATTTCTTGAAAAGGAGTGATATCTTTTCTCTTCTCTGCCCTATCCTATAAAAATCATGGAATTGTAGAAGCCAAGGATATATTCTTCAGGAATGGAATTCAATTAAATATTAATTTAATGGTTTAAAAGTTTAAAGTATTAATTTAATAGTTTAAAAGAAGACATGCAGAATTGTAATATTTTATAACTAAATAAAGCTGTCAATATATGTATAGCAATATACTCTAATATTTGAAGTCGTCAATATTTAAATAATGACAAACACATTAATAATCAGGAAATAGTTATTTATCCAATTGTTTTTTGGTTTCAAACATTTAATAATATTAGAGAATGTATCTTACACAAGAGTATCCTTGTGTAATCTAAGATTGAAATTTTTTATCACTTCCTCTACATTGGGCACTTTATTCATTATTTATTTTGAAAAGTAGTTTTTCCTGACCTAATCAGAGTGAAATTATGAAAAAAAAAATATATCAAATTCAAGACTTCTTTATCTTTAGCATCAGAAAGACATCATATAGTTGACATAGTTAAGCCAGTTACTCACAATTTTTTTCCCCTTAATTCACCTCCAACCCCAAATAGAAAGCAAGCTCCCTGAAGGAGCACTTTTATTTTGGTGTTGTTTTCCCTGATCTATGCCAAGTGCTTCAAAGAGTGTCTGGGAAGAAGAAAAACTCATAGAGCACTCATTGAACCAAGTAATGAATCACTTGTGATAAGAGCAAGGTGACCAAGGCTTTGTGTGAAGCAAGTCGCTTGGGCTCTCACACAGGAGATGTGATGGTGGGGACCTAGGGTCAAGATGAGTGTGCTCTTGTGATGCCACGTGCATGAGTGACACGGACAGTTAGCTTTTCCAGGGTCTCTTCACTATGATACAAAGCCTCACGTGGCTCCTCTAGAACTGCTTTTGGATACTTTAGAAATCCCACTCATACTCCTTTGGTGTTTGTTATCTCTCTCAAAATCATGATGCCAACCAAATGAAACAGTTGTGATGATTAAGCACCCTGATTCACACATTTTTCTCTGTCTCTGTTAATCTTCTTTTTTCCTTCTCAAGCTTCTTATTATACCATAATTTGTCTTTCCCTTTATACTTTCCTTAATTTTATCCCTTTTTTTTTCTTCTAATAAGCCAGAAACCCTATGAAGTTTTTAAAAATGAAATAAGGAAATAGTAAAATTATAAACATTAATATGTATATGTATATGTGTGGGGGGTGTATATATGTATGTATATATGTATATAGTTAAATTATAAACATTAATGTGTATATGTTTATGTGTGTACATTATATATACATGTACACACCCACACCCACACCCACATATACATATACACATTTATATTTATAATTTAACTATATACAAGTATACGTACACACAAAAAATACATTCACATATATATGTAAAAAATAATTTTCCAAAAGTATAAACATATTCATATATGTCTCAGTGTATATATGTATTTATATATGCTAAGATTTAAATATCCTTACCAAAATTCATGCTGAAATTTAATCCCATTGTGAAGTGTTAAGACATGGGATTATGTGGTTCCTTTAAAAGGTGACTGGGTCATGAAAACTCTCCTAATGAATGGATTAATAGGTTAGTGGATAAATTTCTGAAAAATATGTCTGCAGAATAACCAAAGCAATACTTGGCAAGAAAAGCAAGGCAAGAAACATTACAATACTGGACTTCAAGTTATACTACAGAGCTATGTTGATAAAAACCTCATGGTATTGGCACCTAAACAGGCATTAAGACCAATGGATTAGAATAGAAGACACAGAGACAAACCCACATAAATATAGTTATCTCATATTAGATAAAGGTGCCAAAACATGGTGGGGAAAAGACAGCCTCTTTAACTAATGGTGCTGAGAAAACTGAAACTCCATATATAGTCAAATGAAATTCAACCCCTCTCTCTTACCTTGCACGGAACTCAACCCAAAGTGGACCAAAGACCTAGGAATCAGGCCAGAGACCCTGCAATTGATAGAAGAAAATTTAGGCCCAACACTCCAGCATGTTGACTCAGGAAAGACTTCCTTAACAAGACTTCTAAATTGCAAGAAGTAAAATTAAAAATCAATAAATGGGAAGGTATCAAACTAAAAAGCTTTGTCACAGAAAAGAAAACAATCAAGAGTATGAAGAAAGAACCTACAGAATGAGAGAAAAATTTTGCTACTGGCTCCACAGATAGGGCATTAATATTCAGGATATACAAAGAGCTCAACACACACACACACACACACACACACACACACACAAATCAATGAATGGGGGAAAGGAACTAAACAGACACTTCTCAAAAGAAGAAATACATATCATCAAATATTTGAAAAAATGTTCAACATCTCTAGCAATCAGATAAATGCAAATTAAAACCACTTTGAGATTTCATCTTATCCCAGTCAGAATGGCAATTATGAAGAATGCAATATTAATAAGTGTTGGTTAGGATGTGGGGAAATGCCCATGCCTACATTATTGGTGGAACTGCAAATGAGTGCAACCACTCTGGAAGGCAGTGTAGAGATTCCTCAAAAAACTAGGAATTGAACCATTGTATGACCCAGCTATCCCACTCCTTTGAATATTTCCAAAAGATTTAAAATCAGAATACTATAATAGAAACACAGGCACAGTGTTTATAGCAGCAAAATTCACATAGCCAAACTATGGAGCTGACCTAAGTGCTCTTTATCAGATGAATGGATAAAGAAAACATGGTATATATACACAAATGGAGTATTACCCAGCCATAAAAAAGAATGAAATTATGTCATTTGCTGGTAAATGGATATAACTGGAGACAATAATACCAAGTGAAATAAGTGAGACACAGAAAGTCAAAGGTTGAGTATTTTCTTTGATATGCATAAGCTAGACTAAAATAATTGGGGGGGGGCCAAAAAACTGGGGTGGTAGGGAGGTAGAAATTCCATCAAAATAAATAAAGGATCAAGGGAATAGAACAAGGAGATTGTTGGGGAAGGAAGAGGGATGAGATAAGAAAAATAAAACATGGAATGAATCAGAACTAACTTTCCAATGTATATATATGAATATACTATAGTGAATGTCACCATTATGTATATCCACAAGACATTAATCTATAAAAACGTAAATAAATAGAAAAGTCCTTAGAGTAGAGGAAAGGGTATAGGAGGAGGGAGGAAGCGGGGTGGTTAGAGGACTGAATTGAAGCAAATTTTATGCCATGCATTTATAAATATGTCAAAATGAATCCTATTAGTATGTATAACTGTTATGAACCAATAAAAATGAGTAAACCTGTAATTATAAGGGCTGGTGGTGTAGCTTCATGGTAGAGGTAGAAGTAAAACATTTGCCTAGCACGTACAAAGCCCTGGGTTTGGTCCCCAGCATGGACAAGAGAAAGTAGGGGAGGGGAGAGGAGAAATGAAAAGAAATAAATAAAGAAAGGAAAAAAAAACAAGGAGTAATTATAAATTGATAAGCATCTGAGGTGATAAATTTGTTAATTAGTCTCGTTTAATCCTTCCACACTGTGAGCATATATCAAAACAACACTTTTATATCCCATTAGTGTATATAATTATTACTTGTCCATTAAAAACACATTTTAAAAATAAATCACCTAAATTCTTTTGTTTAAATCAGATTATTTTCCTGAGATATTCCCAATCAATTTATTCTTACCATTTTCTCTGAGAATACTAGGCATCCAGACCTTATCTTTTGCTTACACATTTAGAAATCCAATTCACAAAGGATGCATTAGCATGTTTTTCAAAGAAATGTTCACAGGTGTTCTTGGTGTGATTCATTTTTATAATTCACTTGCTTATAGCATTTGGCAGTTCAGTAACAAATGATAAAAATCTATACAGGGTTACAAGAAAATCCATGATTCAGAATTAAAGGCATTAGACTTTGTATAAGCTCTTTACATATCTAGTCTTACGGGTTAATTTTTTTCTTGTATTTCTGGAGAATATATCACAGTCTAAACAAATGTGTAAACATATTTATTTCCTCCACACGACTTCTCAACATTTGTCTTACTCACCTTCACTCTCCCAATATCATCCCTCACACTTTTCCTGTTGTCAGTGTTGCTAACTGATAGGAATGGCACCTCAAGGTACAGAAATTATTCTCACCCAAGACACATCTGCCCCCATCATATGAGAAGCAACTCAATTTTTAGCAAGACTGTTATTCCCTAGTCAGATTTTAAGCATTTTCTGAATATAAGGAGATAATCAATGTTCGTTAATAAATAAGTTCTGAAATATTTTTCCTCAAAACCTTTGAATCAGAAAACCACTGGTCTTTCTCTTAGATCTATCAGTAGTAAAATACAAAGCCCGTTAGGTCCTTTTTTCCTGGGCCATTTTTCCTAAAGTTCACCTCTATTAGACCAATATCCATAGTAACCTAGCACTAATTAACAAGTGCTGGGATTCAGGTTTAATGCAGTACCTTTACTCCTCTTTCCCTCAATAGTTGTTCTTGTAGTTCATATGGAATCAATCCAATGCCTATGGTACCATAGAGTACTGTGGAAAATCTTATTCCTTCTGCCACTTTATTTTGATCCTATGTGTTATGGTTTAGATATTAGGCATCCCCAAAAAGTTCATGTGAGAACCATGCAAGAATGTTCAGAGGTGAAAAGCTTAGATTAGGAGAGTGGTATCCTAATCAGTGGATTAATCCATTGATATGGATTAACTAGGTGGTAGCTATAAACACACGGGGTATGAGTGGAGAAGTGGGTCACTAGAGGTGTGACTTTGGGGTTTATATTTTGTCTCTGGTGATAGGCTTTTTCTCTCTCTGCTTCCTGGTTGTCATATCCTGAGCTGCTTTCCTCCACTGCTCCCTTCCGCCATGATGTTCTGCCTCCTTTTGGGACTAGAGCAATAAAGTCAGCCAGCCATGGACTGAAGCTCTGAAACTGTGAACCAAAAAAGATGTTTCCTCCTCTAAATTATTCTTGTCAGATATTTTGGTCACAGTGATAAAAACCTAACTAAAACACTATGTCACATAGTTTTACATATTTTTAAAGAACTAAAAATATTTGTCCCTTTTTTAAAAAATGGAACCTTCTAAGGGAAAAAAAAATGATGTGATTTGAGGATACTATGTCTGACCAGATGAAAAAGAAACATTTCGAGAAAAGGAAATCATAGGAAGATGAACATGTAAAGACTATGGGCTACTATGGATTTAAAAGACCCACATATTCAAAGACAGTACTCTATGTTCAGTTTTATAGCTAAAGAGATGAGGGGAGTGAACAAACATATTTTCAGTTCCTCAAGTCATTTTTAATGTTTAAGTCTGTATCAGAAATATGACTATTCCAACAACAAAGCCAAATATTTACCTCTCAATGTCAATTTAATTTCAAATAAACTTCACATTATAATGTGTAACTCTTTCAAAATTAATATTATAAGACCCAGAGATAAGTCCACAGAAATAAAGTTATCTCATACTAGACAAATGTGCCATAACATATATGGGAGAAAAGATAGTCTCTTCAACAAATGGTGCTGGGAAAACTGAAAATCCATGTGTAATAAAGTGAAATTAGACCCCTATCTCTCACTGTGCTCAAAACTCAACTCAAATTGGATCAAGGATCTAGGCATTAGACCAGAGACCCTGTACTTACTAGAAGAAAAAGTAGGCCCAACTTTCCATCATGTCAGCTTGGGAAATGATTTCCTCAACCAGACTCCACAAGAAGTAAAATCAAGAATCAATAAATGGTATGATATCAAATTAAAAAGCTTCTTTACAGCAAAGGAAACAATCAAAAACATGAAGAGAGAGCCTACGGAATGGGAGAAATTCTTTGCCACCTGCACCTCAGATAGAGCATTAACCTCCAGGATATATAAAGAACTCAAAAAACTTAACACCAAAAAAAAAAAAAAAATGACCCAATCAAAAAACGGGCAAAGGAACTGAATAAACACTTCACAGAAGAAGAAATACCAATGGTCAACAAATATTTGAAAAAATATTAAACATCACTAGCAATTAGAGAAATGCAGATTAAAACTACTCTAAGATTCCATCTCACTCCAATCAGAATGGCAATTATCAAGAACACAAGTAACAGTAAATGTTGGTGAGAATGTGGGAAAAAAATGTAGAGCCATACATTGCTTGTGGGACTACAAATTGGTGCAACCACTATGGAAAGCAGTATGGAGATTCTTGGAAAACTTGGAATGGAACAACAATTTGACTTAGCTATCCCACTCCTTGGTTTATACCCCCAAAACTTAAAAATCAGCATATTATAGTGACACAGCAACACCAAGGTTTATAGCAGCTCAATTCACAATAACTAAGCTATGGAACCAACCTGGGTGCCCTTCAACAGTATATATATATATATATGTATGTATATACACACACACACACACACACACACACACACACACAGTGGAGTATTAATCAGCTATAAAGAAGAATGAAATTATGACATTTGCTAGTAAATGAATAGAACTGAAGACTATTATGCTAAGTGAAATAAACCAATCCCAGAAAACCAAAGGATGAATGTTCTCTCTGGATGCTGACAGATATATGGATGCTGATTCACCATAGGCAGCGGGAGGGAGGAGTGTAGGTTCACTGGATTGAACAAGGGGACATAGGGGAAAGGAGGGGAAATGGGAATGGGAAAGACAGTAGAATTACTAGGACATAACTTTCCTATGTTCATATGTGAATACATGACCAGTGTAACTCCACATCATGTATAACCACAAGAATGAGAAGTTATACTCCATGTATGTATTATGTGTCAAAATACATTCTGCTACCATGTATATCTAAAAGGAACACATTTTTAAATGTACAAAAATTAATATTATTAGACAGAGCAAAGAATTTTAAACTGAATTTAATCTATTTATCTAAATTAAACTTCTCAATGTTGACCTGCATCCCTTTGACAGTTGTCAACACAAGTTCATTCTTTCATCCCAAAGATAGTCCTTTGATATTAATGAAATGCAAACATCATATTTATCAAGGGTCTTAGAGAAAAGACATGCTCTCTGTTCTCAAATGTCCCATCTCATCATCCCACAAAGATGAGTGAGAACAATGGTTTCCACCCAACATGGAAAAGGAATAGTTGGAGCACAGAAGACAAGAACATCTCTGTCCCATCTGTGCAGGCCCGGCAGAGACGGTATACTGCCTTTTGCTGTTATCCATTAGGGTACAGTCCTTATGGACACTACCTTTTGCTTATGGATTTTATTCATTTTTAAAGTTACTCAAATTAGTATAGTTCTACCTCAAAAGCGAAAGGTAGTATACATAGCACTGTACACTAGTGGATTGGGTGCAAGTGAGTCATTCTGATAATGCTTAGCATTGTACAACTTAACAGATAGGTCAAAGCATGTTGGTTGGTGGGAGCCAGATTTCTCATTGTTGGAGTGGGAAGACACAGGCATACAGGGGAGAAGCCTAGAATGATCACATTGCAATGGATTGGAGCTAGAGGTGGTAAGAGCTCATGTTAGGCTTAATACAGATGGATATATATATATATATATATATATATATATATATATATATATATATATATACACACACATGTTTGTGTCTGGATGTAGCTCTGTGTTTATCCCTATGACCCTCTGTGTCCTGGCTAAGTGATAGCTTATATAAAATAATCTCAGAATCTCTAGACAATATATAAAGATATATTTGTTTTTCTGTCAGCTGAAGAGAACTGTAACAGCATCTTTTAAAAACGAGCACACGTATCATCCAGATCTTGATTTGTAATAGTATTCTCTAATCAAATGAACTAGTGCTCCTTATAGAAATAGATGACTGTGGGGCAGGGTAAGGAATATACAAGATTAACCTGAAGCAACTCTTAGCCAGAAAGAAAGGAGGAGGTACTTTAACATGCACATACACACACACACACACACACACACTACTGGTGATAGGCCTAAGACACTTAGCAAACTGTTTCTAATGGCCAAGGCAGGAACAATTCAAGCAACAAAATAAATAAACAGCATTTGATTATAATAAAAACGGTAACATCTATACCCATGAGTCTATACCGATATAAATAAGAGATGGAATAAGTAAAAAAACAGAAGTGAAGAACAGATACACCAATACAGAATACTGCCAGAATACTGTGTAAATGTTCAAATTTTTATTTCAATGGTAATTATGATGCTGTTTAAGATCATTGCTTCTACAAATGGGTATTGATGTCTACCTCGTTAGTATCTATTGTGTTAAAACACAAATTAATACAGATAATGTATGGAGATACTCAAACCTGAGCTATAGATAGTGATTTCCTCCCTGATAAAGGACAGTATATAATGGAGTAGGCAAGAAATAACAACATTACAGCGAGATTCCTGTGCCTATGAACCTCAGCCATGAACCTTCCTCAAGATGAACATGAACAATTATGTTATGTTGACAGTATATTCCTTTGATATGATGAGATAACAGTAACGCTTTATCTCTGTATTCTTCCAAAAACTTTTGACCAATTTAATTGGGAAAAAAAAAGCATCATACAATCCCCAGTTGAGGGACTTTCTACAGAAACCTGACCAGTATTCCTCAAAACTATCAATGTCACCAAAAACAGGAACAGTATGAGAAACTGTCATTACCCAGAGGAGGCCAAGGAGATATGAAGACTAACTGAAAGATGGGATCCTATAATATAAAAAGGATAAGTTTAAATTAAGGAAATTTGAATAATGTATGGGTTTTAGTTAATAAAAATGTATCAATATCACTTTGTTAATCATGGTAAATGAACTATACTAACGTAATATATTAATAATAAGAGTAACTGGAGAGTAACAGCCTCAGCCAGTCTCCATAGGTTCTAAATTGGTACACTCACCTGTGTTGCTGAAATGTTTTTTCTTTCTTTTCTTTTTCTCCCCCTACGGAATAGTCTCCTTTTGTACAATTCTTTAGGTTACAGACAAATTATGGTAAAAGTATAGGGAGTTCCCCCATACGACCAGGTAACATTAATGTATTCTGATTGGTTACACTTTTCTGCACATACTCACAATTTCATACTGTGTAAATCTACAAATTTCTATTTCAATGGTAACTATGATGCTATTTCAGACCATTGCTTCTACAAATTGGTACTGATGGCTACCTCATTAGTATCTATTGTATTAAAACACAAATTAAGATGGAAGCAAATTGGAATATTCAATATTGTACTCATGATGAAAAGATCCTAATCTAACTTTCAACCTTTTGAATGGTTTAATTAAGAGAACAGCTTTTTAGCATTGTTGAACATTTTACTCAATGTGAATTTATGCTGTTTCTGGCTCACCAAGTGAATCTTCTTCTTATTGTTAGTTTAAAACCTTAAAGAGAAGATAAATCAGAAATCTGGGTCTGCTATATTGGAAGGACATTACTGTACTTTCCACCCACAATCCACCAGGGTGGGCTGTTCTAAGTTGTAAGTAATTATAGAAATGTAACATCTTCTTAGCCCTTCTCTGAAAAGTTTAAAAACAAGGACCACAAACTTGGCAAGCAGCTGAGTGGTATCAAATTCTGGTTCCTCTTGCTTGTACCCTTGGATGTACAGAGATAAAAATACTATATTTTTATGATTAAATTTGTATGTTGGTAATCCTCTCTGTTAAGGTGATACAGCAGCTGGCCAACAATTCATTCATTCTCTATTCTGGGAGAAACTTCCCAGGAGGAAAATTTGAGGCAAAGGATCTTATTGAATATCTTTGTTAATTGGGCCTATGGATAAATAAACTGATGTTTTTGTTGGGAGAAAGATTCTCTGTGGATAGAAGGTGCATAGCAAATGCCCTGGCTAAGTGGTTGCTTATATGAAGTATTCTCAGAATCTCCCATATATTATATCACTAGCTTGAGTTACAGGGGAGATGTTCTATAACTTAAATGTTCCTTCTTACCATGGGGGATAACCCCACAGATCTCAATAAGATACCTCATCTCTTATTTTGGGCTAGACATACAATTTTGATAGAAGAAGGAAGAATCTGGGGAATCCTTCCCAGTGTTCCAGATTTCTCTAAATTTATCTGAAAGTCTTGATTGGCTGGCAAGGCAATGAAAGTTTATAAAATAAGTATACATATACACAAATACACATACATATAAGGAAATCAAACAATATCACATAACTTAGTGATGGTGGGCATATATGATTTTTTCTACTTTCAACATTTTATCAATACAGAACAATCTTGTTTAAGATTAATATTTCAGACACCAGGAAAAATTACAAAATTTAGTGGAAAAAAATACAAGAAAAAATCTGAAATAAATGTAAAACTTTAATGTAAGGAAAGCCAGAGTTGTGAAAGAGTTTACCAAAATTGACAGAGAAGTCTTCTATCTAGAAATAAACATATCTCCCCACAAGGAAAACTTTAGGAGAATATTATTTTGCTGATGTGTTCTATAAAATTTTAATATGTAAATAATATCCAAGATACAATGCCTTCAGAATTTATAAGAGGAAGGACATCCTGTATTCATTTTATAAGAATAGCATAAGCTGGATGCGGTGGTTCACACCTGAAATCCCAATGGCTCAGGAGGCTGAGGCAAGAGGATTTCGAGTTCAAAGCCAGACTCAGCAACTTGGTGATGTACTTAGCAACTCATCAAGACCCTGTTTCTAGATGAAATACAAAAAAAAGGGGGGGGGGCTGCAGATGTAGCCCAGTGGTTAAGTGCCCCTGGGTTCAATACCTGGAACCAAAAAGAAAAAAAGAATAGAATAAATTTGTGACCTAACCTAAAAAGGACATTATTAGGAAAACAAAATGTAAATCAATATCCTTCATTATTATTGACAGCAAATTCTCAACAAAGTGTCAGCAAGTCAAGCCTGGTAATATATAAAAAGGGAAAATGTATCCTGATCATGTAGAGATTTTCCAAGAAATGAAATTTTGTTGTACTATAAAAAATATAGTCAGTTATTGACTTCCAGTTTCTATCCAAGAATATATGGAGCAAGAAAGAACACTGTTCCTCACCTTCCAAAAGCAAAAGCAAACTTCCAAGTGACCTGCAAGTTTTCGGTTTTTCTCAAACCCATCTGAACACTGAACTTGTAGGTCAACCAACAAAACCAAGATCAAAGGAGAGACAGAAGCCTGCAGGCAGAGAGGAGGTAAAACTTCTGAAAATGTGGAGCCAGTACAGCAGACACCAGTGAGAAGAATTCAATTAGGATAATTGACTCTGAGGACTGTTTGAAGATGATGGGGGGGAGGGTGGAGCCTCTAGGTGCTGAGACTACTAAGGGAGTGTCTGAGTGGTCCCCAGTTAGCAAAAGCTGTGAGAAAATACCCCTCACTCATTGCACAGTTGTTGCACAGGTGCCATAAACTTCTACCAAGAAACTTCTCCCCATTTCCAACTCCAATGGCACAAAATAATTCTTTGTCAATGAGAATTCTTTGTCTTCTGAAGTCTTTCAAAGTAGAGTCTGTAATCTCTTGCTAAAGATTGAATATTTTTGTTCCTCTAAAACTCACATGTGAAACGATGGCATTCAGAGGTAGGACTTTTGAAAGGTCATGAGAGTAGAACCCTCACAAATACGACTAGTGCCCTTGTAAAAGAAACCACAGAGAACTCCTTCTTCCCCTCTACTATGTGAGGATACAAGAAAGAAATGGCCATCTATGAACTGGAAAGCAGGTCCTCACCAGATATCAAGACGGCTGGCACTTCTACCTTGGACTTCCCATCATCTATAACTATGAGAAATAAAATCTGTTGTTTACAAGCCACCTTGCCTACAGTGTGACGTTATCGTAGCTCAAATGGACTAAGACATCTCCAGACCAGATAATCTAAAAAGAATTATCAGCTTTGATTTTAAAATTTATATTATGTACAAGGAAGAACAAAGTAGGAGGAAGTTTATCTTTTTTCATGTTTCTCTGAAATTTGTGACTGTGCACCTATGCTAATAATTTAATGGACTATATAATATTAACCCATTGCCTCCATTATTCTTTTGAGATATTGCTGGAAACTTCCTAAGAAAGTCTTGTGCCAGCCAAGTGGCCTTTTGCACCAGGACACAATATTAGCACTGGTTAATGCAGTATTTGCTGCATGAAATTATTTTTATTCCCAAGAAGGCTTTTTTCCCCCCCACTAATCAGGAAAACAGATATTACAACGGTGAAACTAAAAATAAACTGTCTCTTAAATAACTGGACAACTAGTTTAAAAACGATCAGAAAATCACTAAGAGGTTAAAAGGACAGGAGAGAACCCACTTCTAGAAAAATCAATGGGCCACAGGCAAAGGCAGCTGTTATTGACCTGAGAGGTCAGTTAGTTAGAGAAAGAGGAGAGCAGACCAAAGCTGAAAAAGAGGCCTGGAGACAACATGATTAGCCGGTCAGAGCTCTTACAGTCATTGTTCGTGTAGCAACCCTGGAAATATACAGTGACGGATGGCTTCCTCTCTGCACCATTTTATTTTCTGCTTTTTATACTTAGAAGCAAAATAGAATCAATAAAATATTTCTTTTCAGGCAATCAATGAATTTCAAAAAACATATCATTTCCACTCAGGGTTTTAAAGTTTCTTCTAGGCCTTGAAGCAAGGATGGGGTTTCAAAATTATACTAATGATCCAGAAGAATAGGGAGGCTTTAATTCACCTCAGACTGCTCTACCCCACCTGCAACAGGCACACGGGCATAGCAAAGGAGACCCTCAGGACCTCAGCCTCTTCTTCTTCCTAATCCCTCAGTGATGAGGTCGGGAGGGATCCCAAAAGAAAAGAAGAGCCCATTCTTTTGTGAATTCTTTCCTTATCAATGGATTTTAAGAACTTCTAAGAAGGTGTCTGAATATGAGATATGGACAAGGCAAAATAGGTTTAATTTTCTCTTTATTCTCAATCTTGGGATATGGCTACATCCATATATAAAACATTCTGGTCTAAGAACACACCTAGTAACTTTGGAATGTTCCAGTCTTTCAAGATTGAAAACTCAAGTTTGTTTTTATTGGGGTTTGCATTAGGGAAAACTATGGTGTGGTTTTTGCAAGAGTGGTTTTTCTCTGATTGTAACATTAAGACATACCTAGAGCCTATAAATGAACAAAAAGTGAAGGGAAATGGGAATTAGGGAGGAAACAAAAGGAGTGAGAGGGGCAGGGGAAAGGGGGATATTTTGGTGGGTAAAGTGATGGAAAGTTGTTTCACACTTTTGTACAATGGAATATTTTCCCTTTTTATCTTATATTATTCTATTATTACATATGAGTTAATAAAACAAGAAAACTTTTTTCTAAATTAACCTTTAGATGTTAATCTTTGATTCAATATTTTAAAGTATCTTCTACAGGGGAAGACATGCTTGGTATGATTGGTTATATCTATGAGTGGAGATTAACAATTTCCATTAGTTTCTGAACCATGAATCAGCAGAGATCACTAAGACAGGAAATGGCCTTATATGAAAATGAGCCAGATGCAAAACACACATCAGGAGGAGGTCTTCCCCCAGCTGTGGTAAAAAGCAACTTAGTTTAACAAATATTTACTGGTACATATTTCGTTTGAATAAAAATATCCAGTAAAAAGATCACTTGAATAGAGCTTTAAAAGTGAAATAATGAAAAATAAGGCAAATTGTATTTTATTTGCACAGAAAAGCCGTATATTCTTATTTGTGTTGAAACACTCCACTTAACAGCTAACCAAGAAACTAATTGGATTAAAAGACCCCCCCCCCATCTGTCAGTAGACCCTCAGAAGTTTCTACAATAGAAAACCCCTCAGCATCTGGATATTAAGAAGGATGTAATTTTCTCTGGGCTGGCTTATGGAAGTGCAGGTTGATAGCTTCTAGAAGTCTTAACCTGCCCAGCCTCAGAGAACAGGCATGTCATATGGCTTTTAGTGGAGAAGAGAGCACAGGTCCCCATAAGCACAGGAAAATTGTTCTATCACTCATTCTATTTATAAGATTCATTTGCTGGATCTGAAAAAACATACATTCACACACACACACACACACACACACACACACACACACACATACACATAGATATGTATGTGAGTGTATGTATTTCCTTAATCCTATGTTTTTTGTCTAGGGAGAAAAAAAATAACATCATCAACAACAACAAAAGTGTATGTAAACAAACAAAAAACTATGAATAGATACATTGTGAAGATTGATTACCAGGCTCTATTGACATCTTCTTAAGAATTGACACTGGCTTTTCTTACCATCCCCAGCAGGAAACCTTTTCAGTAACTGAATTTTTTTCTTCCCTTTAGGGATTGTGGAAAATCAACACAATGTACACTATACCTTTCCCATTGGTTTCTTATTCAGTCTTTAGTTTTGTGTTTGTTCACATGACATTATAGATTCTTTTTTAGTGTTTTGACATATTTCTTTAAAAAATGTCTCTGGCCATTATTTTTTAATTCCATCCTAAAATGTATTTATATTTAGGAATTTTTTAAAAAATAAATGACTGTGGAATGCATTACATTTCTTATTACACATATACAGCATGATTTTTCATATCTCTTGTTGTATATAAAGTATGTTGACATCAATTTGTGTCTTCTTACACATATTTTGGATAATGATGTCTGTCACATTCCACCATTCTTGCTAACCCCCTGCCTCCTCACTTTTCCTCCCACCCCTTTCCCTATCTAGAGTTTGTATATTCCTCCCATGCTCCCCCTCCTTCCCACACTATGAATCAGCCTCCTTATATCAGAGAAAATATTTGGCATTTTAAGGACCTGAACAGACACTTCTCAGAAGAGGATATACAGTCAATCAACAAATATATGAAAAAAATGTTCATCATCTCTAGCAATTGAGAAATGCAAATCAAAACTATTCTAAGATATCATTTCACTCCAGTCAGAATGGCAGCTATTAAGAATTCAAACAACAGTAAGTGTTGGTGAGGATGTGGGGAAAAAGGTATACTCATACATTGCTGGTGGGACTGCAAATTGGATCAGCCAATTCAGTAGTATGGAGACACCTTGGAAATCTGGGAATGGAACCACCATTTGACCCAGCTATCCTATGCCTCCATAAATACCCAAAGGACTTAAAAACAGCATACTACAGGGACACAGCCTCATCAATGTTTATAGCAGCACAATTCACAATAGCTAAACTGTGGAGCCAACCTAGATGCCCTTCAGTGGATGAATGAATTTTAAAAATGTGGAATATAATAAATAAATAAATAAAATGGAATTTTACTCAGCAGTAAAAGAGAATAAAATTATGGCATTTGCAGGTAAATCGATGCAGTTGGAGAAGATAATGCTAAATGCAGTTAGCCAATCATTAGGAATTTTTATTGCTTTTAAAATAAATAAATGCCAGATTAATTTTCATCTCACATATTCAAACTAAATCTGAGGCAGAGCAACTAATTCTTTTAAATACAGACCCCTGCCAGGAAAGAGTTCACAGGTAGCAGCG
Source organism: Callospermophilus lateralis (assembly GCF_048772815.1). NCBI lineage: Eukaryota > Metazoa > Chordata > Mammalia > Rodentia > Sciuridae > Callospermophilus > Callospermophilus lateralis. The sequence continues at coordinate 26,691,572 of NC_135313.1, read as the reverse complement.
GGCTTGTTCATTTCAAAGAGCTTGTAATTGGATCTTATCCAAATGTCTGACTTTATTCAAAAGCTCTGATTTAGCTGCCATCCTTGATCTACTGAATCAATGGGCCTTTATTTTATTTATTTATATGTGGTGCTGAGAATTGAGCCCAGTGCCTCACACATGCTAGGAAAGCTGTCTACCACTGAGCCACAACCCACCCCCATGTTCTACTGAATCAAAATCTTTGATGTTGAGATCTTTGTTTTAAAACACCCACAAGTGATTTTGCTGAGAATTGCTTTAAGGATTTAAATTCTGTTTTGACATCCTTTGAGGGGAATCCTTGTCTTACACATTCAACAACTGGCTTATCTGGTAACATTGGGAGTGTCATTTATCAACCTGAAATGTAAAGTCTCTCCTGATGAGGGCCACAACCAAGTTAAGATGGTGCCTGGCAGTATGCTAGGAGGAGTGGTTTCTGAGCCAACGCCAATGAGCCATTAAGATGATGGAGATTCTTTGGTGACTGACTGCTGTGTCTACATTATGTCAATTAAGTTAAGCTGTGTGTAATCATTAAGATGATGAGGATTCCTTAATGACTGATTGCTGTAACTGGATGATGCTAAATTGAGTCAAGCTGTGTATTCAGTTATGTATATATACCTCTGCTGTCCTACAATAAATCGGCTCCCGCTGTATCAATCTTCACAAGTTGCTTGTCACACCCCCCCCCCCCCCCGTTATTTTGCCCAGCCAGACTGCGGCACTCTCCAGCATTTACTATTTGGGGGATTGTCATACGGAGCTGTCTCTGTGACAAACAGATTGACCAGATGTCATCACCAACAATCCAGGCTTCTTTCCTTGTGACTGTTGATTGTAAGTCATTTTTTAAAAAACTGCTTTTGGTTTGGTTGGATTTCTCTTCACAGTATGCAAGCTCTGAATGATATTTAAGTGCTCCTTAATTCCAGTAGTTCACAGGAATGACAGCCCATTTATTTGTGACATCCACTAAGGCTTAATTTTAAGTTGTAGCATACCAAATACAGTCATCAAATTTTAGGATATAATGTCCTCAGTGCTGGGTGTCCTAAAATTGGCTCAGGGGGTCCTGATTGACTTTGAGGTGGAATCATGTGCAAATTTTAAATCATATTATTCCCAAATCTATATTCCAAGTTTTGGAAAATTTTTCCTATTATTATTTATTTTTTTTTTTTTTTTGTGTGTGTGTGTGTGTGTGTGTGTGGAATATGGCAGTAAAAAAAAAAGCTCTATTGCTTTTTTACTAGGCAATAGAATTGTCCTATTAGTGAACAGGACAGTGATCAGATAAAATGATGTTTTAGAAAGACTCTCTTACACATTTAACACAACAGGCCTTTTGGATTTGGAACAGACAGGAGTCTGGCAGTTTTCAACAATAATTTAGATTTTATTTCAAGCAGACAAGAACATCACAGGAGTTAAATATGTGAATACCAAGTAGGATGGGCCTACCTCCAGGATAGTTCAAGGAAGGAGTCTATTCTGCAAGAATAAACATGGCATCTAAAGGTTTGATCAAAGATAGTCACAGCTCTTGTGTGTTGATTATCTACCTGCCACACACAACAACCCAAACTACCAGCACTATTTTATATGTGAGGAAACTAAGTCATGAGAGAAGATACTTAATTTATGCAAGAACACAAAGCCAGTAATCAGCAGAGCAAGAATTTGAATCCATATCACATTTAACTCCTACTTTTTTCATTCTGCCTCCATTTAAGGAAGCAACTGGTCTTAAAAGTTAACTCTAGGTATTCCAACAGCAAAGGCAAAAGAAATATAGCAATAGTAAAACCTCAGTTAGAAGAAAGCAATTGGCACAAAGTATGTGATCAGGTGACAGGAAGACAGGATGCACCAAATACAAGGAGAGACCCAGAGACAGGACAGTAAAAGTAACACTATCACGATTAACAGTTGAAACTCACTTAGCTTTTATTATGCACTAGTTTGTTTTCTAAGCACCATTTTTTAAACTCACTTAATCCTTTTAGTCAATCACCTTGTGAGCAAAGAATTAGTATCCCTATCTTAGAGAAAAATTAAGGAATTTTGTCAAATTTCTACAGCTAGGAAGTGGAGAAGTTGGGATTCCAACAGGACTAGTTACAGAGCCTAAGTGTTTAATCAATATGGAACTTAAAGGATGTTATTGTGGTGAAATTTATACATTTTCTGTAAGTGTTAGTTACATCAGAGCACACAGATGTAGAGCAATATGTACATATTGTACAAATATAAATAAAATGTTAAACAGCAAATGCAAAATATAAAATGACTATCTTTGTATGCTACTAGAACTATAAAGATGTTTAGTCTTGTATTAATTTCATTTAGTTTACTTTTTATAAAACACATACTTTAGGGGCTGGGATTGTGGCTCAGCGGTAGAGCACTCACCTAGCAGGGGCAGGACATGGGTTCAGTCCTCAGCACCACATAAAAATAAAGCATTGTGTTGTGTCCATCTACACCTAAAAAATAAATATTTTTTTTAAAAAACATACTTTAAAAAAATAACCAACTTCCATTAACAACATTATTTGTGAAATATTTCAGAAAGCTTTTGAACCTTTCACAGCTCTTACAAATAAGAACTCAAAGCTGCTTTATGTTATTGTTACAGTTGAATGTGGTTTTAATCAGATTTGTTAATCCAAAGCTCATGCATGTTTTATTATGTTACAGTTCCTCCCTTGTTTCTTAATGTAGGTAGATACTTCCAAAAAGGAATATGTTAGTGTTTTTTTTTTTTTAGACTAACAGCACAATACCAGTGTGTCTATTATAACAAAGTTCAGTAAGTGGAAATGAATGGGAAAATGGAGGAATGCATGGATGAAAGATGGAAGTGAGAAGTTAAAATGAAAGGAAACAATATGAAGTACAGGGAAATGGATGCTGATCTGAGAAGTCAAGAATGTTTACAAATTCTGATTAGTTAGTGAAAGTATCTTACAATAATTTAGAAATGGAGCTAAAAAGCAGATGACAGAGTAGGGCTGGAAAGATTTTTACCCTTATGTTTTTTTTTTTCTGGTTATAAATTTGGCAACTATTTATTATAAGATATTCATAAAATACATGAAAAATATACTAACATAAAAATCCATACTCCTTCACCTTGAGATAAACAGTTAACATTTTTCTACATTCATGCATAAAAACATGTAAATCAGAGAGAAATTGGCATCTTAAACCAAACTTGAGTGTGAGTCCCTCTGTGTTCTAAAGCACATCTCATCATCCGTGTTGGAGGATGAGGAAAATATGGTTCCTAAGACACTAGTAGAGAATATACAAAAACCTCTGGGTTTCTTCTAGTTTTGCTATTGTTTATTAACTGAGTGGCAGTACATATTAGAGTCTTTCAATATTCAAAGTTAGGCTTGTAGACAAGAAGACATCTGAGAGCTAAATGGCCCAGTTAAGTAAAATAGAAAGAATGTTAATTGAATGAAGCCCCCAAAAGAAATAGAGTCAAATATTTAGGACAGAATAAAACATGATGATAATGTGATTTGAAGGATATTTTATGACATTTATTTCTAAAATTATTCTTATATCTATTGGGTATTGCGAACTATACCCACCCCTCCTTATTGTCAAGTGGTATTCCTAAGTAACCTTTCCAATACTCAGTGACTCTGGAAACCAAGTATAGAGACAATTTTCTCCTCTCTGGGAACACATTATACAAAAGGGAAACTTCACTGGATCAGGTGAGATAACCCATTTACTGGATTAAAATGATGAATGTTGTGACTTGTAGCTGAGGAGGATCATTAAAAGCAGGAGCCTTTCTCTCTCCCACAAGGACTTTCTCCATAAGCTCTATGCTATTTATGATCGATGATTACACTATAAATTGTGTACTGACTTTTTCTCCTAAGAGTAAAATTTGCCTAAAATTTGAAAATATAAACTTTGCCAGGTTACTCAGTCATGTCAATCAATACATTGCAATTATCCGAGCAACTTTTAAACTCTATGATGCTCAAGTCTTACTCAAAGATTCTCATTCAGTTGCTTTGTAACCAATTTAGTTACATCACATGTAGATATAGATTGGGGGAGGATATAGATTTGTAGATTTTACCAGGGGGAACAGAAATAGTAAATCTTTATAGAGAAGTGCCCAGAACAAAGGGGGAAACTATCTGAAACATAACAGTGAGATAGTGGCTAAGCAAACAGAAAAAAAATAACATTGGAAGTGTCGACAGCAGCAAATAAATTATTGCTTTGAACTCCAAAGCCTTGGACAGCTTGACTGCTGCATCTGGGAAACTTTCCATGCAAAGGTGTAGAAAGACATGTCCATTTGCAGGTGGCCTTGGTTAATGGAGCAGATTCCATGCCTGGCACGGAATTTATGAGTTCAATAGCTTTGAATTTAGATGCCTGCCAGCCTAGGGTGAATGAGATACCAGTGCGCCTACCCAGCCTGGAGACGCCAGATGCCTGGAGGAGGAAGAATGACTGAACAAGTGATAAGGTCAGGAGCAGGCTAATTTCCCACAGCCCCTCACCTCTTGTTTATCTTCAAGAACCCTTCCTTAGGATAAATTCCTTTGATGTGTTCCCCTATTAAAGGCTGGAGGGCTTTCGCTCTTAGTTAGGATCAGACCCATCATGTCTTTTCCAAACCGTCAAGCACCTGCTTAAACTATATTTCTTGTGTCCTTTGTCTTTATTTCTTAATAGTATTATTTCAATCTTTTCTTTCCAGCTGGCCCACGCATTCATCAGCTTTACTGATTCCTTCCCTGCACAGATGAAGTAAAACAGAAGAAGAGGAAAATATCCAGAATAAGACAGTTTAGGATACAACCTCCAGACACAGGGTCAAGAGTGCAGAGGCTGGCACAGTGTCAGGTGCTGCTGGGGGTAAGAGGAACAACACAAGGGCACATTCCCTGGATCATAGTTGATTGTAGACAGGAAGCTGTTTAGGTGATGTTCCAGAGCATCAAGGAGGTAGTGGACAGGATCTATTAAAAAAAAAAAAAAGGTGGAGAGAGAGATAAAGAGGGGAAGTAAAAGGTAAAAGAACATCTTTAATGAATTTTAAAGGACATTAGGGGAAGGTCACATCTAAGTGGTGGTTTAAAATGAATTTTTCTTTTTTTAATATTGAAAAGAACAGAGTTTTGAGAGGTGGTGGTAAACAACACTTGGAAAGAGAGTTTAAAAACTATTTTAGAGAACATGTTAGAAAATTTAGAGAAACATTTTCAAGAAATGGTGATGAGAGAGCATAGACTCCAGAATTTTGGAGGAGATTTTAATAGATCTGAAATTAATTGTTCAGTTGACTCTTGGCCTCATCACTTGCTGTGTGGCATTTTATGAAGGCCCTAGAGGATGTTATTTGAGTGATCACAATGTGTGACTTTGATAAAAATTACTTAGCCACCTTAAGTTCCAATTTATGTTTCTATCAAATGGAAATAACCATAATTCCTTAAAGAATTAGTGTGGGAAATAGATAAATAAATACAAGTCAAGGATTTAAATACTATACAGCTGGGCTGTGATTGTGACTCAGTGATAGAACACTTCCCTAGCATGAGCCAGGCACTGGGTTCAATTCTCAATACTACATGAAATTAATAAAATAAAGGAGGTATTGTGTCCATCTACAACCGAAAAATTTTTAAAAATAATAATATCCAGCTGATAGTAATTGTTTTCAAAGAACAGCAACTATTAAAATAGGTTTATTTATACATAATATTTTATTATTTATGTCTTTGATCCAACTAGCTTTTACACCCAGATAAAAACATGCACACACACACTCCCTACTATTTCTAAGAGGAACTTTCTGCAGAGAAAACTGAAGTAGCTAGAATTCCCATAAATTGAACCTAATCATTGGGTGAATGACGATTCAAGCCAAGCACATGGAGAATGCAGGAACCTAAGAGGGGACAATGTCCTGTTCACTGAAAACTTGGATAGAATTTGGAATTGATGACTGCAGAGAATCATGTCCTTCCTGACAACAAATTTTCTTCCTTTAAATCAGATTCAAATATTATCTTGTAAGTATAATGATTTTTAAGTTATGGAGCATCTAGGATGAATGGAAATACAAAAGGAACTGATGCCATTATGTTTCCAGTATACAGCAGAACACTGAAATGATGCAATGCTATTCCTCCATGATTTGATAGCAGGCTATTAACATTATGGACCTCCCTCAATCTCAGAGGCAAGCCTTTTATTTTCTTTTCCTAGATACTTACTTAGGGTAATAGATGTGAATATCATCATTTTCCTGCTGTGTTGTTAGGATGTTATACAACACGCCATTACCTCTCTTCTATTTTTTGTTGGACTCCAGTGATTCTGTCTCCCTGATGACCACTCCAGCTGCAATCTACAGGTCATCACCAAGCTGATACTAATTGTAACTCATTTCCTTCCTATACTCAGATTCCCATGATTTAGTAAATAATAGAGCTTTATATTCATGTAATATTGTTAATGTTTTATGGCTCCTTAAACTGTACCTTGCTCGTGTTGTGTGACATCCAGGCTTTTTATTATAATTTCAAATCCAAACTGTCCAGGAAGCTAAAATCTGTTTCAGGTAGATCTTTTTCAACGAACATGGTTCCTTCTTCTAAATGATGACTGAAGACAGCTACTGGTTTGGAATAGCCTAAAAATATTTCCTTCCCTGTCAATGAACAGTATTCTAATACCATTTTCGAGACCAAAGTTGTAGAGATGACCAAGCTCCGTCCAAAATACATTTGTGCAGTACACTTGAAATCTAGTGGCATAGGCCTCGGAGAGATGTTAGGTGTGGACAGGATGGCCATTAGAAGGCCCAGTGGAGCAGAATTTGCTAACTGGTCAAAAGAAGCAAAAACTAAAAAGAAGAGGAAGAACAAAGATGCTGGATTATAGCAAAGGAATTAAATGATCTTTTTCTTGCAACCCTGGAGAGGACTTTAAAATCTCTGGCCTAGAGAGTTAAACATGCAAATATTTTATTAGGAAAAAGTTCTGGAGGATAGATGAGAAGACAGATAACAAATAACAAAACCAAAAGACTAGGAGAGCCCACACATCAAAGAAAGTCTGAGCTCAAGTGAAGGGAAGGGGAGGATGGGTGGAAGCACTCCACATTAGCATGGGGCCCCATATACTACCACTACTGTGTAAAGAAAGTTTAACAAGCCCGTCAAGACCACTGGGGAGTGGTCTTCTGTTAAAGTCAGACATCATAGGAGTACTCTGTCTCCACAAAAGCGTTCAGCTCAATGTCTCTACTTCCTTGGGCCATCCCCTTGAAATTGTTTTCACAGAACATGATGATGTTACTGGCACATATTCAGTAACCTGGGACCCAGGTTCTTGGAGTCCTAACAAAGAAAGGATGGCAAACAAAGCACAGGTTTATTGAAAGGGAAAGTACACCCTAGGAAAGCAGAGGGGGCAAAGCTGTGGAGTTGCTCAAGGCCCTGTCTACACAGTAGAGTTCATTTTTATTGTGTGCTATTATTTCTCCCCGCTTCTTCCCTGGGTGGATTAGGGATTTAATGACACCTTGATTGACAGCTGATCCTGACATAATTTCTTTTCTACTGTGCATGCTAAGTTTCTTTTTCCCCTAGAAAATGCATAGAGGGGAAGCAAACAACAACACTAATGCACTAATGATGGTAACTACAAAAAAGTTAACTTCAGGTCAGTTCCTCAGGTTATGCACATGGAGGACTTTCCCTTTAGCACCTTGAATTCCTCTCATGAACTTCTAGCTTCCTCCCCTTAACCAGAGATGGTTCCATTTTTCTTTACAAAAGGGGCTTCAAATGGAGTTTTAGGTGGGTGGTAACCCTCCAACCTAACAGGGATACATTTCAGACGCCTCAGCTGAGCCTCTGATGCATGACACTACCAGTAGTTGGTGGTCTGTAAAGCACATCTTAGTGTGCTTTAAAGCTATCGCCACAGGATCCTTAGAAGTGTATACATTTGGTATTTAAAAAGCAATTTTGTGAATGATGCCTCTTACATTACTCTGTGGTAGGAATCTGTATCTGATGCTTTTCTGGAGTGAGTGAAAGAGGAATGATTCCCTGGCAATAATCCACTGGAGATATTAATTTAAAAAAATGTATAGGACATGGCACTACAAGAACTAACATATCTCTAGAGTGACCCCTCCAAGTTTTCTTTTCTTGGCTAGTGATCTCCTAAATGGTGGCAGGGTCCACACTGGAGTTTGGGCAATGTATTCCAAACTACACCAAGGGGCATGGATCAGTGCTGATGAGCAGTCCCAGTTCTGTCACACTCAAATGGTGAAACATGAGAAAAGTCATGTCACCTTGCTGGGCTTTGAGTTTTTCCTTCATTAAATGCTGGGGCTGAATTAGACTGTCATTTAGAGCTCCTTTAGCTGGAAAAATATTGAGTTTGAAATGGTTTCTAATGAATATCAAATAATAATTCAACAAATTAATGTATTCATTAAATTAACTTGTAATTTAGAAAAGTGATAAAGATTTTATTAAAAGTATATAGAGGGGGCTGGGGATATAGCTCAGTTGATACAGTGCTTGCCTCACATGCACAAGACACTAGGTTCATTCCCCAGCACCACACACACACACACACACACACACACACACACAAGTATATAAAGGAAATGAAGCATGTTGCCTTAATTATCCACAAAACTTATCAGGTTGTGTAGAGTCTGGAGTGGAAAGGGAAATGTGAGTTACTTCAAGTAACTGAAATATTTTTCTAGTCAATTAAGTCTGTTCCCGCCCGAGTAGCCCAGCAAGGAACACCTGCTAAGGTCCTTCCTAAACATGTTCAGGCTACACTGTCTTCCAATTTTTGATGTGTAATTTTCATTCCTAAAAATCATCTTTCTCAATGTGTAAAGCCTAATCCCTGACCACACATTTCATCCACAGCCCAGTTATGCCAGGCCAGTGGGGTAAGTTGCAGACAGGCCAAAGGAAGTGCCCAGAGACAGCATGGGAGACATATCTTCTACTGGGAAAAGCTCATAAGAGATCAGAAACTGCTCCAAGAAGAGTTCAATGGTGACAGACAGACAGATCGCACCTCTGTCCCTCCTGGTGCTTTGCCAAGCAGCCCCTCCTCTCCTTCACAGTGTTTTGTTCAGTGGCAACTGACTGGATGAGTGACACACATCCTTTCCATGGTCCCCTCAGTTCTGCACCTGTTCCTATTTAGAATGGGGGTTTATTGTTAGGTTGCAGGAGCAGTGACATCATCAGCGTCAGCTTGCTTAGTTTGACCAGCAATCCAAGGAGCAGCTGTCCTGCTGCACATACAAGAAAATAACTTTCCACCAATACACTACCTTGCCCTAGTTCCCAGCATGCATGAGCAAAACCCAGTGTCCTTCAAGGTAATGTGCATCTGGACTTTCTAGCCTAGGCTTGCTCTTATTGTTCCCTTTAGTTGGCCAGGCTTTTGAGAACAGAAAAGGGGAATTCAGGCACATGGTATTTCACTAGTAGTGATACATCACATCATCAGTAGAATAATTTTAACAGAACATTTTTTAAAAGTCTATCTTTTTTTCCTTACCTGATACATTTTTAAATCTAATATGAATCATTGACTCTAAATCTGTTATGACCTCTCCCTTTGGCTGGCTGGTGTTAGAAAGATTTCAAGTGTCAAGACATTTTCTTGGGTGAATAAGTTGTTACAAAATTATCCTGAATCTATATTTGAAGATGGGTGGCCTTTTTAACTCATCAAATTTGATCAAGATTTAGTATGCCTTAGCTAAATTTAATGTTCTGGTTTTAAAAGATGTTTCAGATTTTCCTCAACATGAAGTACCTGACATTTTTGTCTACTCTTTAAAAATAAGAATAATGTAATCCCAAAGAGAGATAATGAGTAAAAATTAACTACTGGAAATAGCAGATTTAAATAATGAAAAACATTTTTGTTCTTAGAAGTTTACTCACTTTGAAAATAATAATGAATAAATTTTTAGACAAAGACAACATAATATTATTTACTGGTGTATGGTGTAGGAAAACCTAATCAATACACATTAGTGACAATAAGAAACACTTTCATCATGAATTAAAAGAACTAGTTTAGTGTAAATGGCTCCTATAACAAATAGAAACGCCTTTAGTGGGGGGGATGAGATTCTTGCAATTCTATGACAAATAAATGTAAGTTAAAGAAAGCAACAGTTATTCAAATCCACTTTGTGATAAAACATATCACTTATTTAGGAAATGAAGATATGTGCAACATGCCTGAGATAAATTTAATGTCACCAAAACTTTTTACCAGGAAATAAACTCTGCATAGTAGTTAAGTATGATTACAGACATTGACAGAGGTCACCAGTAACTGGGGCTGAAATGTGAGTGTATGTAATATTACTCTGATTTTTCTTGGACCATGTTACAGTCCAAGAGAGGCTCCTTGCTTATGTGATTCTAGGAACCCTGTTTCCAAGCTCCCCCAAACCAGGCAAGACTATGGTAAAAAAACAAAATGAAAAATTGCTTCATTTATATTCAAATGAAGATTTGCTTCATTTATATTCAAATTAAAATTAAATTTTAAATTTTTTGAATGTCTTCAAATTCTTGCCTGTCAATATTTAATTTCTATATACTTCCTTTGCTTGTGTATGTGTTGTTTCTAATATTTTTGTCTGCTAAAATGTTGTGGTTATCATTATCTGCTCTCTTATTATAATATTTTATATAAATGTCATCTCAATTTTCTGCTCCCTTTGTTAGATCACCTCTACCAGTAGGCAAGTCCAGAAGAGTTGTGTGCAGAAGCTAGTTCATTTGCAAGGTTAACTAGATTTCTTGGTCAGGAGTCATGTCTTCTATATTTTCCTTTTGTTGGAAGGTGTGTGTGCATGTGTTGAAGGAAATGTTGGTATTAATTTGTAATTTATCAGTGTCTTTCATTTCTCTAGGAAATTCCTCTTCTTTTTTCTGCAGGAAATCTTTCCCTCACCACAGGATCTCCACAGGCTTCTCCTCCTTCATTGTCAAGGTAACCCTCTCTCCTTAGTACAGGACTGTCTTCTCAGGTCCCAGGTCTCAGAACTTTCATGGTTTTGTTTTGCCCAAAGCCAATGATCCAGAGTATACAATCTTTCTCAGTATTTTCCCTCCTGAAATAGGACTTGCTTTGGAGGGGGCGTGAAGGTTAACTGTATCTAGTTTTACCATCCCCTCTTCCAGGTTCACCATATCTGACTCCTCTTTTCGAAACCATCTTCACATTTTCTGAAGGCTTTCTATGCAGATGTGAGATCTGGAGGTGGACTGCTGGATTTTGATATTCAATTTGCTTCTTGTAGGTAACTGGGAGAAAATAGTATATTTTTATTCTTAGGTTGACTAAGGAATATGCTGTAGATGATCATATTTGTTCTTCTTATTATTATTTGTATATGTTTGAGAATATGAAGAGACATTAGGATTTAGGTGGTACCATCTGGCAAGCTAGAAACTAAACATTAGAATTTTGAAGAAATTTAATATAATTTCTTAATCTTCCTTCTTTGCACTCTTACCTTCTGATCATGTTGAGCTTTCTGAGTTAACTTTATGATTTTCCCAGACCCAAAAAATGAATGTTGCATTTTAAGAGTAGAACTTCTGCTTCTGACTAAGAAATTAAAGTATAATTAATCCATTTTAAACCTGGCTGGCTAGCAGAAATGAGACATGAGCATTATTGTAAGAAAAAAATAAAAGCCAATGACTTTTTAACCCTATTTCAGGAGCTTTCCAACTTTTTCTCTAAAGGGCCAAGTGTAAGTATTTCAGACTTTGCTGACCAAATGATCTCTGGTATAACCACTCAAGTGTGCTGTTGTAAGATGAAATCAGCTAGAGACAATATGTAAACAAATGGAAATGGCTGTAACGCTTTATTTGAAAAAGATTATTTACAAAATTATATTTAAAAATGCTGGCAGTAGTCCGGATTTACCCCTGCCCCAGGTAAGGGACAACTATATAGTATACCCCAAAGTACCAGCTATCCACAAAGATTCCCCTAATATGAACCACTCACACACCCAGGAAGGTCACCAACTAAGGAGTCTAATTTACAAATCAAGTTTAGCAAAACAGAAGTACTTTCAGTTGCCTAAGACATGCTTTTTATATTGTAAGCAAATCAAATTTGCAAATATAAATTTCTAAACTTCTATAAAGAAAATTTTCTCACAATTTAAGAAAACAAAAAACTAGTGAAAGAATGAAAGAGAATGTATTATAATTCATTTCATGTGACCCTATCCTTAGACACATTTGTGAAACTATAGGTCATCTGAAGGTATTTTGTCCATGTAACTGGTAGGCAGTTTTATTTTACCTTACTAGATTTTCTATAAAACTTGGCAAGAAGAAATGTCTTTTGAGAAAAATATGAATTGTTAATTCTACTTTTTATTTTTAATTAATAAATATAGCTTATGATGTGTATGATGTTTTCACCCAGAACAAATAAATAAAACATAGTTAATTCTGGGGAAAAAGAAAATTGAACAACAAGTAACTTATTCTGTAGCAGGTTGACATATAAAAGTATATTTCTGAAAAAATATTCTCTAATATATTAAATGAACTGTCTAAAAGGAACAAACAGCTCAAGGAAAAGTTAAGTAAAATTTACCTATGCTTTCTAAAATATCCAGGAATATAAAGTTTATCACTTGTCTTTTTCCTGAAATGGACATGTGTGTACACTTACAATGGACACAAGCCAGCAGCTATTCCACCTTCTTTCTTAACTGATCAATAAAGCCAATAAGGAGAGAGTAATTCTCATGTCTGATCAGTTCCGTGGCAATTCCATTCCCCTTTTACTGAAACCTAGACTAATGTCAATCAGAACATGGCATTTCCCTAAGATTATCATCTTTCTAGACTGCCCTTTATTTATGTAAAGATGAATGTCCTTTTTAATTTTTATCAGTTTGAGTCAGTTTTCTGTTGTTTTTGTTCATATGTCTCCTATCTATACTCTATTTTGCCAACAATTCATTGATGCACTATTATTGCCTGATGTGTTTTATAGCTAATGAAACTGAGGTATTCAAAGGCCATATGACACTAAAATTCTGGTGCTGCTTTATTCAATACTTAAGATCTTCCATGCTTATCAATATATAGTTGAAGTGCAGTGCTGTAATATATTTTCATTTTGCATGATATGTATAGTGTTTCATAAAGTTCTTATTTAGAACAATAAACTGAGTTATTTACATATTAGTCAAGCATTTATTTATTGCTGTGGTAAACAAGCTAAAACCTTGAGTTAGAAATACAATTCTCACTGGGCATGGTGGCATATACCTGGAATCCCAGTGGCTCAGGAGGTTTACGCAGGAGGATGGAGAGTTCAAAGCCAGACTCAGCAAAAGTGAGGTGCTAAGCAACTCAGTGAGCGCCTCTCTCTAAATAAAATACAAAACGGGGCTGGGGATATGGCTCAATGGTCTACTGCCTGCAATCCCAGTAGCTTGGGAAGCTGAGACAGAAGGCTCGCAAATTTGAAGCTAGCCTCAACAACTTAGCAAGACTCTGTCTCAAAATAAAAAAAAAATAAAAAGAGCTGGGGATGCAACTCAGTGGTTAAGCACCCCTGGGTTGAATCCCTTGTACCAAAAAATAAATAAATCTGGTTTCTATGGTTTGTTGGCTGTGATCGGGACCAAATGTATAATGTGACCACCTGTTTTCTTTATCTGTTAAATGAAGAACAGTAAAATATCTGCTACATAAGCCTGCTGAGAATATTAATGGAAGTAAGTCACATAAGGGATTTGCACAGTGCCTGTTGTATTATAGCTTTTTCAATAAATGTGAACTATTATTTTACCAGGTTAACACATGGAATAAATATGACCTGATTTTTTCAGTACATGCAAAATTCAGTCAAATGTCTACAAATGTGAATGGTTTATCTCTCAGTAAGCACTTGATGGTATAGGGCAAGGATAGGACACCTGATTTAGGTATAAAAGAATGTGCTTTGCTTCAAAGAAGCCCCCTTTTCAATGTCCTACATTATTTCTCAATCTAAAGACATGTTAAAAATAGATTAATGGGTCAATCTCTTGTGTTTCCTGAGTCTGCTCCATCCCTGTAACTCTAGTAGTTCTTTTTGCATCACATCAGTTGCTCTTTCTATGAAACCAAATGGGTGACAAGTAGTCAACAGGATTATGTATGCATCAACCTCAAACAGTATAGTCAAGTTCTGTTTCCAGCTCTCCCATTATGCCATGATTTATTATAGCAACATTATTTAGCAATAGTATATAGCAATGGATTCAACCACTAGGTTTTATAAGCCTGTCATGACACTTTAACCATGCCTTTCCATATAAAAGGAGAATCTAACCATGACCCATCATTTGTAGAACACACATAGCATACAGATTTCTTATTAATCTTTTGCAGGAGATCATTTGGTGTAATTGGCTGTCAGAGAGTACATCTTAAAATTGCTATCACCTCAAGGTATGGAATTTCATGATTGTTTCTCATACATTAAATCCTATTAGAAAAAGTCTTGCTGCCCTCATTAAGAAGATACACACCAGAGAAACCTTAAAGTCTAAGAAATTGCAGCCACAGTCTTAAGTCAAAGGCAGGTCCAAACCAGTAAAATTGAGAACAATTCAAATTTTCCAGGCCAGGAAGGTAGTTGGTAGAAGTGGTGTAAACAGCCAGAAGGAAGACTGCAAAGAGGGGTACTCACTGCAACATTGTTTATAACAATAAAGAGTTGAACACTACCTACTGGGGCCTGCTTGAAGTACCAATTATAATACTTCCTTATGCTGGAATAACATTGAGTCCTTGTGTACTGTACTTACGTACATAAGAAACTCCGTATGTGCTGTACTTATGGAATGATCCCCAAGACAGAGTGTTAACAAAGCCAATAAGAAAACAGTTCTAAGAAATATACCTGCTGTACACGAAGAACTATAAAATGTATAAAAACTGTACTACACGTGTAAAAATAAATAGCATAAAAGGTATAAAGTTATAAAGATATGACACTTATAAAGTTATTTATGAAGTTATATATGTTTGTTTGTATATACACTGTTTGTAGAAAGGTAACCAAGAGCCTGATTACACCGATTGAGTCCACGGAAGGGAACTAGATGGCTGAAGGACAAGGATTTGGTGAGGAGAATTTGCACTTTGCTTTTCACTTGAATTCTGAATCCTACAATTTTACCACAAACTCAAATTATTAAATGAAAATGGCAGTTTAAAAGAAGCTTAGTTCAGGGCAAAACACCATCCATGCACTACTTTCTCATGACTGTCAGAGGTTGGCTTATTTCCAGCTCACCTTTCAGAAACTCCCCCTTTTCGTTAATTTAACTTATTATTAATTTTTTGTTATAAACACCATCTCTAAAGAGAAACTATCTCTGTTGATGCCATCCAACAGGACACTAATAAAATGTCTTGTGTATATGTGGTCAAAGTTTTTAAAAATAATTTAAAATTACAGTTTCACTTGGAAAATATAGAAAAGCTTAAAGAAGACATTTACTCATTATCCACATGTGTAGCTTGTATCACATTGTCCCAGTATTCTTTACATTTCATGTCATTTCTTTTTCTAAAATTTCTTGTCTCTTGTGGGACTTTGCTCCCACTGCCTTTCAGGTGGGGATTATCCTCTGATTTTCTCTTTCTGCTGTTGATTAATTCTATCACATCTTCTTTCCTGCTCCTGGAGAAGGCTTCCACTGTACCCTGAGCCATAGACAATAAAGCTGTTTTTTTTTCCTGCTATTTTTGTATTGGAACACCCACTGAAGATTCAGTGATTATGTTATGGACCAGAAATGTGAAAAATAATATAAGACACCCACAACTCCAGATTTCTCTGATAAGCATGAAATTTTCATTGGCTTCTTATGTGGAACTGAATATCTATGATATTAATAGTCTTACCTGAAGTCACTAATGGGCTACTTTTTCTTTTAATAAAATATATTTTTTCTGTGTGCAGGATTTTTTGAAAAATAGCATTGTTAAATAATAATACTGAAAGTTCCATGCTATACATACAAATGTACTATTATGCATATATTATGCATGGCAGTAGGTTAGGCACTATAGTGCTCTGTATGGCCCTAAGAGACAAAATGATTCAGTAGAAAGAGTGTTAGACTAAAACTGAAGAAAACTCAGCTCTATTCTGAATTTTGACATCAATATTCTGGACCACATCTGCAAAAGGAGGATGTGCAGCCAAATGATTTCCAGGATGCTTTCTAGTTCCAAAATTCTGTATTATCATCATGCTCCTTTGCCCCTGAACATAGAGAAGATGAGTTTGAGCCTCATGGAAGTGTTCCCTAACCTACAATGATGTGAGGCATTAAATGCTTTCCCAAGGGAAGTTAAGAATTCTTTCCCATAGGAGTTTCAAAGGGAAAATCAACTCCTTAGACTAGCATATGTACACTCTTTTGAAAAGCATGAAGATGGGTTACTAGAGACACTTTTAAGGTCCCTAATCAGGACATCTTCAAATTCACTTGTAACTGTCTGTAGTGACAAAGGAAAGCCATACTCTCTAGCACAGGTCTGCTGGGTGACAAAGATGCTTAGTGCAGCCAGCTCCATAGAGACAGGAACCTCTCTTCTCTGCCCCCTGCTTTTCAGCAAGAGTGTCTATGCTAAAATATTCACCAAAATCATGGATCATAGTTTTCTGACTTTATTACACGGTCATTTAGTCGTACAATTAAACACACACACACACACACACACACACACACACACACACAGTAGAAGTTTATTGGATACTTGGGAGGTAGGCAAGTTGCTAGATTATTTTATCATCTAATCTGCATAACAACCATCAAGAGCAACATTCCTGGGTCTTCTCATGTATAAAATGGGGGAGTTAAACCAGTGGAGTTTTATAAGAATCAATGAGCTAAAACTCACAAAGCACTGTGCACAGTTAACTTCATATTAACTTGGTAATGAGGACATGTTTTACATATGCCCACTGAATTGATTCAAACTAACTGCAGATAAATGATTTTTATTTCCTGCACAACTGCCAGTGAACTGGGTTAGTTTTGTAACAAATTTTTCAGTAAACAAAGTATAGCACATTCCAGGCCAAGCAGGAAAAGTAATGCAGCTGAACATAGTTGTTGAGATAAACACCTGGACAGAGAGAACTGGAAACAACAGAGACCTGGTTCATGTGGGAGTAGCAAGAGAAGTAAATGGAGTGGGATGTTCACTAGTTCCATGCAGTGGAGAGAAGGGATATATTAGTCAAAGTGGCCAAACTCCAACCCCCTGCGAAATTTTCAGCATCTTAACACTGTATAAAACTGATGACCTCTTTAAAGAAAGTACTAAATAATATATATACTCCCTCCCCCATATTATAAAATCATTGATCTATAGTTATCCCAGATATATTTTTAGAGAAAAAAATAACACTAAATCTATACAGTTTGAGAATATATTTTTAATATTTCCAGTCTTTTCTCAGTTCATTATTTTTAATTTGTTTATTTGGAAATACATGATTGAATCTCTCAGGACTTTTTTTTTAAAAAAAAAGAAAAAGAAGAACAGAGAATTATACACACAAAATATATTTGGCACGAAGTATTTTATTTGTTTTTAATAGGGACTGGTACATTCTTTGGCATTTCATAAAGCTTTTCTGTGTATTTACTTTCTAAAATTTTTTGGCTATTGATAAAAGAAGCCTCATTTGTAAATACCTTAGAAATTGAGTGCTGTTCTGGAGGGCCAGTCTTTATGTTGTGAATTGGTTCAGCAGGCTGCTTTTGTTTATGTTCAGTGAATGAAACATCCTGGCAATCTCCAATCAGTATTATATCTCAGGTTTGGACCTGTTCCTATTTTACTCTCACTTTCTTTTAAAGGATTGTTCCAGATCTTTTGCAGCAGTCATGATGAACAACTCACCTTGTGGTCTCATGGCCCTCTAAGTAACTGTGACTGTTCAGCTTCTGGGTGAAATACCCAGTTGACTCAAAATTCCAGCTCAAGTAAACATGAGCAGATAGATTTAAAATGAGGCTACAGCAGGTGACATGAATTCCCTCATTTTTCTTTCACTCATTGTAAGAATGAAAAAGATGCTAAAAAAAGAGCAGCAACATGAACTTTCATTTTAAAAAAGCGTACATGAAGGCTTTAAATCTCCTCATGAAAGGTTGAATATGGATTTATAGGTGAGGGTAGGCAGAGCAAAGTAGGTACTTCTCACTAAGTGATTTCACTCTGTTTCCTGCTAATTTTTAAAATATTTTTACATTTAAATGAATTTAAATCTAAAACATGACCAGGTGCAATGGCACATGCCTATAATCCCAGTGCCTCAGAAGACTGAGTCAGGAGGATTGCAAGTTCAAAGCCAGCCTCAGCAATTTATCAAGGCCTTAAGCAATTTACAGGAAACCTACCTCAAAACAAAAAGTGGTGGGATGTGTCTCAATGGTTAAGCACTCCAGGGTTCAATCTCTGCCACCATAAAATAAAGAAATAAAATAAAACATGTCATTTACTTTTATATAAGAATCAGCCAAGAAACTTTTTGCTCAAATGTTTTTTTTCTTCTCCTATATTTGAAAATGTAGGACCAACCCAAACATAGAAGCTCAGCATCCTTCTCCAATTGAACTGAGGGTACAAGAAAACTTTTGGAGAGTTGATATGTCTATTACCTTGAGTGTGTGATGATGTTATAGGTGAATGTGCATATCTAACTACATCAAATTGAACATGCTAAATATTTGGAGTTCTTTGTATATCAATTATGCTTCAATAAAGCCTGTTTTAAAAAGAGAATAATAGGAAGAAGACCATGTTTGAAAAAAATTTTAGAAATTAGATATTAACAAGGGTAAAACTGTGAAAACAAATACTCAATTACTTTACTCAAGACTGCTATTTTATAAGATGAGGTAGTTTAATTGTCAACATTCACTAAGATGATGAGAGTCTGAACAGAATTTCTCTAAGGAGCAATAGTTCTATGCTAATGTAATTTGCATCAAGCAAACAATTGACTTACCTGTTAAACTACGTAGTAATCTGAAAAATCAGGCAATTCTAATATATTCCTTTCTGGTGTACTAATTTCCAGTTAAGAAAAATAAAAGGATCATAAAACCAGTCTATTGTTGTACCTGCTGATATTTATTTTTACCTTTTTAGTAGGAACAAGAAATGAATAGATTTTTTTTCTATTAAATATGACCTCTAAAAGCACTGGGATATCTACACTGAATACCCTGAATATCCTCATTTTGCAGAAAAGGAAATCAATAAGTTTTTGTGAGTTAATTACTGTTATAGAACTAATTATATGTTAAAGGCGTTTAATGCACTAAAATACATCATAGGCCAAATGTTTTAAAATATATGACAAAACCATTAGAGCATCTTAGTAATATTTTCTTAATTTTAGGATTTAGCCTTTAAAAAAATAGCATACAATGTTTTTTTTTTCCTGATTTTACTATAGTAAATAAAAGTCATCTGCTATTTTTTAGATATCTCGGTCAACTATACTCATGTTTTTCATTTCTCTTAGAAAAAATAGCAGACTGAATTTTACTGAGAAATCAGATTTGCATTACCTAGTGTTGATTTACGAAAGGCTTTTAGAGAAAGAAACATAGACAAACATTTTCTCTGAGTTACAATATTCTTAGATTTTTTTTATTACATTTTGTCAAAGAGATGGTGCTTCATAGGGCGTGAAATGACAACCATACAAAGAAATGGAGAGCAGGATATGAATCATAACCTCTATAAAATATTTGTGTACTTACATTTAATTTCTTTGGGCCTCAATTAATTTATTTTAGCCAGAAGTCTGCTATAATAAATAAAGGTAAAGACTAAACTTGTTCCAGTAACAAACAAAAATAACCACTACTTTTCCTTGAGTACTTTTTAAAATTTTCTTTTCCTCTTATTTTTACAGAATTATTTAAAAACAGATAAAATGGTATACACTTTAATCTCTTTGCTGGAAAAAAAGTTTAGCAATTTTAAAACAAAAGTAATCTTAAACTTTAATTGTAATTTTATTTCTTTTCCTCATATTTTTGAGTTAGAGTTCTTTTTCATATATATATTTTATATGTATAAATATATAAAATATGTAACAGATACATATATGTCTCTAAAACACACATATATAAAACAGAATATATCTTTAAAATCTATATGATCTAATATATCTCTACTTTCCTCTTTTTCTTGTCTTGAAATTGCAAATTTTACTTGTATTTAGCATGGTAAAATGAATGACAAATGTTTTGTACATTTTTGTATAATCTGCATTGCACAACTGCTATCACAAACTACTTTAAAAATGAATTGCCTTCAAACTATTTTTTTGCTGTTAGTATGAATGCTACAAATTTATTAAAAGAAAATAATTGCATTAAATGCAAAGATGGATTGTAATGTCAGGCCTTAATGGAAGAGACCTGTGATGGACAGAGTTACTTTTCTGCCTCAGAAAATTAATATTCATCCTAATAACACTTTGTATTTATTTACCAATCTTCTTTGAGAACCTGGATACATTTCTGTGGTCAGTGTTAGGGAATTGCAGCTGCCTCTTATTGAGACAAATTCAATTACAGAAGTTTACTGTACAGCATGTGATTTAGAATAGAAACATAATGTGTTGCCTTTAAATATTTTATTGTTAGGATGACGTGACAAGGCTTCACAAAGGAACACAGATACCAGGAAATTTATTATTTGGATCTTGTCTTGGGAATAAAGAGCTCTACACTGATCAAAATTTCAAATAACAAAACAGTCAGTTGGAAGAAGTAGGTTTTGTCAAATCCTTTTGGGAAAACATGCTATTATCCTTTAGGAGAAAGTAGTTTGGAGAAATTCGTGATTTGTGCTGAGAGCCATAGCCAAGTAAAAATGATGCATGGCATTTTTGGTTGTAAGGTGATGCCAGCAAGCCATTGAGTTGATATGATTATGTTAAGATCTGCATTCAATTGGATATTAGACCCCTGCTGTCCACCTGGGCCTGCTACAGGACTCCTGGAGAGTTCCCATTGGTTGGGGAAGTGTGGTAGGAGGGAATTCCAGAGGAGGGATTTCCTCTTGGTGTGTGTGTCCCGGAGAACGCTGCGTGTGTGGGTCCGCATATTTCCAGGGAGCATACAGGGCATTGGCGGGAATTTCAAAAATAAAGTTTGTTCCTGTTTGAGTGGCTCGTGATTTTGTGCCCAGCTAGACTGCGGCAGATTTGGGTTTTTCCTATTCTCTTGCCAAAAACACACTCAGTAATGCATTCTTTATTAAATAGTGGTTCAATCCTTCATTCTACCTTGCATCATTTTCTGATGGACTCTCCACCTCTACTCCGTCAAAGAGCTTGGAGGGAAAGCGTATGTTCTTTAGTAAAGCTTTTCAGAAAGAGGAAACAAATAGATTATATTCCTGTTAAGATCTGTGCTCACTGTTTCCTACACTGTTGTCTTCTTTTTATTCATAAAGGAAAAAAAAAAGTTTTGACCTCACTATTGCTTAATTTACAGAGTGATGACATTTGTTTTCAGTCTCCTATGAAGTTTTACTTAATAAGAAATCTGGACTGAAAATATTGCTCAATGGTAGAGCACTTGCCTAGCATGTGTCAGGCCCTGGGTTTAACTTCCAATATAAGTAAATAAATTAAAAAAGAAAGAAAAGAAATCTGCTCAGCAGAAAGTTTTATAGGTTATAAGATTGAGAGTATAGTTGAGATTTTTTTACATATATATATATATATATATATATATATAGTTTTTTAATTGTTGATAGACCTTTATTTTATTTATTTATATGCGGTACTGGTACTGAGAAGCAAACTCAGTGAGTGCCTCACACATGCCAGGAAAGTGTGCTACCTCTGAGCCACAGCCCCAGGCCCGTGTAGTTGAATTTTAAAAGCACCACAAATAACTGCATTAATCATCAATAGTTTTTTTTAAATAAATAAACCAATAGTTCATTAATTCATCATGAAATAATGGCTAGAAAGAACTACTTAGAAACCTTTAATACAAAGCCCCAAACTGAAGTCAGCATCTAGATCAGGTGGTGACTTTGTCAAAGCCCTTTATGAGCACAGCTCTTTGCCAGCAGTTCACAGCTTTTCCTGGGCCCACATTTATAGGCTGATCCCTGTATGTCCAGAACCTTCCATATGGCATCACCCTCATTCTTGTTCTCTGTGGCATAGTGTCCTGACCCCACTTTTCCAGACTTTATCATATCACATCAAAGGTTATTAGATCTATCTTTCTTTCTATTAAGATCTTTCTTTTCACAAGGAAATACCTAGCTATCCCAGGAAACTCACATAAACATCTGTAAAAGGTGACAATGTCACTATGTAATGTAGTGAGTAGATAATGTATTTGTATTTTTAAGGGTATCATAAAAGACATGATGGCTAACAGCACTGGTTTTAATATATTTATTTTTAAAACATTATTATTAAATAATGAAGTTCCATTTTCAAGTAAGATTTTGTATAAAATACAAAAAATGCTCTGACTGGAGTTGGTGGCATGAACAGTAGCATTCCCTTCTCTTCCTCTCTCTAGCACTCTGAGTGGCTCTAGTACATTCCTGAGAAATTTCTGCAGTTCCCCATACACAGTCTACACTCCAGCTGATGAGTGCAGTGGAGAAACAAAGGGTGTGCCCATTAAACTAGTACTATATGCTACATACAACCAGTGGCTCACAACAGAGGTTAATTTTGCTTCCCACCCGGCAAATGTGGGTATTTGGCCATGTCTGAAGACATTGTGGGTTGTCATAACTTGGGAATACTGAAGGGTATGCTACTGTGGCATCTTGTGGGGAGAGGCCAGAGATGCTGGTTAACATCATACAATGCCCAGGTCAGGGCACAGAGAATTTTCAGCCTAAGATGGCACAATAGCACTGGTGTGGAGAAAGCTGGCTTTAAGGAGTGTGGCTGGAGCACCAGGAACTACTGCAGGAAGCTGGGTAGGGAAAACTCCAAGCCCTGGAGCCAGAATTAGAGAGCCAACAAGATCTGCCCCAGGGCTGGGAGAACAGAGAAAGCTCAAGCTTTGCAAGATTGTGGGATCACGAATTTTGTTACATAGGAATGTTCACTTGCATTGAGATTCCCCCTGGTCTCAGGGAGCAGAGATGAGGCCAGGGTTTATCAGGGCTTCCTCCTGGCCAACCTCGGGTCACTGCCTCTCCATTAGTTATCTGATCCTTCTGCTTATCAGCACATAGGATCACAGCAAGGTTATCCTGGAGGAAAAACCCCATTCTCCCTTAAGCATTCAGTGGAGAAAGTAAATTCATCCCCAGGTGCCACATTTTCACATGAAAAAAACAACAACAAAATAAACACTATCTAATCTAAACGCCCCCTGGTGTGGCCCATTCTAACATCAGACCTTGTTACTAGCTGCTTATTACGGAAAACGAAGTCATTTTGAAATTTTAAAAAGTAAAGAAAATATTTAATTTCAGTTATTTACTCGTTACGCATCTTAATTTCCGTTTCCCAGTCAGGCTTCATTTAAAGGCTCAAGCGGCATCAAGTGACACTGCTAACCAGGTCATCAATTCGAAAGCTCTGGAGATTCTAAGAGAAAACATACAACAACCCCCCCACCCCCACTGTCATTCTATAGAAAAGAGAGAGACGTGCCCCTGCTCCCCGCGGGCCCCCTTTGTGCTGTTCTGCCAACGCAGCAGCCCTCCACTATATAGACCGCCCGCCGCGGCCCCACGCTCTGAGCTCGCACCGTCCGCCTCCACCAGCCATGGGGAAGGTGAGCCCGGAGGGCGCCCGGGGCCCGGGGAGGGGCGCTGGCACCCGGGGACCCGACGCCGCCTCAGGCCTCTGAGCCCGCGCCTGGCCTTGCCTTGCAGATCACCTTCTACGAGGACAGGGGCTTCCAGGGCCGCCACTATGAGTGCAGCAGCGACCACTCCAACCTGCAGCCCTACTTCAGCCGCTGCAACTCGGTGCGCGTGGACAGCGGCTGCTGGATGCTCTATGAGCAGCCCAACTACTTGGGCGGCCAGTACTTCCTGCGGCGCGGGGACTACCCCGACTACCAGCAGTGGATGGGCCTCAGCGACTCCGTGCGCTCCTGCCGCCTCATCCCCCACGTGAGTCCGGTTCCTGGGTCCCTTCCTGCCCTGTGATCCAGTGATCCAGAAGTGTTGTCCACACCTTGGACTAAGGGTGGGATGGCTGTCGCCTTCTTTCTGGCCATAACTATAGTTGCTCTCTGTTTATTAACATCTTCAAGGTTTCCTTCCACTGAAAAGTGTATGTGCAAAGCTTTTAACTGGACAGTTTGTTTTACTTTGCTAAATCAAATTCCACTCTGCTGGGAATGCATAGTGCAAGGTTTAATTCAGAACGTATTGGCCACAGGGGATGAATGGGCAATAGATAACTTTGTGCCATCAATTGGCCTTTAGGCTGGTTACATGGCCCTTTCTCACTTTCTTCAGATGGCGAATACGGGAGAAAAGGAGGTTCAAGATAAGGATGAAAGGAGGTTACCTGACACCTGGCGAGTGGCCCCTCCCTCCCAGGTTAGAATTAACTCTTATGAACATCAAGGTTCTCTGGCCTTTTGATAAGACCAAACAAGGAAACAGCAAGATTCACAGAGCTCCTGGAAAGCCCTCTGTTATCCAAATCAAGTCCCAGAGCCAGGAATTCCACAATGGATTCTCTA
This sequence comes from Callospermophilus lateralis, assembly GCF_048772815.1. Lineage (NCBI taxonomy): Eukaryota > Metazoa > Chordata > Mammalia > Rodentia > Sciuridae > Callospermophilus > Callospermophilus lateralis. Next base: position 26,666,692 of record NC_135313.1, on the reverse strand, counting down.
ATATGGGAAATGAACTACTTTTGCGAAGTTTGAAACCCCTCAAAGTGTATAATACCCAGATAGGACCTAGAATACAATTAGGAGCCTAAATATCTACTGATCGCCCTGCTTATCAGCACATAGGATCATAGTGAGGTTCCTTTAGAGAAAAATCTGGGTCCTTTTTTAAGCACCCTGTGGAGAAAGTAAATTCTTCCCTAGGTCCCATATTTTCACATGGAAAAAATGTTGTTTAATCAAAATATCCCCTGCTGTGGCCCCATTCTGACCTCAAATCTGGTCACTACCCTCCTAATTAGAGAAAACAAAGTCATTTATAAAATTCCCACTTTTTAATCCTGACTTGTGACTCCAGGCTGTAAGCCCTGGACTTCATTTTCTTATAAAAGAAGGAAGAGCTTATAATGGTAGTTCACACATGCCAGGCTGTGGTACAGATACAATTTGGCTGCACACCTGTGAGTCCTTTGCAAGCCATAAAACACTAACCCTAGGGAAGATACCTCATGAGCAATCAGTTATACCTCATACTGAGTGGTTTATGAGAATCCTTCCTTGAGGATGAAGAAGAAAGACACTGAGACAACAGGTGCCTGCTGGGAACAAACAAGCAAATGTAGGAAGAGCAGGAGCTCAAGAGAGAGGATTTGCTTAGCACAAACAGCCTCACTTCCATGTTTCTAAAAATTCTATACTTTTGACCCTGTACAGGCCTCCTTCATGAGCTTGAACTTAAGTTTTTGTCCATCACCTGAAACTGATTAGCAGAAGCCTATGTTAGAGCTGGGATCCCAAGCCCAATCTTGAGATATATTTGTTTTCCTGGAACAGAAAGGAACAGCAGGGCTGCCCGGGCTGAGCTTTCTTCCTGAGTTGCAGCCAGTCTGTGCATCTTGTAGGAAAAGCAATCTGACTTCCTCTCTGAGATTGAAAATAATGCCTTTTGCCAGAGGTATATTTGTCTTTTTACTCCAATGTCTAATTATTTTGTATGTCATGCAAGGAAAGCCTTAGTTAGACCACCACAAATCTAAGACAGAAAGAACAAAACAAATACATAAAAATGATTACTTCAAAATGGTCCTGAGCATGGTTCCTGCAGCTTGTGGTACCAGAAAACTCTAAGGAGCGTCCTTCGTGTCAAAGGAGTGGTGGATGGCGCCCTCTTGAGTTTCACATTTGTAGAGGTGCTGGTTTGGGCAGTCTCTTAATTTGGTCACCTTTGTTATGAAAAAGTAAAGAAGTGCCCATACCCAGGGGCGGGTGCGATAGGTTGCTAAAATGCCGTCAGGTTTTCTGATGTCCCCTCGTCTGCTCTTGCTGGATCCACAGTCCAGCTCTCACAGGATCAGGATCTATGAGCGAGAGGACTACAGGGGCCAGATGGTAGAGATCACCGAGGACTGCTCCTCTCTTCAGGACCGCTTCCACTTCAGTGACATCCACTCTTTCCACGTGCTAGAGGGCTACTGGGTCCTCTATGAGCTGCCCAACTACCTGGGGCGACAGTACCTGCTGAGGCCGGGGGAGTACAGGCGCTACCTCGACTGGGGTGCCCTGAGTGCCCGAGTGGGCTCTTTGCGGAGGGTTATAGATTTCTATTGAAATATTTTACTATTTTCTCCATCTGTAAACTAATAAAATATTTCCTGTGTTTCATGCAATAATGGACTCTTCTGGTCCTTTCAGCTTCCTTAGAAAAGCTCAGCAAAAATAAAGCCCAGAATTGTGTGGGTTTTATTACAAGCGTCTGTAGAAAAGGCAGGGTGAGGTGATACTTACCCAACTATTTACTAGTTATGTGTGATAGGGCAAGGCACTTAGCACATCTGTGCCTCCGTTTTCTAATTTGTAAAAATGGGAATAATAACATTCTTCTCCCCGTAAATTTCCGCTATAGATCAAGTAGGTTATCATTTTCACATTAATGACTCTAGCTTTGCATATACTAGTTTTCCAGGGAGCTGTTCTGTAAATTTGTATGTGGAACGTCTGGTTACCACTCTTGGAAGTTGATTGGGTGATTGCGTTAAGGAGGATAGCCAAGTGAAACCGCATGGGAGGAAAACAGAGTTAGATCTATTTGTTAAACTAAGATGTCTAGCATATCTGAGATTTAAATATATGTGAGTGGCTAAACAGATTTGTTAATATTTTATGTGTCTAAAACACAAATATAGAAACCAAACACCACCTTAGTAAAGAGCCCGAAGACTCTTCTAAATGTGGTTCTCCTTAAGAGAGCTAGAGAGCACCATGCTGGTGTTCCCTGGTAAAAATTAGTATTCACACAATATGCGAGTCAAGGCTGAAGGCATGTGACCAAGAAAATGAAATGCAATAATGCAAAGTTTAGAAGTGAATTATCCACTGAACAAATAGTTTCCCTTATTGGATCAATCATTATGAAACCTAGTTCATGAATCAGCATTTGATACTAATCCTAACACTAGGAAAGAACTAAGAAACTTTGGGGGACTTATTATTTAATGAAATTCAGTATATTTTTGCAGGAGGAAGGAGTTTATCAAATGAAATCTAAGTAGGCATTCTATTATAGTGAAGCTTTTCTTTAAGTGAAAAATACCAGACATTGTGTGTTTACATGGAATAGAGAAAAAAATAAATTGCTACTCAGCCAAGGCGTTTGCCTTAATTATAAAACTAACAACCTCTTGTTGAAATAAGTTCACAGTGAGCTAAATGATCATGATTAAGAAAGAACCACTGGAAACAATTTTCTACTTGAATAAAAATGTCAATCATCTAGCAAATATATTATTTCCAAAATCCCAAAATTAAAGGAATAAAATTGCTAGATTATTTGTGCCTAACATTTTATTTAATAACATGCACACATACTCCAAGATATTTGAAGAAGCTCTGAAGAAATTTTCAAACTTCTCTGACCAATGCAGTAATTACTAGTCACATGTGTCTGTTGAACACTTGAAATGAGTTCAGTCTGGATGAAAATGTGTCTTAAGTGTAAAATACTCACTAGATTTCAAAGACTTAGTATGCAAAGTTAAATGTAAATATCTTTTAGTATAATTTTATATAATTTAATGAAATAATAACATTTTTATATATTAAGTTAAATAAAATATATTTACTGTTTTTTTTTTAATTTAACATGGTTACCAGGAAATTTAGGATCACATTTATAACTCTCATTACATCTGTATTGGACAGTGATCAGCAAGATATCCAGCTAAAAGAAAGATTGAAATTTGTATTCAAACAAAGCTCAGCCTTTGGCATTTTGGTTCAAGATATTTTGAAAACTGAGTATCCTATAAAATTCTGGAAATTAAGAGACAGCAGATGCCATGTTTAAGTTTCATACAATCACAAATTCCCCTATGAAGAGATGTTCAATTAAACTTAATTTTTGCCTGTAGCTGATTGAGACAATGAGACTGGAGTGAGTCCCACCCTATCTCACTATGTGGTTGTGACATCAGCTACATAGAATTGAAACTTGAACAGCAAACATGGATTCTATAGACACAAACCACTTCTTTTCTCAGCTAATTCTCTCTCTCTCTCTCTCTCTCTCTCTCTCTCTCTCTCTCTCTGTCTAGGGACAATCCTTCAGCTACCCCATTTTCATTCTGGAGACTAGTACATTTGCCTCTCCTACTACATTCTCACCCAAACACATCTGTATCCTCTAAAAAAGCTCTAGCAGAGTATGCCTGGTTCAAAGCAAGCCCAAAGGTGATGAATGAAAACATCCAGAAAAGAAGAAAGCATTTGTGAATTGGTGGTTTCTGAGGAGTTTGTAAGATATACAAAATATTTTTGAGAGAGAGGGACATGGCCTAAATGAGGCAGGAGGGCTAAACCTAAATGCCCCCAAGGCTAAGAAGGTAATAGGAATGTGGTGAGCTGCTAGTAGTCACAGGCAAGAAACCATAAGGGCCAATCTAACCAGGCAGTACATGACCTACCTGAAGGCATTGTGACTCAACAATTCTCAAGAAGATAGAAAATGTGATTCAACAGAATCTAAGGGCTACTCAGTTGTTGTCACTGAACAGATGCGGTCTGCCCTAAAAATGAACACCTCAGGCAGAATGAGACAGGATGATGAAGCTTTCACAAAGAGCAATCGGAATTATCCTTTGCATTTCACTAAGGTCTGGTGGCTATGGAATGTTCCCTACTATGGCTGGTTTCTCGTGTGTCCAATCCATTCTCTACAGAAACCATCTATAGCCATAATTTCTAAGTGGAAAGAAAAATCTGTCATTTACTAACAACTATAGTCAGGCAGGAAGGAAGTGGTCATTCATCTGTCAATATCTGGCTTCTATCCCACCCCAGTTACTTACCTGGTCTATTTGGTCTGGAATTTACATTCACAAATGAGGGCAACAGAGGACATTTTGAGTATCTTTTCCTTATGCACTTTTTGTTTTATCTCCACCCAGTCCTTCTAGTTCTTATTTCTATTCGTTCACTTTATTTTTTCAACTATTGGAAAATATGGGACAACACAGAGTCCAGGCTGGGAAGATAATTAAATCAGAGGGACCCCTAGAGGCTTCCAGCCCTACCAATGTTCTGACACATCCATAGATTAGATTTTTGTTAGATCTAAAAAATAAATTCATATTCCAAATAGCGGGTAATGGCAAAATCCTGCATTTCAGTTACAGGGGAATTCAAAGGGACAGATACTCCCTGCAAGATGCAAGCCCTGATATTTTGTAGCAGTGTTTGAAAATGTTTGTCAAATAGATGAGTGAGAGTAGCTTTTTATGAAATTTGAAAAACAAAACCTAGAGAATTTGGAAAGCCCATGAACTATTTATTAACATGCCTAGCAGAAAACCTGAATACTGCAGGCTGTTCTTTGTGAACAAAATGCTAATAGATCAAAGATAAAGGAAAAGGCATATCATAAAGGGATACTATTTTTTTCTAATGAGGTGATGGTTTTCAAAATTCAGTTGGAATCGTTTTTAAACAAGATAAAGCCTGTGAAAAGTTTCCCAGAAATCTGAACGTGCAATTATATTTATCCTGACACATTTGTAGCCAGAGATATAGGATCTGTCAGAGTGGCTGACAAGGAATTCTCAAAGTCATGGAAACTAGAATTTTGATAAAAGACTGAATGCTGAGTGATAAATTATTTATAGCACTTGAGAGATAGTTACTTTAGTAAGAGTTTAGGGTACAAATAATTTCTTAGGAAACCCTCTACCATGGCCTGCAGAGGAGGTATACATCATACTTGCTAATTAAATGAATGAAACAGCTAAAACATTTGATTTATAACTAACTTACAATGATAATAGCAAAACCTTACAAATAGTGTACATTTCACACAAGGACTGTGTCTGATACATGCACACTGGGAATGCTCACTTGAAGTTTATTTCACACATTAGCCAAATCAATTAAAAATACCATATTAAAGGGGGAAAGGAGGAGAACTCAGAAAGTAGAGTAGACGTGCCTGCAGGATGTATTACTTCTTTGTAGTTTTTATGTTTACTTTGTGAAAATGAAGATGGCGGTATATTTTCTAAACTACTTTCTCAGAAATTCTTAGACTGCCTCTTAAGGATGAGAAAAACACCACTGCTCCTCAATCTACATAAAAAGTTATGCCTTCCCCATGTCCTTGCCTTTAACTGTAGATGTTTTGCATTTTTGCAAACCAATATTCCCAATTATGAATAGTTCATCTCCAATAAATGTGCCTACCTGATAGCCCAAGTTGTTGCATGATGCAGTGAAGTGAGAATATTCCTTGTAGTAAGAAACATTTGAATGAAACTACTTGCTTCATGCACAGACATGCATCTTTGAATATATTACTGAACCTGTCAAAGTCTTGATTTCTTTGTGTGATGGACAAAGTGAGAGCTTATATATATTTGCCTTGTATAGAGTCAAGTGCAGATTACAATTTAATAACTTTGGGTATTTTTTCCTTTCCTCACTGAAACTTATTCCTTATGTTATGGTTTAGATGTGAGGTGTCCCCCAAAAGCTCATGTGAGAGACAAAGCAAGAAAGTTTAGAGGTGAAATGATTGGGTTATGAGAACCTTAACCTACTCAGTGTATTAATCCTTTGAAGAAATTAACTATAGGCAGTAAGGTGTGGTTGGAGGAAGTGGGTTGCAAGAGACATGCCTGGTATATATTTTGTCCCTGGTGAGCCAAGCTTCCAGTCAGACTGTCTCTGTCTCTGTCTCTGTCTCTGTCTCTCTCTCTCTCTCTCTCTCAATCTCTCCCTACCCCCCCCTTCCCCAGATTTCAGAGATTCGTATTTCCTTATTGGTAAAATAAGGGTTATGAGAAATGTGATACCACCTAACATTGAATCTGGTATGTAATAAAAGCTAGTTCTAATTTCTTTGTTTTCATAATTTACAAGGATTAAATATTTGGATTTGGATTCATATTTGACCTTACAGATTTACAAAATATACAAATCTGAACCTTCTATTATTGTGATTGATTTTATCAATTGAGTTGCCATCAATACATTTTTAAAAAAATTCAAAAAATATTGTAGAACAGAAAATCTGGGCTCTCCGAATTCTAATCCTTTTCACTAGATATTAATAGGATTATACCAAATGCCTCCTATTTTAAGTTCATTAGTAAATTATTTCAGCCTATGAAATATCTTTATAGTATCATAAAGCATTTACTTTCACAGTTTCACATTTTCCTTTGTCAAAAACATGGTAAGCTGAACAATTGAAATTGGAACAATGGCAACTGGCTTTGCTTTGGGAAATAAGCTTCTGGGTTATTCCGTCTCTCTGTGTTGCAGAAAATTTATTGTCAGTCAGTGCATGTGATAAGAACCACATACCAGGGTGAAAGGAGATTTCCCTTTGGGGACCAGGAAAAAAGCACTGGACAAAAGACAGATCACGTAGTAACTGAAATGGTGTCTTTCTGGGGGCATCATTGTTGACTGAGGGGAGAGGGCTGAGGATTTCATCAGGATTTATTAACACTCTAAAAATATCTTTGAGTGTTGTTTGGACTCACAAATAATGTTCCATTGCCTCTTCTCAGGAACCATCAGGATCAAGGCACAGACGTGAACAGGTAAGTACTAGTGGAAAGGGGCAAATGGATGGCGGTCTGCTGCTTCTCTCATCTGGCTCATTTATTTATTCTCATATTTTATCCTACTGTTCCTAAAGGGGGAATATAGCTGACTGTGAAATATGGTTTTGATATCATAGAATCAAACAACAATACTGATGTTGATTATTGTAAAATCAGTCATTATAATTCAAATGATACTATTGTTTCTGACTTCAAGGCCCACCATGCACATGTAATTAATGTCATTTATTTAACTTTTATTTTTATTCATTACCTCCTTCTGTTGTGGAAGACAGACTATCATAGTCCAGCCTCTCCAAGAGCCATGTTCAAATTTGAAACCAGTTAAATGGTAATTCTGTTGAATATTTTGACAATAAATTTTGCTTCAAGCATTCTGTTTCTGAAGTACCATACTTTATTCAGGCAAATTTTCTTGCACATTATCAGTCAATTGTTTGAGGAAGAAAACTACATGTTATGTGGATAATTTATATTTTTATTTCCTATGACACTCTCTCCTCTTTTCCTCTGAATTTATTGACAGTATGGTTGGAAGCGTGTAAGTGCTCTTGGCTGACACCCCAACATCGGTCACCTCCTTGCTTCTTCTTATGAAACACCAACTGTGCTCAAGTGTTTAGCCTGTCTCTTGTGTTCATTGCCTGCTTTCTGTGTTCAATGATATTCAGGGAAGCCAATGTCCATCCCCAGCTCAAAAGTGGGGACCAATCCTAACTCCTTCAATACTGCCTGTCCATCCAATGAAAGAAGTCAGTTTTAAGCCATATGGCTTGTGACATTCTCCTGCGGCTGATACCAGACAAAGGTTGGCATATGGCCTAAGTGGCTCAAATCCTATAATTGAAGCAAATCCTGCTATTTTATTGTGGTAGAAAAGCTCTCCCTTTATCCTGTGGGGTTACCTGTGTTGCTATCATCTTGGAATCTATTTGGGTAAATTGAGCATTTGAAAAATCCCAGAGACTATTCCATTTTAATAAAGCCAACACATGGAGAAAAGCAAAGCCAAGAAACGAAATTGCAGAAAAGCCAAAATTGTATTTTAACCATGCTTGGAGCTTGGCCTCACTCTGAACCTCCTATTATATGAGATACTAAACATCCTTAGGCTTTGAACTAATTAGAGGTAGAATTTCTTTTACATATAGCCAAAAGCATTGTTAATTATACAAATAAAAAACAAGAAATCCCTCGTGAGTTTAATTCAATTACCTTTGTCCAAATCCCAGGCACCAGGCAGTTCAGATTTGGGCATATGACCAGGTTTAACTTATCATATTGAAGAGCTTAAATCTGCAAATTTAAATTTTTATAGAACTGAACTTTATTTTGATTTCATTGGATATGAATGAAAAGCCAAATAGCTTTGGACTTTTCAAACACTCGATTTATCTTTTTTCCTTATGCTATTTTGAAATGAATTTTCTTGTCCTTGCAGCTAAAAGCATTTTACATGAGATCTTTTTCTCTAAAAAAATACTAGTTTGATTATATTTCTGATTGAGTTTTCATATTTGGGTCTGTGATCAGCATCCTAATGAATAGAATTATTTGCAAAAGTATTTGCAAGATCTGAAAAGGCTAGAAACCCATTCATTAAAACAAATATATCTCTAGCCAGAAAATTAAACCCAAGGTGAAAGAAAAAATAAGAAGCATATTCTTTATCTTTTCAAGTTTACAGTCTGTGGAGTACCTGTCCTGGTGTCCTTCTCTTGCACAATTCATGCATGGACAGTAGCAGACTGGCCAGCTGCCCACTGAGCTTTCTAAGATAACAGGGGACAAGCCTGAGAAGTAAGAGATTTTCTTGAACACCACCACTATTGTGTGTTTTTACCTGCCTCAGAGGCCTAAGCAATCCATACTCTACATTAGAAAAATAACAAAAGTTAGTGCTTGCACAATTTTTATTTGTCTATTGATATGACTTATATTTTGAAAATAAAAACACTAAAATTAGTGCTGTTTTTTTCAAATTAGTTCTACTGGGGAGCAATTTACACTTTCATGGTGATTATCCCATTGTTGAGAAATATTTTTCTCTTTTCAAAAACCTCCTATAGCATTTGACATATTCTTTCGATAATTGCAAATTATCAAATTGAGTAAATTTTCTATTAAATATGCAACCAACTTATTCAGCAGCACCAAGAATTAGATGGGATGAATGAGGTGGATGATGAAATGGGGAAATACAGCTTTTGACTTAAAAAAAAAATGAAGTGAAGCTAAGAAAAGCCTCATTCAAGCATACAATGAATAAGTTTTCTTATTTGAAGAATCCTGCTACTAACCCCAGAGGTGCAGGGGGGAAATGTTCCAAGAACCCTAACAAAATTTCCTAGAAGCATGCGAGGCTAGTATGAGAAACATATTCTTGTGATCATGAACATTTTCCCTTTGTTAAAATTATACAAACAACAATAAATGTTGGTGAGGATGTAGAGGGAAAGGTATACTCATACACTGCTGGTGGGCTGCAAATTGGTGCAGCCAATATGGAAAGCAATATAGAGATTTCTTGGAAAATTGGGAATGGAACCACCATTTGACCCAGCTATCCCTCTCCTATCCATTCATCTATTGAAGGGCATCTAGGTCTATACCCAAAGGACTTAAAAACAGTATACCATAGGGACACAGCTACATCAATGTTTATAGCAGCACAATTCACAATAAGCTAAACTGTGGAACCAACCTAGATGCCCTTCAATAGATGAATGGATAAAAAATGTGGCATATGTACACAATGGGATATTACTCAGCAATAAAAGAATAAAATCATGGCATTTGCAGGTAAATGGATGGAGTTAGAGAAGATAATGCTAAGTGAAGTTAGTCAATCTCAAAAAAACCAAATGCTGAATGTTTTCTCTGATATAAGGAGGCTGATTCATAGTGGAATAGGAAGGGGAAGCATGGGAGGAATAAATGAACTCTAGATAAAACAGAAAGGTTGGAGGGGAAGGGAGGGGTCATGGGGGTTAGAAATGATGGTGGAATGTGATTATCCAAAGTCCACATATGAAGACACGAATTAGTGTGAATATACTTTGTATACAGCCAGAGATATGGCAAATTGTGCTCTATATATGTAGTAAGAATCGTAATTAATTCCACTGTCATATATAAATTTAAAAAAATTAATTTAAAAAATGTAAATATTCTGGAGGGGCAAAGTTGAGGAGTAACCTGTGACATGAACACTTGATCAAAAATAAGGTGATGAGAAAAGTGGGGATGGAAGAGATAATATTAACAAAGCGATTATTGGAAGGAGAGAGGTTGTGTCCAACAGAGAAAAATATCTGAGTTCCACCTGAAGCCTTTCCTGGGCCTTATCCACAGGGTAGGAGAAGAATGGACACGGCACTGGACAGCCAGACCACAAAAGGCTCTGACAGGTGAGAGGAGTAGGGACACTGCAAATGACAGCATCTACTGGACCTCACTTTTGAGTAAATTGAATATGCCTTCTGCTCTTCTTGTCTTTGGACTCCTAAAATTCAGTTTTGTTTAAGACAATTATGCCTTTATGAAAACAATATTATGCCTTTATGACTTAATACCCCACAGGTAGCCTTAGCCTTCATTCTCAGGCCCAGCGATTTTCTATGGCATAAATGGAACAAAAAGTGACTTTTTATTTTTTTTAATAGATAAGAAAGATTTGAAAGAACTGTTTGCATATTTTTCAGGATCTTTCTCCAAATATTTATCATGCCTGTTACAAAAGTAATGGGGATGATATATATATGGAGAAAGAAATATTTAAGTCTAAAACAAACCCACTCCCATTTGCAGGCAAAACACAGCACTTCAGTTGAGTATACTTCAGGCATTTTAGACAGTGAATTAATTGTCTCCAAGTTCTCTGGCATCTACTGGAAATAAGGGAAAAATAATAGGCTACATAACTTTTATTTCCAGCAATACAAAGTGATTCATTCATTTCTGGAAGTAGACTTTTGTTTCGAATGAAAACCCCAGCTTAAATTTACCTTGGAAACTTTTGTTCACAAATAGATTTTGTGCTGTAGGAGAAGGTTTACAGGGAATAAGTGGATGTTCCCTTTAACCAAGTCAGATAAAATCTATGCCAAGAATAACAGGAGTTGGAAATTGGGGGAAAACAGATAACTATTCGAACTCAATTGAAAATGAAAATAATTGAATTTAAATTAAAAAAAATCCAAATGGGTATTTCTCTAAAATCAAATGCCAATAAGGATATGGAAGATGCTCAATATTACTAGCCAATGGGAAATGCAACCCCAAAATATAATGAAATAACACCCCATACCCACCAGAATGCCTATGAAAAGGGGAAAAAAGACTAATAAGTGTTGAGAGATATGGAGACACTGGAACTTTCATTCACTACTGGTAAGAATGTGTAGAAACTTTGGAAAACAGTCTTGCAGTTCCTCAAATAATTAACCACAGATTTATCATTTTGTCAGAAATTCCAGTGCTAGATATTTACAAATCATTTTTCCACACAAAAACTTGCAAACCAATATTCATAGCAGCATGATTCATAATAGTCAAAGGTGAAAACAATACAAATGTTAATCAAATGATGAATGGGTGGAGCAAATGTAGTACATTGATAATGTAGAGTATTATTTCACAATAAGAAAGGAAGCAGATACATATTACAATGCAGATAAACTTGAAAACATTAAACTATGAAAAGAAGTCATTCACAAGGGATGATATTGTGTGGTTGTTACTATGAAATGACCAGAACAACAGGTATATCTATAGAGACAGAAAGTAGATCGTGGTAGAATTGGAGGTTATAAGCTATACCTTGATAAAGCTGTTAAACAAGAACACAGAAGAAAGTTTTAGGAGATATATATATATATATATATATATATATATATATATATATATATATGGCTTATAATGAATGCTATGGATAAGAATCATATTATAATTTTAAAACCAATTCTTCTTCTATTAATATCTTTCTTTAATTTCCTCCTCTACAAGTTTTTCTTGTTTAATACTTTAGTAGTAAGGGTGATTTTTTTAAAAGTTCATTTTTTTCTGAATAAATGGATATGCAGAATACATATTCCTAAGTCCTACACAATCGGTAACTGATGTGCTAACAGAAGACTAATTCTGATTTTTAACCAAGGACTTTTTTTCCTAGTAACCCAATACTCCAGTTACCAGCTCAAATACTAAAGCCCAGAATTTGAAATTGTACAAAAAGGCAGGGAAATATAGGGATGTGCTATTAAGATAAAAATGTATAGATTTTGATCACAAATCTTTGGAAAATGTGATATAAATGGGTCAGAACTCATTCAGGTTAAAGTTAATGGCATCCTTTCTCACCTCAAATAGTGATTTTACAAAGACCTGTTTCATATGCTTCAGCAGGGAGCAATTTCTTAAAAGAAGACACAAACTGTTTTTTGAGTAATTTTTTCCCCATTTCTCACACTCATTGATCTTAAAATTATATTTTGAGGCTCAGTGCATTATTGGGATAAAGAAATACTGGAAGGGAATAAGAGGCCACAAAGAAACAGGGTGCTTTAAAACAGACAGGATTGCTGAAGGTTGAAGAGGTCTTTTTGGTGGTCCATTTAAACTTTCATTTCAACCAGTATTGTCCTTTTTAATAGCTCAAAATCAAATGAATTCTGCAAAGGAAATGGAATGTTCTCTGGTTGAAAAGAGGGAGAAATAGGCAAATTTTTTTAAAAAGTGCTCTTTCTTTTAACTTCTCATTTTCTTGTTCCCATTCAAATTTATTTTGTCTGATCTCCCCATCAATGTCTGAGCTATGCTTCAAATATCTGGGCTATTTACCATGTAGGAGAATTCCCTCTGCATAGTAGAAACTCAAAAATGGTAGTGTTCAAGGTTCTGGTCATTTCTAGTATGCAGTGAATTTTCAATGCCCCTGATTTTATGCTATCAGCACTTATGTTGTCAGCATTCCCAGACTTACATCTTTGTCTCTCTCATTTCTTTTTACAAAACAAATTGCATTTCTACTAATGAGGATTCACCTCTATTTTTGGGTCATTTTTTGTTTTTTTTTTATTAAAACCAACTAGACAGTGCCGCAGTCTGGCTGGGCACAAAATCACGAGCCACTCACAGCTTTGTAGATTCAAACAGCAATTCTTTATTCCCGAACTCACACCGGCCCTCTACAAAACACGTTCTGGGGACAATCCACGTTCTCTGCCCAAATCCACCTCCTCTGCCTCCCCAAAACTCTCTGGAATCCAAATCGGTTGCTGTTCTCCCTGTGGAAAGACACAAACAGAACCCCGACTCCAGACAATCACTGGGTCAGGACCTTTCCATTGTCCTGTTAGAATATCTTTCCAAAGTACCTTAGGCTTATGTACATTTTTTGGATACATATGTCTTTCCACAGCACTAAGTCCTGATGAATCCAAATTTAAAAAGTTTAGAGTAAAAAGCGTTATTTTAAGTTTATCTTTGGGGGGTATATGCCCCTTTCCAAGACAGAAGTATAAATATTATTTTGTAGTTGTTAGGCTTGGATGCCTTGACATGATAGGAGGATGCAAAGGACTTGGACAGGTAATCTATAGAAAGAGCATTCTTTTGAATTTCAGAAGGAAAGGAACTGCTAAATGCACGTTTACATGTTGCTTCAATTAACCATGTCTTTGATGTGTACATACTTCAGAATTTGTCTGATCAACAATGACCAGGTAAATCTTGACCTCTGACAACTGAAATTAAAAGGAAACTATATGCATTCTCTTCAATCTCCGTGTTTCTGCCAAGTAGTAACCATCAAAATTTGGCAACACATTACTTTTTACTTCAAGCAGAAAAAACAGAAAGGATGAATATTTGAGCTGAAGAAGAAAATAAAGCATGTTAATGGCATGTGACAAAACCTGTAGTGACAAATTTTAGACAAATAATTTTGCAAAAGAATATGTGGTCACATTTTCTCATTTTTAATATTCCTTTTTAAGTTGAATTCTTGTCTTCTTGTTTTTATAGTATCTTCCTTTTTTAAAATTGACAATTTCACTTTACTTTTGGAAATATCAATAAATTTTCAAACAATAAATATCAATATCAATAAATTTTAAAAGTTTTTTTATGAGGACTCATAGAATGACAAATTGCTCTTATATTTAAAAATTGCTGTGCACATTTAAAACTCACCTGAATACACCTGACAATGTTTTGAACTATTTCTCCTATTATTACATCTAAGATCTACTTCACCCTTTAGAAAGCCAAATTTTGCTGCTGTTTTGATCCTTCAAAACCTAGTTTTCAACCCATATCCCTTACAAGGCTTTTCAAACTAATCATTGGCAACTTTTAAAAAAATTCTCCTCTTGGCTTTCAAACTCACATTCCTTCTGTGTGTGGGCGGAGGTTTTCATGCATGTTAATCGATAATTAACTCTTCAAGGAAGTGAGCACCTGTATTTCAGTAATTAATTTTTTATAGAAATTTTACTTACCAAAACTCTGCTTCAAGGGCATTATGTAAAATGTTTGATTTCTTTAGCTACTTTACATAGCATCTGATATTTGTGTTTAGTTTTGTGGAATGTCATCTGTTTTCTTACCATTAATTAATTAGTGTTATAATACCTTCTGGGGATTTTTTTTGTCAGAAAAATAGTTATTTATGTCAGTACTATTATCTTAAATAGGAAGGTTAAGAAAGATGAAGAAATTTGCTTCAAATTACATAGTAAGTGGCAGAGCTAGGATCTTAACTTAGGTCATAACCAGCATGAGGTCCTCAGAGAAACAGAGGTTTATTTCTTGGGGGAAAATGTGGTTGTTATGGTTTAGATTAAGTGTTCCCCCAAAATCTCACGAGTGAAACAAAGCAAGACAGTTCAGAATAGAAATGATTATGTCATGAGCGATTTAATAATCAGTGAATTCATCCTGATAGGGATTAACTGAGTGGTAAATGGAAGTAAGTAGGGAGTGACCTAGAGGAGGTGGGTCATTTGGGGCTTGCCTTTGGGTTTCATATTTCGTTTTTATTGAGCAGATCGATCTCATCGATCTCTCTCTCTCTCTCTCTCTCTCTCTCTCTCTCTCTCTCTCTGTGTGTGTGTGTGTGTGTGTGTGTGTCTCCTTATGTGATGTCCTAAGCTGCTTTCCTGTGTCACACTGTTCTACTATGATGTCCAGCTTTATCTCCAGCCTCAAGGAATGGAGTTGGCCATCTATAGACTGAGACCTCTGAAACCATGAACCCCCAAATAAACTTTCCCTCCTCTATTTTTCCTTTTAGGCCATCTGGTCATGGTGGCAAAAAAGCTAAGACAGTAGTACTGAGGCCAAATCAATGGCAAAAGAAATACATTGAATAATTATTTAAAACATTTTTTTAAGATCTTGATGGGCCTTTACTTTATTGATTTATTTTTGTGTGGTGCTGAGAATTGAATCCAGTGCCTCACACATGCTAGAAAAGTGCTGTACCACTGAGCCACAACCCCAGCTCATACATTAAATAATTCTTACAAAAAAAAATTGAATCATCTGGAGGCAGAGAAAGGCAGGGTCAGATTTTAATAAAATTGAAGGTCAAAGCCAGAAGTCAACTATTACTAAAGTGGAGAAATTACTTCATCCTTACAGTGAAGCAGATGAATATATGAACTTGCCAGTCACATATAACTTAGAAAGTCTAGACTGCATAAAATCACATTTGGATATAAGTCAAAACTCCTCTTTTCTCAATTTTGGTTCTATATTTTAAGTTTAGATCACTTCAAACTCACATTGAATATTCAAGAAAATATAGACTAAAATATTTCTCATTAATACTAAAGCAAGTAATTATTTAGTATGAGAAAATTTATAATCTAAGCCACCTCAGAAACTTTTAATATGCAGTATTTGACATGTCAAGCATGTGTACTCTTTTTATATCCACGTTTATGATTTTTATGACTTAGTTGCCTATGGTTATAATCTAGATGAATAAAAAAAATTCTGCTTGATTGATTTTTAGCAATTTAGAGACAAAGGAAAAGTTAAGTTAAAAACTTGAGGCACTATTTATGTTTTGGAAATGCTAATTTTAAAAAAATAAATTAATAAACCTTAGAATTTCTCCAACTTGAAAATATACCCAGGATATGTTTTTTCCCCAGGAACATATCCTTAGTATCACACTGACTTGCTCTCTGGTATATGAAAATGAAAAACAATATATTGTGTTGAGATAGTAAAATCAACTCAGTATCGTATCTGTTTTCTTTAGAATAATCTGATGCATCCAGAAACATTGCATCCAGACATAGAACAATGTACATTTTTGCTATTATTTTTACAAGCACAGTGACCAAAACAGCCTATGTTATTATGCCTCATCAATCTCAACTAGCTTCCTAAATTTAACAAATGTAAATTTTAATTTAAAATGTTTGAAAGAGCTGAGTGAAGTAATGCATGCCTGTAGTCCCAGCAACTCAGTAGGTTGAGGCAGGAAGATCAAAGTTCAAAGCCAGCCTCAGCAATGTTATGAAGCGTGAGGCCCTGTCTCAACATTTTAGAAAAGGGCTAAGGATGTGACTTAGTGGTCAAGCACCCCTGAGTTCACTCCCTGGTACCTAGATGGGGAGGAATACATATATATATATATATATATATATATATATAGAGAGAGAGAGAGAGAGAGAGAGAGAGAGAGAGAGAGAGAATATTTCTTAGCATTTATGTAAAATAATAAATACATATTTAATACTCTCTTCCCTTCTTTCTCTCTTTCTCTCTCTCTCTCCCTCTCCCCCCCCCCCACTTCTCTGGGACATTAATGATTAAAGGTCTGTTCTGAGGAAACAAGAATATAATACTTAGAATTAGCAAATGTTGTTTGGTTCTTAATTTTGATATTTATTTATTAATGTAAAGGATTTTAGTTTGTTTCAGAAACCATATGTAAAATTATCTGATAAATGTTATCCAGGTGAGTTTTCCCCGACAAAACCAGAATGTTCTGTTTACTTGTGGCTTTGTTTAATGCAATAATTTTTCTCTTTGGCTAATATTTCTTCAACCTGTCTTCATGTTCTTTTATCTGTTATGTTCATCTCCTCTGCTGATAAGTCTAACTGAAGAATTTTTTTCACCCTACATATTACATTTGTTTATTTCCTAGCATTTCTATTTCAATCTTGTAGTTTTCTCTCTGGTAAAATTTCCTTTATTTTCATAATTATATTAGTGTTCTTGCTTGCCAACATCTGGCTCATTTTTGGATCTCTTTTGTTAATTACTTTAGCTCTGACGGTGTTTTCCCTGTTTTCTCATGTATCTTATAATATGTAATTGAATGCTAGACATTTTTGTTAATGAGTTGGTCAAGAGAGATGTAAATATAATTCATGCCTAGAAATTTAGATTCCTCATCTTCTGTGAGGCTGTTAATACTGAGAACAGGCAAGTTAGTCTGTAGTTGACAGAGTTTAAGTTTTATCATTGTCATAATTACTCTCATAGCACCACAAATGTCAAATATCTCCCAAAGTGTTCTACACATAATTTTTTTGCTCTGAAGTTCCAGAGATTTTCAAATGTGAAGAGCAGTGACTCAAACCCTGGTCTTATTCCCTTATGGCTACATTTGCACTGGGAGCTGCCTATGCAAAAGTGCAGGGTGAGATGCCCCAGTTGCTATGGTAACACCAGCCAGAGGTGGCTATGTGCAAAGATGCCCAGCTTTAACCATCAGAACCTTGGATTCAGTCCCCAACTCCCAAAGGCAGAGAATTCTGGGCATAACCAGATGACCTCCATGTCTCACAAGTTTTGCTGCATACTTCAGACTGCCTGCTTTGCTAAAACTTTCTCACAAATAAACTTCTAATGATAAAATCTATATAATAAACATGTTGAGCTAGCTCTGGTGTCAGTCAAGCCTCACCAGAGCTTGGCTGAACTACCTGGACCCAGCTTTTTCTCTATGTGTGTTTGTTTGTCTTTTCTTTATCCCTTCACTGACCCTTCAGTGCAAGATGAGGCACTCAAAGCTTAGAATGTCCTGCATATCTGAATCATCAAGGATTTTGCTCCATGCTTTTGTTCTTCACCCAATCTTAAATTGCTATGCCAATCTATTCGTCAATCTATTCAGCAGTCTATTCAGTCCTCTACTGCCCAGAGGACTCTGCAGTTGTATTGCTCCAGCCTCCATAGAGACAGCTTGATATTGACTGGCTGGCACATGAATTTACTAATACCAATATCTTTTAAGCAAATACAGTGCCATATAGAAACTCATTTAAGGACTTACATATTTTTAAATAACAATAATCTATTTGTAACTACTGTAGCTTTATCTAACATATTTTTACTCCCAAATTTCAGTCTCCAGACCACACATTTTTCTAAACTCTGTACTCAAATATTCAATATATGGTCAATATCTCTGTTATGCACAGAAATTTATGTCCTCCAAAGTTCATATGTTGAATACTAATCCCTCTCAATGTGATGGCTTTAGGAGGTGGGGCCTTTGGACAGAAATTAAGGTTAGATGAGGTAAAAAACTGGACCTTTACAAATGAGATTAATATCCTTAAAGAAGTCCCAAGAGAGCTTGTTTCTCTTTGCTCTTGCCCATGTGAATGTACAACAAATCCAGAAGCGTGAAACTAGGAAAAGAGCCCTTCCTGGAATTCAAACATCCTGAACTTGGACTTTCAGACACCAGATCTGTGAGAAATAAATTTCTGTTGTTTATATAACACCCAGTATATGGTATTTTGTTATACCATGACAGATGAAGACAAAGACAGCTTTTGTTAAAAGCTAGTTTACTGTACATGCTGGGGTTTACTTCTAGGTTCTGTATTCTGTTCCATTGTTCTATGTGTCTGTTTTCATGCCAATACTATACTGTTTAGATCACTGCAGCTTTGTAACGTCATTTGAAATCAGAGAGTGCGATGTCTTCAACTTTCTTCTTTTTCAAGATTACTTGGGCTATTCAGGATCTGTTGTAGTTTCATGTGTGTGCATGTGTGTTGTGTATTCACACACATATTTATACATATAAAAATATGCATACACATATATACACATGCATATATGGATATATATGTGTATGTTTGTGTGTTTAGCTGCTCTGATGTTACATGCAAATATATTTATAATGATTTTATTTTCTTGCTGAGTTGTTCCTTTTATCATTACATAATGTCTTTCTTTGTCCCTTGTGACCATATTGGCAGTATTTGGCCTAAAGTCTATTTTTATATAAGAATAGACATCTCTGATATTTTTTGATTACCATTTATGTGGAATATATTTTTCCATATGTTTACATTATCTTCTATGTGTCTTTAAGTCTAAAGTAAGTCTCTTTCAGACAGCATATCACTAGATCATTTTTATGCATTCAGTCACTCTAAGGCTTTTGATAGGGGAGTTCTATTCATTTGCATTTAAAATAAAAATTAATAGATGATGACTTACTCTTCTGTTTTGTAGATAGTATTCTATCTCTTTTAGTGATATTTAGTTTTTCTCTTTCTCTCTTGTGTTTTACTCTATAATTGATGTTTTCTAATAATTTGCTTATTCTTTTCCTTTTAGTTAAGGAACACTTATAGGCATTGCCTTTGTGGTTACCACAGGCTTGCATAAAATTTATTGTGGCATTTTATGTCTATTTTAAGCTGATAAAAACTTGACTTCAATCACACATGATAAATTTACTCCCCCTTTGTCTTCTTGCAGTCAGAATTTACTTTTTTAAATATTATGCACTCCTTTAAAAACTTGCATCGTTTTTTCTCAATATTTTGTCATTTAGCTTTTATATTTGTATTAAAGGTTATTTATACCACTATTATAGTATTGCAGTATTTTGTACTTAGCTGTACATTTATTTTTGCCCATTAATTTGTGCATTTACATGCTTTCATACTGTTGTTTAGCATTTTTTAATTTCAATTTGAAGAATTTTCTACAGTATTTCTTAACAGGTATGTCTACTGCTGCCACACACCCTCAGTTTTTGTTTGTCTAGGAGAGAATATTTTCTTTTATCATTTTAAAGGGTAATTTAAATCCCACTCTCCCTGGGTCTACAAGGTTTTTGCCGAGAAATCTGTTGGTAATCTTATGGAGATTCCCTTGTACATGTGAATTGCTTTCGTCTTGCTACTTTCAAAATGCTCTTTTTGTGAAGAGACAACCAAAGTGTGAGAGAAATGTTTATAAACCGTATATCTGATAAGGAGCCAATATCAAAACTACATAAGGACTGAGAGCAGCTCAATACCAAGAAAATGGCCTGATTCAAAAAATGGACAAAGGACTTGAACAAACATTTCTCAAAAAAAGATATGCAGGTAGCCAATGGGTAAATGAAAAAAGGTTCAACATCACTCATTACTAGGGAAATGCAAATTAAAATCACAATAAGAATATAATCTTATACCTGTTAGATTAGGTTTATCAAAAAGATGTAAGATAAAATGTGTTGTGAAAATTTGAAGGAATGGAAACACTTGCACATTATTGGTGGAATGTAAATTAATACAGATATTATAGAAATCAGTATAAAAGTGCCTCAAAAAATGTAAAAATTTGACTCACAAATGATTCAGCAGTCCTACTTCTGAGAATATATCCAAAGGAACTGAAATTAATATGCTGAATGGATATCTGTATTTTCCTTTATAAAAATTTATCTGAATTAGTTATTCATAAAAGCAGAATGCATTTCAATTCATTGTACACAAATGGAGCACAACTTTTCATTTCTCTGGTTGTACTCAATGTATAGTTGCACCATTTATGCAGTCATACATGTACCTAGGGTAATGATGTCCATCTCATTCCACCATCTTTCTTCCCACATATCCCCTTCCTCTTTGCACAAAGTTCCTCCATTCTTCCCATGCTCCCACCCCTCACTATGGATCAGCATCCACTTGTTGGAGAGAACATTCAGAGGGTTCATCACTAATGTATAGAAATGCATTTGGTTGGAGTATTGATTTTATATTCTACTACTTCACTGAATTAATTTATTAATCCTAGAAGTTTTCTGGCAGAGTTTTTGAATCCTCTAAGTACAGAATTATGTCATGGACAAAAAGTGATAGTTTGAATTCTTCTTTTCCTATTCATATTCCTTTAGTTTCCTTTGTCTGTCTAATTGCTCTGCTTAGATTTTCAAGGACTATGATGAATAAGAGTGGTTAGAGAGGGTATCCCTGTCTTGTTCCAGTTCTTAGAGGAAATTCTTTCAATTTTTCTCCATTTAGAAAAATACTGACATTGAGTTTAGGATATATCACTTTTACAGGATAGTTGTATTTTCATATTTAATACATCATTATTCACAACAGGAAATGTATGGAATCAGCCAAAGAGTCCATCAACAGATTAATGGATAAATAAAATGTTATAATTTAATTTTAATCTTTTCCCAGACAAATGATATGTGGTATTATACTCTCTAGTGATTCCAGACAGCAGCAATAAGCCACAGCTTCCATTCATCCATGTAACCATGAAAGATATATAAATACACACACACACACACACACACACACACACACACACACACACGAACTTTAGATGAATTTGAAGGATATTAGGCTAAGTGAAATGAGCCAAGTACAGAAAGACAAACATTGCATGATTTTACTTAATGTGCAATCTTAAGAAGTTGAGTGCATGTAAGTAGAAAACAGAATGATGGTTATCAGAAGCTGAAGTTCTAGAGAGGGACAAAATGGGGAGTTGTTAATAAAGGGTGCAAAATTTTAGATCAACAAGATCAATAAGCTTAGATATTTACTGTATATGTCAAAATAACTAAAATAGTGAACTTCAAATACCTCACCAGAAAAAAATGATAGATAAGCAAGATGGTAGGGACATAATGGTGGGATATATATTATATACATATATCAAAACATTACATTGCATCTTTTAAATATATGCAATTAATATTGGTCAATCAAAAGTATTATCAATAATTGGATTATAATATAATTTGATTATATTTCAATAAATTAATTATAACATATCTTGGTATAGTTGTCTTTGAGTTGATTCCAATTGGGCAGTTTTAAACTTCAGTTTTTAACTGATGTGGATTTCTCACCTATGATTTGAAAAGTTTTCAGCCATTACTTCTTTAAATAAATTTTTCTGACCCGATTCTTTATCTTCTTCTTGTCATAAATCTATATTGTGTTTATGGGTTCATTTTTTGGTATCCCATATATTCTGTAGAATTTCTTTACCTTTGTTTATCCTATTTTGTTTTTCTTTCTCCCTCTGAGTAATTTCAAATGATCTGTTTTTCAGTTTTTTAATTCTATATTCAGCTTGCTTGACTGTACTCTTAAGGATCGGGGGTGTAGCTTAGTGGCAGAGTGTTATTAAGCATGTATGAGCCTCAGCAATACAAAAAATAAAAACACCTGTGCCACTGAAGTTCTCTATGGTATTTTTCATTTCACTCATTGCATTATTCAGTTCCAGAATTTGTTTTTATTACAAAGTAGCCCTGACTTACAATGGTTCAACTTAAATTTGTAGCTTTATGATGTCATGAAATTGTTGTATATTCAGTAAAAACTGTACTTTGAATTTTAATCTTTTCCCAGACAAATGATATGTGGTATGATACTCTCTAGTGATTCCAGACAGCAGCAATAAGCCACAACTTCCATTTATCCATGTAACCATGAAAGTAATCAACTAATTTTCTATAATGTACTCTATTGCATTAAAATAGTATTTAAAATATCTGTACTATTATTTAACAAACTACATTAAACATTCAGCCCTTTCTTTTAAAGTAGGCTTTATATTAGGTGATTTTATCTAACTGCCAATGCGTAAGTGTTCTGACCATATCTAAGTTAGGACAGGCTAAGCTATAATGATCAACATTAAAGGCATATTAAATGCAAATGGTATCAACTCGATCAATTTATTGGGATGACCCACCATAAGCCAAGATGCATTTGTATTTCTGTCTCTGTTGAACTTCTTCATGTATTGTTTCTTTTTTTAAAAAAAAATTTATTAACTTTTCTGTGTTCTCTTTTAGCTCACTATGCTTCTTTAAAATAAATATTTTGAATCATTTATCTGTGTTTGGTTACTGTATGCCCCTTGGTGATGCCAATTTCCCTGATTTTTCAAATCCCTTGTAGCCTTCTGTTTTCCTCACATTTGAAGCAGTTGCTTCTTCCAAATTTCTGTCTGGTGTAAATAGAGAAAACTTTTCTTCTATAGGCATATTGAATGTGATGCATGATTGTTCTGGTTCCAGAGCTTTGTCTAAGAGTACACAGGGACAGTTCTAGTGAAATGTGGTAATGTTGTTTCAGGAAGACAGATAAAGGCTGAGTCTGGTGGTATATGTTGTGCATATGATTGCAGTGGTCCCATGGGTGCACATGCTCAGCTTTTGCAGGCATTTGGTTCCTGGGTTGATGTGCACAGCTGTGATGGGATCCAGGTCCAATCTATTGGACGCATGAGCATATTTATTGGTGGCATAGAAGTTACAAGATGTATGTGCAGGCACATTCTTCACAGCAGGTTCCTGTTCTCATATATGGACATTGGCAAAATCACTGAGGCTCCAATCAGCAACAGTTCAGTATCAAATAGGAAAATGGGTGCTGGGCATCTCTTGCTCCAAGGGTTTGTATCAGAGGTCCATATCAACAAAGTCCATAAGAATCCTCTGCAGCGGTAGCTAGGTTTCTGGAATCATGGATGCTGAAGTCAGCCCACTACTCACTCTCCCCCATGGAGAGAACTTCTGGCCAGTGGGATTCTTTATTGACATTGTGTCAACCTGGGGAGCGGGCAACAGCTCCTCACTATACTCTCAGCAATATCTTTGTCCATAGATAGTTGACTTAATCGTACTTTTTTGGAAGTGAGGACTTGGATTCCCTATTCTGCCATCTTGCTCATGCTTGCTCATGTCATTCTCCAAACAAACTTTAAAGCATTTCCTGTAGCTGTATCCTTTTCCTGATATGTTCTTCTCCAAAACTCTTTTTTTCTAAATATTTTGTTTAGTTGGACACAACATCTTTATTTATTTATTTTTATGGGGTGCTGAGGATGGAACCTAGTGCCACGCACATGCTAGGTGAGTGCTCTACCACTGAGCCACAACCCCAGCCCCTCCAAAACCCTTTTTGACTAGCAATATCACTACCTTCAACACTTCTCCGAAATCATCTTCTGATCATCCTTATTTCACATTGCAAGATATTACAATTCACCTTCCAGTTATGTGTTCTACTTTACTTTTTCATTTTTGAACCCATAGCAATTCGCTACTTCTATCATATTTTAAATTACCTATTTACTGTGTCTGCTGTTTCTTTCCCACTAAAATTAAGCTCCGTAAAGACAGAAGATTTTGTTTTAGACATTGATAATCCCTCTTGTCAATGCAACAGTGTCAAGTGTGTGACAAATGAACCAATTAACGAATTTGTTAAGACATTCTGTCACTGAAATGGAGACTTCAGTAGTTATAGTTCATTATAATCAGTTGTATTAAAATATATTTCCTTCATGAAACTATATTGATAGCATTCTGTTGGCTAGTTGATACCCATATGTGTTGTCATCCTTTATGTCAACATAAATAAACTGTCTAATATTCACTTATGGACCAATGGATTTTTAAATAAAATTATCTATTTAAACTATCTGTCAACTGCTTTACCAAATCTCATTCAAAACAAGAGAAGTGGGTGATTAACCTCCATGATTCATCCATATTTTTTTATATGAAAATAATGTTCCTTTTTACTCTTTCATCTCTGTCTGTTCTGTGATTTTATTTTTTATAGGTTCCCTATTTATCTGCTTTTGTGGTCTTTCATCCAAATTTCAAAAATCTATTTGAAATAAAACAGACATCAAATCAAAGCAAAACAAAACACTTTTTTTTTCATTTGTGGGGGATGCTGGGGATCAAATTCAGGGCTTCATAAACACTATGCAAACACTTTACCACTGGGACATATTCCCTGTCCAACAAAAAAAATTTTGTATCACAGTTTGAATTTTATATGAAATACTAATTTTTACACCGTTACTTTTTCTTTACATCTAAATGTAGGCATTTTTTAAAGTATCTGAACTAGAACTTGTGTGTTAAATTTGTGTATGTGTATATATGTGTGTCTGAATATAACTTATTTCATTTTAATATATGTACATTTTAATTTTACATGTTCCTGCTATGAAAATTTAAAAAACAAAGCAAAGTATAAATGAGAGATTAAAGTCACAGGATCCCACCATTGAGAGATAATCCTGCTTACAGTTTGTTATTATGTATCTCTTGATCCTTTAAAAAGTATTTTTGCTATTTTTTTCTTATTTTTTATTCAAAACTTAAAATTCTATATGTAACCAAACCTGTCTATGCGTTTTGTCATCAAGAGAGTGAAGAAAAATAGAGAGAAAATCCTGGAGTATTTCTTTGGCTTCTCTTGTCATAGAGGGAGGAATATGAGAGAAAGTCTGAAAAGGAGACTAAGAAGTGGATGGAGGGAGGAGGATAGGAAGGAAAATATATTATCTTGGAAGCCAAATGAAGAAAACATTTCAAAAACACGTTGAATGGTGTGTTAAATGTGCCCCAACTCACATAAGAGTAATATGGACCTTATTAAAACCCCATTCCTTTGGTCAAATGACAAATATCACTAAATATTACGCTCCTCTGCAATTTTAGAGTTTTTGTATTCTTTTTTTAATAGAAATTTATTCCTTTATTATTTAGCAATAATGCAGGTTGAGGGGATATATATGAAGAGAGCGGCATGTATATACATATATGATATATATGATGACATATGGCACCAGCCATTGAGGAATCTTCAGCCAGATAATGATTTTTTTGTTAATTCAATGACTTTTATTAATGAGTTATATCATGAGAAGTCCAGGTGATGGTAACATAGTAACTCCTTAAAATGAAATTTCAAATATTTCCAGTATTCTATTCTCAAAAAGGCAATTGTCCTTTGGAATTGAAATTCAAATTTGTAACATGGATTAGAAATAAGTTAAGATACTAAACATTAATATTGCAAAGAACAATTATCTAAAATAATTTTCTGGGATTCAACATCAAGTGGTTGTTTTTAGCTTTTAATTAAACCTTAATGTGATTGTGACAATTTGATAGATTCAGACAATTTTCAACCCTCCCACGGTGATTCATCATTCTACCCTTTTGACAGTGATTTCTTCCCACACAGAATTTAAGGCATAGGGGCATCAGTTGAACAAACAAAATTGATATCACATAGGCTTTGATTTCATGTTTAAATGCATTTAAAAGAAGTATTAATGGCTTTGAAATAATAAAGAAGTGAAAAATAATTTTTTTATTATGAAGAACAAGAGATCACAATATTTCAGTCATGTCTTTGGGAAAAGCACATCAAAGAGAAGACAGAAAATAAGGGAAAAGGACAGAGAAGAGGAACAAAAGAAACCTTTCTAAGAGAATTTTTAATGCCTTGTATAGAAATCTCTGCCCCCACCTTTGCTCTAGTCTTTTTTTCTAACCAGTTACCCTTCAGCATCTTTATAATTCTGTAGAAAAGGCAGATAAAATTGTGATCCATTTTCCAACCCATATTAGAATACCCCTAAGTCTAGGTAGGGAGAAAAATAGAGAACTTTGTTGCACATTGCTCAAAAAGCCACCCCCCCCCCCCCAGTCTTCAGACTTTAAGATACTCTTAAGTTACAGACATGGTAGTGTGTGTAGGCTCAAAAGTTTTATAATGTCATTTCATTTCTTCCTGGAAAAACAACTGTCCTGATTTTCCTGCCTATTTTGAAAGGTAAGTTTCTATATTAATTACCATTGTATTCATACTGAAAGCAAAAAAAAAATATACAAGTCATATGTAAGAATTTCTACATTCAAATTAACTTTATGATGAAAATATTGTGAGAGTCACTCCAATTTGTTTTTCCAATCTTCCCTTGAAATCTGTTTTAGCATTGTACAGAAACATTATTATTATAGGGGAGATACCCCCCAAATAAACTAAAATATTAGCCCAGTATATTACCACAACATGTAGAGATGACTGCCTTAAAGATTTTTTGCTCTCAATTCCAGATGACTTAATGATCTATTTGAGGGCAAAATTGTAACGGTTTTAAATAATAATAAAGGAGAAAATTTCAATAATGTCTACTTTAAGTTTCACATGAGAATCAAGGAGAATCTCTCTATGATATTTCTCTTTCCTCAATGGAAGGTGAAAATTTAATGAGCAAGACACAAAAATACTAATCCTAAAGAGCCTAAAATTCTCAGTCATATACATCTTTTCATCAAAAGACATCTTAAGAGTTTATGATATATATGTATATATATGTACATAAATATATGTATTTGCTATATATGATATAGCATTTCCACTTCTAAGTGTTTATCTTAGAGACCTGAAAGCATATTCACACAAAAACTGTATATGAATATTTATGGGATCATTATTTGCAAACATCAATAACAGGATACAAATGTTCTCTGAGTGAATGAATCAACACACCATGAAATGCATTATAATGAATGAAAGAAATCAGACTCAAAAAATTACCTGTAGGATAATTACATTTATGTGACATTCTGATAAAGGCAAAAACACAGAAACAGGAAATCTCCATTGTTAACTGAAGGCTATTGGTCAGTCTTTAAAGAAAATTATTGTAAAACTACCATCTGTTACTTAAACCAGAAAGACTTGGACTATGCTCTGAATTTGTAATTAATTTAAAACATTTATTATGTTTATATTTCCTCCCTAACTCTCTCAATCTATGGCTGGATGGTACAAGACGGTCATTTTTCTTGTATGGATTACATATTAATTTTGCCTTTATTCTTTTCTCTCCTGTGTATTAGTGGAATCCTAGCTTCCTAAGTGGTGCCAAAAAAGTATCAGAGCCTCACTGACTATAACAGATTTTTAAAAATTAATCTATCTGGAGTGTTACCATGGAGACAGGCCGATACAGCCTTGTAATATTACTAAAGACAAGCTAATCACTGCTCTCGGTCATGTACCTGGAAAAGCTCTAGAGGTTAGTGGGCTAAGAAAAGAGCTATTGAAACCCAGGGAATGGAAATATCTAACTGTGTTAGATAGTGTGGACTGTAGTTTGTTTACCTAGAAAGGCATTGCATTCATCGTATGACAAGGTATTGATCATATCTTACGTTGCTTTCAAATTCCTTCTCTCTCCCCCTCTCTCATTTTTGTCCTTAGTCCATGGCCCACTAACATCAGTCCCTGTGTAAGGTCCCCTTATTTGACTCATTTGTTCCCTTTTATTTCTGTTTCTCCATCTCATCTAACTCTAACTATCTACCATAAGTTTCTAGGAATAATATGTCTGAGTTTTATGACATAATTATTCTTAATACGATCTACTGCAGCAGATAGGAGGCGGAACTGAATTTCTTCAGATAATCCAATAGCCAAATACTATGTATTCTTATTACTCATGTGCTTGATTTTACATATGTGCTTTAGATTATTGCCATAGCCCATCTATGAGAGTAGACTGCGGGTGTTCTGCAACCCCCACCTCCCGCCCCGGCCCCCAGTTGTTCTGATTGCACCATTACCCCCAGGGCTCTGTGAAAAGAAAGAACTTGTTAAGCTTTCCACGGTTGGGATCTTTCCTGGCCCTCCTCTTCCAACAGAAATGTAGCTACTCTCTGTAGGATCTTTTTTTCTTTTTAGAGAAATAACAAGTAGCTTAATGAATTAGTGCAGGCTAGTGTGTTCAAAGCCATCCGTCTGTTCCATGTCTGCTTGCTTTGCTAGAGATGAGCGCCCAGAGCGCCTACTACCCTGTGCGACTGGTTGATGGGGCTGCAAGTCCCGGGCGTGGGGTGAGCCTTGAGCTGTATATCTGGCTGCCACATGGGGGTGCTCTTTCCTAGACTACCACATCTTCATCTCAGGCTGAACAGCGAAAATCATACGTGCATCTAAAATCACCAGAGGCTCTGAAGCCTTCTTACATGGGTATCTATTCCATTTTTATAACAACAATTTTAATATATAACACACAATAACAATAGATAGAGAATAATATTGAGACCCTACTGTCTCTCAGAGGCTTTACCAATATTCTTTCTACCTCTCACAAACAACTTTTATAAGGTAGGTGATATTGCCTCAATATAAGATGAAAGCACCATACCAAGATTATTAGGAAAATTGGTAAACAATGAATTAAGTCTTCAGTTCAATAGCTTTGTAACCAGTGTTAGTGTCTTAGTTTTAATAAATAGAATAGAAATTTTTGACACATTTTATGGTTTTATAACATCTTAAGTTTATAGCAAGCTGGGCAAAGGGTATACAAGAATTTCACACCATTTTCTAAACACATCTATAAATCTAAAATTGCTTCAAAATTAAAGGTATTTTAAAATTGATGTTAAGAGACTTGTTCAGGTTAGTATTCCACTGTAACTTGAAACACAGCAACAGAAATATCACCCTTAACGGCAGAGAAAAAGAGGACTCCTGGTTTAGAAGAAATAGGATCAGTCATCTTCTGCTACTGGCAAATGAAGGGTGTAGAAAGAACCTAGCTTGAAAAACAGACTGCAGGAGGCACTGCGGGTGGGGGTCAGAGAAAGGAGGGAAGAAGCAGAAGCAAGGAAGGCGTCTGGAGATGGATTTGGGAGGGCAAGACTCCTGTTTGAATTCCTAGTGGCATTTTACTGCTCCTGATTCAACTACTTTCCCATGGGAGCAGATTTGGAAGTTCCATCAAAAGCACTGGAAAACATTCAATCAAAGCGACCCATAAAAACAAGTTTTATATACTTTTCTTTCCCAAAATAATTATCTAATTTCCCCTCAAGAATTGATGAGAGGTGAGAGTGCATCCAATTAACATCTTCCTATAGTGATTGAGGGAGATTGGAATAAGTTTCAACCCTTAAATCAGGCCAGGAACAGTAGGGGATACACCAGAGCAGTTCTCATTAGGTTCCCAGGGCTTATAGACTATTTAAAATTTGAAAGAAGTAAGTGTGAAATACACCCACCACTGACAGTGAGCACCGAAAGAATATTAAAAATAGAATTTATAAGGGACAAGGTACTTCCTAATCTGTTAAAACTTGGTATATCACCAAACTGAAGTTTAAGAAGAAAATAGCATGTTGACATTGATGGTACCCCCCCCACACACACGGAGAAAAAAATAAACTAGCATTACAGAATTTTAGATTGATTATACTCTAAGTAATAGCCAGAATATGAAGCTTGTTATATTGTTTTTCCAAATATTAGGTTGTCATAGATAATTGTTTTTTTAAAAATTTTGGTAAATAAAAAACAACATAAGTTTTACCCTTCTAATATGTTTTAAGTGTATAGCACAGATTTGTTAATGATGTGCACATGTTTTGCAACAGATCTGTAGAATGTTTTCATTTTGTGTGACTAACATTCTGTACCCCTTAAACAAAAACTCTTTATCTCCTGCCTCAACCTGGCAACCATCATTCTATCTTCTGTTTCTGTGAGCTTGATTACTTTAGATAACTCATAAATTGAATCATGCATTATTTGTATTGTTGTGATCAACCTTTTAACTTAACAAAATGTTCTCAAAGTTCATCTGTGCTGCGGCACAGGTGAGGATAGCCTTCTCTGTTAAAGGTTGAATAATGTTTCATTATAGTATACACCACATTTTCTTTATCTCCTCAACCATCAATAGACTTTGACCTTGCTTCTCTCTCTCTTGGCTGTTGTGAATAATGAATGAACACAAGTGTGCAAATATCTCTTAGAGATACTGTTTATAATTTTTTATTCTATACCTGGAAGGGGAATTGCTGGATCATTAAGTAGTTATGTTTTTAATTTTTGAGGAACCACCATGCTGTTTAGTCATTCCATGGTTCCACCATTGTACAGTTGCACCAAGAGTGTTCAAGCATTCCAGTTTCTCCACATCTTTGCCAGCACTTGTTATATTCCATTATCTTAAAAAACAAACAAGCATTTTTTTTACCTTCATTTTATTTATTTTTATGTGGTTCCGTGGATTGAACCCAGTGCTTCACATGTGTTAGACAAGCACTCTCCCACTGAACCACAACCCCAGCCCATATTCTATTTCTTGGCAGTGGCCATCTTACTGGGTGTAGGGTGACCTTCATTATGGTTTTGATTTGCATTTCCCTGATGATTAATGATGTCAGACATCTCTTTGTATGTTTGCTGGCCATTCATGCCCTTCTTTGGAGAAATGTCTACTTAAATCCTTTGCCCTTTTTTAATCAGGTTGTTTTTTGTAACTGAGTAATATTGTGTTTTGCAACTATTCTGGATATTAATTGCTTATTCAAAACATGGGCTGCAAACATTTTCTGCCATTCGTAGACTGCATTGCATTGTTGATTCTTTTGCTTAGCTGAAGTTTTCAAATTTCATGTGCTACCATTTTTATTGCTTTTGTTGACAATTTAATATCATGAAGCACGTTTTTCTGTCCTTTCTTTTAAGTGTTTTATAGCGTCAGGTCTTTCTCAGGTCTTTAATTCGTTTAAATTTTTTTATACACAGTGTAGTACATCTTCATTCATTTGCATGTACATGTCCATTTTTCCCAACACTGTTTGTTGAAGAGAATATTTCCCATCTTTGTTAGTTTTGACACACTTGCCAAAGATCACTCACCATGTATGTGTGTGTTTATTTCTCACCCTTCTATTGCATTGGTCTATTTGCCTGTCTTTATGCCAGCACCATGCTGAATTGAATACTGTAGCTTTGTCGTGTATTGTGAAATCAGGAAGTGTGATACCTCTGACTTTGTCCTTAAGTATTATATTGTTGTTGTTTTGCTTTTTGTTTTGTTTTTACTATTCTGGTCCTTTATAACTCCATATGAATTTTAAGATTTATTTGTCTATTTCTGCCTTTAATGCCACGGGAATTTTGTAGTGATTGCATTGAATCTGTAGACTGCTTTGGGTAGTATGATTTTAACAATATTAAGTCTTCTAATGAATGAACAAGTTTTTCCATTTATTCATGTCTTTAACTTATGTCTTTCCATTTATGCCTTACTTTCTTTTAGCAAAGTTTTGTAGTTTTTCAGTGCATGAGTCTTTCCCCTCCTTGGTGAAATCTATTTTTAAGAATTTTATTCCTTTCTCTCTCCTTGTTTTTTTTTTCCCACTCCCCTCACAACCTCTTATATGTAATTTTGTATAACAATGAGGGTCTCCTTCCATTTCTATGCAATTTCCCTTTTCTCTCCCTTTCCCTCCCACCTCATGTCCCTGTTAAATGTTAATCTTTTCCTCCTGCTCTTCCTCCCTGCTCTGTTCTTAGTTGCTCTCATTATATCAAAGAAGACATTTGGCATTTGTTTTTTAGGGATTGGCTAGCTTCACTTAACATAATCTGCTCTAGTGCCATCCATTTCCCTGCAAATTCCATGATTTTGTCATTTTTTAGTGCTGCATAATACTCCATGGTGTATAAATGCCACATTTTTTTTTATCCATTCAAATACTGAAGGGCATCTGGGTTGGTTCCACAGTCTAGCTATTGTGAATTGTGCTTCTATGAACATCGATGTGGCAGTATCCCTGTAGTACGCTCTTTTAATTACAGTAGATGGGGTAGAGAGAGAAGATGGGAGGGGAGGGAAGGGGGGATATTAGAGGATAGGAAAGTTAGCAGAATACAACAGTTACTAATATGGCATTATGTAAAAATGTGGATGTGTAACTGATGTGATTCTGCAATCTGTATTTGGGTTAAAAATGGGAGTTCATAACCCACTTGAATCTAATATATGAAATATGATATGTCAAGAGCTTTGTAATGTTTTGAACAACTAATAAAAAAGAAAAAAAGAAAAAAAAGAATTTTATTCCTTTTTTACAAAAAAAAAACATTTTTAGGTGTAGATAGACACTACAACTTAATTTTGTTCATTTATTTTTTTATGTGGTGCTGAGGATTTAAACCAGTGCCTCACACATGTGAGGCAAGCACTCTGCCACTGAGCCACAACCCCAGCCCAAGAATTTTATTCCTTTTAATGCTATGGAAAATGAGATTGTTTTCAATTCCTTTTCATGTTATTTATTGCGAGTGTATAGAAATGCAACTGTACCTGAGTCCAGGTACTGGGTATTGTGCTTTAACTTTCTCACTACTGTCTCATCTCCTCCAGACACCAATCTTGTAATTTCACACTCCACATGAACAAAGAGGCTCAGAGATCATAAGTGCTTGCCCAGAGCTCAAAAGAAGGGGTGGACCCAGCCTTAAAATGAGTTTGGTGTTATTAAGCAAAAAAGTAAATGAAGAATGTATACCAAAATTTATACATACCATATCATGATTATTTTTCCTGTAATACTTACTAGACATTAGAATAAACTGAAAAAAACAGCAAATTTTTAATTCTGTATTAGATTTTGAATTTTTCTTTCATAGATTCATCCATTCCTGCAAATTAACTTTGCCTCATCTCACAAAAACACTAAGATTTAAGCAAATGTGTTAGAAAATATGTAAAAATAAATTTATTCTTGAAACTTAAAAAAAATATCACCAGGATATCTCTAGGTGTTGCTTTCTTCTTGTAAAATTTTAAAGGTACTCTGTGAGACAAGTACCCAGACAGAGAAAGCAGGTTATCTATAAAGGAGCAAAAAGTCAGACTGATATCAGATTTCTTTCTTGCAACCCCAAATGCCAGAAGACAATGGAACAATATATTCAGGGGTTTAAGGGGAAATAATTTTGAACTAAGAATTATATATACTTTCAAATTATCAAATTATCATTTCAGTACAAAGGCAACAGGAAGACATTCTCAGATATGCAGGAAGTAAGGAAGTATAATAAAAAGAAACTTCCTTGAAAAAAATTGCCAAATGATTTTTCAAAACCAGCAGAGAACATGAATTAACATAAGCAAAAGTAGGGAGTCAGTCATTAAATCTTATGAAAGAATTCTTATAAAAGAATTAATGAAAAGCATTAAAACTAGTTAAGAAGTATTACAGATTGGGTATGAAATGTCCCCCAAAGGCTTGTTAATGGAGGAGATAAAATGACTGGATTTGAGAGCTAGTTTGGATGGACTACCTGGGTAGTTACTATAGGCAGGTTAGGCATGGAGGAGGTGGCTCATTAGGGGTGTCCTCTGGAAGGGTGCATCTCCCCCACCTGCTCTTCCACTTTCTCTGTCTGCTTCCTGGACATCCTGAACCTTGGTTTTTCCACCACACCCTTTCACCATGATGTTCTGCCTTACCTCAGGCCCAGAGCAATGGAGTTGGACAATCATGGACTAAACCTTTAAAACCATGAACCCAAATAAACTTTCCCTCCTCTCAGTTCTTCTTGTTGGCTATTTTGGTTATAGAGACAAAAAGCTGACTAACACAAGGAGCAATAATTTTAAAGTGGCATATATAGTATAATAAAACTAAATAAAAAATAATTTGTAAGCTAGGTTTGAAATTTCGGTTTATATAGTTTTAAACTACCTTGTTTTTACCATGAAACACTTGTAGTTAAAGACATGTATGTCCAAAAACTAAACATAAGTATAATAAGAGGGTTTGACACTGTGGACAAGTAAAGGCATGCTACGTATTAATCTGATGAAATTGAAACACAGTTGGTACAAACTTATTTCCCTTACTTTTAATTAGAGAAAAAAGTAGCAAATTTATCATTAATATTGATAACATAAAAAGAGAATTTCCAAACTACTTGTTGGGGAGTGGATAAATAAAGCATTATTTTATATACATTTTGTGTGTGAAAAAACAATAATGAAGACATCATATAGTACTTTAAATAAGTAAATTGAGATAAATGTTATGGACACAAATACACACACACACATATATTCCAATTTTTTGATCGAAGACAAAATCATAGAACGAAAACAAAACAAAAGAAAACCATCAAGGAAGCATTAGAATAAGCATTAAATAAACTGGTAGGTATGCATGAGTTATCTTACTCATAAACTCATTAAGTTTCTCCATTACAAATATTCAAACTGGGGCCAAAAATCAGGCTCTATCCAGGGATACTCATATTTGTATAAAACAGAGGATAAAAGAGTTTTAAGATAATGGAAACTACAAATTGTAAAAATAGAGTGCAGCATTTTTATTAGACAGAATTCAAGCATGTAATAAGATTTTTGTATTTAAAATACATACAATGTAAGATGTAACATTTTAGGGACCTGATACAGTGAGTAATGTGACATTCATATGTAAAATCCATATCTCCATATGGGTGGTAGTTTTACAAATGTAAACAAATATACTATAGGTATAGTTTTAAAATTGTGCCTTTCACATTAGTGCATTTATGTGCTTAAATGTATGGAGTAATTTTTTAGTTAAAAATTAAAAAGAAAACATCAAAAAACGTTAGTCCTGATGTTCAGTGTGATTTGTTTTCTGTACATCAATCTTGCATTAAAATGACTGCTAGAAAAAAAAAGTGACTGCTAGAATTAATTCATGCTATCATACTCAGTTTTATAGCACTGTACTAATTAAAAGACTTACATTGGTCCTTCAGAACTCCTTTGTGTATCTGATTGTGTATCTTAGTGTGTGTGTACTTAACACACACAGTTCAACATCTACCATTTTCATTTTCAATTATTTCAAAAGACCAGCTGAGTATGAAAGCTTATCTTTAGCTTTTCAAAAGAAGATAGTGTGCATGAAAATAAGTTTAAAAGCTTTACATGTCCTCATCCACAATATTGTATTTTAGCAAATATTGTTAGATATATGTTTTGATTGGAAAGCAAAAACAAGCGCAGGGGTTGTGGCTCAGTGGTAGAGCGCTCACCTAGCACATATGAGGTGCTGGATTTGATCCTCAGCACCACACAAAAATAAATGAATAAAAAAAATAAAGGTATTGTGTCCAACTACAACTAAAAAATATTTTTAAAAAAGTAAAAACAAAACATACAAATTTAAGTACTAAATTTACTGTAAAATTAAAATTATACTCCATGGACTTCCTCCTACTGAATTTGTTTATAAAGCAAAATTAAAGCAAATCAGAGAATCATAAGTTATTTATTACATTCCTACCTTAATAGGAATAAGGTGGCATTCGGGAAAGAAAACATATTTTGATAAGTAGAATGCATTTGTTTTCTATTGCTGTCATAACAAATTATCACAAATTATGGGACTTAAAAGAACACATACTTATTTTCACCCAGTTCTGTAGATCAGAATAATGGGTTGATTCAATTGGTTCCTTTGTTCCAGGTCTTAGAAGGTCAAAGTTAAGGTGCAGATAAGACTGGCCTCTGATCTGGAAGCTGTAGAGAATAATTCTCTTTCCAAGCTAATTTGTTTTGGGCAGGATTCAGTCCATTGTGACACAGAGGTCCAAAGTCTGTACTTTGTTGCTGGTTGTCATAGGTCCTATGTGCTGCCTCACACTTCAGGTCTCTCTGACTTTCTCTTCTGCCACTTGTCTCCTACCGCCAGTCAGAAAAAAGAAAAAAAAAATTATCTTTTCTTTGTGCTCATGTGGATAGTTTGGGCCCAAGTGGAACATCCAGGATAATCTCCTTATCTTAAGATCTGTACTTTTAATTTCATCTGCAAAACCCCTTTTGCCATGTGGCAACATATTCACAGGGTTCAAGGAATAGGCATCTTTGGAGAAGGGTGATATTTTATTCTGTCTGCCACAAAGAAAAATCAATAAAGGTAAAATAGTCCAACAATTTCTTGAATATGGAAACTCATATCTGCAGATGGAAATATTAATTTTATGTAGTAGAATAACAAATGAAAGAGAATGAGACATTGTTTTGGATGATTATGTTTTCTAATTCTAAAGAATTCTAGAGGAATGAGTTAAGCCTGGAGAAAAAAATTCATACTGCTTTCTGTAGCTATACGAATTTATATTCTTATCAACAGTGTACAAGGGATCCAATTTCCCCAGGCCATTGCCAATGCTATCATCTTCTGTTTTTTGATAATAGTCATCATATCAAGTGTGATTTGCATTTTGACTGCATTTCCTTGATGATTAATGTCTCTGTTCATTCCTAAACTGGCTTCCTCATTCCTTTAAGTATACCTAGATTGAGAATTTTTCAAATTTTTAAGCTCTTCTTACTTTTGATTAACAAGTCTGTCTTTACATCATTTTTCTCTTCTTCTATTTTATTATGAAGAAGTCAAAAGAAATCAGTCTTCTCCCTTAACACTGCTCAGATATGTCGTCAGCCAAATGCCCAAGCTCATGGTTCACAAAGTCGTATCTTGCACAAAACACAGGGGCACAAACATTGCACAGCCAACTTGCTTGCCAATTTATCACAGGGATGTCCTTTTTGTTGTCCAATAATGTCTCCCTCATTTTCATCTGAGAACTCATCAAAACTGTTTTCACTTCCTGTATTTCTACCAACATTCTGTTCATTTACTTAGATTTTAGGAAGACAGAAGCTTTTTCTCCAGCTCTCCCCTTTCCTTACTGGACCCTTACCACAATCATCTTTAAAGGGATGCTCACAGCCAGGTAGGCTTTTTTGAGCATGCACTTGAAAACCTCCCAGTCTCTGCCAGTTCCAAAGCCACGTCCACATTTACATGTACTCATTACAATGGAAACTCACCATTTTCTAACACAGCCATGGGAGCTGCTTTAACATGAAAACATAAACTGAGTCGCTTATAAAGAGCGGAAATTTATTTCTTACCGTTCTGGAGGCTGGAAAGTCCAAGATCGAGATACCAAGAGACTCAGTGTCTGGTGAGGACCACTCTCTGGTTCACAGTGATAATTTCTAACTGCATCCTCATATGTTGAAAGTTGGAAAACAGCTTTCTGGGACTTCCTCTATAAAAAGCACTAATTTTGTTTTAGAAGAGTCAAACTTAGTGACCTAATCACCCTATTAGAGTATCCCTCTGGGGGTTAGGATTTCAACACATAAATGTGAGATGATATAGACATTCAATATATTATGATTAGTGATTTTCAGCATCTTTTCATGTACCTATTGGCTATTTGTATATCTTCTTTAGGGAACTAAGTCCTTTGCCTATTTTTTAATCAGGTTAGTTTTTGCTCTTGGGTTACTGGTACTCCTTATATATTTTAGTCATAGCCTCCATATCAGACATATGGTTAATAAACATTTTCTCTCATTCTGTAAGTTAACTTATTACTCTGTTGGTGTTTTCCTTAGATAGGCAGAAGCTTTTAGCTTGAGGTGGTTCCATTTGCCTATTTTTTTGGTTTTGCTGCTTATGTTTTTGATGTTATATCCAAGAAATCATTGCCCTGACTAATGCCATGACATTTACCCCCTTGTTAACTACAAGGAATTTTACAATTGTAGGTCATAACTAGGATAGGATCCAGAAATTCTGCTTTGGGATATACCTTCAAAAGAATTAAGCTCAAGTATCTGCACTCCCTGTATATTGCAATACTATTAAGAGTAGTCAAGATTTGGAAATAATCTAACCTCTTTGACTGATGAATGGATGAAGAAAATGTATCATATACATACAGCTGATTATTATTCAGTTTTTAAAAAGATGGAAATCTTGCCCTTATGCAAAAATGTGGATAAACCTGTAAGACGTTGTACTAAGTAAAATAAGCTAAACACAGAAGGGTAAAAGCTGCATAATTTTATTTCTATGATGCAAGTGAAATAGTCAAACACACAGCAACAGAAAAGAGAAGAATGGTTGCCAGGATTGGGGTTAGGGAAAAAATGAGGGTTTGCTCTTTGACAAGTATAAAGTTATAATTACGGTAGATTAATAGTTTCTAGAAAACTTCTGTCAATATAGTGTTATATTATGGTTAGCAGTATGGTATTGTGAATGTCAAAATTTTTTAAGAGGGTGGATCCTAAGTTACGTTTTCTGCGATACTTTAAAAACAAATAAAGAACTCTAAAGGTTAGATAAAGACTTAAAAATGGTGAGGGGATAGCCACAAAAAACCCTAAACTAGTTGTGCTTTGAACTCTCAGTATTAAATTTTGTAAGACAAAGGACTTACTAGTTCAGAATTTGATTAAAAAATATGATTCTTTAATTCCATGCTTAGTGAAGTTGTCAATTGTGCATCATGTCCAGAGCAAATTTTTTACAGTGTCCATATAGATATATCTAGTTCTTGCTTTAAAAAAATGCTTAAGGATATAAAATACACAAATTCCATATAAGTAAAATAATCTACCCTCAATAACAGAACAGGTGCTATAAGACAACTATCAACATTAATTTCAGTTAAACATAATTATTCCACTAAATAACTTTTTAAAGATAATCCATATCTCTGTTTTCATATTAATGGTATTTGCTCAGAAATTTACCTGGATGCCAGAGGATCTGCTATTGATCACTAATATGATCCCAGCATATCATTCAAATTTAAAAAGCAAAATATGTTAGCATTCATAACCTTTATCCAGAATCCGGTTTTGAATTTTCCTAGGGATCTGGTCTGGTTTGATAAGAAAGTGTTTTCTCTGATATAAGGAGGCTGACTCATAGTGAGGTAGGAAGGGGAAACATGGGAGGATTAGATGAATTCTAGATAGGGAAGAGGGGTGGATGGAAAAGGGAGGAGGCAGTGGATTAGCAAGGGCAGTGGAATGTGATGGACATCATTATCCAAAATACATGTATGAAGACTCAAATTGGGTGACACATACTTCATATATAAACAGATATGAAAAATTGTGGTATATATGTGTAATAAGAATTGTAATGCAAAAAAACCCAAAGTACATGTAAAAAGGCATGAATTGGCATGAACATACTCTATATAAAAGATATGAAAATTGTACTCTATATGTGTAATAAGAATTGTAATGCATTCTGCTGTCATGTATTTTTAAAAATAAAATCAATAAAACTGAAAAAAAGAAAAAAGAAAAGAAAGTGTTTCAGCATATACACATAATTTTCTCTAAAACCATTCAATATTCTATTTTGTATTTTTAACAATGGAAGTAAACTATCTTCTAAATTAAGGACTTCTTTTCAAAGTATACTTATTTTTGCCCTGAATTTTTTCAGAGATTACTCAAGACATACTTTTATCTATTCTTCTGATTAATCCTACAGGTACTTTTATAGCTGTTCCCTCCTTCTAGATCCTGCAAGTCCAAATCCTAATAATTAACCCTCAGTGACCATGTATTCTGATTAAAATGAGAAATTAAAGAGGAAAAAAATTACCAAATAAACTAATTTAAAATGATAGAGTACAACTAGTGAAAGATATACCACTTATAGTATGCAAGCAGTCTTGTTCTCTAAACATTTATAATCATTTAAGAGAACTAAACACAAGAGTTGACATGATTTTTTTATTCAAACTCCAAAGAATGATCAAGAACAATCAAATGAAAATTTTGAGGGCCAGTGGGAGAAAAAATATGTATAGTTTTTGTATTTCTTTGAATACAGATACAATTTATGATTTTAAAACACAAAGAGGAAAAGTTAAATTCAGAAAAGAATCAGTACTCTTATCTTTTGTATGTACAATATATGTATGTACTCATACATAGACTGCAGTGCTTAAGCATGTATCTCAGTGAAAAATCCTCTTAGCTCTTAAATGAAATCATTCCCTAGCAGCCTAAGCATTACTGTACACTGAATCTTGCTGCCAGTCTTAATACTCATTTATTTTCCATTTTTCTATATGCTACCTCTACAGCCCCTCCTCACCTGGTTCAGCATGCAGTTGAACTAGGTAGCAAAGAAACTAATTGGAAAGAATTAAAGAGAGAGAGAAAGGGGAAATGGGGGTACAGGGCATGGGTTTTAGAACCTCTTGTTTCCATTTACATAAAAATGTAGTAAAAAGAGCTAAATAAGATATTAAATGATATCTCAAAGACTTGGAATTGGTTCCATTGGGTGAGTGTACTAAAATGAAGAGTACAGATTCTTCACTTGTTTTCAGCATAGGCTTGACCATTTCTTAAGGGTCAATACTATAAAGTGCCTGATCATGAAGCAGGATTCTCTTCTTATGCCAATGTTATACACCAATGTTCCTTAAGCTCAAGTGGAATAAAAGATACACATTCTATTTTTCTAGGCTTCAAAAGTATTTCAAATGTTCTTTGTTTTAAGATAGAGTGAGTGAGAGAGAGAGAGAGAAATTTTTAATATTTATTTTTTAGTTTTCAGCAGACACAACATCTTTGTTTGTATGTGGTGCTGAGAATCAAACCCGGGCCGCACGCATGCCAGGCGAGCGCGCTACTGCTTAAGCC
This sequence comes from Callospermophilus lateralis, assembly GCF_048772815.1. Taxonomy (NCBI): domain Eukaryota; kingdom Metazoa; phylum Chordata; class Mammalia; order Rodentia; family Sciuridae; genus Callospermophilus; species Callospermophilus lateralis. Next base: position 26,625,173 of record NC_135313.1, on the reverse strand, counting down.
ACATCCCCAGCCCCTCAAATGGTCTTCTTTATACATGTATACAAGCTATTAAACTCTCTGCTAGGGCTGGGGTTTCATGAATTCACTTGTTATCTGCAACACTATGTTCCCAGTATCTGCAACATAAACTTTAATGAAAAAAATGGCAAAACAAGAAACAAGCAAAATTAAGTAGTGTTTTTAATCTCCCAGGAATATTCCCTGCAATTGGTCTAGGCTGCTGATTAAGAGAAAAATGGTGGAGTTGAGGAGTAACCTTGATCCATGGGGACAGGAGACTTATAATTGTTTTTAAATAATTTTACTTTAAAAATAAGAGTCAAATAGAACCACAAAAAAACTAAGTTTTTTTCTAAATATGGTAAAAAGAAAGACTCTTTATGTCACTAAACTGAAGAACCATAACCAAATTTTCTGGATAGGGAAAGTTCTCTTATACTTGGGAGATTATTTTTGTTCAGAAAATACACAGGAAATGTTATGGACTCAACTGTGAATGCATAAGGTCATGCCTTCAGCCTAAAACCACCACAACTATTGTCCAAAGGGCTTATGGAAATATCCGTTAAATATCCTTTTAATACAAAAGATGCATGCCCCCCATTTTGGGGAGTGCAGATGGTAACAATGTATAACTGAGCCTCTGCAACTGGCAACTCTCTGTGCTGAAGAGTCACCTAGACCAAGCCCATGACCTTTTCCAGAGAGAAGCCAGTATTCAATAACAATTTAATGTGAGGATGCAAAGACCAAGCCCTACAAATTCATCCCAGCTCCAGAGATCCTAGTGGGATCAGCTGAGGCCTCTGTTCCATCTGCATCAAAGTTCAAGTTCTCCTCAGTCTAGTTGCTTCCTCTACTCTCCCATTGGGTCGTTGATCTCAAGAGCACTCAGTCCCCAGTAAACTTCCTTCAGGAAAATCTCTAGCCTGATTCCCTTGTCAGGGAACATCTGAAGAACATATGATACAATTAGCAGAACTGCCCAGTGTTGCGACCTTCCCATACACAGGGGAGCCAGCAACACAGACTGTGACTTAGGTGCCTAAAGAATAAAGGGAGAATCAGGGCAGTTGAAGCTGTCCTTTATTACTGACCTTGACTTTGTACTCCAGAATAAGCTTATGCATTAATCCACACCATGTAACATTATATAATGAATGCTGAAACTCAGTCAGGAAAAGGTGAAGAAAAAATACCTCCACCTGTAAAAATATTTTATGAAACAAAGCAAAAAAACCTGCCTTCTCCAAAACTTCTATATGGTCTTTTTCTTAAAATGCGTTAGGCATGTTCTCAATTTATGGCTGCATGGACAAAATGATTTGAAAGAACAGCTCATGGATATAATCTGCCTGGGATGCTCTTCCCCAGATATTGATGTGTCTATTTCTCTCATCCCCTTGAACATTTGCTCAAGTACCATCTCTGAATGAGGCCTCCTTGACTGGACTTGAAATTCTAATCCGACCTGTACTCCACACTTTCTATGACTATCTTACTGGCACTCTGGATAATTTTACTTAAACACTGATACTTATTTTTTTCACTTTTTCCTAAGACTATATAATTTCCTAACACTATATAATTAACAAAATATAATTTATTTACTTATTAATTATTGTGTTTAATGTTTTGCCCTTAAACACAATAATATGAGGTCCATAAGGAAAAAGGGCCTCATTAACCTTTATTGAGTATAATCTCAGGAAACACATGTTAAATAAATATTGTTGAGATTAAGTAGAAATGAATTAAAATAAGTTAAACTTACTATCACTCAATCAGTCTTAGGTTTAAAGCTAAAATAAACTCACAGAATTGATAAATACTAATCATATTAAAATATTAATTTTCCCTTCTGAAGAGTTTAAACAAATAAAAGTTTTTATTTTATTTTGCTTAAAAAATCATTATTGTATTGACAATGGTGAAAGTAAAAAAGCCTCATGAGATTATTATCAAGGATGGATTACAATGGAATTTTGTTTATTCCGAATAAAACTTTTAAAGAAAGAAGTCATTTGGTATTAATGGAATATTTAAGAACAATAAAATACTTTTTATTGTTTTACCATCATACATTTAATACATATTTTTAAAATGTGTTCAATGATTGCTTCCTTTTTAACAAAAAAATGAAATTTGTTATGTTTCAAAAATCAGAATAGTCAAATATGAGCATATGTACAGTTATAATTCTCCATCCCACCTGTGTTTCCTTTTACCTCATTATCTCAGCCTCACATGAGTAATATAATGTTTGTGTTAGTCTGCTTCCCATAATGGTTGCAAAATACCTGAGATAATACTTATTTCTCATGCTACACAAAAACAGAGAGCTTAAAAATATATTGTCCCTGCAGAAGTTGACCCTGTTGGAAGCATTCTCTGCTATAAGGTGGGTGACATATACAGAGTGAATACAAATTGATCAATGAGTCACAGGCTACAAAACTATTTGGTTCCATTCTTTTCAGTTTTTATTTAATTAGATATATATGGCAGTAGAATGCATTTTGATTTCATTGTACACAATTGCAGCACAAATTTACATTTCTATGGTTGCAAACATTGTATCATCGTGCATATGTGCAGTCATACATGTACCTAGGGTAATGATGTCTCATTTCACCATCTTTCCTACCCCCATACTCCCCTCCACTTCTCCCTCCCATTTGCCCCATCAAAATTCCTTCATTTTTCCCATGTCTCCCGTATTATGGATCAGCATCTACTTATCAGAGAGAACATTAGGCCTTTGGATTTGGGGGGATTGGCTTACTTAGTATGATATTCTACAACTCCATCCATTTACCTGCAAATGTTATATTTTATTCTCTTTTAGTGTTAAGTAGTATTCCATTGGGTATATATACCAGAGTTTTTTTATCTATCTATTGAAGGGCATCTAGGTTGCTTCTACAGTTTAGCTATTATGAATTGAGTTGCTATAAACATTGATGTGGCTGTGTTATTATAGTATGCTGATTTTAAGTCCTTTGGGTATAAACCAAAGAGTGGGATAGCTGGGTCAAATAGTGGTTCCATTCTAAGTTTTCTAAGAAATTGCCATACTGATTTCCAGATTGGTTGTACCAATTTTCAGTTCCACCAGCCATGAATGAGTATACCATTTCCCCAACATCTTTGCCAACATTTATTGTTGTCTGTATTCTTGATAACAGCTATTCTGACTGGTGTGAGATGAAATCTCAAATGTGATTTGAACTTCTCTAATTGCTAGAGATATTGAGCATTTTTCATATATTTGTGGATCAAATGTATATCTTCTTCTGAGAAGTGTCTGTTTAACTCCTTAGCCCATTTATTGATTGGGTTGTTTGTTTGTTTTCTGTATTAAGTTTTTTGAGTTCTTTATATATCCTGGAGATTCGTGCTCTATCCCATTGTAATTTCTTATAGAAATAGAAAAAGCAATCATGAAATTCCTTTGGAAAAATAAGAGACTCAGAATAGCCAAAGCATTCCTTAGCAAGAAGAATAAAGCAGGAGGTATCACCAGACCTTAAACTATACTACAAAGCTATAGTAACTGTAGACCAATGGTACAGAATAGAAGACACAGAGACAAACCCACATCAATACAGTTATTTCATATTAGACAAAGGTGCCAAAAACATACATTGGAGAAAAGATAGTCTCTTCAACAAATGGTGTCAGGGTGAACTGGAAACCCATATGCAGCAAAAAAACAAAACAAAACAAACAACAAAAAAAAAACTAACCCCCATCTCTCACCATGCACAAAACTCAAAGTGGATCAAGGACCTAGGAATTAGATAAGAGACCCTGCACCTAATAGAGGAAAAAGAAGGCCCAAATCTTCATCACGTCGGATTAGGCCACAACTTACTTAACAAGACTCCTAAAGTACAAGAAATAAAATCAAGGATTAATAAATGGGATAGACTCAAACTAAAAAGCTGATTCTCAGCAACAGAAACGATCAATGAGGTGAAGAGAGAGCCTACATTTGGGGAGCAAATTTTTGCCACATGCACATCAGTTTTTAACATTTGTGGATTACCTCAGCAATCTTCCTCCTTAAAGGAAATTCAGTATATTTCTTTATAGAGCATCATTGCCTTAATGATAGTTCTTCATCCTAAAGGTGCCTCTAAAAATACTAAGATCCGGTTATAGTATTCTAACACTTAAAAACAGTTGTGCTTAGAAGTATATCAAACCCAGTTTTATATTAAAATACAGGAAATTTGTCTATTTGGATTTACGTGTAAAATTTTAGTATAAGAAGAGCAATTGATTTTCAGGTGTTAAGAAAATGTTGCTGATCTTGTTTTTCAGTAATTTTTCCGTAGTCCTACTTTTTTTTTCTCAGCATTCATTTATCAACAAAGCTCAGAAAATACCTTCCACTCACTGTACTGCTTTTGGTATAATTATAAGATTTCACTCTGGTCCTCTATATCTGGAGATGGAAGTAGGGAATTAGAATAATTTAATCTCATAAAGCCCTCACTGGCTATTTTGCTGAGTACTATTATCTCAATTTTTAGATCAAGAGAGTTCAATGTTATATTACTATGAAGTTCATGAGCAGGACTCAACTGAGTCCAAAAATAATGTCCTTACCTCAAACTACCTTAAACTAATTAAATATTCTCCTACAATATGGAGAGAACATAGTGGAACAGAAAGAATATAAACTTGCCTTTAGAGAGATTGATTAGGTGATCTTGGCAATTAACCTCAGAAGGTTCAATGGGCATTGTCCACATATTGAAAGGGAAAACTGTTCATGTGATGAAATTATAGATGTTAATATTTTTTAAATGCTCTTTGTTATTATATCATCTATTCAAATAAACATTTAAATAAATTTTAAGAAGTAACTGTGTGTTAGCATTTTGTTGCTGTGAGCAAAGTACTTGATGAGAACAATTAGAGGAAGGTTTAAGGGCTCAGAGGTCTCAATCTGTGGTCAGTCAGCTCCATTGCTCTAGGCCTGAGGGGGGGGCAGAATAGCATGCTAGAAGCAGATGGTGGTAAAAGCTTCTCAGCTCATGACAACTGAAAGCAGAGAGAGAAGAGCCAGCGAGAAGATATAATCCCCAAGGGGACATTCCCTTTGACCTACTTCCTCTAACCAGGCCCACCTGCCTATAGTCCATTCAAATTATTAATTCATTAAAGAGATTAATCCACAATCAAGTTACAGCTCTCATAATTTAATCATTTTACTTTTAAGCAGTCCTGCATTTTCTAACACATGAGTTTTCAGGGAACATTAAAGGTTGAAACTATAACAAACTATTTAAAAGGTTAACAAAGGAAATTTATGCAAATTTGTTTAATGTAAGTTTTGTGTGACTTGAAAGCCTTCATAGGAAATGAAACCCCAAAGACACAGGTAAACCTGGGTATTTTTATGATTAGCTTTGTAAAGGGTGGGCAATCATGGAGAAATACGTTTGGAGGACAAAAAGGGAAGATGTAATGGTGATCAACTGGGGGGAACTTAGCAAGGTTCACTTGTTCAGATTCTTCTTTGTGCCCTTGTTTCTCCAGAGATAAGGCTGCTCCTTTCCTCTGGGTATAAGGAGGACACCTTTAGAATGAGGATATCATGACCTGTTTGGGGGGAAAGGTAGGAGCAGGTCACAGAGTGATCTTCCTAGGTTCTTGACCTGATTCAAGAAATAAAGTGTGGTGAAAAGGTCAGAGAAACCATCCTTCTTCTGGAGTTTTCTCAAATGTCAATGTACCATTCTTTTTTTTGGTATCAGGGATTGAACCCAGAAACATCCACTGAGCCATATCCCAAGTCGTTTTTTATATTTTATTTAGAGACAGGGTCTTGCTGAGTTGCTTAAGAGTCTCACTAAGTTGCTGAGCCTGGCTTTGAACTTGTGCTCCTCCTGCCTCAGCCTCCTGAACCACTGGGATGATAGGCATGCACCATCGTGCCTGGAAAACTACCATAAGGCAGAGTGTCCTGAACCCCATCAATGTAATATAAGAGAATAATAATAATAAACAATATTAGTTCACATGAATTGACACTTGCTCAATATCAGGAAGTAATCCAAGTTACCTGTCTTAATTTATGGGTCCTCACACTGTTCTTAGAAAACAGGAGAAATTTGAGATATAGGGAAGTTAAGGAACTTGATCTAGGAAAATTCTAGTTCATGCTGTTAGGAAATAGAAGAGTTTGAAGTTATACTCAAATGGACTGTTTTGAAATCTTGGGCTCTTCTGAGCATATAATTCTATGGAGGGAAAAAAAAGGAGGAAGAAAGAAGGGAAGAAAGAGGGAGGGAGAATGAAAGAGTTGGCTAAAAATTGAACATTAGCATTTAAAAAAAATCAAAAAATCACATACAATAAAAGTCATAAAAAGGACTTACATTTTTTTAAAAAGAGCTAAATTAAAAATATCAACATACTCTTGACTCTTGTTTTCATAAAGTGGCTCTTACTTTATCCTAAAATTCTCTGAATACTGAAGGCATTGGGTTCTCCCAATTGTGTGAACCAGTTTCTTATGGATTGTGGTTTTCCAGGATTTGGTCTCTACTGTTCTAGAAGAAATCAAGAGTAATTCCATGTTCAGAGTCAGGATGGAAAAGATCAAAATAATCTTGGAATATCTTATAAGGGAACAAAGATGCATTCAAGGGTGTTTGAAGTTATGCTAGAAAAACATCTGAAGAAAGGCCAGCTAGTGGTCAAATAGTCAAACTTAGAATATGAACTGGATGAGATGACCCTAAGGGCTATAAAGAAACTTAAGCTGGAAGGGTAGCACTAAGCCCTTGAAAAGGCCTTGACATTTGTTTCATCCTGGCCACTCTAGTTTCCTTCCTCAGGCTCCAACCTGGTTCTGGCAACTGTTTCTACACCAGGCTTTGCATAATATGTTCTTTCTGAGGTGGATTTATATTTGTTTGTTCTGTTGGTGGTGATGGTTATCTTCTATTCTTTGCCAAGGTCTCTATGTGCAGGTCCTGTTCCCTAGGATTTTCCTAGACTCCTCTCAGATGGTTTAGGTTCTACGGCTATGGTCTCTCCTATGAGGATGCTGCTGCCATTTTAACTGCCACAGTGCTCCAATGTTTCTCTTCCCAGTCCTACCAGCTACCACTTACTGAGTAGGTTTTGCACGCTATCTAATAGAATTAAATGCTTTGTATCAATTAGTCAATTAAATCATAATGAAAACTGAAAATGAAACAGATGCTATATTGTCTCCTTTTTACGTTAAGAAAAGTTGGACATATTATTTGCACATCTTCATAACTAGAATTTAGTAAAGTTGGAATTTAAAGTTAGTGAAGCCTAAGTACCTATCTTTCTTTATGTTTTCTTTCTTGTTAAAAACAAAAAAAAAAGTCTAATGTTTGCCTTCTCTGTTATTCGAGAAGCTCTGTGAATGCAATAGAATCTGTGTTGTAATTGTTTTAACATTGTTTCCAAAAGTTAGCAGAGGTCATTATACTTTTTATTGCAAAATGCATATTTCTTGAATGAATGCAATAATATTTGGGCATAATTTGAAAACTTGGTAGAAAACTGAAAACTCAAAATCAAGTCTCATGTTAAATAAAAGCTCTAGAAGCTAATGTAAAAATAAATGTTGTTGCTGAACATGAGGATGTTTAATTGTATTTCATTAATTTAAGGTAACATCCAATATAATTATATTGCCAAGTTAAACTGCCTTTTCATGATTTAAGTTTCACTCTAACAGTGGAGAGTTCCTACCTGATTACCTTTCCAATATCTTTTCTTCCTGTGATTCATTACTACAATGAACAAGAACAATATGAAAAATGAACATTTCAGTGTTCATTCATCATTCAGCCCTTAAGGGCACTCAGACAATTGGGGGACTCTGCCCAGAGTCCATGTGAAGCCAATTAAAAGCTTTCTCTAGGCAGCCTGTGGACCACTGAAGAGGTGAGCGGAGTGGTGAGGAATCAGTCTGCCTGATGTTTGCCATGCACAGTGGGAGGTATGCTATCACGACTGGGATTTATATAATAACCAACCTTACCAATTACTGTTCCACTGGTCACATCCAAATGTTTATTTAGAACTCAGAATTTTAAAAAATGCTTTCACAGATGGAAGTTTTCCTGACACGGCAAACTTGCAACCTCAGCCGCAAGAAAATTATTCTCATCTTATAGCTTTGATGACTACACTTGAGAAAGGACCATCACTAATAAATAGAAGAGAACACAGTTATTCTCAGTTTATATTAACTGAGTTGGCAAGAGCTCAATAAATAATATCAATCAAAAATATGACCAGATAAATCACTATGAATCAATACTGCACAGCCTTCCAGGGCTGAATGGAGTGCTTTAGTCACAAAAAAAATAAATTTGTATGAAAATCCAGATTATTTTGGTGCTGCTCAAGTGGAATTTCTGGTTTTATTGACAACATAAGATTCTTTTCCCTCTCAATGATTCAGGAGACACAAAATTTTATATAACAATCACTGAATGATATAATGTAGATATTTAGTGGCATAAGAATTTAGTGAAGAATAAAGTTATATACTAGAAAACAAAATTTCAAGGATGTTTTAATACTGAAACATTTAAATGTCATAATTTCCATTTTGAGCACTGTAAAACACAGATATTTCATATTAAATTTTATATTGCAAATGAGAAAGAACTTGGTTAGCAGATAACGCTATATGCAAGCAGTATGAACGCACAACCATGAACTCACATCTTAACAAAAACGTGAATTTTTGAAGAAGGCATGATAGGTAATAATGTGTTTTCTTACTTTAGAAAGTGAGAGCCAATCAGTGGAAGGACAGAAGGGCAGACATTGTAGTAAGGAAGTTTCCAATTAATGTAGAAAATAAACACAAGAAAGGATAGAATTATAGGACATGAAGTAGGAAAAAGTGATATGGCATACAGAAAACAGTTAAATTGACATAAATAATTCCATTAATTTATCATTAATTATATGTCAAAGAATTAAATCTTCCAATAAAAAGATAAACATTGGCAGGATGGATTTTAAAAACATGATTCAACTATACATTATCTAACAAAACAAAAAAACCTCATTTTAGAACCCATGACACAAATACGTTGAAAATGAGAGGAAGGAAAGAGAGATTCTTTGAAAATATTAACCAAAAGCCAGGAGAGATGGATATGCTAATAACAGAAAAAATAGACTGAGTCAAAAAACACTTGTACCAGATAAATAAGGGCATGCTATATTAAAGAATTAAATAAAGCAAAAATGTAGCAATTAAAAACATTTATGCACATAAAACAAGAGGTAAAATTGACAGAATTGATGAGAGAAATAGTTTGATCTCTGTAAAAATCCCAGTGATTTTTATAAAAACAATGAGTTCATTCTGAAATTTATAGTTAATATCAAATAATACCTTGAAGAACCAAACAATTTTGAAAAAAGAAAAAAGAACAAATTTGGAGAACTCACATTCATTAATGTCAAAATTCACTTCAAAGCTACAATAATGAAAACTGTTACTGGAATAAATGTAAACATCTAGACAAATGGAATAGAAGAGAGAGTTCAGAAAGAAACCCCTGCATATAAGATTAAATGATTTTCAGTAATAGTGCCAAGTCCAGTTAATAGGAAAAGTAAAAAATTTCAACAAATGCTGCATAAGAAAATTGAATATGCACATGCAAAAGTATGAATCTGGATGTTTACCTAAGATCATATTTTGTAAAATGTCAAAGTAAATCAAAGACTTAATGTAAGAATTAAAACCAGAGAACACTTAGGAAAAGATATATAGAAAAGTTTCATGGCATTAGGTTGGTAATGATTTCTTGGGTATGACACTAAAGTTATAGGCAATAAAAGAAATAATAGACACATTGTACTCCATAAAAATGAAAAATAGTCATGCATCAAAGGACACTATCAGCAGAATGAAAAAGCAACCTACATGAGAGAAATTTTTGCAAATCTCCTAATGGATATGGGGTTAATATTCAAAATACATAGAGAACTTCTAAAATAAAAAAAAAAAAACCACACAATTCAAAAATGGACAAAGGACTTGAAATATGTGCCCAATAAACACACACAAAGATACTTAATGTCACTACTCATTAGGAAAAAGTAAATAAAAAGCACAAGGTAGCATCTCATTTGTATTAAGTTAGCTATAGGGGCTCGGGATGTGGCTCAAGTGATAGCATGCTCACCTGGCATGCGTGAGGCACTGGGTTTGATCCTCAGCACCACATAAAAATAAAATGAAAATATTGTGTCCATCTAAAACTAAAAAATAAAAATATTTTTTTTAAAAAAAGATGGCTATAATTTAAAAGAGAAAAAGAAGATAACAAGTATTGGCAAGGACGTGGAGGAATTGAAACCCACTGGAGTGCCATTGGTGGAAATGCAAAACTGTGCTGCTATCAAAAACAGTATTAAAATTTAAAATTTTTATTTTTAATTAAATTTTAAAATCAAGTTACAGTATGATTCAGCAATTCCACTTCTGATTATATATTCAAAAGAAATGAAAGTAGGGCTTCAAAGGGATATTTACACACCCATGTTTATATTAACACTATTTACAATAACTAACATGTAGAAGCAACACTGTTCACAGGTAAATAAATATGTAAAATTTCGCATATACATAAACAAAATATTATTCAGCCTTAACCATTTTGTCCCATCATCCCAAATGTGGAATACCTATGAAAAATTTAAAGTAATAACAAATATGTCACCTATTGTAATTCTGAAGTAAATATTGTGTTTTTAGAGTTTTGTTCTTTTAGGAAAAATAATAGGTGAATAGTAAATTAATCATAAAAATGGCGTATAGTTTGCTGCAAATGTTACTTTTATCAAATGTTCAACTGAGCAAAATATTAACTGTGTAACATAAGAAAGGCACTCATGAAAGTATTTTCCAGAATTGAGTTGTAGTTTTATTTTGAGAAATGCACTGTATTTCAAATTATCAGTGTTCAAAAGTAGCTGTCCCATAAGTAGGACACTGAGACACTATATTGCATAGGAATGCATAGTATATGCAATCCTGTCTGACAAATGCTAACCTCTGTTACCACTTGTGGGTATTTGTTGACAAGTTATGACCCGTGTTTTCATACTCCAAAGAACACATTAGAGAAAACATTTATTCTGAATGCTTGAGAAAAACAAAATGTTTAGTAAAATTTTGGTATCTTTGAAGAATATTTGATAGTGGATGAAATAATTATCATATATTATGAACACAATTTGCTTAAATAGTTTATAAGAGGTAAGCCCATAAGATTTGGTTACAAATTTTAGGCACTGTGCAAAGTATCAGGATATTGCTATACTTTTGACCTGTATTGAGAAGGGTGCACTGATGATTTTTTGCTTGGGAGTAAGATACTTCTACAAATACTTGATGTGATAGAGAATCCATAATCCTATTTTTTTTTCTGACAGTCTATTAATTGGTTATGATCTGTTGGTATGTCTTTATACTGTAATACAAGTTACAGGCACCATGAGGAAAAACAGACTAAACATCTGAACCTTGAAGTCTGACAACATTGGTGAAAAATAAGCTCATTTGACTTGATAGAAATAATGAAAATTTCATTATAAAATGGTTAGATAATAAATGTGTCATTGTTGAATGAACTACAGGACACTTGGCCAAGTTCAGTGATGGAAAAAAGAAATAGAATACAACGAACATGCCTCAACCAGAGGTAGTGGAACCTATAACAGTATCAGTTTTGGTGTTGACAAACATGATTTGTTGATTTTCAAATATCCCACTTCTATTAGTGGTAAAAAAAAATGGTATTGACTTTTGTTCACTTAAATAATTGACATATTTGAAAGAGATACTTCTCTAGAAAGTTGATTTTAACAAAAAAATACATTAAATTATATTCAGGATTATAAATCCTTAGGGAAAGACAATTTAAAAACCACATTAAATACACTGTCATATTCATTAACTAAGCTAGAGGTGAAAGTTGACCATGCATAGCATTTACAATGATGTGGAACAGAGAGTACTCTATGTATTGTGGGAATATACAGTGGTATAAATGCTTTGGATAATGGTTTAAATTTCTTACTCTTGATGTCAAATAAAATTTAGTTATCCATATAATCTAGTCATTCCATTCCTATAAAATCTACCACATATATTCATAGTAACATTATTCATATTACCCAAAATTTAAAGAAAAGGCAAACTTAATCTACAGTAAAAGAAAGCATATTAATAATTATCCATGCTAATTGGTAGGGGAGGACACAATTACTTGGACAAAGGTAATATTTTTGGATGATAAAAATATTGTATGCCTTGATTCTAATTACAGAGGTGTATTGTATAAGTCAGACATATGGAAATATATATTTAGTATGGAATATTTATCCTTCAAAAATTATACTTTAATAAAACTGATCTACAAAAGTAGATTGCTTAAAATGAGAGTCAAATTACTGCTTACTACAAAATAATACATATTCAAAACAGTGCTATCATCCACAATGTACATTAATCTTTACTAATTGATTGTTCCAGGTGAAGTAGATACTTTTTGTGAATTATGTGGCATTAGAAAGGAACAGCATTTCACCACACTTATAAACATAGAAATAATTTTATGAAAATGTTCTTCATGTTTTCTAAGCCAAAGTAAATCTTTTTTCAAATCTTTTCCTTCCTTCCTTCCTTCCTTCCTTCCTTCCTTCCTTCCTTCCTTCCTTCCTTCCTTCCTTCCTGTCTTTCTTTTGAGTTTTCTGTTCCCTCATTATAGAGTTGCAAAAGTAAGTTGCACATGGTAAGATAAGTTTTAAGCATATTCTCCTATCTCTAACTGCCTTTTCTTTTTTTTAACAGTTCCTTTAAAATAGCAAGCTTTTATGGATTTTATAAATATTAGCATATTACATTTTCCTTAAGTTTCATGCTTTTTTTTCTGTCTTAGCTAACAAAGCCTTTCCTAGGTTTATGAAGATTTTTTTTTGTCATTCTTTCTTCTAAAAGTTTAGGATTTTAATTTCTAAACTTAATTCAGTGATGCATTTTAAGATAGTTATTGTGTGTGGTCTGAATTAAGATCTGAGGTTAATTTCTTTTCATAAAGGTATTAAGCTATTTCAATAAAATTTATTGATGAGACTTTTGTTTCCCAACGGGATTGACTTGACGAATCTGTTTGAAATTAGTTAGTTACCCCATTTCTGGGTTCTCCCTTGGATTCCATAGATTAATATATGTTTGTTTTATCAGATTTAAGATAGTGTTGTCTTGAATAATGTAGCTTTGTAGCAAGTTTTATAAGTCTTCCAATTTTTAAAAAATCTTTTGGCTGTACTAGGTCATGTGCCTTTCTATATACATTTTGAGATCAACTTTTAAATTATTCCAAAATATCTTTTCATCTTGTTTTATATTTTCCATTTTTCTTCTCATTATATTCATTCTTTTTAAAAATACCTGTAGAGATTTTTAATACTTGTTTTTTCACATGCTCATCTACTAGTTCCAGCATTTTACTCTACTGAGTGAACCCAGAATTCCTGTGACCTCTGTAACCAACACACAGCTAGAAGCCTGGTGTAAGCTCTCAGTATTGTTTAGCTTGCAACTTCCTGATGCTTTGGACATGCAGAGTTTCCCTGTACTTATTGGCAACTTTCAGGCACACTTTTAGAGCTACACTCTTTGTTCATTCATTTCTTTTACTATAGCTTCAAATAAAATGCATACCTAATTCCTCAACTCATTAAAAACATCATGAGCCTATGAACTAGAATTTCTCTCCAGGAAGAAAATCAAAAGGTTGGAAAACTTTCCAGATTCATCACATCTTTTGTTCCTCTCTTAGAAATCACCTTTCTACAATCCTGGTGTTTAATATATAAAAGTAGATATTCCATATATGTTGTCTAATATACTATTTATAGATAAAAAGTTGTTATGTGTAATCATTTTTTCTTCAAGATATTTAAACTTTTCAACTAGAATTTTGATAACTTCATATTATAAATGCAATGTAGAAATTGTAAGCATGTAAATTATTAAAAACACTATTAATTGTATGAATTGTAGCAAAAATCGTAGTAATAATAGTTCTTGTCACTAGTGTAGTGGTAATAATATAGACATTTTAAAAATGAAAATGTATATTTGTTGTAAATAAAGTATATTTGTTGTAAATAAAATATTTTCCAGGTTAAAGAAAAATAATGCACATTATGGAAGGGTTCACTGATTGCATCACAGAAGGAACATTATTTTCATTTCTGTTCACTGTACATTATTGAGTTACAGTTGTCTTTAAGAATATACAAACGAAACATGATAAAGACTCAATATTTAACAATAATGAATCTACTTGTTAGATTTCAGATTAAATTGTACAAATGATAAGGAGCAAAGTTTATCTGACCACAAGTCACAGTATCTTAACAACCAAATTGGCCAGAGAATTAATAATGAATTAAGTAAAACTTTAGTTTTTTTTATCACCAAATCCATTCAAATGGAGCCTGGAAGATTCCTCTCACTATTTTGGTAGAGAAAAGTTGAGTATCCAGCAAAGGAAGCACTAGATCAGAAGAGTATGTTCTCATAGTTACTTTGCATGCTTAACATTCTATTGGATTTCATATCTTACCACTGTTCTCAACAAATTGAGAGAAAAAGATTGAAAATTATCTAAGAAGTTACAATATTAAAAGATATCTAGGATGTTAGAAAAATTGCTGCTTACTAATCACAATTGCTATCTGATAAGAATTTTCTTTCTTATTTATTTTATCATTGAGGCCAGTGAGAACATTTGTTTTATATTGTAATATAAAGTTCACTCTTATTATAGTTTCTGACAAATTGATTCTCAAGAAAATATATAATGTATTAGTATAGGTTGTATAGGTCTAATTCCAATAGTTAGATAGGGATTGAGTAGTGAGAAAGACCATATTTCCTATATGGTGAACTTCCTGGCTGAGTCAATAGAAAAAAGATATTGCAAACTCAATTGGATATTATGATATACTTATACATCATAAATTTTCATAGAACAGTAATCTAATCACTGTAATAATATTACTAAATAATTTACTAAATGTTCATGATAATTATAATTGATCCTTCTTAAAACAAGCTTATTTTCATGTGAATGTGCTCATAAAGGTATATATTAAATAGTTTTAATCATTTAAATAAGTTACAAATGACAGTGAATCATATTCAATATATTTTTATATGCAAACATAAAAATAAATACCCATATTAAATAAATATCAATTTAAAAAAAAATAATTGACATATATGATAAAGGTGTGGATTATTCACAATTTGTGAACAAAGAAAGATCTTATAAATTTGTTGGATTTCAAAGAGACATCTTCTCAGCATAACTAAAATGATGCAATGAAAACACACCAAAACAGACACTAGGATGGCAGTATGTATAAATGTGGCTGTGTAACCAATGTGATCCTGCAATTTGTACACATGGGAAAAATAAGAATTCATACCCCATTTG
This sequence comes from Callospermophilus lateralis, assembly GCF_048772815.1. Classification (NCBI taxonomy): domain Eukaryota; kingdom Metazoa; phylum Chordata; class Mammalia; order Rodentia; family Sciuridae; genus Callospermophilus; species Callospermophilus lateralis. The sequence continues at coordinate 26,609,622 of NC_135313.1, read as the reverse complement.
AATCAAATGTATGATATATGATATGTCAAGATCATTGTAATGTTTTCAGCAACTAAAAAAAAATATTCTCAGACCTACTACTGTCCAAGATGATATCAGATCTGACATGATAAACAATATGCTCACATGGTTAAGAAAAATCACATGCCAAAACAAACCATTTTGTGCAAAACCAATGACATGTTATCAAACATAATTTAATGCTTTTTGAAGCTTTGTTTGAAGTTATTTTCTCTTTTCCACCAACATTAATTGTTGAATAGGTAATGAAAGTCACTTCTTGTATACTGTGTGATGTATAAAAGGATATCATATTTTCCCAATGTCCTATTCTTAGCATGGCTTCATATATATGTATGATATTATGTTATCCTAGTACTCTATTTGTAGACTATGTATTTTCTTAATGATCATAATAATTGATATATAAGTTCTGGATTATTATTTCCAACCTATTTTATTGAAATATATACAGAATTGAAAACTTAGGACTTAATGGGTTAAAAAGGAAGGGAATTCTGGCATATGCTAAAACATAAATTAATCTTTATGATATTATGCTAAGTGAAATAAACCAGGGACAAAACAAAACAATATTGTGTGATTCCACTTCATGAAGTAGGTAGGATAGTCAAAATCATAGAGACAGAAAGTAGAATGGTGTTTTTCAACATCTGAAAGAATAGATATATGATAAATTATTACTTAATGAAAACAGAATTTCAGTTTTGCAATGTGAAAAGAGCTCTGGACATACATGATGGTGGTGATGGTTACACCGTGTATGTACAGGAAGTTATGAAGTCAGGATCTGAAGTTGGTTTGCCTGGGTTCAAGTGCTGAGTTTACTACCTATAAGCACAGAGAATTTTAGCAAAATTCATAACCACTAGGCCTCTGATTCTTCCTTTAGAAAATGCAGATGATAATAGTGTCCACTTTATAGTGTTAGTTTATAGTGATGTTATGGGGCATAAATGAAATTTTATTTGTCAATCTCTTCAAATAGTGCCTAGAAAAAATGAAGTTGCTCTTAATAAAATTGAATACAGTTTACATTTTTTCTCTGACCATTAATACTCCATATGCTAAAAAGTGGCTTTTTTGAAATGTAAATTTACTCCCTTTACATCCTGTATTAGTCAGCTTTTCTATCACTGTAAAAATACCTGAGATAATTAACTTATTATGGAAAAAGGTTTATATTGGCTCAGGTTTCTTAAATTTCAGTCTATGATTGCTTGGCCCTGGTACTTTGGACCTCTAGCAGCATAAAATATCATGGTAGGAGCATATGGTAGAAGAGGCCTTTCATCTCATAGCAACAGAGAGGCAAAGAGGAAAATGGGAAGTGGCCAGGGTCCCAGTATCCCTTCAAAGGCACAACTCTATTATTCCAACTTACTTCATTTAGGCCCTATCTCTTAAATGTTCTACCATCTCCCAATAGCACTGTGATTGAGGACCAAGCCTTCAACAAATGGGCATTTGGGGGGACATTTTATATACAAACTCTAGTACCTCCAATGTCTCATTGTTGATTTTAGATTATTTTATTAATTTCATCTTTTCCACTAACACATTTTCCTTTAGTTTAGTAATGGTATCCCAGGTGAGCCACATTTTATTCTGCAAAAGTGTAATTTATTTTTCATCCATTTTTACTGTTATGTTACAAAAAATACAAATACATAAAATTTCTTCACTACAAATTGGTGTGAATAATGTAGTTTTGACAAATTTTCTGGCAGGATGAAGCTTAAAATTTTAACTGTGGAGTCCATGTGTGTAACAGATAAAGCAAAAAACATCATGCAATTCCTTTTTTCTTTTCCTAAGGAAACCAATAAATCAAACCATTGGAATAAAGTCTGAAACTAAATCCACTATGAATTCCTCAAAGAATGCTGCAAAGAATCTGTCATATTGGTCATTATAGTTTCTTATGAGATTTTAAGTGAAAAAATCCAAGTAAAAACAGCATACTTAATCACATAGCAAATAGATTATGCAGCCTCTCATGGATGATATAATCAAATTTTAAAATCTATTACTGAGATACTTTGGAATAACTAAATGGTGGCTGAGTTATAAAAGCAAAGTAAAACTCTCAAAACAAGATTATTACATATTTCAATTTATAATACACTATGCTCTAAAACGCTATTAAAGAATAGAGTTGCAAAAAATAGATAAGTAAATAAACCATAATCCAAAAAAGATGTGTGTTGCTGATATAGACATTAGCTAGTTACCTGACTGTAATATTGCATGTAACACAATTTTGAATGTATTTTTAACAATAGCAACTTACTTTTACAGTTTATTGTTAAGCTGTCTGATAAATAAAAATGTCAAATAGTGACAGCTGGTAAATTTGGTCTCCACTGACCATGCCTGCATTTTTGAGGAAAAATTAATAAAGATGTAAATAAGGTGTGCAATTTAGCAGTACATCCAATCTCTCAATATTATGAAAGTTTGTAGGTTCAAGAGTCATAAAAATACCTTGAGCCTCTGAGAGGCAGAAGAATATTCTCCTTCTTTTCTTTTCTTTTTGTCCCATCATATGCCTTAAAGAGTATAGAATTAAAAAAAAAAAAAACTTAAATAACTCAAAATGTCAGTAGCATGCCTTCTTAATTTAGCCACTATTATAATTTAGCCATGTAATTTCCTGAGCAACTGCTTTTTGACCACTTTTGTGCTGCTAAATAGAAAGAGCTACTTAAATGTTACCTCCTTATTCAGTAGATTAGCCATTTTATTAAAGGAAACGAAAAAGAACAGAGTGATACCATTTGTTTAAGAGAATTTTTAAAGAAGAGATACCAGGAAACAGTTAAAGATTTCAAAATCCCAATAAAGTTAATAATTACGGATGTAAAAATAAGACTGCATATGCATGTTTTCAAAATATATGACTGGTTTTCTGTCAAAGATGTAATACTTTAACGTGGCCATGTTTCAATTGAATTCATATTTGTATGAATTTAACAAATTTCTGTTTTATTCTCCTTGTGGTCACTTTACTTCTTTTTAAAAAATCTTTATTTTATTTATTTATTTTTATGTGGTGCTGAGGATCGAATCCAGGGCTTCACATGTGCTAGACAAGGGCTCTACCACTGAGCTACAACCCCAGCCCCTATCACTGTATTTCTATCCTTTTGTTTTCATTTTCCTTGATTGAAATCTTTCATGAAGTGAAGCAGCAGGAAGCTTTCACTAAATCTAAAGGATAACATTGACCCAAAACACACTCAGTGAAAGTCAGCCGGCTCAGACTTTAGAAAACTAAATACTTTCTCTATCACTTCATTGGCCAAGAAGTATAGTTCTTGTAACTTTAATACACATGAATGATGATCAGATGGGATGGCTATATTAGACATTGTTTAAAGATGATAGCAGGCTTATCATCCAAAAACTAGAGTTTCTGGGTTTTTATTTCATAAATATTTGCTATTTTCTAATAGTTTTGGATAGTATCAAAGCAGTTCAGTTACTGGTGATATTTTTCAGAAAGATGAGACAAATAATCCAGGAAAATGGATCATACTTATCAGACCACTGGCATTTAGAATTTGAGAGTAACAAGAGTCAGCTCCTACCCTGGCAGGATCCAATGCCATAGCAACCAGAGTGATTGCCTAGACTTCATGCATAGATGCTGATTTCCCTCTTCAGTATTCAGCGCAGGTGTGAGCAACTGGAAAACAGCTGCATCCAAGAGGAAGAGCCTGATTTATAACGATCAGGAGGCTGATTTTAAGCAAGAGCCATGTGGCAAGATCATAAGTAAAAATCATCATAAATCATAAAATCAATAATATCTTAAGTTTTGCACACTAGAACCCCAGCTCCTTGTGCACTGTAACTATCACGCCAGTATTTTAAGAGCCAAGCGTAAGAGAGCTTTTACCAAGAAGACCTGAGATTTCAAGAGCTCGCTGTGGCCACTTGACAATGGAGTGAAAACTAGAACAAAAGCTTGGTTTTCCTAATTTTCAACATATGGTTATAGACCACATCAGAATTTATGGGTGAAAAAGGGGGTGCCAAGGGTGGATTTTTTCTTCAGCATTAGAGATAACACTATAAGAAACCAGAAAGGTAGATGGGAAGATGGTGAATCAAACAACTGAAACATCTTATAAAAACAAAAGCATTTTAAGGAATAAGTCTGTGAGATCTTCTCTGAAGCAAAGCAAAGTGAGTTCAGACAGGACAAAAGGTTATTTTTGTAATTTGGGAACAATCTTTAGAACAGGCTTGGGAGATGAGACACAGGAAGATGTGTTAGATGTAACATGAAGATGGTTACAAGTCCATTCCCCTGCTAAAGAGAAATCATCTTCAGAGGCAGCATCCATATAAATCTCTAAGATTTTCAACTTTATAAACACTGCTGAGAGTGTTAGAACTTAAGGTCCTATTCAGGTAGGCATTTCCCATCTCTGGTTAGTACACAAACGTGGAATTAAAAGACAGAAGTACCCAAATAATAAAAGTTTAAGGACAAGAAAAGTTAATAGATTAGTCAGTAAGATACTATGAATTCAAAGGTGGCAGCAAAGGACACACCTCTGTGTTACAGTCAATTCATCTGTGTTTTCCTCTAGAACACAGGTTTCTTTAGGTTAGGGGCCATGTTTTAATGATTGAACACTCACAGTCAACACAGTTCTCAATAACTCAGTACAATGTGGTGTTTTGAAAATGGGGAGAACTAGGAAAAAAGATATTTAAGTGAGAGTCAGTTGTTGCCTGTATCCTGGACCTAATTACACTGTGGCATTAGTAAGGTTTTTTTTTTAATTCAACCATTTCACAAACATATAATAAAGCAGCATGGCAAAAGATGGATGGACAAAGCCAAGGTTGCGATCATCAGGTAAGAGGCATGATACATTCTCAAGCATTTGTGACACAGAATTATATGACAACCTCCATGTCAGATCCCACACAGCAAGAGACCTACAAACACAAACTTACTAATTTGCTGGGTAATGGGTATATGCAACAAACTTTGATTTGGTAGATATTTTTATTCTGCAGGAAAAGAACCAGAGAATTCTGTGAGCCTTCTTTTCACTTGATATTTCTTCAGGCTTTCAGATAGCCCCAGGCAGTGTTAGTCAATATAAAAAAAAAAAAAAAGTGCACTAAAGTTTTGCATACGGGGAGACCACAGGCTGCTAAGGACTTTTTGTCATGCAGATACTACTCATCCAGGAAATGAACTGCCAGAATATGTGATGAGACTAGAAGTTACATTTTGGAACTCATTATATGAATGTGTCTTTCTGAAACTGAAAACCACATTCTCTTGTAGTATAGGCAGAAAAATATGCAATCTTACATATATCTTATGCCCACTCAGTTGGACAAATATATGGTAAATAAAGAAACGGAAAAATTCTCTCCTCTAAGAAAGAGAGGTAACCTAACCACATAAGTAACACAAGGAGAGAATATTCTTATAGGGAAATTTTCTTCAGGTTATAGTTTGCTTTAAATCAAGGAATAGTAAACAGCCTATCATGAGAATCACATTACATATAAAATCTGTCCTTATTTTGCCAGCTAAACATTGAGCCAGGAAGTATTTAAAATTGTTGATTTGTTTTCTGAATATTTTATTATGTTACTGATGTGTATTATATCTGCATCAAGAATTTCATACACACTTGCTAACAACATGGATTGACTGTGTCCCTGCAAATTCATATGTTGCAACCCTAACTCCCAGTGTGTCTGCTCATGGAGACAGAGACTGTGCTGTAAGATGATGAGGGTTAAATGAGGTCACAAGGGTGAGGCTCTAATCCATTAGCATCAGTGCCTTTAAAAGAGATGGAGACCAAAGTTTCTCTCTCTCTCTCTCTGTGTCCCTGCATAATGATTCTGTAATTCTGTAATGATACAGAAAAGGTGGGCATTTGCAAGCCAGGAAGAGAGAGTTCACCACAACTGAATTGGCTGACATCTTGATCTTAGATTTCCCACATCTAGAACTGTAAGAAAATAAATTTCTTTTGTGCAAGCCACTCAGCCTGTGACATTGTGTTGTGGCAACTCGAGCACACTAATACAACCAACAACTGTCGATCTGAAGTTCAAAATGGCTTTATTACTATACTCACACAGACATCACCTAATATTTGGTGAGTGTCTATGAGATGCCAGCCACAGTGAGCAAATTACTAGAATCAGTTCTTGACCACTAGTAGTAGTAGGGCATCACCAACCTAGCATGAGCACAGGTGCTTACTGACAAACAGTACTAGCATGTTCAACAGCATAAAGTTATGGCACTGTATTTTGAGTGACATTATTAAATAAATCATAAAAATTAAAAAAGAATCAGTTCTTGCCCTTAGCTCAAAGCCCTTAAAAGCCTAGAGTACGAGCACAATATCTTTCATTTACATAAGTGATGAGCATTATTTATGTCAAAAATAAGTGATGCATACTTTGTGATTCTAAATTACATTTTGTGAATTTTCAATTCAAAAGTATGTGTCTTATAATTATTCAAAACTTTCTTACATTTAGCCAAAACAAGTTTAGAAATAATATTATATGACTACCCAAAACAGGAAGAAACAGAAATATTTTTTTTTCTTTATAGACAAATGTTGGTTATCTGACCGATATGTCTAAGAGGAAAAAAAAAAAAAGAATTTTCCATAGTGATTATTAACCAATTATTTTGTAAAAGAGAAATGATGATGAAGTGGTTAATGATGACCAATAAAATATAATTACTATGTGTCAGTCACTGACTAGGTTAATTGCTTTTCACAGAATGTTCCGTGTAATATTCACAGCATTCTAACGAAGTTTTCTTTTCTGTTATCACTTTACAAAACTGAGTTTTGGGGGGTTTTGTTGTTGTTCGTTTGGTACCAGGGATTGAACTCAGGGGCAATTAACCACTGAGCCACAACCCCAGCCCCTTTTTTGTATTTTACTTAGAGACTGGGTCTCTCTGAGTTGCTTAGGACCTCGCTAAGTTGTTAAAGTCACTTTGAACTCACGATTCTCCTGCCTCAGCCTTTCGAGCTGCTGGGATTATAGATGTGCACCATTGTGCCCAGCTCAAAACTGAGTTTCGGAGACATTAGGTAATTTACACAGGGATTCACCACTAGTTTATGGTATAACCACACTCAGGTTCACTTGTCTGACATTATAGTCCTCAACCCTGGAATTGGATTTATTATTTTTCTTCCCCTGTAAGCTTTGCTTTCCTTTATTTGGGGCTTGGAAAAAATTCTATAAGCCAACAGTATAATTGTTCAGGCCAATATTTATCCTGTTCTGTATGTCAGTTAAAAGACATTTTAAAATGGCATGGAGAGATGCTTTAACAGAAATACACAACTATTGCTCTGTGAGTTGTGCTCTAGGCAGGCCATCATTTGTACGTGGTATTAGCCATTTCTTTTCCTTAGAACACAATTCACTTTTGAAAATAAAAACTGAAAATTATTAGAGACTTAAATTTCAAATGGGATTAAGGAGGAAATACAAATTTTCTCTAAATACATGGAGAACAAACTTTCGCTTTCAAAAATCCACAGAGCACCTATTAACAACCAAACTGGAGTCTGCTAATTACCACAGGGGTTACCAAGTTGTTTTTGATCTAGCACTAAGTAATCTTATAGAATTAAGGGCTACATCCTTCACCAAAAGAACTAATTTAGTTAACTGAACTTTCTTCCTTCTAAACTTACGGATACTCTCATTCACACATGTGGTTTCAGTACTCCCATTGAATTTCAGCATTAAATCCATGCTTCAAATCCAGCCCTCTTTCTAAAATTCTAGACCAATATATTCAACTTCATACGGATTGCTTCAACTAATCTACTCAAACCTCAAAAATTAAATGCAGCATCTTCCTCTTTACTCATCCCCACTTCACTCTTTCTAAATTACTGTACCTTGTGATAATATTCACCAATTATTATATATTAAATATTTATTCTGTACCAATCCATACCTTATATATGATTTCCTTTTGGAGCTTTCAAATAGTGTGCTCAATCAACTTTGAAGTTATTTAAACTAATAATATTAATTATGTACTGTCATAAGCTAAGTAAGTCTATTGTTAAAAACTACTGAAATTACATTGAAAAAACAGAAACTAAATTATGAATTATAAGCAATACCTCTGAATTATCCAAATAGTATATTATCTCTAAGTAAATTAAATTTCAGAACAGGAAAGTTTTAACATTAGAGCCTGATAATTACAAAGCTGAATAAAGATCAGTATTCTAATAACGTTTCAAAACAAAGACACTAATACATAAATATCAAATTAATTTAACACTTAGATATTTTTGAAATGCCAAAAACTTGGTCATATTTCACATATTATCATACATTTTTACTTTATATGATTCACAAGTTATAACCATAAATACACATCACTTTGGAGTTATTTTTAGAAAAATCATTGTTTTTGTACTATAGTTTGATACTTAAAGCTAGAAGCAAATTGTGTTTGTAAATATAAATGTTAAACATACAATGTTGTACTGATTTCATTCTTTGCTTAAAAAATAGTAATTCCCTATTACTTGGAAAAAGGATACTTTAGATGGAGAACTTACATTGTTGTAATTCTATTATCACATCTATGCAAAATATTTTAAGTATTTACATAAATCATACTTAAGTAAGATAACTTGATGATAATTTTTTTTATCATGAGATATCCAAATATCCCATGAGATATAGAAAGACTTTAAGAATCATCTGTTTTTCCTATCAGTGTCATAGTAAATTTAGTACCAAATTTTTATTGATAGATTCTGCCTCTTACTAACTCAATGTCCAATTTCAGTCTAAATTAATTGAGATTTACAGTCAAGAGTCTATTACACATACAGTTAGCCAATACATTGAAAGTTAGTGGCTTGACTTTAGAAGTACTTTAAAAAACTTTTTGATCACGATGGTTAAAACCAAAGTAGAGATACTTTTCTGTAGTACAAATAATGTTTTGGATGATATGTAATTTAAAAAGAAATCATATTGTCAGGATAACGAAGTTTTATTTAGTCATCTGAAAGCCAAATATAGTTCTGTAGATGTATCCTACTAGTATATGAATTCATTATGTAACATGGCCCAAGACCTGACTTGGGTGGTCTTGGTGCGCCCCCTATAGTCACAAGGATAAAATTAAAGGCAACTACAATATAATGTCTTGCTTTCTTTAGGTGTGCAATATCCCTCAACACACTTCCTTCTCGTTAACCCAAAAAGCTTAGTGTTAACCTTACATTTTGTATGGTTTAATGGATCTTCAGATGAGAAATTATTTTCAAATTGGAGAGGCTCTGTTCTGAAATAATACTGCATGAACATTGTCTAAACTCCTTATATTATGAAGAACACTATCTTCACTATCATCGTTTACAATACTCATTAATGATCAGTAGCCACAATGTTGACTACATATTCCCAGCACTGTACTTGATAAAATATATGAGAGGTTATAACTGAAAAAAATAATACTGCTTAAATGTTCTGTTAAAGATGTCTTAGTATGAGAAACAAGATAGATAATAATATAAATAATAACCAATTGACTTCGAGGCATTATATGCATTAGGATATTTTGAAAATGAATTTTCAATTGTATTTTTCAGAAACTCTGGGCTGTCAGAAAAATAAGATCATGGAGTACATTTGCTTAGCAAAATAATTCCATGATTGCTGACAAACTAGGACATATTTATAAAGATACATATTAAAATGTGGAAATCATGATGTAGCAATTGAAGTATATTTCTTTGACAAACATTAAAAGCTATAATTATGAAACCAAGAGTAAAATATCAATTGCATTGATTTGCAGAATAACATTTGCCAACAGAACAATTTAGTTTCTTCCTAGGGGTCTTTTTGCACTAAGATCTTTCCCTTTGAGCTTCCCAAGTCATCCAAGGAAACTACCAAGCCAAAAGTTAGGATCAAACCTCAGCATCTTTTAGATCCCTTCAATGACTGATACTCAATTTTTGTCAATATAGACAGTTGAAAGCTAATGAATGTTTCATAATGTATGAGAGAGAGAGAGAGAGAGAGACAGAGAGAGAGAGAGAGAGACCATTAACTCCCTATGTTCATACAACTCTCCCATCACCATTGCCAAGTTTAACCAGAACATTAAAAACAAATAAATGCATGTTTGCTTTGAAAAAAGAAAGATCTGTTTATATTGCGGTATCTTGATTTGGGGTCAGGGGTATGGTTGCACTTCTTATCCAGATTTTACATGTTTTCAATATTTAAATCCAAGTTAACAGCAATATATTTCAAGTTATTTTTCTTTACTTATAACTCTAAGACTTTGATTTTTTTTTCTTTGTTTTGTGTTTTTTCAATAGAAATTTTTACTTTGGGATAGTAATAGTTCACATTCATCTGAAACTGTAAGAAATAATACAAAGATTCCTTGTAACCCTAAACCAGTTCTCCCAATGATAACAACTTACATTAATTATAGTACAGTAGTACCACCAAGAATGCAATTCACAAGCTTATTCAGATTTCATCGGTTTTTCATGTAGTCTTCTGCATGTGTACGTGGTTGTATGATTAGGTTCCTTGTGTAGATTCACATAACCACCACAGTCAAGGTAAAGAATAGTTCCATCATCGTGAGTTGTGCTGTCTTTTTGTAACCACATGTCACCATGTCCTAACTCCCAATAAGCACGAAGCATGTTCTCCATCTCTATACTTTCTTCATTTTGAGAGTGCTATATAATCAAAGAGTTTATAAACTTGTAGGATTTGCTTTTCTCACTCAGCCTAATTTCGTGGAGAGTCATTCAATTTGTTATATCAGTAGTATATGCCATTTGATCTCTGAATAATATGCTACGATGCAGACGTACCAGAGTTTGCTTAACAATTCACCTATTGAAGGACATGATTATGTATATTAGACATGGTTCTCCAGAGACTAATGTAGGTAGAAAAATAGATACATTCATACATACATATATGCATACATCAGAGGAGATTTATTATGGAATGGAAATTGGCCTATAAAATTATGGAAATAAAAAGTCTCATAATATGCTGTCTGCAAGCTGGAGAACCAGAAAAGCTGGTGGTGTAATTTGATCTGAGTCTGAAGGCCTGAGAAACACAGCAACTCATGGTCTAACTCCCAGTCTGAGACCAATTTCCTGGGTACCAGAATGGTGCTGGGGTGCTGGCACAAGTCCCACAATCTGAAATCCCAAGAACCAAGAACTCTAAAGTGAGAGTGCAGGAGAGGATGATGTCCCAGGTCCAGAGGGGAGAGATCACCATTCTTCTGCCTTTTTGTTCTAGTCAGTTCCTCAAGTTATGGGATGATGCCTGTATCCATGTGGGCAAACCTTTGCATAGTCCTATTGATTTAAATGCTAATCTTATCTGGATTACCTTCATGAACACACCCAGAAATGTTTCCTTAATTATTTGGGCTTTCTTTCACTCAGGCAAGTTGATATATGAAATTAACCATCACTGGATGTTTCCATCTCTTGGCTATTACAAATAAAAAAGCTGTGAAGATTCATACACATGTTTTTGTGTGTGCAGAACTTTTTATTTCTCTCAAATAAATTCCCAAGACTGTAATTGATGAATTGTATAATAATTATATACTCAGTTTTATAAGATAGGATTTTGATTTGGGGATTGCATTTGGTTATTTTCTAGTTCATAAGAAAATATTTATGAAGGGTGTTACAGAAAAAAAAAGATATTTGTTAAAACAGTATGGAAGACTTTATTCAAGACTATTTTAATGGGATCCTGAAATAGAAGAGAGAGATGGGACTCAACTCTGAATATAGCAAACACAGCTGGAGATTTCTAAGAGAAAGGGCAGGTTGAGGGGTTAGTAGATGCAGAATTAAGAGAGGACATTGAGGGTAAGGGGAATTCTTCCTAAGATTCCCAATCTTGCTGAAGGCAGGTCAGGATAATCAGGACACCAAGGGTGGAAACCATTTCTAAATTGATTTAGCAGGATTCTTGCCATAATTTTACTCAGCAAGGACAAAGAAGTCCAAGATCAAGGCCTATGAAGAAGAGGACTCAGAGAAACCTAACTGAAGTTTGATCAAGAAAAGAATCTTTGTCAAGTCTTCCTCATTATTATTTCACTATATTCTAAATTGTGAGACTCCAAAAGATTTTTATTTTACTCTGTGGGTGACGATTTTAAGCACCGAGGTCACTGTCTTAGCTCTCCATTATTTTACTCTTCTTTGAAGACTTAACATTTTCAGAAAATGTCAGGGCAGCAATTAGACAGCTAGTGCCTATTTTACTTCTACAGTTAATAGGTGGGGAGGTGGTGTGCACTGGCTGGGTGCTTATGGTGACTCAAGGTTTCTTCACCTTGTGAGTTTTAAGGAACCAAAGAATTGCAATGAGGATGGATTCTATTAAAATCCTTTTGTAGAGGAGAACCACACTAGGAATAGCCAGGCTACATATTAAGAATTACGTTTTGTTTTAGTCAACTTTTCTGCTACTGTGACCAAAGACCTGACAAGAACAATTTTAAGGAGGAAAAGTTTATTTGAGGCTCATGGTTTCAGAGATCTCAGTCCATAGACGGCTGGTTCCATTCCTTGGGGCCTGGGGTGAGGCAGAATATCATGGCAGAAGGGTGTGGTAGAGCAAAAGAGTTGGGAACACAACACTGAGAAGCAGAGAGAGAGAGAGAGAGGGAGGGAGGGAGGAAGGGAGAGAGAGAGAGAGAGAGAGAGAGAGAGAGAGAGAATATGAATATGAGAGCTCTGCTCAGTAAGAACAAATATATACTCCAAAGTTAGGCTCCTAAGGATCTACTCCTCCAGACACACCCTATAGTTACTACCCAATTAATCCCTATCAAGACATCAATGCACTGATTAGGCTAAGGTTTTCAAAACCCAATCATTTCACCTCTAAACCTGCCTGCACTGTCTCACACATGAGTTTTGGGGGACTCCTCACATCTAAACCATAACAAACTTACAACTCATCCAGTAGAAATTCAAGAGGACACAGTAATTTTGATCTAAAAGAAGGCTGGATTCCTCTCACCTGATAACAGATGAATTACTCTAGGTTCATAGATAAAGAAAGAATAAAAATTAAGATAAATAATATATATCTGAGAACCCACTGGGGAATAAAAAGGATTAGCAAGAGAGAAACCATATTTACATGAAAACAGAAAACTACCTCAAAATACTTATTAATAAATATGAAAAAATTGAAAACATTTTGTTTTCCTCAATAGTATACAATACATTTTTTTATGTTCTAAAAAAGGAAATGAATTCAAAGTTATAAACTGGTGACTAGAGGAGAACATAAGATAAGAGGCAATGATTATAGCCAGTAAGGTCGAAGGTAACAGAATCACCTGAAGAGGGAGTGAGATTTCCAGCAACAGAAATGAAACTCACATGGCAAATAGTAAAATGTGAAATTAAAAACTTGTAAGTATCAAAGGAAGAGGAAGGGCAAAAGTGGGTCCCCTTCCTCTCTGGTTATGTCCCTGTCTCTTCTCCCCCTGCTCTCCACCAACACCATATTTCAACTATGTTTTGCATAATTCACTCCCTCATCCCAACATTCTTTTGGTAATTATAAGTCATCAGAGCATATTATAGTAGTTGCTTTGTTCAAGAATATATCTTTCACACGTCAATGCATAATATTCTCATGAACAGAGTTCTATTTTCTACCCAAGAGATATTTAGAATATTTTTTTAAATTAAAAACAGTATTATTTACATGGAAAATTACCAACGCCCGAAATAGTTATGAACATTGTTGTAACCTTCTAAAAATAGGTAGGCTGAAAATCTAATAGAAATAACTTTCATAAACAAAAATTTTATAAATGTTTACCAAATATTATTTATTTCAATGAAAAATGTGAAATATTCATGAATAAGGAAATTTGAATGTTATTTATTATACATCAATCTGATGGATTATCATGAATTGATTTCAAATCAGATGTTCAAAGACATACTGGTGGTATATGAAAACGGTCTATGAAAAAAAGACAGAAAAACAGTTTAAACCTATATGAAAAGAAGAAAAGTATGTGCAAATATGAATTGTAATTAGCTGTGGGTAATGAGAATGCTGTTTTCAATACGTATTTGATATTATGCAGTCATAGGGGATTGTCTAATATAATTTCCTATTTTATATCACATTTTTCTGTAATTATATATTAGGTGAGAAAGAGAGATTATGTAAAAATATTTTTTTCTAAGCAAAAGAATTTGAATTTTGGTTCTGTTAACCACTGGCTGCCTGACTTCGATGTGTTACTTGTCTACTGTACCCATGAACCACTTTGCTCATTTTAGAAGTGGGGACAGAGTTGGAGCTATAGTTCAGTGGAAGAACATATGCTTATCATGTACAAGGATGGGTTTGATACCCAGTATCAAAACACTAAGAAATAAGAACTAAAAATGAAGATATAATACTTTATACTATTGAAATGTTATGATAATTAACATGAATTGTTCTAAGATGAGTGTATGACATGCTAGCATTAATCAAAAATTAGCAGTATGTCCCAGGTAGGGCTAGAAGGGAAAGTACACACATGTTAGCAAACAAAATATTTTAAAAGCTAAACAAATTTCATTGCTTTACATTCTGTGTGTGAAAGATCATTGATATACTGCAGAGTTTTAACTTTAAACCATAATTTATACATGTGCCTTTTAAAATTGTACTATACAAGTCTTGAATTTATAGGTAGAGTAACAACCTGGTTATATATTCTCTGCTTGTTGAGTTCTGGATGGTCAACATTTATAATTTTGTGTCTATTTAGAAAGCACTACATATTGTTAAAAGCAATTGGTGCTGGGTATGCTGGCTCATGCCTGTAATCCTGGAGTATCAGGAGGCTGAGGCAGGAGGACCATGAGTTCACACCCAGCCTCAGCAAAAGTGAAACACTAAGCAACTCAGTGATACCCTGTCTCTAAATAAAATACAAAATAGGATTGAGATGTGGCTTAGTGGCCAAGTGCTCCTAAATTCAATCCCTGTTACAACTCTCCCACAAAGCAATTCATATATGGTATCTAATATGATTTTTCAAATCTTTGTGAAGTGAAAAAGACAGATATTTCTAATTTAGACATAAACTTTGGGAAGGGTAGGAAATAATTCAGAAATAATTCAAGACTTACTCTAGAAAGTTCTGTTTAATAGAAATAAAAATCATACATGTAATTTAAACAGTAAAATTCGACAAGGAAAGTTAATCATTGTAATATCTTTTATTTCATCTGAAATATTAAAACATTCATGAGATAAAACATTAGTGAGATATTTTATATTTTTTTATTTTCATACTAAATTTGCAATTCAGTCTTCATCTTATACTTACAGTATATTTCAATTCAGATATTACATCTGCATTAGAAATAAATTTCATGTGTAAAAATTAAGTAAATTTTCTGTTAATTCAGTTTTAATATATGAATTAAAAGCAGTATTGCATAAATGAAAAACAGTCCTACATTTTTATATATAAACAAATTAGTCTTCAAATTTTTCTTGTGGAATTGCACAGAATATTTACATATGCTGCTGATTAAAATTAAAATCTTCTGCATATTGATGTTAGAAAAGGTTTAAAATAATTTTTACTGATTTATAATATGGGATGTTTTAATTTCACCATAAATTCCTGTATCTGTCTAGTAACTTAAAAATAAGCTTTCCTTTCTTGGAGTTCTTTCTTGGAGCTGGTTTATCAGCAGTGTGAAAAAGATGTGAAGACACAATCACACTTCTTTTAAACTTTGAGTATTGAATGTTTGTCACACAGTCTTTTACTTCCAAGCAAATGTTGCAAACCTCTTCAAAAATGTAACCAATGAACACTAGCAAAGATTACAAGATCATTTAATAAGTCATTTATTTATTTCAATAGCTTCATAAATTAAGGATGGTTCATCCCGTTTCCACATACATACTGGAAGATTTTACCAATCTAAGACATTTGCATCCTTTGCTTCCATAAAACTAGGGGAAAATATTTTGAATATCACACAGTGAAATGTAGTCATAAGGGACACATCAGTGTTTTGTTTTTAAATTTCACTAAGTAGCTCTAATACCATCCTTAGTGATTTAAAAATTAACTTTACATGTATAGTTCAAATTCTTTGATTGCTCAAGGGATTAAACAATGCCTACATCACAAATTCAGTATTTTAGGCCACAAATTTATAATTCTCTGTAACAGGTCAATTCAGATCTGTTCGGATGGAGACAGAACTCTTAGTGATTTGAAGACTGTTGAGAGAACAGCAGCAGATGCAGGACTTGCCTGGTCTCAAAATCCTATTCACACTGATGGTCAGCTCGCATCTGGGCAGCAGAGAACTTCTGGACCCTTCTGAAGGACCCAGGGTTCCCCTAGAAATGGTATTGGGACCTGCGACCGATTGGAGAAAAGCAGAGACCATACCACTTGCTGGTGGAGGCAGTTGCGTCTCTGGATGGGGACAGGACCCTCTCCACCACCTCCTCCCAGGGCCAGCCAAGAGCTACTATGCAGGGAAGGCAGAGCCAATCTGGAGCCACTGCATGCAGGATCCAGATTCCAAGACCTCACTATCCAACCCTGGGTGTCCTCAATCAGTGGTCTAGGGCTCCGGCCTCCCTAGGCCCCTGTTTCTGTCTCCTGGCCACAAGTTTTCTTCGTGCCAGCCAAGTTAGAGAGTGTAGAAGGTTTTAGCGTAGATTTTTATTTATTTTACCATCTTTGAGGATTTTATTTCATGTATGGATTGAGTACTTTTATTTCTATTTCTTCTTTTTGAATCACCTCTCCAAGTCCTTTGCTTGAAAGGAAAAGCAGTTTAAATGAACATTTGTTTAATTTTTTTAAATCGCTTTTGCTTTAAACAATTTTGTTTTTCAAAGAAAATGAAATTAGTTTCTTAGGAGTAGGGTCAGCAGGTTAGTTTAACTTCTTAACAAACTTTATTACCATTAAGAACACTAACAGAGGGCTGGGGTAGAGCACTCACCTAGCACGTGCCAGGCCCTGGGTTCCACCCTAGGGATCACATAAATAAATAAAATAAAGGTATTGTGTCCAACTACAACTAAAAAAAATTTTTTTAAAAAGAAACCTAACAGATACAGCACAGCTTGGAAAATCACAAATCCAAATTGTTGTTGTTCTCTAATTCTACAAGGTACAAAAGAAGTATTATTTCTCTCCTCAGAATGGTGGTGGCAGATAGGATATTTTTTTAATGGTCATGCTGTTTCTGTTTTCATTTTCATAGCTCAGGTCTCAGTACTTAAACAAAATAAGATTGTTATTTTTCCTATAAATTTGGTTATTTTTATCATATAAAACTATGATAATTTTGTTATTATTTTTAAAGCTTTAGTATTTTAAAGAATGTAATGCACAGCATGTAGCTACAAATCAATTCTCTTCTTTCATACTACTCTATTGAGAACAGAATCGTTATTTGGGGAGGAGATAATAGATTTGCACAATAATTTGGGTTTACTGTATTTTTTATAAAAAGAAAAATCATTAGATCAAACTTTTGATAAAGATCTTTCATTATTTAACTTACAGGTTCTAAATTTCAGTGGTCCCTTTGCAAGATGATAATTATGATCCTCCATATTTTGTCTTATCTACCAAGATTTTCTGACATAAAGTTTCAATGTTGTTTTAGTCAGCTTTTGCATTGTTGTAACCAAAATACCCAACTAAAACCACTTAGAGGAGGAAAAGTTAATTTGGGGCTCAGAGTTTCAGAGGTCTCCATCCACAGATGGCCAGCTCCATTACTGTGGGCCCAAGGTGAGGCAGCACATCATGGGGGTAGGGCCCAGAAAAGGAAAGTTGCTTACCTCATGGCAGAGTCAAAAAGTAGGAGCCCAGGAGGAAGGAGAATGGAGCCACAGGGACAATGCACCATTCCAGGGCACACTCCCAGTGATCTGCCTCCTCCAGTCACACCCCACCTACCTACAGTTCTCAGTCATTCAAACTAGGATGGACTGATTAGGGTACAACTCTCATTAATCTAATCATTTAGCTTCTGAATAGTTCTGAATTAACAGATTTGGGTACATCTACTGTCCAAACCATAATGAAGGTCTACAGACACTATCTGTTCTTGACAAAAGGTGCTTCCTGATCCATTCCACCAATCCAAATTCTTTAAGGCTCAGATTAATTCCCACCCTCTCTATAGACTGTCCTTAAAATTTCAATTCCCCACAGAGCTCCCTCCAAACTGCTGTTGGAGTTGAGCTCCTCCCACTCTGCTTGATCCATGGTTCCTTTTTTTTTTTTTTTTTTTTTTTGAGTTATATCTTCTATACAAACTGAACCATAGGAAAGTTTCCCTCATTTACAATTTTAATATGGTTCATCCTCATTGGAAAAATCATCTAGGCTTGTCCCCACTATTTACACCCCAACTTACTCTTCTCTAAAAAGAAGCCACTTAGCTGATTGGTGGGTTAAAGGCAGTTAAAACAAAACAAAACAAAACAAAACAAACAAACAAAAAAAACATTGTAGTTCTACCATGTTCTCTCTGCTTCCTTTTTATTTCTATTTCCCTATAGAGAGAATAACATATTTTCATCAGCTCACAGCCTTATGGTAATTATAGTGTTCAGCTGTTGATGGACATTAAGGTTGATTCCAGATCTTAGGTATTGTGAATAAAGTCTCAATGAACATGAGAGTACAGATATGTCTTTGAAATGTTGATTTCAATTCCTTTACTGGGGAGTGTGGCAGGAGGGAATAGGGAGTTGCTGATCAAAGGGTACAAAAAATCCAACAGAAAAAATAAGTTTGAGATCTCTTGAAGAGTAGGATGACTTTAGACAATAATCATGTATGCTTTAAAATAACTAAGAGAGGAGGGGAGGGGTGGGAGGCAGAAAAGATGGTGGAATGAGATGGACATAATTACCCTAGGTACATGAATGACTAGATATATGGTATGATGCTACATCATATACAAACAGAGAAATGAAAAGTTGTGTTGCAATTGCATACAATAAATCAAAATGTATTCTGCTATCATAAATATCTAATTAAAATAAATAAATTAATTTCAAAAAAGAAACAACATAAGATATATAAATATGTAGTAACAGACTCCTATAAATATCAGTATTAATGATAAAAAACAGTAAATTTTAAATGTCTCTCTCATCATAAAAAATGATAAGTAAACAAAGTGATTGATATGTTACTTAAATAGATTCAATCATTCTATTTTGTATGCATACATCAAAACATCACTTTTTATCCTATAAATGTGTGCAATTATGACCTGTTAATTAAACTTAATAAAAGTTAAATCATAAAAGTGCATGTAAAGCAATGTATTATTTCTTGTTAAAGAATTATATTGACTAGTGTTTTGACATTAGACTTGCTTGACTTTGTGAATACACTGTTCTCCATGTTGTGATATCTCTAAGTTCAAATCTATTTTGTATATCACTACCAGAGTTTTTATTAGAAATCTGATTATATCATAGTCTTTTTCAAATATCTAAGGATGAGAGATTTGTATAACTTTACATGATTCATGATCCTTTACAGTTTGACTTTAAACCCATCTCTCCCTATCTCTGTCTTATCCTATCTCCATAAAGTCATCCTAGTCACACTGAGAAAATTTCTTTTCTGTAAGCATTTGGGAGTTTGGTTTCTTACTCATAACATTCTCTAACCTGGAAAAGAAATCCTCTTTTGAAATTTATTCATTAAACTTACATACTTTCAAATTTAACCTAAATGCTGTCTCTACCAAAAAGATTCTGAAAGAATTTATTATAAATTGATTCCTTCTCAGCACATAATCTATATTCCACTGTTGGCATTTATCTGCCTACCTAGCTATTTATTTATTTTATACTGGTATATAAAAATGTTCCTAATAAACATATGAAGTATATTTATATAGTTGATATAATATAATAATATATACTCTTTTGTTACATGAATGCCTATACATAAATTTAAGTAATGAGATCATACATTCCTTTGAGTAGTAAGCCTATATATTGGTCACTTACATACTATACTTGAATAATTTTATATGTTTTATAAAAAGCCCACTGACAACATCTATCCAAAAAATTTTTTTAAACCTTGTGATTTTGGGAAGAATAATGATTTATTTTTATATATTTTTACTGGTGCATTATAATATGCATCATAGTGAGATTCATTGTTGCATTCTCAAACATACACATGATATAACAATATAATTTGATCAATATTATTCCACAATACCTCTGCTTTCTCTCTTCCATATCTCTTCATCAACTCTACTGATCTCCTTTCTATTTTCATGAGATCCCCATATTTTTAAAGAATAATGATTTCAACTTTCATTAATAAATTATTCTGAAAATCATTTAACACCCTTTAAGAGAAAACTTTTATACTGAATAGAAGAGAGGAATAAGAACCTTGGAAATTTGAAGAAAGGAAGAATGCTTCATCTTGCAGAAAACAAAAAATGAAAATGAGGAAAGAGCATCAACAAGAACTTTTATATGGTAAAAGTTGCAAAGCTTACTTGTTAACAGCCAATTTCTAATGACTTTTTGTTTCTATTTCAATGGAAATGAGGGTTTGGAAACTAGACGAAAGAAATATTAATGACTCTTTTTTTCCTACAATAAATACTAATGGAGTACCTGCGGGGAGAATGTAAAATCTTTCAGTGAACATTTAGCCAAGTAATTTGTTATTGTAGCTTTAAATCTACCCTAGATTGGGTCGGTACTATTATCTTTATCATGATAATGATGAAGTATGAACTCTAAGTATAGAGAAGCTTAAGTACAGAGAACATGTCTTTACGTAAGCTGAAGATTTACCACTTGAAGCTGAGAACAGTATTGATTATTTCTGTTCTAGTACTATAGGAAGTAATTTTCTTTTACACTGACTGCCTGCTTCCAGACTCATATATTAAGTTGAAGTTCAGCTAGTCTCAATCAATATGTTCCTCAAGCATTGCTTCAATGCACTTTCTATCTCAAGGTCATTTCCTGTGTTCACTTATAAGCCTGAACAAATTTATGCAAAGCAGTTTAAAATGGGTTTTTCTCTGTTTGTTGTACATTGTTGGAAGATTTGGAATCATCACTGAATGCTGTCTTCTGCGTACCAATTTATATATAACACTTACAATCCTAACTCAGGATAAATACCTATGAATCATTTATCTGGATAAGAAGGCTTTATACAAAACAGAGAAGCTGAGGCATACTCAGATGAAACTGTTCCCTTATCACAGAGTTAAATAGATGGCTTATTATGAAGAACTGCATTCAAGTTACCCAGTAATTTCCAATGACAAAAATTGGGTAGGAAAAATACTTATGACTTAAAACTTCTCTATGCTTATATATGGTATATGGGAATTAAAGTAAGTAAAATTGCAAGTTCAAAATGCTTTCAAATAATATGTACAATTGTTATTTTAAAAATTGGGATTCCTGAGTATATAGCATAGAAAAGAGAAGACAAGCAATGAGAATATATACTTTATTCTATCTGATATTCACAAAAATAATTTAAAGTATCACTATCATTTACATTTACTCAAAATCACACAATTGATTGAAACTGGGAGAAATGTGAGTGGAGCTCAGGAGATTTAATATTGTGATGTGTGCAGTTAATTTTGGGGGTGAATTTGATTCTCTAGGCCTAGAGTCTTATCATTCGTGTTTTTTAAACTTTTTCATAGGAATCTCAGAGGGAAAAAAATGTGCTTTGGGGCCAATACCTGGAATTATTGTCTAAGTCTCAAAGAAATGTCTCACCTCCCATCTTAAAACTGTTACCAGACCCAACCAAGTCCATCTGCTAACTGCTCAGAATCCAATACTTGGGAGACAAGAGTTGCTGGGAAAGAAATCAGGTTTTTTTCAAGAGCAGCCAATTGGATTGGATTGGGGAGATATCATTCCCCCTAAATCTTCTCATCCTAGAGATCTTGGGTATGCAAAAGGGCTTTTGTAGAGAGGAAGAGGAAGATGGGGCAATTGCCATGAAAACTGCTTACAAGGATAGTCTTTGTCGTCCAGGGTTTGATTGTGGGTTTTTTTTTTTTCTTTTCTATTTTTTTTTTTTTCTGGGCTGAAACACTGCAATTGATCTCAACCACCCGGGACTAGTTTCTGGAATTCTTTAGACAAACATTACTTTTCTACGAGTTCAACATGACAGCAATCTCCATGCTTTGTGTTAGTGGCTGCACAGCACAAAAGATTAAGAAGGGGCATTACACATTCTGGTGTTATCTGAAGGTCACCAAGATGTGCTGGGTTCTGCAAATCTGAAGAAAAATTATTTAGTGTTCAATAACCTAATCATTTAGGTGAAAATTTTCTATAGAAATTAAAACACTGGGCAAAGGGAGGGGAAATAAGTCTGCAATGGATGACTCCCAAGAGAGCAGCCAGTGTTACAAAACAATACCTGGCCTCCACTCAGAATAATGAAGAGTAGCCTTCAGCTTTCAGGTGTTTCTCTTTGCTCACAGATGCCCCTGGGGTAAAGCAAAAAGCATGCTCTCCTCAGCATTCCTAGTCAGGTCTTTAAACATCCTCATTTTTATTTTTACTCTTTTTTTTTTTTTTTTTCCTTTACCAAACCCTAAGCTTTATAAGCAAGCATGATACAGGCAATTTTAAGATACCGTTAAGGCAATCTTCCTTTGAAAAAATCAATAACATACCTTCTCCAAGGTTCTCCTCTGAATTTAGAGATGTTTTGAATCAGGATTTTTTTTTAACTGGAGCAAAATTTACATGGAGTGAACTTTATCGTTTGCAATGTGCACAGTTAAAGGGCTTTTAGCAAACACATATAATCGTGACTTCTTCCATGATAAAGATACAGAACTTTTCCAACATCCTGGAATCCTTGATCACCACAGAGAAAAGGTTCTAAGCTTTAAAGAATCCAACAGAAATCATCTAGAAGGCAAAGGAACTAATGCTGGGCTCCTGTATCTGTGAGCAGTTTGAAAAGGTGGACACACACTGTGAGCTGTTGGTACTTGACTTGACTCCAGCTCTTGGAGGTTAGACTTGGTTGAGAAAGTGCATTTGGCTTTTTGAAACTTGAAACTTAGCAGGAGCTGGGAAAGGAGCAGTAAGAAGAAGAAAAAGCCCTCTCTACAAAGTTCTTTGATATTGGGTGAGTTTCTCTGATTCATGGATATTACCTGAATATGGGCCATATTAAAAAAAAAATAGGCAATCCTAGAAGATGGATTATTTTTCACAGAAAGACAAGAAAATTCCTTGGAGGTTGAGAATGGTTAGGAAGGCCCAGGAAGACCTAGAAACACCGAATATCTTCTATTTAAAGTGTGATTCCTAGATCAGCCCTATCAGCATCACTGATGAGCTGGTTAGAAAAGCACCAATCAGCACCACCCAGACCTACTAAATCAGAATATGTATTTTAATAACATCCCTGGGAGTTTAGTATGACACTGACATCTAAAAACATTGGTATAATGTCAGGAATTAATTGACTGATTGATTTGCTCATATATTGAATGCACAGATTTTTATAGAGATTCCTATGTAACAAGTCAATATATAAACTTTGGATATCCAAGGTAAGCAAAACAGTGACCGGTTTCTGTACTGTTATGGAGTCTGTATACTGCCTGAAAAAACTGTGTTGTGTGTACGTGGCATAACTCATCAAGAGTGCTTCAGTAGTAATATCTTTATGAGAATAGGCAAAAATCACTTTATTTCAAAAATCAAACATTCAGGGGAAAACAAATTCACAAGAAGAAACATACTGTAATTTATTGCAAAGACAAGAAAAAACATTAGAACCAATTTATTTGGAGGCAGTGCAAGAGCATCTTATTTTTGACACTGTTTTTCCCACCTTTTTAGTGAGCTTTTTTATTGCTGTGACCAAAAATCCTGACAAGAACAACACAGAAGAGGAAAAGTATATAGCTCAGAGTTTCAGAGTTTCATTTCACTGTCAGTGGACGCCTTAGCTCTGGGATCAAGGTGAGGCAGAATATTTTTGCAGAAAGGCATAGTGAAGTAAACCAGCTCAGGAGTTGACATCCAGGAGTCAAAGAAAGAGCTCCACTCACCAGGGTACACAATAAATCCCAAAAAGCTACCCCAGCTACCTACTTCCTTCAGTCACACTCTACTTGCCTACATTCATTGCCCAGTTAGTCCATATCAAGAGGTTAATCCACAGATAAGGTTACATTTCTCATAATCTGATTATTTCACCTCTGAAGATTTTTGCATTGTCTCATGTGAACTTTTGAGGAACATCTCATATCTAAACCATAACACCCACCAAGTAATAGTAACTTTTACAACCAGGTCTAGCTTCTAACCGCTAGGTCAAGTACCAAAGGCACATAGTCTGTGTCTACCTTTTCAAACTGCTCACAGATCATAGGAATACATTAACTGCAAATCTTGTCAATTAAAAAAAAAAAAAAAGCCTAATATTCCAGTGTGGTTAAATGCATATTGAGCACCAATAGTCTATGAAAGCCTCGAATTTTTCTATCCTTACCATTTCATTTCTAAGATGACCTTTAAAAAGAAAAAAGTCATAAGACTTATCATAGAAAGATATTATGCAACCTACTTGGAAAGATGGGTACTCAAAGTAAATATTGCTACATGCAAGGACTGGGGATGTGGCTCAAGTGGTGGCGCGCTCGCCTGGCATGCGTGCGGCCCGGGTTCGATCCTGAGCACCACATACAAACAAAGATGTTGTGTCCGCTGAAAACTAAAAAATAAATATTAAAAAATTCTTTCTCCCTCTTTAAAAAAATACTGCTATATGCAAAATATGACGGCTTTCCTTTTTAAATTTTATTTATTTAGTTTTTCTTTTTCTTTTTTTCATTTTTCATTGATGCATTGTAACTATACATAATAATAGAATTCATTTTTACATATTTGTACATGTGCACAATATAAGAATATAATTTACTATTGGGTAACAAAATTGACCAAAAAAGGCTGTTTTTTAAGTGTCACTAAAAGTAAATATTTAATAAGTGAAATTAATTTCCACTGCTATAGTTCATCTGTTATAATTTCCATCTATACAGAGAGACATTGATAAATAATGCAGACTTCTCACAACTCTTTACTTGGAGCCTAGTTAATCTGTGCAAGTTCAAAGAAGTCATTTCTGCATATTGTTGATTGTCATTAGATGCCGCAGTCTGGCTGGGCACAAATCACGAGCCACTCACAGCTTTGTAGATTCAAACAGCAATTCTTTATTCCCGATCTCACACCGGCCGTCTACAAACACGTTCTGGGGAAATCCACGTTCTCTGCCCAAATCCACACCTCCACTGGGCTTCTGTCTCCCAAAAATACTGTCTGAATCCCATGAGAACTCAAGGGGAACTAAGGCAGCAGGATACACCCTATTCCCAGCAGGAATAACCTTCCTAAACCGGGAACGCCCTAAACCCGGATCCGCCCTGGTCCTTGAGCAAGG
Organism: Callospermophilus lateralis; assembly: GCF_048772815.1. NCBI lineage: Eukaryota > Metazoa > Chordata > Mammalia > Rodentia > Sciuridae > Callospermophilus > Callospermophilus lateralis. The sequence continues at coordinate 26,583,980 of NC_135313.1, read as the reverse complement.
TCACCTTACATGCAATGTCACTGCAAAATGTCCTATTTCCACGAGTCCTTCCACTAAGCAACATGGGGTACGCTGGCAAGGAAATTGTCATACCTACTTGGCTAATGGCTCCCAGCAATTAGAAGGAAAAATTTAGGGGGAAAATTATAGAGTTATGTAACCATGTTCATAGGGAAGAGTCAGATGTTAAAAACAGGAATTGGAGCCAGGAGCTCCCGAGGCTGAGGCAGAAGGATTGTGAGTTCAAAGCCAGCCTCAGCAACTTAGCGAGGCCCTAAGCAACTTAACAAGACCATATGTCTAAATAAAAATAGATAAAAGGCTGGGGAAGTGGTTCTGTGGTTACACACCCCTGGATTCAATTCCCGGTTACTACCGCCCTATGAAAACCAGAATTGATATGTTGAAGAGGGTCTGCCTCCTGTGCTCATTGCAGCATTATTAACAATGGATCTGTCAATTAAAGGATAAAGAAAATGTGGCATATATCAAAGTGGAACACCATTCAACCTTTAAAAAGAAAATTCTGTTCTTTGCAGCAACATAGGTAGAACTGGAGGAAATGGTGCTAAGTGAAATAAGCCATGAATGAAAAGGCAAATATTGCATAATCTCACTTATCTGCAGAACCCACAAAAATCCAACCCGTAAAAACAAAAATAAAAAGATATTTGGCAGAGGCTAAAGAGGGGGAGAGTAGGAGTACAAAAAGGGAAGATAGTGATCAAAAGAAACAAACTCTAAGACTAGAGAAAGAAGCTTTAATGATTTACTACATGGGGACCACAGTTAATAATATATACCATATATTTCAAAATTGCTAAAATAGATTTTTTTTTGTTTTCATCATGAATAAAAAATAAATTGATGAAGGCCTGAATATGTTAATTTTCTTAATTAACTCTTTAGATAATGCATACACAGTTCCAAACATTACATTTCACCCTACAAACATACACAATTATTATTTGTTTACTTAAAATAAAATATAAATAAACAAGGAAAAAACAGGAATCAGTTTCTCATGAATTTCAGTACCTTGACTTCTGATCTTCAAAAAGTTACACTTCTCAATTATTGATGAACTCTTAAGTACAAGATTTTCATGGTATTATATTAATTAAATCCCTCTCAGAAGAAGAAAGTATTTCCACAGTGTTTTTATAGAAACTACCAAAATTAATTCTGCTTAGATTGTCACAAAAATTCTCAATATTTATTTGACATAAAATTTCTTTCCCATAAAAAAATGAATATCATTTTAGATTTGTATGAATAATACAGAAAGTAGCAAGTAATCTCTATTCAGATAAGTTCTAATCACGGAAAATGTGTTAGTTCAGAATTACAGTCTACTCTCTACCTTGCAAAGTGAAAGTACACTGATTTTCTACTGAAAGGAACTGGATATTGAATCATTCTTATCATTGAGAAAGTATTTCATTTCTTTAGCAGAATTATTAGTTCCACTAACCCATCTCAAAAAGGATTGAAGGCAATTATCACATGGAAAGATAGGAAGTATCATATAAAAGAGGCCACAAGGCCAAACATATTTCTGATTCAAAAAGACTAAATAGCTCATATATCCGCTCATATACAACAAAAGACAAAATTTCATTCTTTTTAATCCTGTGGCAAATTTCTTACGATTAATTTTCTTTTGAATCTTAAACATCCCTGGATGTATGAGTACTTATCATAAGAAGGAAGCAGTAAAAACTAAGGAGAAAAAGAAATTCTGGATATTGATACAGAGATCTGATCATTCTTGTCATTGGAAAGCATTTCATCCCTTTCACAGAACTGTGAGTTCCATTTCCCTGTCAAAATAAGGTTTTAACACAATTATCCCATAGAAAGATAGGCAAGTATCAGATAAAAGGGGTCAGAAGTCCAAACATACTTCTGATTTAAAAAGAACAAATGGCTAATATCTAATGCCATTTCAAGAAAAGTTAGACTTTGTGTGTATAAGTATGTGTGGGGTAGGGAGACTAGGGATTGAACCCAGGGGTGCTCTATCACTGAGCTACATCACTAGTCCTTTGTATCATTTATTTTGAGACAGCAGTTTCTTGTCTAGTGCCAAGGCTGGCCTCCAATTTGAGATCTTCCTGGCTGCACCTCCCTAGTCTCTGGGATTACAGGTGTGTGCCATTGCACTTGGATTAAGTACTTCTCTTATTGGTTCATTTACCTAGTGATTTTTTTATAAGCTAAAAACGGTACATGAGTATTCAAAAACATTTATTGACTTGTATGTAAAGTTTATGAGAATAGCACATCATTTTAAAATTTGCGCTCATTCAACATTTCAGCTCTAATGCATAACAACATTTGAAGACATTATGAAAAAATATTTGCTTAAGAACTCTCTCAGGAGAGTAAATCTGCATCACTCTGCGACTCTGCCATCTCATCATGTCGGAGGCTCTTAGGTTTGCCTTTGCTCTCTCCTTGTGTGGACATCTCTGTGATCACATAGAGGCAATGGCATAATTATTTATACTCCACTTATTTTTGTTTGAAAAAGAACTGAGGAAAGCTTACCTGATGGCAGTAGGCAAGAATCGGGCTCTGACTTAGGACCAAGAAAAATCAGTTTGCTCAAAATCAAATGATTTTAAAGTTTAAACTAATAAGCACAGTTCAATATTAATTGTAAAGAATGTGCTATGCTAGACAATGTAGAGTGTACCATCTCCAAAGGAAAGCTGATGAAAATATAATACAATTTACATAAAATAAAATGGTTTTAAAAAATCATGGCATTGGGGCTAGCAGTGTTCCCACCATCCCACCTCCTTCCCTTCCCAAAGATCCCAGCTGAGCTTCCTGTAAACCTTCCTGCATGCAGCACCCGCCTCCAGGAAACCCACTTGGGACAGTACTGTACTATAGCACAAGCTTCAACTCCAACTTAGGAGACTTTTCAAACTGTGCCTGTGCAATAACAGGTATAAAAATGCAAATTAGGTAGCTATTCTGAATGTGAACTTGCTATTTATTCTAAATGTCGATTTTTTACCCTGTTATTATTATTATTATTCTAATTTGTTATGTATGACAGCAGAATGCATTACAATTCATATTATACATATAGAGCACAGTTTTTCAGATCTCTGGTCATACACAAATTAGAGTCACACCATTTGTGTCTTCATACATGTACTTAGGGTAATGATGTCCATCTCATTCCACCATCTTTCCTACATTCATGCCCCCTCCTTCCCCTTTGCTCTATCTAGAGTTTGTCTAATCATCCCATGCTCCCCCCAACCCTATTATGAATCAGCATCCTTATATCAGAGAAATGTCGATTTTATGTGTTAAGTGATATTGAACTCAAAGCCAAATAAAAGTTTGAATTATTAAGAAAAACATTGCTATTAAGTATACATTGTACATTTATTAAGTTTGATGATGATGTGAGGCTTATGTCCATAGTAACTGCAAAGCGATCTAAATTAGGTATCATTTAGAATTGTATAAAATAAAATATTTTATATTCTGTATATTATATCAACATCACCATACCTTTTAACTGTCTTAATTTTCAATTATTCCAGTTTACATTAATCAGTTTCATATTTCAATACATTAGTTTTCTTTGTGTTTAGGTTTTGTTTACAGTGCCTTAATGTTTGAAAATAATTTTCTGTTTAACAACAGGCCATTCAGCTTTTATATGTGTTTTACTTACATGATTATGATAAAATTCATGAGTTCCAGTCTTCAAAATAAAATCAGACCTCAGTAAAATGAGGATATAAACATGAATTACATGGGCAACATGCCCAGAAAACAGATCTGATGACAGCTGAAACTAAACAGAAACAATTTTTTTCAAATGAATATCTAGGAAAAAATTAGGATTTGAAATACTCAGAGTTGAAGATGGTGTTGCTGTGCCTGCAGACCCAAAGCCCACCATTTGCAGCAGTTAACAGCACTATGAGCCAGGTTGCCTGAATTTGGTTGGATACCTCTTGGTTTTGCATATCCATTAAGCTGAAAAGGAAAAAAAATATATTCAAGAAAAGGATATCCAAAAGATTAACCAGCCAAAATTTTATGAATATTTTCTGTAGCCTTCATAGCAAAAGAAATATCCATTGTGCTCTTTAATCCTGGAAATTAATACTACTTTATTTGTGATGGCATTTTGATAAAATAAATGGCTATTTCATTTTTCTAGTCTCATGAATGCTATTTTCTTTCAAATCATATTATCTTATTATCTTTTTTAAAAAATGCACTTATACCCATATAAAGAGTATGATACATTGATTACAAACTTTATAAAGTCAGAGACAATAGCATAATGAAAGCCCAATTAAGTTCAATAAATGTTTGTTGATTGAATAATCCCTTAACAGATACTGCACATAATAGAATCACCTGAGTGTCTATGTTAAACAAAATGCCTTTGTTGCTCAAATATAGTTCTGTCTTATGGCTTGAGATGGAAGTCCACCAACTTGCACATAATCTTCAGTAAACAAACCATAAATGAATGAATAGAAAGATATGAGAAGTACATGTGGAGAAAGTTTCTTTCAAATTGAAGTCAAAACCAAAATTAACTTCTAACTGCTACAGATATTTAACTAATCTAATTTGTTGCTCATTTGCAAGCTGTATCCCTTCATCCTCAATATTAATTTCCCACCTATCTGTACCCTGCTCTGAGGCAAGAAAGATTTCTCCTCCAGACTCCTTAAGTTTTCTGCATCGCTGGCTTCCATTTCTGTTCCACCAATAGGAGCCAAAGACAGGAGGGTGCAAGAAGGGAGAGTTCATCATCCCATCTCCTCTCCCTTCTCTGGTGAAGTTACTCTGGCTGAAGCTTCATCCCTGTACTACTCCACTGGACAGCTCCTGCTCTCACTAGTTTCTGGAAATACTAGTTTTCTCTGAAGAGTCTCCACTCCCAGCTACTTGCTGCTCTTGCTAGTCTCTTGATGCCTCAACATCTTGTTTGGTCCCATATACCTTTGTATAAGTGGCTTCAGTCTTGAAGTCTCTTGATTGAAACCATCTAAGTGAGTTATGGTAGAATGTAAAGATTGAATGCTGTTTTCTATTGAAAAATCTAAAGCTTTTTGTGTTAAAAGAATCTTATAATTATGCTGTTTAAGATCAGAACCACACAAAGACTTAGGAAAGAAATGAGTATAATATATTATTTAATTTCCATTGGACAACTTTATATCACAAGATAATTCCTTCTGTACTCACTACATGCTATATTTATTTCTGAAATTTTTTCTTATTTCTTCATAGGCTTAACCCATAACAACTTCTGCTTTTTAGATCTGCAGGTCAGGTGGGGTTTGATTGATCCAGGCCATGCCTCACTTGAGTGTCTGTCTCACTGCATGCCTCTGGATAGGTTGATGTGACCATGTTTCACGTGTTTATTACCCTCCTTCAACCACCCAGTTAGGTGACAGAGCACAGATAGAAAACAGAAATATGCTTACCATTTAGGCTCAGAATGAACACTTTGCCACTAGCATATTTTCTGACTAGAGAAAATCACATGACCAAATTATGCAAAATTATGTATCAGTTAGAGGGATGGCAAAGGATGTGGAGGTAGTAAGGAGTGAAAAATTGGGCTTAATGATTTTCTAATACTCTACAGGTCTTGGAAATCAGGATCGGGTCCTTGTTCCCCTGGTGTTAAAGATTAAACACCCAAGAAACACTGAGGCAAGCAGAGAAAGCAAGTTTTATTTAGGAAAGAGAAAAAATAGAACTGGGCCTGAGCTGGGCCTGAGCTCCCACGCAGTAGACTTTTCTGGAGATAAGTTGGCCTTGCCTGGTATTTGCTGAAAGGCAGGAAACTACAGCCCAGAAGGTAATCATGAACAATTCCTCCTGGGGATGGTTCGGAGGTGTTAGCAACTGGTTGGTGAGGGTAGTGCTCCAGGGTGTTAACATCCCATTTCCTTTGCTTTGTTACTTAGCCCTAGTCTTTTTGACGTGATCATTCACTATCTACTTGACCTTTGCCCCTGTCTTCCCCCTTCTATATTGGCAACTTGTCTCTAATATGCTGATTTCTCCATCTCTGTTAATTCTTCAACAAGATTTTCCAGTATTAGTAAAGCTATTTTTGGAAGTATATTTTGTGAGGTGTGGGTTATAGCTCAATGGCAGAGCACTTGTCTAATATGCACAAAGCCCTAGGTTTGATCTGTCACTACAAAAAAAGAGAAAAGAAATTATCTTTTCAAGTTCCCATTTGTTCAGATAGAAATTACTAGAAGACAGTTTAATCTCATACATTTACAGGTGGCAGTATAATGTTTGTTCAATGTAATACATTCAAATTAAATTAAATTAAATTTAATTAGAATTAAGTGATTATTTTCTCCAGTACTGGGAATTCACCTGAGTGGTTCCACTCTACCACTGAACTATATCTCCAGTCCTTTCTATTTCGTATTTTGAAGCAGGATCTTGCTAAGTTGCCCAGGCTGTCCTGCCTCAGCTTCCCAAAATCACTGGGAAGATAGCCTATGCCACCATGCCTGCCTAGAATTGAGTACATTTATATAGTAGGAGAACTAAGAATTTGTTGAAATGAGTTATATATCATAATAAATCATGAAAAGATGTTTTATTTTACAAGGATTAACAATGGGAACTTTTATGACTCCAGTGGGAATGAATCTAGAGACATATTTAAATAGCTGATTCCAATGTTCAAATAAAAAAATGATGGGCTAGGATTCATACAAGTGAGTATGCAATGGGAAAAGAGTTATTTATGAAGTGTTCATTCTGTATAATCACCCTTTACAACAGCATAGTGTTGAAAGTATTATTCTTTCTACTTAGGAATGAGGACAATTGGGTTCAGAAAGCCCATAAATCACAGAGCTAGTAAGCAGTAGTCCAAGAAACAAGTCTCCCAGTTTAAACAATATATATGTGAACAAAAAACCACAGTGCAAATCATTCATGTAATATTTTGGAAAGAAAGGAAGAATGGCAAGCAGACAGGCAGGCAAGCCAGAGTAAATTTCTTCAATTAGAAAACTATACACATGAGTCCATTTAAGATATGTTCAAAGGAAAGGTTTGAAAGGCTTCCATAATCTCTAGGCAGGTTAATTTTTGAAGATCAGTATAGAGGCCAGTTCAAAAAACCTGGGAGAAGTGGCAGTATCTTCAAATGCAAAAATGCCAATGCAAAGCATCTGGACAAGTGAAGAATGAGGAAAACATGGTCCAATAAAATAAATAAAATAAATGTCAGTTTTTCATTGCTGTGACCAAAATACCTGACAAGAACTACCTAGAGGATGGAAAGCTTATTTGTGGATCATGGTTTCAGAGGTCTCAGTCCATAGATAACTGATTCCTTGCTCTGGGCCTAAGGTGAGGCAACACATCATGGAGCAGGAAAAGGGGGAACCCAGAAGAGAAAAGCTAGGTGGGGTCATGATGTGTACAAACCTTAGAAAAAAACTAAAAGATAGAAACAAGATAAAAAATGGTTAAAAATATCAAATAAAGGTATATCAGATAAAAAATACAAAAAGCTAACACAATTATTATGTACAGACATTCAAGATAGAAAAAGTAAAAGAGAGAAGTTTAAAGTCAAATATTGGATAAAATAAAAGAACAAGGAGATTATTAGTAATTTTTTCAAAAAGTCCATCAACTTTAATTTCTGCTGGTGCAGAAATTAGAAGTCTCAGATGAGGGTGTTCACGGGAAGTGTGTGTAGAGTGCCTGTGAGAGTTCAGGAATAAAGAGTTGCTGTTTGACTCTACAAGGCTTTGTGGCGGCTCAGTTATTTTGTGCCCAGACAGACTGCGGCAATGATGGGGTCAGGAAGCAAGAGCCTGAGAGCAATACAAGAGAAGGGGTGTCAGGGAAAATGCACTCTTCCAGGGCACACCCTCAGTGATCCACCTCCTCTAGCCTTGCCCTACCCCTGAGAACAACACATTTCACTAAATATTTGAGGTTGTTACTACTAAAAAGAATTAGTGATTCCACCCTGCTTACAAAAGCATGCCTGGACAGTTTCTCCATTTCTTGTGTCTATACTTACAGTTTGTATTTCTACTATCTGTCTAGAAAACCAAACAGTCCAAGAAAGAGATCAGGATAGATTCTTTAACCTCCTCTCACACAGAACTTTGTCACTGAGTAAGAGGCTCCTAGGTTGCTGGGCTCTCTTATATCCAGTATTCAGTCAATAACCATGCTTTCTTCAAAATCCCTGAGATTACATGCTTGTATTTATGTGCAAATTCATCAAGTTGAGGGTCTCGAGACAAAGAGAATAGCAATTCTAGAGTGTGGTTCAAAATGGTATGCACACCTTTATTTGATGTCAATTTTTCATTCAGAGAGAAAAATACAACATGAATTAGGTTAGTATATAAATTGTCAAGGAAATTTTTAAAAATGTTATATACTTGAATGTAGTCAAATGCAGCATGGGTCATAAATTCATTTGCTTAGCAGGGTCAGACCAGCAACTAAAGGAGAAAAGTAATGAGGGATGAGGGAGGCAGACCTTGGTAAACTGTCACAGAGGAACATGTTACTTTGTTTTGCAGTTCTGGTCAATTGTTTCCTCGTGGGAACTTAAAACCATTTACTTTTGATTTTTTTTTCAAATTATTAAAAAAATCTAGGTTTTTTATGTATGATTTCTTGGTATTCAAATGCTATCAATAGATGGCTGTCTACCCCAAATCCATTCTCCCTTTTCTCCTTCCTAGCAGAGCACAGGATTTCAGTCCGACATATAGACTTTCCACTTGCCCCCAACACACCCTTAGAGCCCCAGAATATTAGGAGGACGTGGCCCCTCTCCTCATGCTCTTGATGATTTCATTTGCCTTGGGGCAATCTCATTTCATTCTCAGCTAGAAATCAAACAGCACTTAGAATACCCTGGAACAATTGACGATGGAGCCCTCCAGGCACATTACTTGGCTGCCAAACAGACCTTGGTGGGGTCTCTGAGCCACTGATCAATGGACTTGGAATCTATGCTATTTCTTGAGTTTCCTTACTGTAAGACAGTACTTTTCCCTGTTTAAAGGTCCAGTAAAGAGTTCTGCTACTTTTAACTAAAAGTGTCCAAACTGACTCAAAATCAGATTGAAAAACACCAGGATGAATAAGGATCAAACCTAGTCCATAGACCCTTCTGTTATTGACAAGTAAAATACATACAGACAGATTGTCTGTTTGCCCACATCTTAATTCCTAAAACTTGTAAATACATTGCTTCATATTGAAAAATGGATGCTGATTTTAATTACAGACTTCCAGATAGAGAGATTATCCTGGATTACCTGGGTGGGTCCTGTCTAATCACATGACTCCTTAAAATCAGAGAATTTTTCTCTGGCTTTAGTCAAAGGAGAAGTGACAACTGAAGAATGGTCAGACAACATCATTACTACCTTTGAAAAGGGTAAATGGCAGCTGCCAACCAAAGAATGTGGGCAATCTATAAAAGACAGAAAAAGTAAATAAAATGTTTTTCCTCTAAGTCTCCAGAAAAGGATGTAGCCCTTCTTGACCCCTTGATTTTAGACCAGGGAGGTAAGTACATGTCAGCCTTCTAACCCGCTAAACTTCAAGATGAGAAATTTGTGCTGTTTTAAGCTACTAAATTTGTGCTGATTTGTTTATAGCAGCAATGGAAAATGAATGCAACCATTTTATTACAATTTTATTTTTTAAAAGATGTGAGAAAACTTTGAGATTGGTTTAAATGTCATAGGATTTGAATAGGCAGACATTTATTCAAAGAGCCTTTTATGTGCATCTGGGTTCATATGGAATAAAAATACCATCCCATATTCATTTACATTTACTATACAATAACATTCACCTGCTACCCACATTCCTTTAAATTGAAATGACGGCACTTAGGCTGCTGGTTAAATGTTCTAAATTTATAAAATGCTAACTAATTGCTCAAATTCTAAAAGATTTTGTCATCTTTTCTTAATAAATTGTACAGTTAATGAAATAAAAAACATCACCCTATTCCATTGTTCCTTAGTTACTGACTTACCAAACAACAGGAAAGCATTCCTGTACAGCTACTGCCTTGGGGTTCCTGTCTCCTCTTGCCAGTAGTGTAAGTTCTTCAGACTGAAGAAGCAGATACACAGAACCTCAACCAACCCTATGATAAACGTGGCCAACTTATATAACATTTTACCAGGACAATTTTGTATGGAATCTTACATAGAATGAAAAGAAGATCCACTGTTTCCTTTCCAAAATAAACCCGACACAGAAGATTTCTCCCAGAGGCCTTACATGGCTCTCAGAAAACAACCTGTTAGAAATCTGTGTGGTAAGGCCATGGTGACGCTTGGAGAATGGAGAGAGGAACAGCTGAACAAGAGGTTGTGATCCAATCCAGTGACTATTCATTTCCCATCTCTAATTTAGATTACTGCCTTTGTTATTTTTCATTTTTTTTTCTGATGGATTTTTCAAGAATCTAACTAGGAAATGTCTACCAATTCTAACGATCTATGGTTTTTAAATTATTAATATCGTTGGTTAAAATATTTTTTCTTTCTTTGCTGAGCACACATTTTGAAAATGATTTGAGCTGAGTGAATAAATAATTTATTTTATTTTAAAATAATTTTATAGCTTGAATTTTTCCATATGTACAGCTTTGTCCGTATAAGTAAGGATTTGTCGATGTGTCAGTTTTTTGTTGTTGTTGTTGTTTCATTTAAATAACCTGATCAGATAGGTTTTACTTTCTCCCCAACTCAAATATGCCAACTGATTTTGAATTCTAAAATAAGTTGCTTTGGGTTAGCCACATCCTTTATGTATTTACTTTTTAATTGCTAGCTGCCTCTAGGAAAAATGGAAAAATATATTGAATTCTGCAGTAAGAGTAGTAGTATTCTTTACAATTTTTCTTTTTGAAATGTGTGAAATCATTTGCAATGAAATTCAGTTCGTAAAGATTTTCCATTATTATTTCTTTGTTGATGAATGGCTCCTTTGTGGATATGAAATAGTTTGCTAGTGAGAATTGCTATAATGTAGTGGTTAAGTGCTCAGATAACTTGGGTTGAAGAAGCTTATTAAACAAGTTAATTACCCTTTTATCTCCTTAAATTTCTTTCTTGTAAAAATGGGCTGTACATACTTTCTCACTGTGAGTATCTTAGTGGCTTTGAACATGCAAGTTTTGAAAAAGAGTATTTAGTTATTAAATAGTTTTATAAAGTTGGAATTTCTATTATTTTTACCTAGATGAGTATCTATTCATTTTAACACATAGAGGATTTATAATATTATATTAGAATTCATATTATAGTCAGAAAACAGTAAGTATTTTCTGGTTTCAGATAAATGTGTGCTAAAATATTCGCTGTTTATTCTGAATTTCTAAATTTCTTCTAGTAACTCATCACTATTTGCTTCATATATCATGAGTCTATATTGTTAGATACTTGTAAGTTTATGCTTACCACATAATGACAATTTTATTTCCATAATTATATAATTGGGAGACTAGTCATTCAAATTGATGATAGATCAATCTCTATAATAAGAACATTTTATTTTGAGACTCACAGCTTTCAATATGTGGAAAATGACTAAATTTTCATATAATGACAAAATTTGGCCCTATGGCCAAATTTTTTGACAAAAAAAAATCAGAAACAACTTCATTTAATCAAGTAAAGGAGAGGAGTTAAGCAGACTAGGAGCCATTGGAATGAAGGTGGTAGTATTGAAGGGCCAAGAGAGTGAAGGAAGAAAGTTGAATTTTCCTGTATGAATTTTTTGTTAGGACTGTAAACTGACATGGGAATGTCCAACAACTGCTTAAATTATTGGTTTAAGTTATAGATGGAGGTAATTTGAGTACAGTGAATGAGGATTTACTTTTTTTTCTTTTTTTTAATCTTGACATTGTTGAAAAAGTCTGGAGAGAGTTGCAGCTCAGCCATCAGAATAAAAGAACTTCAGATCACGGGAAGGCACAGCGTGAGAGGATAATGTCTTTGGCTATAGATACCTCTTTAGAGTTAAAGGGGGTGAAAAGCAGGATGTTCTTGGGTTAGTCATTGAGTATATGAAAGAAGTGGGCCATGCAGTAAACAAGTTGAATATGACTACAGTGCTTTTATTTTATAATAATGTCATTTAATAGTATATTCAGTGTCTAAATTAATATGGTAGTATGTGAGGAAAAGTGTAATTCAAATTTGGATACATTTCAGGAGTACCAAGATCATCAAAATTATATCAAACTTAAAAATATTAACAATTTGAAAAACAATTAATATTATCTAACACATTGATAGAATAAAAAAACATGATTGTATCAATTGATACAGAAAAACATTTGACCAAATCCTGCACCAATTCATAATAAAAATTTTCCACAAACTAGAAGAGAGGGAAACTTCCTCATCTTGAGAGAAACCGCCTACAACCCATAGTTAAGACATTTAATCTTGACAAAGTTTTCCTACTAAGATCAAGGACAAATAAAGGGACACCCTCTTGCCATTGGTTTACAATATTATATTGGAAGTCTTAGTTAATGCAAAAGACAAGGAGAATAAATTTCAAAATACACAAATTTGGAAGAGAAAACTAAAACTCTTTACTTATAGACAACATAATAGTCTACATGCAAGTTCTGAAAAAAATTGACCAAAAAAATGCACCCATAATTAATAAAATAATAAAGCAGGGTTGCAAGATACAAGATTAATATACAAAATTCAATAAATTTCCTTGAAGAGTTACAATTTTCAAGATACCAGTTCTTCTCAACTTGATTTATAGATTGAATGCAATCCCAAACAAAATCCAAGTAAGTTGTTTTATGTATATTGATAAATTGATTCTAAAGTCTCTATGGAGAGATAGATGATCCAGTGGAGCCAATCAATATGGAAAGAAAAAGCAAATATGTCAGGCTGGGATAGTGGCTCAGTGGCAGAGCACTTTCCTAGCACATGCAAGGCCCTGGGTTTGATCCTCAGCATCACATAAAAATAAAATAAAGGTATTGTATCCAACTACAACTAAAAGTAAATATTTTTAAAAAAGAGCAAATATGTCATTGTTCTTATAACTTGAGTAATATGTTTCAAAATCTCTCCCACTAGTAAAAATATTCTATTTTGTTGGAAAGACAAGTACCATATTTTAAAATTTAGCTAATATTTTAAATTCCTTTGTATCCTGATGAGAAGTGTTGCCCAGCCTTGCTGGGATTTAGATTCCCTAAAGTGACAAGCAAAATTACAAAGTCAATAAGCAACAAATATGTGAAAAAGTGTTCAACATCTCTAGCAATTAGAGAAATGCAAATCAAAACTAAGATTTCATCTCAGTCCTGTCAGAATGACAATCATCAAGAACACAGGCAACAATAAATGTTAGCAAGAATTGGTGAAAAAGGCACACTCATACATTACTGGTGGGACTGCAAATTGGTGCAACCACTATGGAAAGCAGTATGGAGGTTCCTCAGAAAACTGGGAATGGAACCACCATTTGACCCAGCTTCCTACTCCATGGTTTATACCCAAAGGACTTAAAATCAGCATACAATAGTGATACAGTCACATCAATATTTATAGCAGCTCATTTCACAATATCTAGACTATGGAACCAACCGAGGTGTCCCTCAATAGATGAATGGATAAAGAAAACATGGTATATATACTCAATGGAATATTACTAAGCTTTAAAAAAGAGTGAAATTATGGCATTTGCCAGTAAATGGTTGGAGTTGGAGAATATTATGCTAAGCAAAATAAACCAATCCCACAAAAACAAAGGCCAAATATTTTCTCTAATACGTGGATGCTAATTCACAATAAGGCAGGGGGCACTAGGGAAGAATAGTTTTACCTTAGATTAGATAGAGGGAAATGATGGGAGGATAGGAGAGGGGATGTGGGGATAGGAAAGATAGTAGAATGAAACAGACATTATTACTTTATGTATATATGTGACTACATGACCAATATGATTCTGCAACATGTACCCTCAGAAAAATGAGAAATTATATTCCATCTATGTACGATATATCAAAGTGCATAAGTGCATTCTACTGTCATGTATAACTCATTAAAACAAATAAAAGTTAAAAGTTAATAAGTAAATAAATATTTTATAGAATTGATGTCAATGCCAATTGATATAATTTCTTATTAAAATTTAAAATACAATAGATTTCTAAATAATAAAACATAAGGCTTAATAAACCAATGCTAATCATTTTATAAGCAAAGTAAAAAACAGTTGTAAATGCTGTAAAGGTCAATTGTTGCATAGAAAAGAACTTTTTTCTAATAGTTGGAGCTAGGCTTTTACTGCCATATAACTAAAGGAGATTGCTTACAAAGAAGCTAGGCCGGGGCTGGGGTTGTGGCTCAGAGATAAGAGTGCTCACCTAGCATGTGCAAGGTGCTGGGTTTGATTCTCAGGACCACATAAAAATAGATAAATAAAATAAAGGTATTGAAAAACAAAGAAGGTAGGCCTTTTTAAGTCTTTTCCTCTCTAAATAATATGAACAATGATCAAATTTACTAGTATAATGTAGGAGAAAGTACTTATATTTAAACATTTATGCTAAAGAACAGAGCAAATAGTCATGACAAGAAATAGCAGACATTTCAAATATCAGTTGATATGTAAGAGAAAACAAATATAAATGAGTTTCATAATAAAGGAATGTGAAATAAGACAGCTTACCAGTTTAGTCTCTTTAATGCTTGCCTATTTATTTTTATTAAATTGGATTTAATTTTCCCATATGTTGGGCTTTTTAAAAAGCTCTTTACAAACAGACTTAATATTCATGGAAATTGGAAGAATAAGGTGATTTTTAAAAAAAAATAGTAGGTCAGGATATGAAGGAATCACAAGAGGATTGCAGTCAAACAGTATGAATGGGGAATCTATGAACTTTTGAAAAAAATTAATAACCTAGAGATTAGGATTATAAAATTCAGCATATCTAGTTTCTCATTTAAAATAAAATCAAATAAAAAGGTTGAAGAATGGAAGACTTTAGATGAGTTATTTTGTATTTTGTTTGCCTTGCAACCTTGAAATAATGGAAATCACTATAAGCAAAGAAAACATCTTACCTTTTTCCAAGAGTGCACATAATCGTTTTGGCAAAGACTATAGTTTTATTAAATAAGAGAAAACATACAACTGAATGTTATTAAATACGTTCCCAGCATTGAATTAACATTTGAACTAAGATGAGATTGATTTCTTCCTAATATATTTGTGAAAGGAATTATTGAAATAATTTAAAAGGGAAAAAAAGAAAAGAAATTGAGAAACAAAACTATAATTGTGGGATAATAAATATAATAAATTCTTTTTGGTTGATTTGAGAATAGATAGGAAGTAAAGTTCATGCTATAGAGTAGCAATAATATTCAATAATATTTAAATAGTGTTTTGTAATTCACAAACTGTTTCTTGTGTAGTCCTTCTAATTCACTTTAATATTCCGAAGCCAATTTTACTGTTTTAAACATAAAGAAACAGAGAGACAAGTGTTAGCAGGTCCATAATTGACTTTTAAATATTTTAAATTTTTCAAGATGGATAGTATGTCATTCATCTGTTATTTAAGCTATGACCTCAGAGGAGAAAGTTGCCCTCATCAAAAATCTACACTTTCATGTGTGTTAAACTAGGATTAACCTAAAATGAAAAGTATACATATTGTGTGCATCAGCAATCAGCTTCTTTGTATCTTCTCCAGAAGAATAATTTAGAGAATCAATTTATTGTATACTGTTATGGTTTGGATATTAGGGATCCCCCCAAAATTCCTGTGTTATTGCAGAAATATTAAGAGGTGAAATGAATACATTATGAAAATCCAAATATCAGAAACTTCCTACAAGCCATTTTTATCTGTAGTTTTTGTCAATGGCTTTGCTAATTAGCATTAAGAATGTTAGAATTTGGGGTGGGATTGTGGCTCAGCAATAGAGGGCTTGCCTAGAACATGAGAGGCCCTGGGTTTGAACCTCAGCACCATATAAAAATAAATAAGTAAAATAAAGGTATTACGTCCAACCACAACTAAAAAATTATATAAAAAAAAAGAATTCTAAAAAAACTCAAATTTACAATAATTGGATATTCACTATTTTCACTGGATGAATTTAACAGCACACTGGATATGGAAAAGGAAAAATTTAGTAAGATTTAAAAAAAGAATGTTAGAATTTGGGGTTTTTTTGTGTTTTTTTATTTTTTAATTTTTTTTTTTTTTTTTTTGGTCTAGTGAAGCAAGTGGCTTGTTAATCAGCATTATGGGTGTCAGAATTAGTTTTCATCAAGGGCACTGAGTATTAGAAATATAAAGATTCATTACAATATTTCAGAATATCCTCTTACCTTTTAATGAAATCAGTCCTCTCTAGTTATATTCTTAGTGTGATACCTTGGACTTGATCCATAAGTGGAATTCTATCTAGTCATTGTGTAAGGGGAGTCTGACTCCCTAATGCTACTTGTAAGAGTAGCTTACTGGAGTCTCTAGAATGGCTCTCCAATGCAATAGCCACCAGCTGCCTAACATTTGCATGCATTTGAAATGTGATTAGTTAAATGAAGATGTGTTTTAAGTGGAATATACATAACAGATATCAAAGACACAGCACTACAGACAAAAGATTAATATCTCGTGTCACCTGTAACCTGTGTGGGGAGGGAATAGGTAACCCTTGGAGGTGTGGGCCGACTGGAAATAAAAAGTCTAAAAAAGTAATATCAAGAAATAAAGCAAGGGGCTGGGGTTGTGGCTCAGTGGTAGAATGCTTGCCAAGTATGGGTGAGGCACTGGGTTCAATTCTCAGCACCATATATAATTAAATTAATTAAATAAATGTTCATCAACAAATAAGAAAACATTTAAAAACAAAAGGAAATACAGCAAAAGACACAGGAAAATATTTTTTGAGGGGTGGAGGGCCTGACGGATAGAAGAGACCTAATGGGTCTGATTTTAACAAAGGGGAAAAGCCCTTGAATGCTTTATTTATAGTGAAACACACCAAAGGAATTAATTGTGAGGAAGGATTCTTCAAGGTAAGCAAGAAGTGAGAAGCTGTGGGGAAGTTGGCCTGGTTGGGAACTGATCACTTGCACAGTAATTCTTCCTCCTCCAGGCAGCTGGGTCACAAGGCTGGCTGGATGCACTAGTACCTCTCTCTACCTCTGTGGAGTTGCATTTGAACCTAGGGCTGTCTGAGCCAATAAATTCCAGGTCATAGAATTCTCTTTGAGCAGAACATTTGCCAAGGCAATGAAGCAGTCTCAGATCAGTGAGATTACTCTGTGAGTAATCAGTGAGTTCTCTGTGGGGCACACCTCCCCTTAGAGATGGCTCAGACACACCCACAGTTTATTAGGAGCTTTCCACAATCTCAAATATACAAAGAATGCACATACTCATTCAAATAAACACAAAAATTACATTTGAAATGTAGGTTCTTCTGAGTAGAAAAAAACACAAATGGCCTATAAGCTTATGTTGAACTTCACTATCAATAAGACATACAAAATTAATCACTTTTAGTCTTCCTATCGAGATTAAAAATGTAAAGACATTGATAATATCTTATTGTGACACTATGAAGAAGGTTATTCTCACTGGTTTGGATTATAAATGAATACAATCTTATGTAACATCAACCCTTAAAATTTAAAATGTACATAGTGAATTCCAGCAGTTGGGGAGGCTGAGAGAGTAGGATCATGAGTTCAAAACCAGTTTCAGTAACTTAGGCACTTAGCAACTCAGCAAGACTCTGTTTATAAATAAAATACAAAAAAAAAAAAAGGAACTAGAGATGTATCTCAGTGATTAAGCACCCCTGGGTTCAATCCCCAGAACCAAAAAAATAAAATTAAATTATATATTGTTTCCACCAACAGTGAAGTTCTTTATATCTTCCTCCAAAAAGTAAGTTGGAGAATTAATATATTATATATTGTTACAGTTTGGAAATGAGGAGTCTTCCCAAAGCTCCTGTGTTTATACAGGAATGTTCAGAAGCAAAGTGATTAGATGATAAGAGATTTAACCTAACCAGTGGATTAATCCATTTGATGGATTAATAATTTGGAAGAACTGTTGCATGGTGTTGTAACCATAGGCAGTTGAGGCATGCCCTTCTACCATGATGTTCTACCTCACTTGGTCCCAGAGCAATGGAGCCAGATAACCAGGAACAGAACCTCTAAAACTGTGAGCCAAAATAAACTTCTTATCTAAGCTGCTCTTATTTAGCATTTTGGTCACAGTTACAAGAAGCTGACTAATACATATACTGTAAAACTCATTCTATCTGCTCTAATAATTACCTTTAACTTTGAACATGAACTCTTATCTGACTCAGTTATCTGTCATCTTCCATGATTTTCCCTTTTTTTTTTTTTTGCTCTCTGAAATGTTTTCATATATTCATTTCTAATCAGTCCTCTTACATTCAATGTTCAAGTCCATCTGAGATTTATTACTAGTGATTGCTATATGTTATATTTTCATGTGTATGCTGGTCAGCTTCTTCATTCTCTTATTTTTCGATTATTTGTTATTTCCTCTCTTCTCTGCATTGTAAAACAATGTTGAATTTAAGTGGATTCATAGGTTATTTTACTCATATTGTAAGCAGTCATCAACTTTATGACTGTTAACACCTATCGTTTTCATTTGATGCATTTTAGAATACAGTAAATGTAAAGTAGAACAAAGTAAATATCAAGTTTTATAAAATGATCTAAATGTCTTAAATTTAATATTTAAGATTTTCACTAGGATTGCATTAGATTATAGACTAGCTTAGGATAAAATGGCATATCTATACTCTAGGCAGATGCATAAATTATTCATTTCCTTCTATGTCTTTAAGTAAATATCTTGCAAATTTCTTGGGTATTCTATAAGTGCAAACTAAGGACTCTGTCACTGAGCTAAATCCCAGCCCGAGCTCGGTGAATTTTGATGAATCAGTGCACCCACATGACCATTACTTGGATTAAAATCTAGAGTGTTTCTGTTACATAAGAATGTGTCTTCATGCCCCATTCAGTCAGTGCCTCACCAACACCCAAAGGCCTCCAATATTCTGATATCTATGAACACAGATTCAATTTTGTCTTCTTGAAATCCACTTTTATACAGCCCTAAGCTTTAAACTTCGTGTGCTGGTTTACTTCACTCAACATATTTATTTATATAGTGTAGGTACCATTATCTAATTCTTCTTCTAATTCTATTCTGCATAGTATTTTGTTATATAAATATATCACAATATATTTATCCATCCTCTTGACGATAGTTACTTTTATGCTTTTGATATTAAGTAACCATCTTCTTAAATATCAGGCCCATTAATCATACTTCTCACTGTTTTCTATGCTATTATAAATTTATCTTTTTAAAAAATTTCTTCTATTTTTGAAGTACTTGTTGCAGCAGGTAAAACGATAGGTACTAATTCCCAGTGTTTTAACTCAATATTTCTACATTTTTAAAATTCACTAGGCCATAATATGAAGAATTTAGGACTGCTATATAAAATGACTTTTTTAAAGTGGAAATAAATAGTCACCCACACCTATCAAATGGATTAAACTCTATGGTATAATATGCCACATACAAACTTTCGGTCCCTGTGATGTGGAAATATCAAGGAAATTGAAATTAGATAAGCTTTTTAATTTCAGCCTGTGTAGATAATTTACTGATTTCTTACATAGAAAATATTTCTACTAACAACCTTGGGATATTGTCTGAGGATTAAAGTGGATAATAGAAAATACAGAGCTCAACAAGTACCATATTAAGAGCTCAAACAATATTCTTTCCTTTAATTTTTGCTTATTTTTTTTTATTTGAATAAAATACTCTAGAAATTTCTGTTAAATTCCATATTACTTGCCATCAGCATGACACTAAAATGCTAATATTTACTAGTTCACAACAAATTATAAATCATATTTTATTAGAATCTGAAATGGTTCATTGAAACACCAGGACTTAGTTTTGAATTTCTAGTTTTAGGAAACTATTTCTACTATTTTGTGAACAGGAAGTTGAAAGGAATGTGGCTGGATCCACCCATCTCTATTATCACTAGTGAAAAATCTGAAATTTCATTCCCTACAGAGAAAATGGAGTGATACGGTTCTGATTAAAAATATGCGGTCCATTGCAGAGAATATGAACTCCTAATAGTTCAAGTTCACTGCTGTTGTGTCATCCTTAAAGAAAAAGGGGACAATAAAATACCATGTCCCTGAATGCCCACTTCTGTCCTTTAAAACTTAGCCAAGTAAAGGGAACAAGAAAAGTGGATCTGGGCTGGAATGTCCAGATACATATTATCTTGTAGGATATTGGCTTTCTCTCATGTATGCTGGGTATGAGGGCAAGTTGATGTTATCTGTAGAAACTCATTTTCTTGCCTGCATGCCCATTTCCCTGGGGTGACAACCATACAATGGAACAAAGCATGCTAAGCTGAGGGTGCTTCTGTAACCTAATCTGTGAGCCCCATCCCTGTGGTTTGAACCAGAGGCAGCTGCCCCTGGACAGTGTTGTGAGGGGTAAGAGAAGCTACTTTCTGGTGAGGTATAGGAACAGAGCATGGAGCATAGGTTCACATGCCCAGTCATCCTCCAGTGAACCGCCCCTATAACTATTTCTCAATAAACTATATATATATATATATATATATATATATATATATATATATATATATATATATATATATATAAATTTCCAGCATTTCCAGGTGTCTTTCTTGGTTTCCTTTCTTAGCAGCCTATTCCACTTCTCTGGGCCAACTGGGAGGTAAATATTACAACCATTATCTCCTCAATTCCAAAGTGTATTCAGGGGCCCCAACAAAACTTTCTTTTCCCTCTCTCATACACTATGCTTGGTGAAGTTCTCTCTTCAAACCCTGTCCAAACCCCTAAAAACAACACATTTCACTATCTATGTTTTTATTGGTGTCATTACTAAAAAGAATTAGGAAGGTAAACTCAGACTCATTTCAATGAAGAATAAATAATAAGTTAAAATAACTATAATGAAGTAACAAGATTCAGGACATGCTACCCCAAAATATGCCATTTCAGCATTTGACAAGAAAGTCATTGTGCTAGTCGACTTTCCGTTACTATAACAAAATACTCAAGATAATCAACTTACAAAGAGGAAAGGAGGGCTGTAAAGTATTTGCATATAGCATGTGCAAAGCTCTGGGTTCAATCCCCAATATTGCAAAAATAAATAAATAACAATAACAAATAGAAATTCTTTATTTTAGTTCATGGTTTTGGAAGTTCCAGTACCTGGTTAGTTACTTCTGTTGTTTTTGAGGCACCAATTCCCAAAGCTCAGTCCTTATCCCCAATGTTGATCCCATGAAGAAGACAACATTTTGAGAAAAAAAAGAAAAGTTTTATTGTCTTATTAGCAAATTAGATAGGCAACAGACTCGTATCATAGAGGCTACCATTCTAATGGCCAGGGTTAACAAAAGACTTTAAAAGTGGGGGGCTGGGGCTGTTTTCCAAGTATAATTATCGGTATACCTGATTAATATTTAACTCAAATCCTTGAAAGAGCTGTTGATCCAGTCTTCAGGTAAGGAGTTTCTTTATTCTTGTGGACAGTGAGTGGAAGTCCAGGTAACTTGGCTTAGGACAGGAAGTAGGTTAATCTTGCCCCTGCTCCTCCCACAGTTGTAGAGGGGAAGAAGAGGAGAAAAACAAACACACACACAAAAAGTCAGTTTTAGAATAAGCCACCAGTGGCCAAGCAGCAATGTTTCTATTCAAAACATGGGAGCTCATAACCCACTTGAATCAAAGTGTGAAATATGATATGTCAAGAACTATGTAATGTTTTGAACAACCTACAATAATAATTAAAGAAAAAAAGAGACAAAAAAAAAAACCATGAAGTGGAGCCTTATTACATAAAAGGGACCCCTGTTTCAGCAGTAGAGGATGGTAGGGGTGTGACATGCAGGAAATTACTCCCCTCTGTGACCTGAAGGAGAAAGAGACAAAGGAGTTGTAGTCCCAAGGTCCCTTTCAAGGGCATACTTGTGATTCACATAATTTATATGTGGAAATAAAGTAGATTTGGTTATTGAAAAAAGTCTATTCAAATCTAAGTGAATGAGTTTTTAATATCTCCATATGCCAGTAATAAATATTTTCTACTAATTAGAAAAAGAATAATGTTATCTCAATAAAGTAGATGACATTTTTAAATAATTTTTCAAATTTACTATGAAAGTGTTAAATTACTGAAGGAAAAAATGTGTGTGTGTGTGTATCTGTATGAGGATGCATGTGGAAGAATTGGCTTCTTCAACTATTTCATACTAAAAGGACTAAAAAATACCATTATTCTTTTGAGATAATGTAGACAATTGCATAAAGATAAAAATACTTATTTGGACTTTATTTAAACGAAATTCAATAAATATAACCTCCCCCAAATCAAAGCTGAGTTCTTGCTAGTAGGATAGCATGTGATGGTAGAGGAATGGCCAGGGAGTTCCTACCAAACTGATGAGATTTCAATAGCCATCTTTTCTATTTAGTGTCAACTTTCAGTGTTTCCATTGGAAAGAAACCCTATAGTGCTTGTGCACTGACAATCAGGCAGAATTTAATTTGTTTAATATCTTATAATTTTTATGGGTTGAACCTAGGGCCTTCTGCATGCTAAGCAAATGCTCTATCACTGATTTATATGCCCAACTCTTTTTATATTTTATTTGAGACAGGGTTTTGCTAAATTGCCCTTGACCTTGAACTTGTGATCCTCCTACCTCAGCCTCCTCGGAAGCTGCAATCACAGGCATGGACCACAGCACTCTTCTCAAATGTGATCTTTCTACTGTGGTTAAGAGAGACTTCAATGAATTCTAATTTTAGTTCTTTTTGTTTTGCTTTGTCTTTTTATTTCTTTAACTAGAATAGAAGGATAACAAATAGGTCACAGTGAAAACATTTCACATTGTCAGTTACTTTATTATGGATAAGTTATTATCCATAAATTATTATAATAACTTATTCATAATAAGGTAACAGAATAACAATCTTGGAAGAGTTAAGATTCTGCTTAATAAATAAATTCAGGCACTGGTATTTTCATTGCTTTGTATTTTATGTTCCTATTTTTCTTATTTGTTCTGTCCTCTGGAGCTATCCTCTCACTAGAAGCTCAGGAAATCTGAAGAATATGAATACTGCTTTATTGTATAAAATAGTCATTATTTCCAACCAAAGATAAGTGTTTGTTTACTGAGCTCCAAGCTTCAACCACAGGGTTCAAAGTTCCTGGTTCAGATGCAATGAATGTAAGGAATAAAAAACACTTACACAGAATGGTCCCCGGACTGGCTGGGACCTGATTCAAACTCATTCTTACTCTCCGCTTGATTTAAATAATACCCGGCACTTTTAAAAAGAGAAAAGAAAACAACAAGGAGCTACCAGGGGTTCTATGGACAAAGAAGTCATAGAAGGCGCATCAATTTTCAGTCCTCAATTTTCACCCAGCAGGGAAGACACTTGCCTGGCTCAGGCACATTTCTTCAGATGAACAAGGAGCAGATGTCTGTGTTTTCCTGACCCTTCTGGGCGGAAGACATGGCTGCTTTAGAGGCCCACGTGGGGATCTTGTTAGCCTCCGATTATACTCTGCAAGTAGCGGCTCTGCACCCCACCACCGCCATTCTCCATCAGTGTTGGGCCTTGCTCTGTCCTCTTAGGAGCTTCCTATCGCAGTTCCACCAGACAGGCCTTCTGAAGGCTCCTACTCCCCAAGGCTACTGCAGCAAAAGTAAGACCTTACTTTGGAGACCTTTCCCCTTGTTAGGGTTTAGATGTGAGGTGTCCCCCAAAAGCTCATGTGTGAGACAGTGCAAGGTTTAGAGATGGAGATGATTGGGTTATGAAAGCCTTAACCTAATTAGGGTATTAATCTCCTGACAGGATTAACTGTGTAACTGAAGGTGGGTAAGGCGTGGGTCCCTGGGGGAGCGTGCCTTTGGGGTAGATAATTTTTACCTGGCAAGTAGAGTCTTTCCCTCTGTTTTCTGATTATCATGTGAGCTGCTTCCCTCCCACACACTCTTCTGCCATGATATTTTTCCCCACTCCAAGCCCTGAGGTATGGAGCCAAGCTGTCTATGACTGATACCTCTGAAACTTATGAGCCCCCAAATAAACCTCTGCTAAAAGTCAGGTCTTTTAGTCCCAGCAATAAAAAAGCTGACTAAAACACCCCTTAGCACCCAAAGGAGAACTCATGACCCAACCACTTTGTGCAACATGAGAAAACATTTTTCTGGCCTCCCCATTGAAAACAAAATCCTCAATTGTAATCCTGAACATATCCAATAGTGAGTTTTAACTTCTCCTTTTCTTAAGAACACATAGTCATAGAAATTTGCTGAGAACTCCTCACCCTTTTAGGTTGCCACTATTCCCCCCCCCCTTTTTTTTCTACCAAAAGGATAAAATCACAGGTAGAATTTTAAAAGTTGTTCTGGAGCATACATCATCAGAATGGGTTTGGCAACATACTAGATTCAGAATCAACTAGATTTCCAACATTCTGCCAAGATAGTTTTTGAATATTCTTCCCAGTTCCTTTTTGGGAGAAGGGAAACTTAATCTTTTGAATTTGTTCATATTAGCTTAGCTATGTCATGAAACAGTAAATAGCTAATAGATACCAGCAAGTGTATCTAAAATCTTGGGAATTTTCAAGAAGTAGTTCTTATCTCCAGAAATAAGAAATTATTTTCAATTAGTAACTAAAATTAAATTTTATATTTTAAATAAAATTTGAAGTTAAATTTTAAATTTTTAGCTTGAAAGAGAACAGTAATCCTGTTCACTACTATATCAGTGACTATGCCAATTATGTCAACATCAGTATCTATGGGTCACAAGAAACATGTTATCTTGTTTTCATGTATGGGCTCACTTAATTCTTACAGTATCTCCATGCGGCAGACATTATTATATAACCACATTCCATAGCTAAGAACAGATGGATATTAATTAACCTCCCCAAAACTACATAATTCTGACTCCCAAAATGAACATTTATAAAGCATACTCAATACAATCCCTTCTAAGAGCATTTCCCAGAGATACAAGGTTGATCTTACAGAGAAGATGTCTCAGTAATACAGCCAAAAGAATCTAGTCCCAAAATATCTATACCAACTATCTGTAGAGAAACATAAAATGCATCTTTCAACCTGTATTAATTGGTTTAAAGGATTGCTCTACATTTATATACCCTTTCTAAACAACATATTGAGTCTTGACTCTTAATTTGCTCTCTTTTCTCATATAACTCTCTTCTTTTCATCCTGTCTCAAATAAATATTCTTTCTTCTTGTCTAGGACTGTTGCAATCTTTGTTTGCTTCCTCTAGGAATATGGGTCTTGAATAGAGCTCCTGAATCCTCCCTGCTGGGCTCTGTCTTCTAAGGTTCCCTCCATCTAAAACAACTTGGTCTTCCTGTGATTCTTCTATTGTGCCCATTTGAATAACAGTTCGCAAAGCTAAATAATTATATAAAAGCATTTCTCTAGCATCTCCCTCTCAAATAACCACTATCTTTCTTATACCTCACACACCCCCATCCACCCCCCTGCTTTTTATTATCTCCCATCTGCAAACATGAATGAGAAGTTTGGGTATATTTGCACTGAAACTATCAACCATCCTCCATGCCTGAGAGCTTCAATCAGTCATCATGTAAGTCACTGCATTGTCTCCAGAAGTGTGGGGAACTTTCCTCTATTATATAAACCATTTGGTTTGGAATGGGAGATTTGACAATGAACTTCTCCACGTTATGTGATAACATCTTAAGACTTTGCTAACAAAGTAATCCAAATGAACTAGCTACCTCTAAACTTGCAATGGTGAATAAGACCACAGATAAGCTATGTGATAAACGCCTAAGTTTTCACTAACATGCACTCATTAATAGATATGGCTTTACTCAAGTTAACTAATAAATTCTTATTTGTACTTCATCCTCAGGGAGATATTTTTATTGATTATTTACCATGTCATTCATGTAAACAGACAATCCTGTGAAATAGATTTTATAATACCCATTTTTCTCTTTTACAAATGAGAAAATCAAGAGAGTTCTAGTAATTTTATCAAGATTATATCTTTCATGCAAGGTATGCAAAATTAGATATCAGAATTGTTTATGCCCACAATCTTTCCACAGCACCATGCTTAAATATTCTTTGTAAACAAGAACTTGTTTAAAATTGCTTCTGCAAAAGATTGCTTGCTTGTTTTCATCTTTGGTTTATTCTCTAAACAGACATGTCACTGGGGATTATTTCAGTTGAATTAGCTTAAGCATGAGCATTAACTAATCTATGTAAAAATTCTAGTATCAATTTCAAGAGAAATTTGATGTCAAGACTAAGCATCTTGCTTCCAAATGGACTCCATTGCACTAAGTGGTATTGCCACATATGATTATTAATCTCATTTTGTATAATTGCAAGGACAAAATAAATTGTTCTTCAAAAAAGCCCCATAATGGAGTTTTCAGAGACCCCCGGAGAATTGAAGGATGAGGAGTTTCCCATGTTACCTCTGTAGGAGAAATTTCCAGGGAAAGGAACGAATATAAGAGAAAGCCCTACAGCATGAAAGAGCTCAGCTTCTTTACAGAACTGGAAGAAGTGCATTAGGGTAAGAGAAAATAACTAAAATGGGAGTGAGGAAAGATGAAGTTGGATTAGTGAAGAGAATATTGTCCATTTGGGTCTTGTGAGCCATGAGAAGGTCTTGTTCTTTCATGTAAAGTCAATAAAAGGCTAGTGAGGGATCTTAAACAGGATCATTACTTTCATATGTTGAAGTTCATGCATCCAGTATCAGAATGTGACTTTGTCTGAAAATAGGGTCTTAAAGAGGTAATGGGGTTAAAATAACGTCATTAGTATGTGTTCTGATTCAATGTGACTAGTATCTTTCTAAGAAGAGGACATTTGGGCACAAATACACCCAAGAAAAAAATATGTGAAGGCACAGAAGGAAAACAGCCATCTATAAGCCAAGAAAGGAGGCTTCAGGAGATATCAATTCTAGCAACACCTTGATCTCAAACTTGTATTCTCCAGGACTGTTAGAAAATAAATTTCTGTTGTTTCAGCCACCATGTCTGTGGTGTTTTGTTATGGTAGCCCTGGAGAAACAGTACACTGGTAATTGTAACAGAAATAACTTTGGTAAAGTTATAGAAGCAGAAAACAGACTTGAGTAAGAGGAAGAATTAAAAGGAAGCAAGAACAAAATTAAAACAAGTACCTAGATGCTTCAAATTATACTTATCATAAAGAACCCAAAGGAGAGTATATGTCTTGGTTTTTATCCAGGAAAAAGCTTATACTTACCACCAAATTGTCTCTTAAACATTTGAAAGCCCTATTTAAAAATAAAAAAGTAAATGTTACCTATGGATTGTTACAAAAGAAAAAAACTATATTGAATTTTGTTTTGGGAAGCTATTTTATATGTGGATATTTGAATATGTATTTAGTAGCAAGTAATTAATATTTCCTTAAGATGTTCTAATTTGGAATAAATGATCATTGAGATTGGAGTTTGTACAGAGTTCTTCTTACTTGCTGTGAGGAATCCCCAGTAGATCATGACCAAACTTAGAAACTGTTTTCTAAATCAAATTGGCATACATTGTCTATTACCTGGTCTGCTGATAGAATATACAATGAACATCAGGATGATTCTGGAAAATCTGTTATTGTTACTATAGTTTAGAGAAGGTCCTGAAGATCTATAAATAGTAGAGGGTAAGAGGGAAGTAAAAAATCATGGCCAATGTAAAAAATACTGATTATGATCAAGAGATACTTCTTTCAGAAATAGAAAATGACACTGTCACTCAAAATCAAAGTAAGATTGAGTAGACAAGTTCAGCCCAAGCCAGAGAAGCAAAAGAAAAGAATACTAGGTTTATGCCTACAATTTCCCAGGTCAATTAGAAAAGAACCTGGTAAGCTGATATCCAAGGGTACAGTTTCAGCTAAAAATTTGTGTTTCAAGCCACACTAAAATGAGTGCAGTTTGATCCAAAAACCAGGCTCATTTTTTAAAACTTGAATTATGTATCTCAAGATTTTGCATTTATATGAATGGCCCATCTAGTAGCCTCATTTCCGTGGAATAAAACAACTAATCTCTTCTGGGGCGTTAGCCACTTTGCTGAGAGGGTAAATGATTGCTAGCTAATGATAATGTCAATATTCTAAAGGTCCCAGTGATTATAAAAGAGGGTGGGATTAGGTACAAAAAGAGTAATGTATATGGCCACATTTCCCACCTCCCTGAAGCCAATTCACAAGTACTTCATAATTGAAGATGAGAGAAAGAAGAATTGGGAGGACTACAATTGGGAGTACAAATTCTCTCTAAATTACAAAAATTATGCCTTTGAATTTTAAATATGAAAAATAGGAAAGTAACTATAAAAGGTCACCAGATGAAAATAGATAATTGTTTTAGAGAAATGTCTAATCATTGTTGAGTTTCTCTCAAGTCAGTTTCATAAGAATGATGACTGATGGCCAGATCTTTCAATGATTCCATGGAGATACAATCAATTTTTAAACACCAATATTAAAAAATCAACACTGGGCTGGGGTTGTAGCTCAGTAGTAGACCGCTTGCCTAGCATGTGTGAGGCACTGGGTTCAATTCTCAGCATCACATATAAATAAATAAAATAAAGGTATCAAAAACTAAAAGAAAAATTTCAAAAATCTACACCACCTTTTCTTTGCAATTTTGACTACTAGAGGATTTGTCATTACCTAAATGCCATCAAAAGAAATAATCATTTTTAAAGATCATATGAATTAGATTTCTTCTGTTGAAATAGGCTCCTTTCACCTGAATAAGTTTTTGAGAAAAGAATATCAATTTTTCCTTTTTCTCTGAAAAGACTAATCACCTATATTTTATCATATACTCACACATTAGAAATACAAATCTCTTATTATACTCAATTAAAATATTTGAAAATTCAATTATCACAGTATAATTAGTGTGAGATGGTAGTATACTCTGTATGCTCTGATTTGAAATGGTTCAGAAGCATATGATAAGCCCCTCGTTATGGTTTGTATATGTGGTGGGCCCTGCCAAAATATCATGTGCTTAATGCAGAGATGTTCAGAGTTGAAATGATTAGACTATGAAAGTTGTAAAATAATCAGTGGATTAATCCATTTGGTGGATTAATAAATTGAAAGGACTTCTATACTGTGTGGTAATTGTAGGCAGGTAGTGTATGTCCAAAGGAAGTAGGTCACTGGTGGCATCCCTTTGGGGATTATGTATCTTATCCCTAGTGCCTTGCTTTCTCTCTGCTTTCTGACTACCATGAGCTGAGCTCCTTCCCTCTGCAACAATCCTTCTCCATAATGTTACACTATCACCTCAGCTCAGAGCAATGGAGCTATCTGACCAGAGATCGAACCTCTGAAACTGTGAGAGCAAGTAAACTTCTCATCATCTAAGTTGTTCTTATCAGGTATTTTGGTCATGGTGACAAAAAGCTAACAACACATCCCTGAATCTTCTGCTCTCTCTGTATTTGAATTGGCTCACATTTCATCAAAACTCTCAACCCCTTTTAAGAATCTTAGCAGCATTTTGATTGGAGAAAGAGATTTTTTTTTTTTCCGGAGTCAGTTTACAAATATTAGTTTTTCTTTAAAAAGGTTTAAACAAAGAACTACTAGGCTTTTTCACAATTTAAATTATGTTTTAGTTTAATTTTGAACTTCCTAAAATATCTATACTAGGCATGACTTACTACTCCATCTCCAATTAGTCCTTCAGGTAATTCTGATTGTTGAATATATATAAGAAATTCGT
Source organism: Callospermophilus lateralis (assembly GCF_048772815.1). Lineage (NCBI taxonomy): Eukaryota > Metazoa > Chordata > Mammalia > Rodentia > Sciuridae > Callospermophilus > Callospermophilus lateralis. The sequence goes on along the minus strand of NC_135313.1, from coordinate 26,553,934 downwards.
AGGGGGCATAGGATAGAAGTGATGGTGGAATGTGATGGTCATTACTACCCAAAGTATGTGTATGAAGACATGAATTGGTGTGGAATATACTTTTCATACAACCAGAGATATTAAAAATTGTGCTCTATATGTGTAATAAGAATTGTAATGCATTCCAATGTCATATATAAATAAAAATAAATAAAAAGAAATTCATGTGCTAAAGCCCACAAAGGTGAATTTTTGGTTTTTAATGCCAACAATATTAGACTAGAACTAAACATATTTACCTCTTTTTAATTTTTTTGAGTAAATAATAGTAACAGGCATTGAATCTTATATATATATATGAAAAGACTAATCACCTAGATTTTATCTAGGTGATTATGTATATATATATATATATATATATACATATATATATATATATATATATATATATATATATAGCCACATCCTATAACATATCAATAAGGTATAGGCACAGATACAGTGAAATAGATAAAAATGCTGTGGCGAGAGTTTTCAGGAATTCCCTTTGAAGTTCAGCACTCCTGTCCCTGTAAGTCCCTTAGATTTTTTTTCATAGTTCCATTCTACTTTCCACTCAGTTCCTTATAACATACATGCACACACACATACTCATTCTCATAAGAACTATTGATTTAAATAGGTACCAGAGAATGTGTTCAAATTATGTTATGCACTTTTATGAATATGATTTACCTCTTACAACACTAATATATGAGGCTTACAAAATATTTTCAACCAAAATGTTTACTTTCTCAATATTTAAACAAGGGATGAGCTGGATTCCTATTCTTAGTTCTCTATTTATTGTCACTTAATTTTACAGATGTATTTGAGGTATCAACAAAGTTCCCAGTCCTGTATTGTTCTCTTCTCTCAAAGAAAAAAAATTAGAAAGGCAAAAATTAAGGAAGTTACCAAACAGTAGAGGAGCCGATGATAAAGGAAGAGGAACAAAGCACTTATAGCACTGCGAGGCTCAGAGAGATTTCACAAAAATAGTCATGCTGCTTTTTGTGGGAAGATTTCTATAATGGAGGCATTGAGGTAGGGCTTGGAGTGCATGTTCCTGCACCAGCACATAAGGTGTAAGAGCAAAGCACTCATGAGTTGCATCAATGTTTTCAGTTGAGAACAACCATTACAAACTCATTTTTAAAATCTCTTTCTGTCGTCCTGTCCCACTTACTATTACTTTATTACTCCTTATAGTGAGCACTGGGTTGCTCTGGGACACTGGATGAACTATGAAAGTCAGAGTGGTTAGTCAGAGAAATGTGAAGGGATCTAAAGATCAAAAATAATAATGAAATTTCAATGTGATGAGAGGGTTATGCATAGGAATCTATATATCTTCAAAAACAATTTGGTCTCTAATTTTGTGATCCAAAAAATTTACCTTCCAAACACTGCATTAACATCGTGGTCTTCCTCTTATTATTATTTGGAATTCAATTTGTGTGTCTGTGTGTGTGTGTTTGCATGCACGAACTGAAACTAATCTACCATGGTAAACTAGACATGTGCTAATAATTCTTGAGGTTAATAGGACACTTTAATCAGCAGATAATGTAGCAAAGTGTTTACTTTCTGGGTCAAAAGAACAAGGTAAAATAGTGCTTACTAGGCATTTAACAATGTTACATTCTCACTAAAATAAATTCTGAGAATAAACCTGCTTGGAAAATTCCAATTACCATGAAACTGGAAATAATTATTATAAAACTCACAAAGGCTTATTTTGGAAAGTAATCAACAATAGAATAAGAAATTTCCAAATGAGTCATTTTAAAAAGATGAAATATTCTCTTCCAATTCTGCTAAGTGTATTTTTTGTTAGTTTCAAAGCTAGTACATTGAGAATTACTTTTAGACTTTTTCTAAGAAAAAATGTGAATGAATAAGGCCTATTCAGCAAGAGAAAAGAAATCTAATAAATGTGGAAGCTTGAACCAATTTAGAAACAAGAAGCACAGATTTGAAATTTACTTATAATTTAAATCCGTCCAGAAGTCATGAAGAATAAAGAATGAAGAAAAATGATTTTATTATGTATTAAATTAAAATCAGTAAATACTAACAGATTATTTGTAGACTTGTATCTGAAAGCTCTTCTCTCATTAATGTGAATATCAAACAACCATGCAGCTTAGTGGTGCACAGCATAAAGCATTCCTCATTTACCTAATATAAGATCTGCTAGGAATCAGCTGAGTTCAGGTAAACCCAAGAGGCCTTGTATTCACACTGTGGGATCAGTTTGGGTTTGCTCCATCTGCCTCTCAGTTGTCTAAGATCCCTGAGCTACGTGGAATTTGGTTTTGGTTTTGTTTTTTTCTTGTCAGTAACAGAAATGCAAGAGACCATACCACAGCAAACAAATATTCTTCAGTACTTTATATCTTAACCACTAATATCTCACTGTATGTAACATGTATGTATGTTCCACAGTATTGTGATGAGAAGGTAACCTCTTCAATATAAAGCCAAAGCCCAGGGGAGGAGGTGAAATGCTGCTATTGAAGAATAAAGAAGGAAGACTGATACTCAAATCCCATGCAACTTGGATGTTGTTTCATCAGTAGAAAGTTTGCATGTATTTTTCTAGGAATTTGGATTTTGAAAATAGTTCTCCTTAATACTTGTGAGTAGCAGTAAATGTTGAAAACTGATAGCAGAAATGCTTTAAATTTGTGTGTGTGTATTTTTGCATATAATACATGCATGCCTACACTCATAAATCACTATTATCATCATTTATTTATTTATTTATTTATTTATTTATTTATTTATTTATTATTTATATATGATAGTGGAATGCATTATAATTCTTATTACACATATAGAGCACAATTTTTCATATCTCTGGTTGTATACAAAGTATATTCACATTAATTCGTGTCTTCATACCTGTACTTTGGATAATAATGATCATCACATTCCACCATCGTTTATAACCCTATACCCCTTCCTTTTCCCTCCAACCCCTCTTCCCTATCCAGAGTTCATCTATTCCTCCCATGCTCCCTCTCTCTATCCCACTATGAATCAGCCCCCTTATATCAAAGAAAACATTCAGCATTTGGGTTTTTGGGATTGGCTAACTTCACTTAGCATGATATTCTCTAACTCCATCCATTTACCTGCAAATGCCATGATTTTATTCTCTTTTATTGCTGAGTAATATTCCATTGTGTATATATATCACATTTTCTTTATCCATTCATCTACTGATGAGCATCTAGGTTGGCTCCACAGCTTAGCTATTGTGAATTGTGATGCTATAAACATTGATGTGTCTGTGTCCCTGTAGTATGCTGTTCTTAAGTCCATATAGACTGAGGAGAGGGATAGCTGAGTCAAATGATGGTTCCATTCTCAATTTTCCAAGAAATCTCCATACTGTTTTTCATATTGGCTGCACCAATTAGCAGTCCCATCAGCAGTGTACATGTGTACCTTTTTCTCCACATCCTTGCAAACACTTTTGTTGTTTGCATGCATAATAGCTGCCATTCTGACTGAAGTGAGATGAAATCTTAGAGTGGTTTTGATTTGCATTTCTCTAATTGCTAGTGATGATGAAAATTTTTTTTATGTATTTGTTGATTGATTGTACATCATCTTCTGAGAAGTGTCTTTTCAGGTCCTTGGCCCATTTATTGATTGGGTTGTTTTTTTTTTTGGTGTTTAGCTTTTTGAGTTATTTATATACCCTAGAGATTAGTGCTCTATCTGATGTGTGAGGGGTAAAGATTTGTTCCCAATGAGTAGGCACTCTATTCATGTCACAGATTATTATTTTTGCTGAGGAGAAACTTCTTAGTTTGAGTTCATCCCATTTATTGATTCTTGATTTGAAAACGTCAGGCCAATATCTCTAATGAACATAGATGTAAAAATTCTCAATAAAATTCCGGCAAATTGAATACAAAAACATATCAAAAGATCGTGCACCACGATCAAGTGGGATTCATCCCAGGGATTCAAGGGTGGTTCAATATATAGAAATCAATAGATGTAATTCATCATATCAATAGACTTAAAGATAAAAATCATATGATCATCTCAATAGTTGTAAAAAAGGGCATTTTACAATGTTCAAAACACTAGAAAAACTAGGGATAACAGGAATGTATCTCATCATAAAGGCTATCCATGCTAAGCCTCAGGCCAACATCATTCTAAATGGAGAAAAATTGAAGGCATTCCCTCTAAAAACTGCAACAAGACAGGGATGCCCTCTTTCACCACTTCTATTTAACATAGTTCTTGAAACACAGGCCAGAACAATTAGACAGATGAAAGAAATTAAAGGGAAACACATAGGAAAAGAAGAACTCAAATTGGCACTATTTGCAGATGATATGATTTTGTATCTAGAAGACCCTAAATTTCCACCAGAAAACTTCTAGAACTAGTAAATGAATTCAGCAAAGTAGCAGGATATAAAATCAACATCTATAAATCAAAGGCATTTCTGTATATCAGTGACAAATCCTCAGAAAGGGAAATGAGGAAAACTACCCCATTTTTAATAGCCTAAATAAATAAATAAACAAACAAACAAATAAATAAATAAATAAAATACTTGGAAATCAACCTAATGAAAAAGGTGAAATACCTCTACAATGAAAGTACAGAACACTAAAGAAAGAAATTAAAGAAGACCTTAGAAGATGAAAAGATCTCCCTTGTTCTTGGATCTGAAGAATTAATATTATCAAAATGACCATACTTTGGGACTGGGGATGTGACTCAAGTGGTAGCGCGCTCGCCTGGCATGTGTGCAGCCTGGGTTCGATCCTCAGCACCACATACAAACAAAGATGTTGTGTCCGCCGAAAACTAAAAAATAAAATATTAAAAAAAATGACCATACTTCCAAAAGCACTATAGAGATCTAATGCAATTCCTTTCAGAATTCCAATGACATTCCTCATAGAAATAGAAAAAGCAATCATGAAATTCATCTGGAAGAATAAAGAAGGAAGCTAAAGCAATTTTTAGCAGGAAGAGTGAAGCAGGTGGCATCACTATGTCAGACCTCAAACTATACTACAGAGCAATAGTAACAAAAATAGCACGGTATTGGCACAAAAACAGACTGGTAGACCAATGGTACAGAATAGAGGACACGGAGACAAACCCTCAATACTACAATTATCTTATATTAGACAAAGGTGCCAAGAACATGCATTGGAGAAAAGATAGCCTCTTTAACAAATGGTGCAAAACTGGAAATCCATATGCATCAAGATGAAATTTGATCTCTTACCATGCACAAAACTCAACCCAAAATGGATCAAGCACTTCAGAATAAAACCAGAGACCCTACATTTAATAGAAGAAAAAATAAACCCTAATCTCCATCATGTGAGATTAGGCCCCAACTTCCTTAATAAGACTACTGTGATCATCTTTAAGAGTGCAAGACGTCATCTACAGGGAAAAAAATAAAAGAGCAAATAATATGGCTAAATAGAAGGGGGTGTCATAAATAAAACTGAAAAATATTAAAATTTCTAAAATGGAGAAAATCACAACATGAAATATAAAATAAATTAGGATAAGTAAGGATTATTTAAGAGTAATGCCAAGAGTTCAGAATTGTGGTACACCCCTATAATTCCCAACATTTGGGAGACTGAGGCAGAAGGATTAAAGCTCAAAGCCAGCCTCACCATAGCACCCGAGGAATGAGAAGTTGTGCTCCATTTGTGTACAATGTGTCAAAATGCATTCCAATCGCTTGTATAACAAAATTAGAACAAATTGCAAAATAAAAAGAAAGAAAGAAAAAAGCCAGCCTCAGCAACTTAATGAGGTCCTAAGCAAGTCAGCAAGACCTTCTCTCAAAATAAAAAGTAAATAAGGTGTAGCTCGGTGGTAAACTTCCCCTGCATTCACTCCCTAGTACAAAAAAAAAAGTAAAGCAAAATAAAATTCATCTAGATAATAAATTGAGATTTAATCTCACTCCAGTCAGAATAGCAACTATCAAGATTACAAGTAACAATAAGTGTTGGTGAGGATGTTGAGGGAGAAGTACACCCATACATTGCTGGTAGGACTGCAAATTGGTACAAACACTATGGAAAGCATTATAGAAAGTCCTCAGAAAACTTTTACTGGAACCACAATTGACACAATCAGTTATCCAGCATATATCCAAAGGACTTAAAATCAGCATACTACAGTGACAGAGTCGCATCAATGTTCATAGCAGCTCAATTCATAAAAACTAAACTATGGAACTAACCTAAGTGTTCTTCAGTAGATAAATGGATAAAGAAAATGTGGCATATATGCACAATGAATATTACTCAGCCTTGAAGAAGAATGAAATTATGGCATTTGCCTGTAGATGTATGGAGCTAGAGAATCTCATACTAAACAAATTAAGCAAGTCCCCCAAAACCAAAAGGCAAGTGTTTTCTCTGATACGTGGATACTAATTCACAACAAGAGGGTGGGGGCTAGGAAAGAATAGAGGTAGTTTGGATTAGACAGAGGGGAGTTAAGGGAGGGAAGGGGTTATGGAGGTAAGAAGGGTAGTAGATTGTATCAAACAGTAGTACCCTATGGACGTATATAATTACTCAACTGGTGTAATTCTAAGTCATCTACTTACAGAAGAATGAAAAATGTATGACATGTCAAAATGCATTCTACTGTAATGTATAATGAATTAGAACTTAAATAAATTAAAAATAGAATTGATCTAGGTAGTACAGAAAACCAAATGTTTAGAACATAATGGTTTAGAATGTCAGGGAAAGAGCAAACATTTTTGAAACAATATTTTAGGAGTGAAGCTGACATTAAAAACAGATAAAGATAACAGAGATGTCTGAAAGTTAAGAAAAAATAAATTTAAAAAAGCAATAATTGAAATTAGTTGAAATATTTTCCTGGATTGAAACAAAAAAAAAATATGGTTTTCATACATTTTAGATACATTTTAGTGAATTCCTGCCCCAACCAAACTGAATGCATGTGGATTTTTTTCATTCAATTTAATTAGCTATTCCAAAGATTGTTCCCCCTATATGTGACAACTGGAGCTCATAAGATGCTTGATGGAATTGTGTTTTACGTTTTTTAGTTGAAGAAGCAAAGTGAAGATCTGGAGATATACACTGGAACAACCTCCTTGGAAGGATTCAGTATGAGCAGGTAGTATGCATTTAAAGGGAAAAGGGGAGGGGGCGTTTAAAATAGCAAATAAGTCACTTTTAAATTTTTAAAAAGTAACAAAATTGGAGTTGAAGAATAAATAGGTTTTCACTTGGCTATTGCTATTTTTCTTTGAAAAAATAAACATTTTATTGAAAACTAAAAAAGCACATTTTAGAAACAACTTTATAGAGATATATTATAACATTTACTGTATAGTTGTTCTAGTTATAAAAGGGATGCTATCGGGCTCATTTTAAACTCAGTATAAGTAGAAAAATGCATTATCACTGAAAATATGACAAAAAATTATAGTGTCATTAAAATTAAAATCATGCTTACTATAAATTTTATGCAGTGAAAACAGAAGGGGAAAGAGTCTGATGCTGACCTCAGGAGAATCCAAACAGGTCTCAGCATTTTAAAAATATGTATTTACTTCAGATGGTGACAGAATAGTTATTTTAAAATCAACTACCTCAGAATAATTAGAAAATTTGGGCAAAATTTTTTTTTATGAAATCATATGAGAATCTCCCCCCACCCCCAAATGCATTCTCAGTTTTCAGAGCCTCAGTTGGGACTAGAGTGGATGCTTATCATGCAACAAGAGGGGGAAAAGAAGGTGTTAGCTGAGAAGGCTAGCAGAGCCTTCTGCAGCCTCGTGGGATGTTAAAAAAGATTCACCCCCCCCCCAAAAAAAAGGAATACTAGGAATACCTAGGTTCTTGTGGCACCTACAGTGGCAATTCTAGCTAATTGCCAGAAATACATACAAACTTTCTCTGTAGAAAGAGATTGTCATCAACAGCTTCAAATGACCTCTAAACTTTTTCATACATAATATCAGACTATCAGACATTTATTCAAAATTTCCAGAAGTGAAAAAAGATAAGAATCAACAAATTTGAGATGCAAACAAGACATTCAAAACAGATTTAAGAGAGATAAAAATGTTGGAGTTATCACATATATACTTTATACCAACTTTGATTAGTATTTTCAAAAATTTAAATAAGATAGTAAAATTTGAACTCAGAGCCAGAAACTATAAAATCGAGACAAATGGAATATCTAGAGATAAAAGTTAGAACTAATGAAACCAAAGACAATAGATGTATTTGAAAGCGAATTGCTGAACTGGAAGAAAATATACAGAATGAAGTATGAAAGTGAAAGTTATAGAGAACAATGAAAAGATTATAATAGCAATATTATAATAACATGCTATTATATAATGTGGAATTATACCAACATAGGTATAATTGATATTTAGATGAAAGATTAAGGAAGATTCAGGAAGAAATGAAAAACCACAAAGGGTAAATATGTAATAAATATAAATGAATATTAACTGTTTAAAACAACAATAATGTTTTAGAGCATTTAAAATATGTAAAAGTAAAAATGTCAATTTAAAAAAAAAAGAGAGAGTGAGAGAAAAATTAAATTAAAATATTCAAGGGCTGGGGATATAAATCAGTTGATAGAGTGCTTGCCTTGCATGCATAAGGCCCTGGGTTCAATCCCCAGCACCACACACACAAACACACACACACACACACACACACACACACACAATATATATATATATATATATGTATGTATATTTCAAATTGCTTACATTTCTTAGGATGTGTTGAATAGGATAATTCACATAAACTTGTAGCAAGTCGAAGATGTAATAACACCCAAGGTAACAACTATAAGAGTAAACATAAAACTAAGAAGCTCATAGAGTAGAAATAACAGAAAAAAAATTAAAATATTAATGGAAATCAAAGTATAAGAATGGAAACAAAATAAACATAGAAAATAAATAAGTCTGTTTGTAAGCTGTTAAGTAGAGCAAATATTTCAATTGAGAAAAAGCTCAGGCTGAATTAAAAAGCCAGCAAAGATATAGCAGAAAGGAGATTCTCCTTCCATATAAGGTTACAAAGAACTGGAAGGGTAAATGGAGAAAGATTTATCATGATTCTTGTGTTTATGACCCATTAATAACAAATACTTTTAAATGAAAATGTGGGAGACTCAAAAAATATTTATACAATTTAGTACTAGTTTAACACAAGGCAATCAGGATAAAAGTATTCAGAGCCTAAGAAATGTGTATATTAATTGTCCAAAAATATTCTTAGGAAATAACTATATAAGTACAAATCTTCAACCCAAAAACATTCACCATAATATCTTGAGATAGTAAAAATAGTGGATCAGTGTATATATATAAATATGAGGGAATGCTTATATGCACATGAAATGATATACATTTGCAACTTATTTTAAATAGAGTTAGTGTATGCAGCATCATGGAAAGATGCTTCTTATTAACAATCATATTTAAAAAGATTTTGTAGGGTTTTTTGGAAGATAAATCTATGTGTACACATTTTTTAAGTGATTTGGAAAGATAGCTTTATAAATATTAGGAATTTTACCTCTGTATACTAGGATTAATGGTGATTTTTACATTTATTTGCAACTTTAAACTTAAGTAAGCAAAAATACAATAAATGTTCTTTTTTTAATAAGGATTAGCAACAAAAGTTGATTTTTGATGCACATATAAGAACAACAGTATCATGACATGCAGAATTTTATAATTAATTTTCCTGAGTCAGCCCTTCTTAGTTTGATATGTGTCTGTGTGTGTGCATACATCTGTATGTATATATATAATTTTATTCATGTATTTACAAATGTTCACTATGCCTTGTTTTCATACATATTTAATTACAAGATAGGCAAATACTTTTTTGCTGCTAACACTTTTTAATTCATTATATGTGTCCTTAGTGTTTTTCCACACAAAATTCTGTCAATGTTCCCTGATTTCATATATATCCACTGCCCACACATGTGCATATACACCAAATCTCTTGATTATCTATGCATATAATAAATATTCGGATATAGCCTGTGTTTAACCCATCTGTTAGCATTTAAGACCATATTTGAGTTCCTTCCATCAGGTCCCTTTCAAAAGGCAACAGCTTCCATCAAAATATATGTTCTGCTTCTGCTGTGTCCTTAGCAAAAATCACCTTTTTTGTGTTTGGGTAAACTTTGCAGGCAGTGTACATATGTTGTTTCCTCTCAACTAAGAGCCTGAAATTCCAACTAGCACTGAGTGACAGTCACAACATATTTGAATTTCTTATTGAATTCATATGTTATCAGTAACATTCATGTAGCACTCAGCTTATGGTACACAAGGCCTGAACTGTCAACACCTATTAAAAGAAATTATATAGCTGTCTTCTTAGGGCATATAATGTACAATGAGCCTAATATGGAACATTGTATTTCTAATAAAACGTGCAGCGTAATATCTTCCTTCTTCAAATAGGTCCTAATGTGTTTTTTTTTTAACTATTTTCTCTTCAGAGAGAAAACAAAAACAAAGTTTAAATTGAGGTAAGCTGAATCTTTCAAAGATTAAGTAGAAATGAATTCCTTCATTACTATTTCTATTCCACTCTTCCAATTACTCAAACTAAACGTGCATTTAGAAAATACCATCAATTGATGTTTTCATTATTCTCTGGGATGTTTGCTATGATCTAGTTCTGGACTTAGAGGAGAAAAAGAGCAAATATCTGGCCCCTTTGTTTCACTATTACACACTTCTGGTTTTGGAAAAAGACTCTGGGTATCCTATCCACAGTGGATCCAGTGAGGCCATCATGGACTGACAGTGGATAAGTTTAACCTGTATTATATTGTGCTGGAAGACTCACCACACTCTCATGATTAGGAGTGCACATGTGGCTATGTTTACATTTCCTACTTAATGCATCTTCTTGACAAGACATTTGCAAAAACATATGACTTACATTACCAGAGAACATTCCTGCTATCCTTTAAATGACCATATATGTAAAATGCCCAGAACACTCTGCCACCAACACTGTATTATTGGAGTAGATTTTATACAACTCTCCAGAACATCACACCCTAACCCCCCACATCCCAAGATCATAAGCTGTTGGGCACTGATTTCTTTCTTGCCCTCTCTGTGGTGGCAAGGAGAGAGAGAGTCAACTGGTGGTATTAGGAGAAGTGAGGACCAGGCAGGAGATACCAAAGTTGCTGAAGTTTTAAAGTTGATTAAATCTCTGTGAAAGCCTCCATCTCCAAGTCAGTGTTGACCTGAGAAGGAACCCTCAAAACATGGAAGATGACACATGGGCAAGTTGTCTCCTGAGGTTCTATGGCCTTACAGTCTCAGGGATATTAATTTGTGTTACTTTAGGACTTTAGAGACCTGTAGCACATGGAATGGATGCCAGACATTAGAGTAGCTTTAGAGCCCATGAGGAGTTAATCTGACTTGGTTATTCACTCATTATTTTGCATGAAGACCCTCACTTGGGAGGTGAATCACTCGACATGTTTAATGCAAACAAATTCTCAAGTTGATGGTTCTTTGCTCTCTATATCCTTGATGCAAATCAGCCTAGAGACTCAATTTGAATGCATACCACTTCTGTGATAAAAAGGTCTCTAATTATTAATCTATATCAGTCATCTTTCATAGCGACAATGTAGCATCAGCCACATTGTCTCAGGCAGATAATTCCAATAACTTTTAAATTTTTCTTCTGTCTATAAACATATATAAAAGACCCCAAATAGGGTAAAATGTGTATACATATATACTCATTTTTGCTAGCTAGCTTATATATTGGATGAGAAGTCAAAGTACCAATTATTACTGACAATTTAATGGTAAAATAGTGCTTTATTCTATGCCATTATTTCCCTTAGATAGGAGGTTATTTTAATGATTTTTTCTAAAGAAAAGGAAATCTGTCAATGTAGAAAGTCTGGGCCAAAGTACCACAATGTGACAACAGCCATTCTCTACAATGATTAGTTGATGATCATCTGCTCTGTCATATGGAACTATAGAAATGACAGCTCTCTAGGATGATCGTAAATCTTATCTCTCTTAAATATCCTTGTCTAGAATATGACTTTTTCCAAAATATCTGTCTTTTACCCTGCAGTATCTGCTTCAAGTTTATCAGAGAAGAAAAATGAAAACTAAAAGTAAAAAGCGAAACATCCAAAGAGAAAAATAAATTTAAAAAGTATGCACTATGTACTTGTACAGTGTTGATAGTGTCTTGATCAGACATCATCAATGAATAAGTACTTTCTTTAAAGGGGTGGCATTGGTCCAAAAATCTGAATACCCAGTATAGATCTTTAAAAACATTTGCAAAAATCAAAGGAAGACACAGTTCTCAATGACTTTCTGTGAGCCCTAGCAGTTTAAGGAGAAAAATCAACATGTGAATGATAACCAGAGAGTAGATGAGACCTTTATCACTGTGAGTTATAGTGTTTCCTATAAATCAGTATTATGCAGCGTTTTTATTTTTAACCTCAAAGGAATTATGGTTTCTCAAATACTGAATAAGATACATGATGGGAACTCAGAAACTCTAAAGAACTATATTTGTAGATTAATTTTAAAGACAAAAACACTTTTCTTTGAAATGCTTTTTTTAAAACCCACATTGTTTTGCTAGATGGAACACTACATACAAATGAGGAAACTTCTCAAAATGTCATGTCAAAGAGGTAAGAAACATTTTTGCAATTGTTCAGAATTTTATCTCCTATAATTTAACATTACCCTTTTTCCAACGTTTGCTTCTGAAAATGGAAAAACCCTAACTAGTAAGCATACATGTTCCATGCACAGCTTTTTTTGGTCAAGATTAATATTCTTCCCAGTGATGGAAAGTCAAATTAAAATTGAACTATAGATGAGTTCTAGTTAGAGTGTCTCTCCCAGAGAAGCAAGTGTTTGCTATTACTTCTCAATTATAGTGAAGAAAAAACATTTAATGCCATAAGGTAAAAAATATCACATATTCTTGTTAAAATACATTCTACTGTCATGTATAAATAAAAAGAACAAATAAAAATTTAAAATATAGAACATATCTTAAATCACACAAATAAATTAATTAAATAGGAATCTGCAGGTGGGCATAGTGGCACACACCTGCAATCTTAGCTACTCCAGAGCATGCACAAGTTCAATTCAGGAGAATTACAATTCAAGGCCAGCTTGGGCAATTTAGCAAGATCCTGTTTAAAAATAAAAAATAAAAGGGGCTAGTGATGTAATTCAGTGATAGAGTTGGTTCAATCCCTAATACTACAAACAAAAAGAAGAATTTCTGTTACAGAGATAGTGTTCTAGATTTTCCATGAATATTATAGGAACATTTTTGTGTGTGCATGTGTGTGAGAGAGAGAGACAGAGTGGTTTAAAAAAAAAAAAATATATATATATATATATATATATATATATATATATATATTAGTTATAGGTGGACACAATACCTTTATTTTATTTTTATGTGGTTCTGAGGATCAAACCCAGTGCCTCATGCATGCTAGGTGTGTACACTACCTCTGAACCACAACCCAATTCTTTTTAAATATTTTTATTTTGAGACAGTTCTCATTAAGTTGCTTAGGGCCTCACTAATTTGCTGTTAGCTTTGAGTGATCTTCCTGCCTCAGCCTCAGGAGCTGCTGGGATTACAGACATGTGCCAACATACCCAACAGAAATATTCTTTAGTCAAAATAATGTATATGAATGTGTATGTATGGAAAAAATACATTTTTGTGTTTATACATCTACACATATTGAGTGTGTGTGTGCGCACATGTGTGTACCCACCTTCTTGCTGGCTCTCTGCTGCAAATGACCTTCAGCTCCTCTCTATGAAGATTTTTCCAACACAGCCATTTATTCATCCTGCCAACAATAAAAGTCTTTGGAACAAGTCTGCTAACAAGTAAGAGTCATATGTAATAAAACATAATCACAGAAGTGATATCCAATCACCTTTGCCATATTCTTGATCCTCATTCCTATCCCAGGGGAGAGGGTCATAAAAAGGGGTGAATACCACCAGGCAAAGATCAGAGAGAATACACCCTGAAGTTTGTCCATCTAATGAAAGTACCTATTTTGGCTGAGTACAAATAGTCACTGATCAGGTGGAAACTCAGTTTCCTGTGTGATTTATATCACAGGTCATCAAATTGTAGGCATGGTCTGATCACTTGTTGTTGTAAATAAATTGGGTTTCTGTACATGGTTTCCCCCTTTGTGGATGTATTATTCATGGTTACTTTTAGGTTAAAATGGCAGATTTGAGTGGTTGCAATGGAGATTATGGTATGATCTAAAAATCCTAATATAACTAAAGTTTACTAACCTCTAGTTAAAATAATACATTTTCATACAAGTTAATTCTTTTATTAATTAGATTGATTCATTAGGGTTTTTTCTCCAATAGTGTTTGAAAGAATAGATGCAACTCAACAGATAGGGATCCCAACTGCTTAATACCAAGCTTTGTGAAATGGAAACTATAAACATTTTCTCATGGCAATATAGCACCATCTTATGGAACATTACAAAAACTGTCAGAAAAGCTTTTTGCTGTACTAACTTAGTAAGTAACTGAAATGTTCTGGTATAACGTCTACATTCTGCTGAAAATAACATGTGAACAAAAGATATTACCTTTTAAATTAAAATAAATATAAATAAAACCCTAGAGACCATCTAACCCCAATCTCTCATATTCTGAATAAGGAAACTGGGTTTCTCAAATTAAGTGTCTTATTTAAACTTTCACAATAAGTACTAATAGTGAGATTTCAAGCTTTTCTAAAAATTTATGAAGGTTTATCTATGTGTATAAATGTGTGACTTCTATATTTTGAATTAAATATTTCAGCAGTATTCTTATTTTAAAATTGTAGTTAAACACTTTTTTCAGAGTTTTAGATTTACTGTATAACTGAGAACATAGTACATAGACTTAATTTATATACGTGGGCATACTAAATTAAATCAATGTCAAAATTCTGAAAATGAAATAATTTTGGCTATTATATATAGTTCTGGATTCATATGCACAAAAGGAGCATCAAAAAACGGGAACATAAGCCAGGTACCATGGCACACACTTGCAATCCCAGCAAGGAGGGCAAATTCAACGTCAGCCTGGGCAGCTTAGCTAGATCATGTCTCAAGATAAAAATAATAATAATAATAATATTAAGAAGCTGAGAATGTAGTTTAGTGGTAGAGAAACCCTGGGTTCAATGCCTAGTGCGCACACACACACACACACACATACACACACACACACACACACACACACACAGGAGGAAAGAACATGTTAAGGTGAATTACAATAAAAAAAGATAACCATACAAAGCCTGTTGCTAGAAGTACGTGAATGGATGTCCTGAGAAAGAAGAGTCACACTCCATTTCTCGAGATGCTCAAGCATACAATGAGTTCTGATGGGTCAAGGATAGAGGGATTTAGTTTAATTTCAAGTTTAAAAAACAACATCTTAACTGAAAATAGAATGGGCAACGAAGTGAGCATTGGCTGTTCCGTTATAGAGATTTCTGTTCGAAACTTAAACTCTCTTGAGGAGTCTGGTAGGGCAGGGGATGCCCTTCAATATTGAATGAGATGAAAGTCAGTCCTGAAAATTCTATTTCATATTTGAAATCAGATATTTGAGGTATAGACATGTAAGTGGAAGACAGGGATTCCCAAAGCATGAAGAGCCTAAGAGTGCTCATTGACAGAGAGATTAAGTGCATTCTGAGGCCCTGCAAAGTGAACAGAGGCTATCATGCCTCACCAGGGAGAACTGACAAGAAGAAGTCTGTGTGACATTCTATAATTTTTAGACACGATGAGGAAGCCCCGCCCTCCACTGGTAGAAGATGCTGGTCAGATTTCCCTAAGAACCAAGGAGACCGACTATTCCAAGAACATTTTTTCCTTCTTTCTCGGGGCTTATCCTGAATTGAGAACTGTAAAATATGGAGCTTCTTAAAATCCAAAGAATTGAAACAGTTCTTGTTATTAAGATAACAAGAAGGACGACTGGGTGTCATGGCCATGACGAGAGTGTTTCACCCTAGGATACAAAGTTTATTCTGATCCAAATGAGCTGAGACCCATTTTTGCCCTTAACACACCTCTACTGGGCTGTCTGGGCCACTGGGAAACGTGCTTCTCGGGCTCTGACTTCCCAGAGCAGACAGAGCTGCCTCCTCCCTGAGCTTCCTTCTGCTCCCGCTCTGGCATTCAAGATCATGCAGGATGATCTTTTCTTCACATCCATGAACCCAACACTCCACATCACGCCACCCGTCTGTGCCATTTGTGGGTATCTGCAGCTTACTCAGACCTCCAGGCCCATGCATGCATTCTGTTCTGCCAGGGCCCTGCATACCCACATCCTTGCTTGCTGTAGGATGCCCTCCTCTCATTCCCTGACACTTCCAATTGAGCTGTTCTCTAATTCAAATCTATCATCCTCTTCCCCTTTCTCCTCTCTCTCTGTTCCTCTTTCTCCCCGCCCCCAACCTCTTTCTCTCTCCCTCTGCGCCTCTTCTCTCTCATTTGTGTAGTTGTCAGGGATTGAATTTAGGGCCTTGGCCTGCTGGGCAAGTGCTCTACCCCTGAGTTACATCCCCCAGATTTGCAATTTATTTGTCTTTTGTTTCCCCCAGTCTCAGTAAGTTGCCCACGCTCCCATTAAACTTGAATCCTTCTCCCTCAGCCTCCCAATCATTTGGGATTACAGACTGTGCTCTACCAAACCTGGCTTCTTAATTTTGTATGAATTGACATTAGAGAAATTGTAGAAAATGAAAATTGGTTGAATATTCCTCAGCATCACTGTAACAAAGCAAAAATGAAAGGAGAACTGGATAAAGAAAATAAAATCACAAACTAGATAGGGGCAGGTGAAACAATCCTCTGTAGGAACGACAAATGAATTTCATTTAAAAATATTGTCTTCAAGAGAAGATCCAAGATGGCAGGCCAGAGGGAGGTAGTATTCTGTGTCACTCCATGATCTGGACTCAGTAGTGAGAATACTGCTTCTCCGCAAGCAATATTCCTGTTCCCGCTCAGGAATCATAGCCACCATGCCTGTCCAGGGCTCCAGGCCTCAGAATCAGAGTAGGTCTCCCGACTACTCACCCACATGGGACTATCAGGTACCCAAATGGGACCATCAACACCTATGCAGAACTTTTGGCCAACCACCTGAGCAGAAATCACAGACGCCGCTACCACACAGGACACCCGGCAGCTTCACATACGCAGGAATTCATCTGTCTGCTTGTACACAAAGTATCTTCATATCATTGGTGTCTTTTTCATACATGTACTTAGGGTAGTGATGTCCATCTCATTCCACCATCTTTTTTTACCCCCTTGCCACTTCCCTTACCCTCTCTCCTCTTGGCTCTATGTACAGTTTGTCTAATCTTCCCATGCTTCCCCTTCCAACCCCATTATGAATCAGCCTCCCTATACCAGAGAAAACATTTGGCATTTGGTTTGGGGGGATTGGCTTACTTCACTTAGCACTATATTCTCCAAATTTATGCATTTATCTGCAAATACCATGATTTTATTCTCTTTTATTGCTGAGTAATATTCCATTGTGTATATACACCACATTTTCTTTATCCACTCATCTACTGATGGGCACCTAGGTTGGTTCCACATTTTAGCTATTGTGAATTGTGCTGCTATAAACATTGAGGTGGATGTGTCTCTGTAGTATGCTGTTTTTAAGTCCTTTGGGTATAGACTGAGGAGTGGGATAGCTGAGTCAAATGGTGGTTCCATTCCCAGTTTTCCAAGGATTCTCCATACTGCTTTCCATACTGGCTGCACCAATTTGTAGTTCCACCAGCAGTGTATGAGTGTGTCTTTTTCCCCACATCCTCACCAACACTTTTTGTTTGTATTCTTAATATCTGCCATTCTGACTAGAGTGAGATGAAATTTTAGAGTAGTTTTGATTTGCATTTCTCTAATTGCTAGAGATGTTGAACATTTTTTCATATATTTGCTGATTGATTGTATATCACTTTCTGAGAAGTGTCTTTTCATTTACTTCGACCATTTATTGATTGGATTACTTTTTTTTTGGAGTTTAGTTTTTTGATTTCTTTTATACCCTAGAGATTAGTACTCTATCTGATGTGCAAGTGTTAAAAGTTTTCTCCTGAGCTATAGGCTCTCTATTCACCTCACTGATTGTTTCTTTTGATGAGAAGAAGCTTTTTAGTTTGAATTTATCTCATTTATTAATTGTTGACTTTAATTTTTGCACTATAGGAGTCTTCTTAAGGAAGTAGAGGCCTAATCCAACATTATGGAGATTTGGGCCAAATTTTTCTTCCATTAGGTGCAAGGTCTCTGGTTTAATTCCAGGTCTTTGATCCATTTTGAGTTGAGTTTTGTGCATGGTGAGAGATAGATGTTTAATTTCATTTGTTGCATATGGATTTCCAATTTTCCCAGCATCATTTGTTGAAGAGACTATCTTTTCTCCAATGTATATTTTTGGTGCCTTTTTCTAATATAAGATAACTGCAATTATGTGGGTAGTCTGTGTGTCCTCTACTCTGTACCAGTGGCCTTTAAGTCTATTTTGGTGCCAATACCATGCTATTTTTGTTACTACTTCTCTGTAGTATAGTTTAAGGTCTAGTATAGTGATTGTTACCTGCTTCACTCTTCTTGTTACGGATTGCATTAGCTATTCTAGGTCTCTTATTTTTCCAGATGAATTTCATGATTGCTTTTTCTATTTCTATGAGGAATGTTATTGGAATTTTGATTGGAATTAAATCTGCATAATGCTTTTGGTAGTATGCTCATTCTGATAATATTAATTCTTCCTATCCAAGAACAAGGGAGATCTTTCCATCTTCTAAGGTTTTCTTTAATTTCTTTCTTTAGTTTTCCGTACTTTTATTGTAGAGGTATTTCAACTCTTTCATTAGGTTGATTTCCAAGTATTTTATTTATTTTTTTGATTCTATTGTAAATGGGACAGTTTTTCTCATTTCCATTTCAGAGGATTTGTTACTGATATACAGAAATGCCTTTGATTTATGGGTGTTGATTTTGTATCCTGATACTCTGCTAAATTCATTTACTAGTTCTAGAAGTTTGCTGGTAGAATTTTTTGGGTCTTCTAGGTATAGAATCATGTCATTGACAATCGTGCTAATTTGAATTCTTCTTTATCTACCAATATTCCTTTAATTTCTTTTTTCTGTCTATTTAATCTGGCCAGTGTTTCAAAAACTGTGTTAAATAGAAGTGGTGAAAGAGGTCATCCCTGTTTTGTTCCAGGTTTTAGAGGGAATGATTTCAATTTTTTTATATTTATAATGATGTTGGCTTAGTGCTTAGCATAGATAGCTTTTATGATGTTGAGATGTATTCCTGTTATTTCTAATTTTCTAATGTTTTGAACATAATGGAGTGCTGTATTTGGTCAAATGTTTTTTCTGCAACTATTGAGATGATCATACGGTTCTTATCTTTAAGTCTATTGATGTGATGAATTACATTTATTGATTTCTATGTGTTAAACCAACCTTGCATCCCTGGGATGAATCCCATTTGATCATGGTGGACAATCTTTTTGATATGTTTTGTATTCAATTTGTGAGAATTTTATTGAGAATTTTTGCAATTATGTCATTAGAGATATTGGTCTGAAGTTTTCTTTGCTTGATGTGTCTTTGTCTGTTATTGGAATCAGAGTGTTATTGGCCTCATAGAATGAGTTTGGAAGTGCTCCCTCTTTTTCTATTTTCAGAAATAAATTGACGAGTATTGGAATTAGTTCTCCTTTAAAGATCTTGTAGAACTCAAGTATGTATCCA
This sequence comes from Callospermophilus lateralis, assembly GCF_048772815.1. Taxonomy (NCBI): domain Eukaryota; kingdom Metazoa; phylum Chordata; class Mammalia; order Rodentia; family Sciuridae; genus Callospermophilus; species Callospermophilus lateralis. The sequence goes on along the minus strand of NC_135313.1, from coordinate 26,533,958 downwards.
TCCGGTCCTGGGCTTTTTTTGATTGGTAGGCTTCATAGTGTCCCAGAGATTTTGATATGTTGTATCTGTGCTCTCATTCACCTCTAAGAATTTTTTAATCTCCTCCTTGATGTCTTTTGCAACCCATTGTTCATTCAGTAGCATATTGTTTAGTCTGCAGGTGTTGGAGCAGCTTTTATTCTTATTTTTTATTGATTTTTAATTTCATTCCATTATGATCTGATAGAATTCTGGGTAGTATCTCTGCTATTTTATATTTGATAAGATTTGCTTTGTGGCATAATATATGACCTGTTTTAGAGAAGGATCCATATGCTGCTGAGAAGAAAGTGTATTCGCTGGTTGAAGGATAAAATATTCTGTATATGTCAGTTAAGTCTAATTTATTGATTGTATAATTGAGTTCTATAGTTTCATTTTTCAGCTTTTATTTGGAAGATCTATCCAGTGGTTAAAGATTTGTGTTAAAGTCACCCAGAATTATTGTGTTGTGCTCTATTTGACTCTTGAACTTGAGAAGACTTTGTTTGATGAATGTAGGGGCATATAAATTTATTATTGTTATGTCTTGTTCATGAATCTTTCCCTTAAGCCATATAAAATGTTCTTCTTTATTCCTTTTGATTAACTTTAGTTTGAAGTCTACTATATTTGATATGAGGATGGAAACCCCTGCTTGCTTCGGCAGTCCATGTGAGGATATGATTTTTCCCAATCTTTCATCTTCAATCTGTAGCTGTCTTCCTATGAGATGAGTCTCTTGGAGGCAGCATATTGTTAGGTCTTTTTTTAATCCAATCTGCCAGTCTATGTCTTTTGATTGTTGAGTTTAGGCCATTAATATTCAGGGTTATTACTGATACATGATTTGTATTCCCAGGCATTTTTGTTATTTAACTTGACTTGGTTTCTCCTTTGATTAATTTTTCCTTTAGTGTAATACCTCCCTTTGGTGATTTTCATTGTTGTTTTTCAATTTTTCCTCATGAAATATTTTCTAGGATGTTCTGTAGTTCAGGTTTCTGAGTTGTAAATTCTTTTAACTTTTGTTTCTCATGGAAAGTTTTTATTTCATCATCAAATCTAAAGCTTAATTTTGCTGGATATAATATTCTTGGTTGGCATCCATTTTCTTTTAGAGCTTGATATATGTTGTTTCAGGATTTTCTAGCTTTCAGGTTCTGGGTTAAAGAAATATGGACATAATCTAATTAGTTTTCTCCTATATGTAATCTGATTCCTTTCTCTCATGGCTTTTAAAACTCTCCTTATTCTGTATGTTAGGCATTTTCATTATAATATGCCTTGGTGTGGATTTGTTCATTTGGTGTCCTGTAAGCCTCTTGAATTTGGTTTTCCAATTCATTCTTCATGTTTGGAAGATTTTCTGATATTATTTCATTGAATAGATTGCTCATTCCTTTGGTTTGGAACTCTATTCCTTCCTCTATCCCAATAACTGTTAAATTTGGTCTTTTATGTTATCCCATATTTCTTGAATGTTCTACTGATGTTTTCTTACCATTTTCACTGTGTTGTCTACATTGTTTTCAAGATTATATATTTTGTCCTCATTGTCTGAGGTCCTGTCTTCCAAGTGGTCTAATCTGTTGGTGATGCTTTCAATTGAGCTTTCAATTTGGTTTATTGTTTCTTTCATTTCAAAGATTTCTGTTTGTTTGTTTTAGAACCGCTTTCTCCCTATTGGAGTGATCTTTTGCTTCCTATATTTGTTTAGCTCTTTCTCGAAATGATTTTTGCTGCCTGTATTTGCTCTCTTATAGTATCCTTTAATTCACAGAACATTTTAATATGTACATCCTGAACTCCTTCTCTTTAATTTCTTTTGCTGTGCTTACCATGGATTCTAATAATGTGGTATCTTTATATGTTTGGGGCACTTTCTTCCCTTGTCTTTTCATATTGCTTATATGTCTTCCCTTCTAGCACTGTGGATCTGAGGCATTACCCTTTTTACCCTATAGACTTATAGTGCCCCTGTAGGGATCCAATATCTTTTCTTTGAGGTGAAGGACAATGTTATCAGATACCAATATAAATAGTATACACCCTAAAAACAAATACTTGCTATTAAGATGTTTACAGTTTGGTCACAATGTACAGAAATGGTAAATTCAATTATTATCTACAATATATTCAGTAGGTTTGTAAAAGGGCTTACAGTTTCTGATGGTGGACAAAGAAAATGGGGGTGAGGAGAAGGATGATATGCTGAGGAAGTAGGAGGTGAGGATACAGAGTTGTTATATCTTAGGAAATGTGAAATAGAAATCTAAAGAGGAAGGATAGTAGCAGGAGAAGGGAGAAGAAGTAATTTGGGGTAGACAAATAAGTGGGAAGATAGCAAAGTACATAAAACAAACACACATATATATTGAGAAAAATTAAAAATGTTAAAATAGTAGAAATTGGCAAGATAAAAGATACGCACATACATGCAAAACACAGCTGTAATAAACTATTCAGACGTCCCAGTTCTCAAAATCCTACTTCATGCAAAGTACTTGGTTTTACATATGTTGGGGATGTGAGGGTGGGAGAATAGAGAGGGAGAGGGGGAAAAAATCTTAAAGGGAGAAACAGGATTGTTTTGGTTGGAGATCTGTATCTTTCCTGCTTCCCTTCTCATCCAATAGGCGGGGTCTTCTGTTATTAGCTGATATCTCCGCCTTCAGGGTAGTGAAGTTAATCTGGGCGTCACTGTGCCAGAGTAGCAACTGGTGGGGAGAGGGAGGAGTTAGAAGCTGGGTACCTGGGGTCAGCCAGAGTTCCATGAAGGTGGCCCAAGATGGAGGCGCCTGCTTTCAGTGGTTAGCTGTCAGGTTGTGTGGTGGAAGCCAAGCGATGGCATTGGAGAATGAGTTCAGAGACTAGCTTGTGCAGTGTGTGGCAGTCGGCTTACTTCAGAGCCTGTGTGAAGTTCTCTCGGTGCAGGCAGGCCACTGTGCAGTATCTCCACTGCTGCAGAGTCCCAAGATGGCGGTGACCAGCGAAGCCCTGTGTTGGTAGGTCGGGGTCCACTTAGGAGTGGCCGCTGGAGTTCCTGCATGTGGGAAGCTGCCAGATGTCCTGGGCAAGTGTAGTTTTCGTGATTTCTGCTCGGGTGGGTGGCCAAAAAGTTCTGCATGGGTGTTGATGGTTCCACTCAGGTATCCAGTAGTCCTGCATGGGTGAGTAGTTGGAAGACCTACTCTCACACTGAGGCCTGGAGCCCTGTAGGGGCATGGTGACCATGATTCCCACACAGGAGCAGGAATATGGCTTGCAGAGAAGCAATATCTCACAACTTGAGTCCCAGGTCACAGAGCAACACAGAATGCTGCCTCCCTCTGGTTCACCATCTTCTCTCCAAATTCTATCCTTATATTTCATTCCAACAGGAGACACAGAGTACTGAGCTTCCCAATATTACTTGCAATTTTTTTTATGTTCTGCTAAAATATGCCTGGTTTAATTAATATACATTAAATTTTAAGAATTTTTGTAAAATGCTTAAATATAGGTTAAAGTATACAACTTTTAAAGACAATTTTATAAAGGGAAAAGTAGATATCAACTTCTCTAAAAAATATATATAGGCGTATAGCACCATCTATGGATAACTCTATTTATTTTTAGACAGTTTAATTTTAGTTCATTGATAAATAAAAATGAAAATTATGAAAACTAGCATATGATTCCACTTATTTTGTGGATACCCAAGGTATTAATTCGTAGTCTTCCCTGATGATCTCATTCCTCTGCTAGTTACAGTACAATAGAGAAAATAAGACCATTTTAATAATGTTACCAAGAGTTATGTAAGTGCTATTGTTCTAGGTGTGCCACTTACAAATCTGTTGCCTATCAGCTGCAAATCAATTCTTTATTTCCTTGTTTGTGGTAGTGGAACTGAATCTCTCCCACCTGGAAAGATGTTAAGCTTCACCACTAGAAAGAATATGCACTGCCAAAGATGGGACGTCTTTCCTAGGTGTTTTCCCCTTTTTTATCCTGCAGTATTTTGCTGACAAGTAGGACATCTAATTGAACTTTCCTCCAGCAAAGTCTAATGACATACCTATGGCCAGCTTTCCAGAAAGTTCTGCAGGTAGCACTGCAGCTTCTCAGCAAGTTCAGCAACACCACTAGTGTTGCTGCAACAACAGTAAAAAATATTATTATTATTATTATTATTATTATTATTATTCAAGTACACACAAAGCTCTTCACAAAACAGACTATATTTTTGTGCTAAAAAAGGAATTGAATCATATTATCTGGCCCAATGGAATTAAATCACAAATTAACAACAAAAAAAATAAAAGATCTGCAAAATTTCCAAATGTTTAGAAATTATAAGACATTTCTAAATAATCAGGTTTCAAAGACATTACAAGAGAAATTCTTAAATATTTTGGACACAATGAAAATGAAAGCATAACATAATAAATTTTTTTTGAGATACTCTCAAGTCTGCTAGCAATTAGGTGTTGATCTATTTGAAAACAGCATTTAAATTCTCAATGCCTCCATTGTCTGACTATAAAGATGGTTGAGTTTGGGTATTTTGGCTCTTAGTTTTTTTATTCTTTTTTAATTTGTTCTAATTAGTTACACATGATATTAGAATGCATTTTGATTCATCATACATAAATGGAGTATAACTTCTCATTCTTCTGGTTACACATGATGTAGAGTTACACAGGTCATATAATCATATATGCACATAGTATAATAATGTCCACTTCATTCTATTACCTACTCCCAGACCCCGTCCTCTCCCTTCACTCCCATCTGTCTAAGCCAAAGTACCTCTATTCTTCCCTAGCAATCCCCCTTATTGTTCTTATTGTGAATTAGCATCCGCATATCAGAGAAAACATTTGGCCTTTAGTTTTTTGGGATTGGCTTATTTTGCTTTGCATGACATTCTCCAGTTTTATCCATTTACTGGAAAATGCCATAATTTAATTCTTCTTTAAGTCTGCTAGCTCTTAGTTTTTAATGAATCCATATTGACACAGCATTTACTCTGAAACTATAATCTCAACAAGACTTTATAAGAAATAACATTGGAGAAAAATTATGATGGAAATAGAATTTTATTATTTTAGTTTCAATTGAATGCCAAAATGCCCATACTACTGAAGACACTATACATATTTAATGCCAGTCCCATTAAAATTTCAATGACTTCTTTAGAGAAACAGAAAAAGAGTCATGAGTCATGAAATTTATTTGGAAAAATAAGAGACCCAGAATAGCCAAAGAAATCCTTAGCAAGAAAAGCAAAGCAGGAGGCATACCAGACCTTAAATTATACTACAGAGCTACAGTAACAACAACAACGACAAAAAACAACATGGTATTGGCAAAAAAAATTGGCATGAAGACCAATGGGATAGAATAGAAAACACAGAGACAAACCCACACAAATAGAGTTATCTTATACTAGACAAAGCACCAAAAACATATATGGGAGAAAAGACCCTCTTCAACAAATGGTGATTGAAAAACTGGAAATCCATATGTAGGTAAATGAAATTTAACCTCTGTCTCTCACCTGGCAAAAACAAAACTCAACTCAAAGTGGATCAAAGACCTATGAATTAGACCATAAACCCTACACCTCCTTGAAGAAAACAGGGTGGCTCAGGAACTGACTTGTTAACAGGACTCTTAAAACACAAGAAGTAAATTTAAAAATCAATACATGGGATTACATCAAACTAAAAAGCTTCTTTACACCAAAGAAAACAATCAAGAGCATGAAGAGAGACCCTATAGAATGAGAGAAAAACTTTGCCACCCACACTTTAGAGAGAGCATCAACCTCCAGGATACACAAAGAACTCAAAAAACTAAACATCAAAAAAAAGAAAAAAAAATGACTCAATCAATAAATGGGCAAAGGAACTAAACAGATACTTCTCAAGAGGAGAAATATGAATGTTCAATAAATATATGACAAAAAAATGTTCAACAACTCTAGCAATTAGAGAAATGTAAATTAAACCCTGAGATTTCATCTCACTGAGGTCAAAATGGCAATTACCAAGAATAAAAGTAACAATAAATTTTGGTGAAGATGTGGGAAAAAGAGTACACTCATACATTGTTAGTGGGCCTGCAAATTGGTGCAACCACTCTGGAAAGCAGCATGGAGATTCCTCAAAAAACTAGGAATGAAACCACCATTTGACCAAGTTATCCCACTTCTCAGTATATTTCCAAAGGATTTAAAATGAGCATACTACAATGACATGGCCACATCCATGTTAATAGCAGCACAATTCACAATAGCTAAGCTATGGAGCCAACTTAGGTATTCATCAACAGATGAATGGCTATAGAAAATGTGGTACATATGCACAAAACTCAGCCACAAAGAAGAATGACTTTATGACATTTGCTAGTAAATGAATGGATCTGAAGACTATCATACTAAGTGAAATAAGCCAATTCCATAAAAACCAAAGTTTGAATGTTTTCTCTGATGTGTGGAAGCTAAACCACAATAAGAGGAGGGGAGGGTATGAGGGTATGAGGGTAAAAATAGAAGTTCAGTGGATTAGGGAAAGGAGAATTAAGGGAAGGGAGGGGGGATAGGAGAAGGAAAGACAGTGGAATGAATCTGACATAACTGTCCTATGTACATGTACAGTGAATCTCACCATCATGTACATCCACAATCTCACCATCATGTACATCATGTACATCTAATTAGAAAAAGATATATTTCATGCTTGTAAAATTATATATATATGGACTTTACTCTCATGTATAAGTAAAAAAAATAAAATTTCTGAAATTTTTTTTAAAAAAGAGTCAATTGAAAATCCAGTATTATGCTGAATTTGTGTTTTTTACTTTACTCCTCAAAATCTAAACCCTGTAGTATTGGTAGACTAACAAAATACTCAGAGCACATAATCTCAGGGGCATTAGTAATGTAACTGTTATATAATGACCTTTTTATTTTTCCAGTTAGATAAGTGTCCAAACAGAGAAATATTTTTCTGTAGCCCTTGACACTTCATTGAAATAAATAGGAAATTATGACTATATATGCTGAAATTATTTTATTTTGTTTCCTTTAACAAACTGGTTCAAACATATAATTTAAGTTCTGAAAATATATATAACAACCAAGACTTATTTTAGTTCCAGTTAAAATTTAACTGCAATATGATTAAATAAAATGTTGTGAGTTAAATAATTCATCAAAAGGATGTTTAAAAGAGATTTTTTTTCCCCTGAAAGGAATCTCTAATTAGAAAGTAAAAAAAACTTCATGAGCTATAAGCTTCCTCTGAAAGTTTTAAGAATAGCTTAGTAAATATTCTCTAGCTTCTCCCTAAGAATATATCATGTCTAGAGTCAAAACTACTGAAAATAAAATATTTACCAAGTCTCATTGACTTGAGTTATGTAAAGATGCTGGGTACACCAAATTCTAATTATTTGAGCAAAAAAAATTATCATCAGGTACCATTAAAATCAACTGTTATCAGGTAAGAAGAAAATAAGTTTCAGACAGAATTTTTCATTCTAGATTAATATCTGCCAGTTGGTTATGTTTGCCAAGTTAATTTATACTGCTGTGGTTTCCTGAGTTTTAAATAGAGAACTCTGGACCTAAATTTCACTGTTCCTATGATGATAGGCATTATCTTTTCTTTAAAAGACTCTCCATATACCATATTTGCTTCAGCATTATAAGCTATAGCTTATTCAATTTTTAATAATTATAATGATGATTTGTTCGTACCTATTTCCATCTGAGGTGCTATTAAAATGTTGCAAATAGATACTTTAAAGGTATAAACTACCATAAAAATGAGAATAAATGGGAAACATCAGCAGAATACCAATCAAGAATACTCAAAAATCTTAAAGATTAAAAAATCATCTCAGCATAAAATAGGACATTATATTTGTACCCAATCCTAAGAACATTTTCCATTTAACAACACAAATTTCTGACATTGCGTTGGTAGAAAGGATAATGTAGTCATGCCACTTTACCTGACTTTGAAATGAATAATATTGCTGCAATCATAACAGTGTAAATTCAGGTCTGGGTTTTTTTTAATTATCAGGTTAAAATTATGACAAAATATAGGGATTGAAATAATAAAAGATAGTACAAAATTTCTCAAGTTTGACAAAACTGACTTCAATGAGGACAGGTTGATGGTAAAAGAAGGATGATGAGGAGAATTGGAACATTAATATGCTCATCATATCAGAAAGTGAATGATTGAAGTTTTGGTGATTGAAGTTGCAGAGGTGATTGGCTAAGGAGCTGAGAAGATAACAAAAAAAGTGGCAAGAATGAGAGGCTGAAATAAATAAACTGAAGTTCCACAGATCAAAATGAACATGTTGGAGGCATGTTCTTAAGAGCTATCTGAACCAGAATTGCCCACACTCATCTGCGTAGGACACAAGTTCACAATAGACCCCAGTTTATCCCGCCACTGGCAGACAACCTTCAGAGCTCAGACTCTGGAACAGGACCACCTCTTCCAACCACCAGACCACCACAGGAGCTCAGGCTTGGCCCAGATCTGCCCACACTGACATACATGAGACCCAGGCCCAGGGTAAGTCCAAGTTCACCACCCCACCACCGCCACCTGGGAGCCCAAGCCTAACCCACCTCCATCTTGGAACACTGCAGACATCACCATAGCCTTCCTCACACAATAGCCCCTATATTTTTGACAACAGACAGGGCCTAGAAGCAGCTATATCTCAGAGCAGGCATGCCAAAGACAGTGCAAGGCCCACCCTATCAGCCCCATTTCTGTAAAACATTGCACCCATCTTGGGGCACCTTCACCATTATCTCGAGTTATCTCGGCTATTGCTGTCACCATCTTTAGTTGCAGTAGCATACATTGAGGGACAGCAGCAGGGTCTGGAAGCCCAATATCAAGGTGAAATATAGACAATCAGCACAGGTGCTAAGAATCTAGGGAAGAAACTGTAATATCCCAAATCCACACTGTGAGAAAAGACACATAGACAACATGAAAAAACAACGGAGGAAAGTTCCTCAAACAAACCAGGATACTATAATATCAAAACCCATGGACAGTGAAGTTGATGAAATATCAGAGAAGGAGTTCAGAAGGTTCATAATTAAAATGATCTGTGAATTAAAGAATGACCTAAATGAGCAAATACAGGCAAAATTGATCCAACAAAGAGATAAGAGAACAAATACAGGTAGCAAAAGATTACTTCAAGAAAGAGATAGAGACTTTGAAAAAAAAAAAAGTCAGAAATCCCTTAAATGAAGAAAACACTAAAACAAATAAAAGACTCAATAGAAAGCATAACCAACAGAACAGATCACTTTGAAGAAAGAATGTCAGATAATATAGACAAAATATACAATCTGAAGAATAAAGTTGGACTTGTAAGAAAACATTAACAGAACATTCAAAAAACATGGGATAACATAAAAAGACCAAATTTAAGAGTCACTGGGATAGAGAAAGAAATAGAGTTCCAAACCAAAGGAATGAGCAATCTATTCAATGAAATAATATCAGAAACAGATGCAGAAAAAGCATTCTACAAAATATAGCATCCCTTTATGATCAAAACACTAGAAAAACTAGGGATAACAGGAACATATCTCAACAATGTAAGAGCTGCTCCAGGCTAACATCATTCTAAATGGAGAAAAATTGAAAGCATTTCCTCTAAAAAATGCAACAAGACAAGGAAGCCCTCTTTCACCTCTTCTATTTAACATAGTTCTTGAAACACTGACCAGAGCAATTAGATGAAAGAAATTAAAGGAATATGGATAGGTAAAGAAGAACTCAAATTAGGACTATTTGCTGACAATATGATTCAATACTAGAAGACCCCAAAACTTCAACTAGTAAATGAATTCACCAAAGTAGCAGGATACAAAATCAACACCCATAAATCAAAGGCATTTCTGTATATTTGTGACAAATCTTCTGAAAGGGAAATGAGAAAAATTATCCCATCTACAAAAATCTAAAAAAAAAAAAAAAAAAACCTTGTGAATCAACCAAACAAAAGAGGAGAAAGACCTCTACAACAAAAAGTACAGAATGCTAAAGACAGAAATTAAAGAAGACCTTAGAAGATGGAAAGATCTCCCTTGTTCTTAGATAGGCAGAATTAGTATTGTCAAAATGACCATACTACCAAAAGCACTATACAGATTCAATGCAATTCCAATCAAAATCCCAATCACATTCCACATAGAAATAGAAAAAGCAATCATGAAATTCATCTGGAAAAATAAGAGAGCCAGAATAACTAATGCAAACCTTAGCAAGAAGAGTGAAGCAGGTGACATCACTATACCAGACCTTAAAATATACTACAGAGCAATAGCTACAAAAATAGGCTGGTATTGGCACAAAAACAGACTAGTAGACCAATGGTACAGAATAGAGGACACAGAGATACAGTTATCTTATATTACACTAAGTGCCAAAAATGTATATTGGAGAAAAGGTATATTGGACTGGTGCTGGGAAAACTGGAAATAAACAAAATGAAAGTAAACCCCTATCTCTCACCATGAACAAAACTCAACTCAAAGTGGATCAAGGACCTAGGAATTAAACCAGAGACACTACATCTAAGAGAGGAAAAACTAGGCCTAAGTCTCATCATGTCAGATTAGGCCCCTCCTTCCTTAACAAGACTCTTATAGTACCAGAATTAAAAATCAACAATTAATAAATGGGATGGATTCAAATTAAAAAGCTTCTTCTCAGCAAAAGAAACAATTGGTGAGGTGAATAGACAGCCTACAGCTTGGGAGCAAATTTTTACCACTTGCACATCAGAGAGAGCACTAATCTCTCTGGTATAAAAGAACTCAAAAAGCTAAAGTCCAAAAAACCAAATAACCCAATCAATAAATGGGCCAAGGAACTGAACAGACACTTCTCAAAAGGTGATATACAACCAATCACTAAATATATGAAAAAATGTTCAACATCTCTAGCAATTAGAGAAATGCAAATCAAAACTACTCTAAGATTTCATCTCACTCCAGTCAGAATGGCAGCTATTAAGAATACAAACAACAATAAGTTTTGGTGAGGATGTAGGAAAAAAGACACACTCATACATTGTTGGTGGGACTGCAAAATGGTGCAGCCAATATGGAAAGCAGTATGGAGAATCCTTGGAAAACTGGGACTGGAACCACCATTTGACCCAGCTATCCTACTCCTCAGTCTATACCCAAAGGACTTAAAAATAGCATACTACAGGGACACAGCCACATCCATGTTTGTTGTAGCACCATTCACAATAGCTAAACTGTGGAACCAACCTAGATGCCCCTCAGTAGATGAATGGATAAAGAAACTGTGGTGTATATATACACAATGGAACATTACTCAGCATTAAAAGTGAATAAAATCATGTCATTTGCAGGTAAATGGATGGAGCTGGAGAACATAATGCTAAGTGAAATTAGCCAATCCCAAAAAAACAAATGTCAAATGATTTTTCTGGTTTAAGGATGCTGATTCATAATATGCTGTGGGGGCAGGGGGATGGAAGAGTTAAATGAACTCTAGTTAAATGAACTCTAGAGTTAAATGGACTCTAGATAGGGCAAAGGGGAAAAGGGGAAGGAAGGGTAGGGAAAAGTTAGGAAAGATGGTAGAATGTGATGGTCATTACCCTGAGTATATGTATGAAGACATGAAGGATGACTCTACTTTGTGTACAACCAGAGATATGAAAAATTTGACTCTATATATGTAATATAAATTGTAATGCATTCTGTTGTCATATATAACCAATTAATAATACAAAACTTAAAAAAAAAAAAAAGAGCTACCCGAACAACAACAAACCCTAAAATAGAGTTTTGGTTTGGTTTGGTTTTGAAATAATGGGTCTTATGTAGAAAAGGGTTATTCAGGACACAATTTTTTAAATATACATTTAATATGCATAGTATTTTTTAATATACAAAGTATTCTCTCAAATACTATAGATTGTATGTGTTTGTTTGTTTTGGTGCTGAGGATTGAAACCAGAACTTTGTTCGTTGTAAACACATGCTCTACCATTGAGCTACACTCCCAGGCCTGTATTTTTTCAGTATTGTATCTTTGTTTAATTGGGGTTCAGTTTTAAAACAATCACTTCAGTTGAATCTCATCTCTGACTTGAACATCATAACTGAAGGGATCACTGCCATTAGTGATGCTTGGTGGCATGAAGCTGCAGAAAATCTTAAGCAACCAAAGAAATCAAATCTATTTAAATAAAGAAATGTCATATCATGCTTCAGTCTAAATTGCCCAAATTACCATATCTAGAACTCTAACAATAAAAGCTAACCAGGGACCTAAAAGCAAGGGAATTGGAAAGAAAACAATTGATCTTTCTATCTGGTCCCACTTTGTTCATTTGTTAATTTGTTAATATAGGAAGCATTTTTGCTGAATTTGAGACATACGGATCTGATTAATATTAATACTGACAGTAATATCTTTTTTACCAGGTCTCAAAGTGAAATAAAGAGACAAGCATATAGATCTTGGAACCAGATTTCCCAAAATGGATTTGAGCCCAATACTTACAATATGTGTGATCTTTGGAAATTTATTAGAATTCTCTGTACCTCAGTTTCCTCTTTAGAAAAATGAGGAAAATAGCCAGGTGTGGTGGCACACACCTGTAATCCCAGTGGCTTGGGAAGCTGAGGCAGGAGTATTATAAGTTTAAAGCCAGCCTCAGCAACTTAGTGAGACCCTGAGAAACTTTTTGAGACCCTTTGTCACAATAAAATTTTTTTTAAAAAAAAGAGGGGTGGGGGTGCCTGGGGATGTGGCTCAGTGGTTAAGTGCCTCTGGGTTCAATCTCTGGTAGAAAGAAAGAAAGGTAGGAAGGAAGAAAGGAAGAAAGATTGGGAAAATAATAGTCCATACCTTGAAGATTGTTTTGAGAGTCAAATAAGTTAATTTGGCTGAAGAACTTAGAATCATGCCTGGAAATATTTTTACATGAATTTCTTATTTAGCCTTAAAAAAACAAACAAAAAAAATCTCTCATAAAATTAGGACACTATTGTTCTCTATATAACAGAAAAGAGAACAAGAGAATATCTTTTTATCAAAGTTAGGAGCTCCAAATCAGTGTTTGTTATTATATTACCAAGAACAAAGTTATAAACAACCTAATCAACAGCTAAAGTGTGACCTCGAGCAAAGTCAGCAAACGTAGGTTTTTAGTTTAGAAAAACAGAAGCATAAAATTAAGTGGCTTTTCTTTTGCTATACTTGAAACAAGTTTTTATACTCTTTTTCATGATAGATTCAATCATATATGTAAAATGAGGACTAAGTAGAGCCCTCCTCTACGATGCCCACTTTCCCCCACAACTCCCCACCCTGCCATCCTTGCTCTAACTTGTTTTGTTCTCACATACAGTTTTGGGGGGGTTGTTGTTGCTTTCATTGTTTGTAGCACTGGAGATCAAACCCAGGCCTCCATCCTGTTAGAGAGGCACTCTGTCCCTGAGCTAAAGCCCCCAGTCCTCATTTTCAACTTTAAAACTTAATTGACCAAGTAATAATAATAATTGCCTTAGAGGGTTTATTATATGGCGTTGGCTTTCTAGAATTTATTTCATTCGATCCTCAAAATTAACCAAAGAGAAAGATATTACTATGATTGACAGGTAACCGCTCAGAGGCTCAGAGATGTTCCACAGCATGTTCAGAGTCATGAACTAGTGACTGAGAAAGTAAGGATGAGAGCACTCCACATTAAGCCATGTGGCCTCTCCATGGTGTTAAATAAATAAATAAATCGTTTGTTTGTTTGATTTTTTTTATATTTTTAGTTGTCAATGGACCTTTATTTTATTTTATTGATACATGGTGCTGAGAATCCAACCCAGTGCCTCACACATGCTAGGCAAGCACTCTGCCACTGAGCCAACCCCCAGCCCTCCAAGGTGTTCATTTATATTTTAAAAGAAAATACTCCTGCCATCTCCACCTCTGGTCCTCCACTCCCTTTTTAAGAATAATAATCATCCTGATGTAATTAAATAACTCCAAACATTAACCTCTGAGTAAAATCAGCATACTACAGTGACACGGCCACATCAAAATAGCAGTTCAATTATAGCAGTACAATTCACACTAGCTAAACTATGGAACCAACCTAGGTGCCCTTCAATAGATGAATGGACAAAGAAAATGTGAGATAGATATATATATATATATATATATATATATATATATATATATATATATATATATATATATTTCCCCCAATGGAATATTACTGTTTTAAAGAAGAATGAAATTATGGTATTTGCCGATAAATGGATGGAGTTGAAGAATATCATGCTAAGCAAAATAAGTCAATCCCCCAAAACCAAAGACCGAATGTTTTCTCTGATATGTGGATGCTAATTCACAATAAGGGGTGGGCACTAGGGAAGAATAGAGTTACTTTAGATTAGGTAGAGGAGAGTAAAGGGAGGGGAGGGGATATGGGGATAGGAAGGATAACAGAATGAAACAGACATTATTACCTTACGTACATGTATGACGGCATGACCAATGTGATTCTACAACATGTACAATCAGAAAAATGAGTAATTATACCCCACTTATGTATGACATATCAAAGTGCACAAATGCATTCTACTGTCATGTATAACTAAGTAAAACAAAAAATTAATAAGTAAAAATATATGAATATTGCAACTATGTAAAGAAAATTTCTAAAAAGCAACTGAAGAGCATAAGGAAAATATACGCATTGAAAATTTCGATTCTCTCAGTAACTATTACCACATGAACAGCCCATGCCAGCCTGCTGAAGCCAGGGAGACATGTGGTCACCATCATCTAGCTAACACAGTCCAATTGTAGACATACAATTGAGACTATCATAGGCTATGCAACTCAATCTTTCCATTGTTTATGCCAACAATGGCGAGAAAACCCGCTAAAGAAGCTACTTACAAAGGACTAACAGTCCTTTTGGTGCTAAAATAATGTTTTTCTTTTCTTTTTTTTTTTGCCTTGCGTATGCTGGGCAAGCACTCTACCACTGAGCTGTATTCATTCCCAACCCCCTAAAAGGATTTTTTCAAGTGGCAACCCAAAGCTGTAGAACACCCTTATGACCTGTAGAGGGCAACAGTGACCCAGACAGCAGAAGGCTCCCATTAGGTTCAGCCTTTTTGAAAGTAAAGCTCTCCTTGCCCCACACTCTCGCTGTGGTTTGTGGGAACCAAAGTCAGCACGAAAACCTCCTGACCTGGAGATCTGAACAGCAATCTCAAACTTTGAGTTTCAAATCAGGCCTTCAACTATATGTTTACATAATTTAACTATAAATAAAGCTTTGCAATTTATTATCATTATTATTTTCACCCCTGGAAAAAAAATAGTTTTAGAAGAGGATATAATCCAAATTCTAAAATTATTAAATTATTGGTAAAGTCATAATACTCAGAAAATAAAACTCACTACTTAACTCAAGCTGAAAGACTTGTCTATCTAAATTACTTAAAAAAAAAAAAAAATCCAAGTCATATACTGTTGTCTGTAAATCTTCTACCTAATTAATCTAATATCTCTTTATTCATTCAATTTGTTTCCTAGGAAAGGTATATCAAATGACCTGGTCCAAATCCTGCCTCTATCACTAATTAGTGAGGTGACCTTGAAGGGTCACTTTACTTCTTTGACCTTCAATTTACTCATCTGTTAAAAAAAAAAAAACATACTTGCTTCATACATTTTTAAGAATTAAAGTAGATTATGTATAAAAATGCTTAGCTCAATGTGGATAAGTGTTCAATAAAATTATTAATTATAATTAGCATATTAATAGTTGTCTACTAGTGTTTATTGATGGGAGGACAATATTCCTGACTTGTCAGTACTCTAATATTTGAATTATTTTATGTGTTTTCTATGAAAATTGTTGGCCATATTTATTTCTGTCTTGAAGAATCACATTCAGTGAAAGAAGAAAATATCCTTAGGTAAGTAAAGAGGAGCTGCTTAAGTGTCCATTTACAAATAACATTATATTAGAGATTTTCCTTGAGATTTTGGAAAGTTGAGCATTATAATTTGATAAATAATTTGTGATCTATGAATAAATAATGCATTGAGTTTAAGTTTGCTTAATTTTGTCTGCACTATAAAAAAAGAATTACTTAACTTTCAGTAAATTTAGAGAAATCTGCTGTTAAAATAAGATCATGGAAGAAGAGACATATAAGTCTGAATTCAAAGCAATAACCATGAAATAAGAAAAGCAAATATATTTTACAGTAACAAGTGAGAATAAATCACAGTAACCACTTATCAATAATATTTATATATATCAAGTTTCAGATCATTAAAACAACAAAAGAAAACTGAAAAACAAGAGTAAAAATAGAGACAAATAGTGGAAAATTCTTTCCATGAGTTTAAACACAGAAGTACACATAAAGAGATAGGAAATCTAAATTTAAAAGTAATTATACAGGTCTTATAAATATATATCAAATTCAATAATTGAAATTTAACTGACTAGTTTTATTTTTCATAATTATTTATGACACATTGAATTATTGATCATTGATTCCAAAAATAAGTTATTAAAAATTGTCAAAAGGCTGTGTTAACCTCATTATTATTAATGTTACTGATAATGATATAAACAAAAATAAACTAGGAGTAAGATTTTCAACTAACACATCAGCTACATAAATAAAAATTTTAAAAGCAATTGAGGGGCACAAGGAAAACATATTCCTTGAAATTTTCAATTCTCCCTGTGAACACTACCCTGTGAAAGGCCCAGAATGTCCAGCTGAACAAGACCCTTACTGTCAACATCACCAGGCTGACATCCAGTCAATTGCCAGACGTCCAATGAAGCCATCCGTGGCAATCCAGTTCCAGACAAGCTGCCAGCTGACCACAGAATGACCATGCAGCTGACCCATGAAAATCATAAGCATCTTCTGTTTTAAGCTACTGAGTGTGGGGCTGGTTTGTTACAAAACAAAGTCATAATTGATGCACCCTCTTAGGCAAGAGCCAACACAAGCTCACACTCGCTTTTCCCTGGCATGGCTCCTATCAGGTATAGGAAAAACAGCATATGGCTTTGCCCCAATGAATTCGAGACTGTAGGATGATTCTGAAGCAACAGCAATCCCTTTTCTGTCACTACCAGAAAGCCAGCCCAGGGATTGCCTTTTGAATTTCTCATGCATGAATCAGACATGGCAGTAGTGAGAAAGTAAGGGAATGCGGTCACCTCTACGAGCCGGCTCTTTATAGCCTTTTTTGCTATTGAGAGAAAGGGAAAGCACCTTGGCTTTTGCATTAGGGAGAACCACGGAATACTGACACTTCACCCAAAAAATCTCTTTGAATTTCTCTTTTTTCTTAGCCTATCCAAAATTTGTTGGGCGTTGGTGGTATGTGGCCAGCCATTGATTAAAAATGGAACCAGTTTTCTACTATCTTTAATTTTTGTTTTTTGGGTCTTAAGTCTCATTGTGGGCTATACATGTATCATTTTGGTACCTTGGACAAAACTGACACAATTTAAGTCCATTATAATATCCTTATATCATGAATTTACATAATCTTTGCATGGGAAAGCTCCTTCACGTTTTGATTTGAAATGCAGATACTTAAAATAGAAATAATAACGTTTTATTCCTTCTTCCCTCTTTCTCTGTTCAAGGTTCTGAAAAGCTCCATACTATTCCATTTGCAATCCTCACATTACTCAACTTCTCAGGAGCATTGTGCATGGTGGAAATCTTTTCCACACTTCATTTCCAGAACACAGTATGATGCCTATTTTCCTCTGACATCGTAAGTGAATTTTACTCATCTTTCTTTGTTCAGTTTACTTCACATCTCTGATCTCTCACTAGTCTTACTCCCTAACTGATCTCACCTAGCAACATAACTTTAAATACCATCTATACACGAATGATTCTCAAATTTATAGACCCTATTCTCTCCACTCCTCTGAACTTGCATGTCCAGCTTCCCTCTCAACATCTACACTTGGCTATCCCATAGCTATTTCAGAAATACAATATATAAAATATAATTTGATCTCTTATTAACCCTCACTTCACTTCCTCCCCACACAGAACTTAGTAAATACTATTGCCATTCACGCACCAACTCAAGTCAAAATCTTTAACATCATGTATAAGTCTTCCCTTTCTCAGCACCCTATCATTGACTTAGAAACTTGTAACACATTTCTTATTTCAAACAAAGCAAATGCAACCATCTCTTAGAAATTTCCTTTCCACCAACCTTGTCCAGGTCACTATATCTCACATCCAGATCATTGCAATAGCTTCCTATCAAATTTCCCACCCTGAAAGTCCAAGCACATCACTTCCCTGCTAAAATTTCCCAATAAAATTATTTAATATATAGGAAAAAACACACTTTTTTTTCTACAGCCCTTAAGACTACCCATGATCTGACCAGTAGCTCCCTAGTTCATTACATTTGCTCCTACATTTTCCTTGCTCTTTCTATTCATGCCTTTTTCTGAGAATAAAACAGGGAGTACACTTCATAGTATGACACCATTCATAAAAATGGAACATACATCAACACAAAGCTATTCTGTCTATGCACTGGAAAGGATATAAATATACAGTGGAGTGTCTGAAAAGATAAAGACAAAACTGATTGTAGTGATTCCTTCTGGGAATAGAATTTGTGAGGGCCAGAAAAGTCATCAAGGAGTAGCTGTGTTTTTTTCTACCACTGAATTTTTTTAACAATGAAAATACATTAATGTATTATTTTTATAATTCAGCAAAACTTAGATAACATGTAAAACTTACTTTTTAGAGAGATCATAAAGAATGTTTTCTTTCTTCAATAATTAATGCTTAATTTCCAAAAAAAAAAAAATCTATGTAGGCTCCAAAGACAAAGGCCAAAAGGCCATGCATGAGAGAATTTCAATGTTTTTGCCATCATATTCATTTGCCTTTCTCCCTTTTGCTTAGAACATACACTCTGGGAACTGGAATCGTGGCTCAGTGGTAGAGTGCTTGCCTGTCATGTGTGGGGCACTGGGTTCGATCCTCAACACCACATATAAATAAATAAAACTTTGACAAAACATTGACAACTAAAAAATATATATATTTTTTTTTTAAAAAAAGGAACATACACTCTGGTTGATACAGAGCATACTCAGGTCTTCAGTAATGGGCAGGACAGTGAAAACTGAGACATGGAATTGAACACGTCCGTTTTATATGGCATAAATTGAAAGTGAGTATACATGGAAGTTGGTATACTCATGAATAAGCTCCTGCTTATTCACAGAGTCCATCTTAATTCATTGCCATCAAAGTTAAATGGAAAGTCAATATTCAATAATAGTCCCTTAGGAGTTTGAAAGTTGGCCTCCTGACTGCTCCTCTGTTGACACTGCCACAAAAAAGAACATGACCAGGAAGATATTGTTGCTGTCTGAAGAACTCCCAACACTGCTCAGTATTCTTACTAGAGCCATCTCAACAACCTCATCACTACAACTATTCACAGGCTGCAACCATGTTGGGTTGTTCTCTACCTGGGCATCTGGGCACAGAAGGGATCAGAAATCACATCCAGATATGCTTATATTTACATCAAGAAGCCCTGGGAAAATACATAAAATATTTATAATAGTGGTTATTTCTGAGGATGGGAAGCAAGCCAAGGTATATCACAAATGTGTGAGATCTTTTTTGAACCATATAAATATCCCTGTTCAAAAAATATTTTAATAATAAACAAAGTACTGAAAAAATAAAATTGGATACAATGAAACTTGATGATAGCTCCTGAGGTCAATAAAAGTGCAGACTTGGAAATATTTTTGCCTCTGATAAGGTTTTGAGAACAGAAAGCACAGAAGCATTTGTCTACTGTGTCTATTCAGAAGAGTTCACATCCTTGTGTTGATTTGATTTGCCTGCAGTTTATAGTTTGAACCATTTTTCTATGTGGAATACAGGATTAACAAGCAGATAACAAAAATCTTTAATACAAAAAAAATCTCTTTTTTTTCTTTATTTTTATTTATTTGTTTATTTTAAGAAGGTCTCTCCTACTACAGAATTGCTGACATGGTATATACACTTCTTTTAATCATGGTCATGATTTTCTTCCTGGAATGAATTTAAAAGAAACCCATCTCACCCTAAATTTTGAATAAATTACAACTGAGATTGCTCTATTCCATAACATTCTTTAACATAAACTTTTCTTTTAATATTGGGAACCAAGATTCCTCAACTCTGAAAAATAAGTGAAATTAAGGTGGAACAATGTTTTAGTCCCATTGCAAAACTATGAGAGAAGGCTTAAGAGTCTCATTAGAGTTCATCAGCTATTATGCAGACTGGGCTCCCCAGACGCAGATCTTGCAATGAGAATCTGTGTGTAAGTAATTTTTTAAGGAAGTGTTCACAGGCTTGTTTCTCACAGGGAGACAGGGGTGTGGTGTCTGGCGGAAGTTCCTCTAGGGTGCCTCCAACCGATCCTGCAGAGGAACTCTGAGGTGTGAGGTATACCTCAGAGCTGTCCACATCTGAGAGTGGAACTGAGATTTAATGCTCCCACATGAGAGTGGTGGCCACAGAAACAGGTCTGCTGAAGAAATCCTCAGTCTGGCCACTGAAAACACTGAGAACCAAGGATCGAAAGGTATTTGGGTTAGGGGCCATGGAAGAAAAGGACAGAAATCTATGAAAGGATTAGAGGGCCAGGGTGGAGCTCTGACATTACTTAATGCAATTATTCATCTTAATTGCAGACTCAGAACACTTCTATATGATTTGTGTATAGACCCAAGGCTATTATGTGTTTTCTAATTGTTACCATACCTAATGTAGCCAGAATTCATATGGGTAATTTGACAGATTAAATTACAATTTTAGGTAGTATAAAAGAAGTTCTTTTAGCATCTGTATTTTAAAATATTTAAATAACTTCAAAAACTTATTGAATTAATCTATTCCATGCAACATAAAGATAAGCATTCCTATCTCTGGTGATGTCTTAATTTAGTAATACAGTCTAAGAAAGCTTAAGAAACTTAACCAGCTGGTTAAATGTTTCTAAAATATAAAATGTTACATAGTTAAAATTTCTGTACCTGAGGATCATGTTTCAGTATCTATGTGAGATATTTCAACAAGGTATTCATGTAACAAAGTTTATGCTAATAACTTTCTTGGCATTGGAAGTAAAGTGGGAATAGACAAAGTCCTTTCTCATAGAACTTATTTTCAAAAAGAGAAGACAGGCCAAAAATAAAGAAAAAAAAATGTGATATTGTTTCTGATTGACAAATCCTCTAAATTAAATTAATATGGTAGAAATTAAAGATACACCTGAAAATAAAATTATAATGTAAAAAATAAATTTATAATGTAAAAAAATATAAAAAATTATAATATAAAAAGAAGGAAACACTGCTTCCTGTGGAATTTTGAGGTAAAAAAAAAAAGAACTTCTTATGACCCACCATGAAGCAAAATTCATTGAATTAAAAAAAAAATTAGTTATAGGTGAACACAATGTCTTTATTTTACTTTATGTTGTGCTGAGGATTGAACCCATTGCCTCATGCATGCTACGTGAGCACTCTATCTCTGAGCCACAACCCCAGCCCTCATTGAATTTTTATACATCATTATTAGTAATCTTTCACAAGTTAATTGAATCAAAGACAAAATTAACTAATAATATAAACTTTGAAAAATTAATTTTGCCAAATGGGTAGTGTGTGCCTCAGACTGGTGGCTCAGAAATCTAAGGCAGGAGGATCACAAGTTCAAAGCCAGCCTCAGCAAAAGGGAGGTGCTAAGTAACTCAGTGAAACCCTGTCTCTAATAAAATACAGAATAGGACTGGGGATGTGGCTCAGTCGCCAAGTATCCCTGAGTTCAATCCCTTGTACCACCTCTCAAAATTTTAATCTGTAATATCCAACTGATTGAAGATTAATATAGAGAATATTCAAGACATTCTTAAAAATCAAGAAGAAATGAATCAAAAGAAAAAAAGATGTTAAAAAAATATCCAAAACCAAAAAATCTGATTGCTAAGAAGTATATAAAGAGATACTCAGCCTCATCAATAGTTGAGGAAATGCATGTTAAATCAAGACA
The DNA here is from genome assembly GCF_048772815.1 of Callospermophilus lateralis. NCBI lineage: Eukaryota > Metazoa > Chordata > Mammalia > Rodentia > Sciuridae > Callospermophilus > Callospermophilus lateralis. The sequence goes on along the minus strand of NC_135313.1, from coordinate 26,511,730 downwards.
ATACATTCAACCCATCAAATCAGCATAAGTTTAAAATCAGAACATTTCAAATATATATAGAGAAACGGAAACAATCTTGCCCAGGAGGTAGAAGTGTAACTGTTTCTAAAGAGCAATCTGGCAACATTAAGGATGACAAAGCCACAAGCTAAGAAATATCTTTAGATTTAGAAACCACTCCAGAGAAAAGATAGCACAGGATACTTTGGAGTCTCTGGGGAATCAGAGGTGATCTTGGTGTATACAGCTAAGGAAATGCACAAATAAAATGTGGTGTTTAAGCATCACAAACACTCTGCAACAATTAGAACTAATTAAAATTAATGCACATAACAGCAATATTCCTAGTGTTGCATGAAAAACACTTGAGGAGTAATAATCATAGTCATATGTGTGTATACATAATGTATAGTATGTATATACATATAATATGTGTACATAATATATAGTATGTATAGTTAAATATAATTTTTATAGCACTTTGACTTTCTTTTATTATATTTTATATTTACCATGATACAAGTACCTTTGCAGTAAATTAATTCATTTTATAACCACTTATAGGTTTATAAGGACTAGGCCTTGTGTTGAATGTTAAGCTTAGAAAAATACATGCACAAGTAGCATCCAGTCTAACAAAGGACAGGATAGGAATACATAACAGTCTTATGTCTTTTGGTGAATTTGTACATCTCACTACCTCATATAATGAATGTGATATCTGTTTCATTCAATGTAAAGATTTCTCTCTTTTGGATTCTGTAACTCAGTTAAATTTTTAATTCTGTGTCAATAACTAATTCTGAATTTCCTAAGCAATTTTCTACTTTTGAAAGTATTTCATCTTATTTTTAAACTTTTATTTCATGATATATATCAATGCTATTTGATTACCTCAATCCTTTTACAAAAATAGACAAACTACAAAACAGAAAACATGTAGACAATTGAAGCAGTATATTAAAATGCATGCATTTGGATGGCGTTTCCCCCCCCCTGCATTTCTTCCATGGTTTTCCGATATTTGATAGGGGATATCAACTTTGTGAAATAACTCTGACTCATTATTTATTTTTAAAATATTTCTAAGAAATTCAAAAGTCATATTACAAGAATAGCTCTAAGAAAATCTTAAGAAAAAAGTTTTAGTGGGAGCCATGGAACTCACCAATAATTGGATCTCATGAAATAAAAACAAAACTGCAGCAGCAGCTGGAGAATAAAGATGGTCATTTCAGAGATGTAGCAAGTGACATTTTATTCATGCCCCAGGACTTCTTCCTACTGCAAGGTTATTTCCTCAGTGTGAGCCACAGAGGATCTGCAGGCTTGACCCAAATTGGCAGATCTCACGTAGAAGTCTGACTGGAAAACCAGCATTAGCTTCATGTTGTCTTTTTCTGAAACTTTTACCAACATAGGGAACCAGTGACTACCCATCAGTGTGCTCAACAGCTTCATCATGGTGACTCTCAGAGGCATTTGACAAGGAACAAAAATGGTGGTAAAGAGAAAAATTGCATCTCTGTGCCTTACTATGAATTGTAAATATATTATTGACAAAAGCATTTCTCAGTTTTGGACTTGTCTTTTTTTCAATATACATTCATATTTAAGTATCTGAGCGTCTTCTAAGCATATGTTCATATTTCATCCTTGAAGCAACCAGAATGGCAGATATAATTTACCCTTGTTTTCTATTCAAAGATAATTGAAGCTCTAGGATATTAATGGTTGGTACAAGATAACCCAGCTTGAAGTATAGCTGCTTGTGGAGAAGACTGTGTTAAACCTGCTGTTTAGACCACCTAGGAGCTCAAGAAAAAAACAACTCACACCTTAGTCACAATGATGCATGTTTGCTGCAAGGATCGTGATGCACGATGTAGGAGTAAAAATCAACTCATCAGCAATATATCCACCCAGGCCCAATTCTCTAAATTCTATAATGCAGAGGATCCCTCATAGCTATACAGAAAGACTGCCTAGCATTTCTAAAGTCAGAACTCCTGGCCACTTATATGAGCCACCAGCTTTTCAAAAGGAAAAATATACTTGGGACAGTTTGGGTGGCATTTAGTAGTTAGTAGTTCTATTAAGACGTGTAAGTCAACTATCTCTGCATGATCAAAGAAATCTATTCAGTACTGCCCTTGAACCACGTAGCAGGGTCTCTACACCAAGACCTTCCATTTTGAGGGCTCCATATATTACAAATGCAGAAAACAAAGAACACAAGGACTCTTCTCTTACTCAACATAATTTATAACTGATATGCCCTTTTTTTGATGAACACTTTTCAAATTCCATAAAAATATTCCTCAATATTCATTTTCTCAAAATGAAAGCAAATGAAGACAAAAGTCATGTAAGTGTATGGGTTTCACTATGCCACCAACGTTGGGAAAAGGTGCTATTTTAGAATGTGGGGTAAATTGATCAGTTAAAGCCCTTCACCAATCAGGTAAGTAGATAAAAACATTCTTACTGTATACTAACTTTTTCATAATAAATTCTTTTTCTCAGGAACAAGGATTGTTGATTTTATTGTTTCCTCTTATATCTCAATTTTTGGAAACTCATTAACTTCTAGGTATTTGCAATAGTTGAGAAAATGGCAACTGAAGAATATTTTGTGATACTACATTTTTTTTTTTACTGGCAACTAGAAAAACAATATATACTGAAAGTGTAGATAATTATTTTTTTGAAAGTACAGCCTAGAGTGAGACAGTGAGGAAAGAGCCAGAGATAAGATGTAGCCTTCAGGGGAACACCTGGGAACTATTTTCTCCAACCAAGCGCCACTTGCCTAGAGTTTCCATTTCCTCCTAATAGTCCCTTCAAATGAGTAATCCATCAAATGGACTAATCCACTGCTGAGGTTTAAAACCTGATGATCCAACCATGTCCACAAACCCCACTTCAGGACACTACTTCACTGGGGACAAAGTCTTGAGCACACAAGATTTTAGGGCACATTCCAGTTCATACCTTAACAGTCTCCTTTCTCAGCTCACCTAGAACACAATGTCTAAGGATTACTTTTTTTTTTTTTTAATTATTCTGGAACAGAAATCTTTTCATTTTCTTATGAACCATACAACTGTTAGACTAGGATATTCCCCAGAGACTAACATTTGATGGAAAGAAGACATTGCATCCCCACTATATATAGTTGGATATCAAGTGGCTGCCACAAATGTCCATGTGGTCTCTCATGTGTCACTAGTGGGAGGGTGGTGGAACCTTAAGAGGTGGGGCCCAGTGAGAGGTCTTTGGGTCATTGAGGGTGTGCCCATGAAGGAGACAGTGGGACCCTGCAACCTCCTCTTCTTCTTTCACTCTCTGGCCATGAAGTTAGAAGTTTGCCCCCCGCCATGTGCTCCCCACTTTGGCACCTCCACCAGAAGCCTAAAAGCATTGGAGCCAACCAATTATGGACTGAAAAGGATTGAAATCTCTAAAACTGTGATTAAAAAAATAACAATGGCAAGCTAACACCCAGTTCTTCCCTATATTCGACTGTGGATGCCCAGGGATGGATAATTACCCAGAGTCTAGGCACAGTCCAGAGACAATTTCAAAGAAGGTCCTGGTCTTTATACACTTCCCATTAACAATAGCCTCAAAGAGTCTCCTTTCAAGGAGAAAATGCAGGAGGAGATAGAGACATTGATCCTTAAGCCATTATCAGCTAGATTTACCCATTAGCTTACATAAATAAAGGAGGGAAATTCAGGGTTGTGAAAATGATAGGAATAGTAGCAATAATTATAGATACCAATCATCACTCTCAACTATGTGCCAGAAGCTTGAGTACATTAATTAACATACCAATTGTGAGAGGAAAACATTAAGATGCCATGTCAATGAATAAGGAACCTGTGACTAAATGAGGTGAAATTAGAGTCACCAAGTAACAAACTCTAAGAGCCAGGATCCAACACATGTTTTTCTGACTTCAAAATTCAGGAAAACATTAACCTTCTTTCTAAGACCACTGCCTCTATGGCAGAAGGGACCATTTGCAGAAAAGAGAGTGTAACTCAAGGAAAAGTACAACTGGGAATAATGTAAAGACCACCAATGCCAGTGATTTTCAAACTCCAATGGGTAGAGGAATCAACCAGTATTGTTAAGTATCAATTCTGCTTCAGGGATCTGGGTGGGACTCAATATCAGATATTTTTTAGGTTTTTAGTAGCAACCATCTGGTCCAATCCCCATTATTTGCAGATGAGTTAAGTGAGATGCAGAGAAGTTAGGTGATAGGCTTGAGGTCTTGCAGTTTGTTTAATGTGGACAGAACTCTTCTGGCACTATTTCCATTTATTGTACAAATTGTTCAAAAGAGACACATCACCATTGTCAGAGCATTTCAATAGACCCATATATCTATTACAGATGTATTCTGTCCTTGTACCCCTGGACCTTTATGCTACCACAGTATATGGATTATATCCCCATCTTTTTCCTTAATATCTTAGCATGTTCGAGGTGGCCTAGAAAATTATATGGAAATGGATTTTTAATGCTAAATCATGATTTAAATTCTCTGAAACCCTGAAACCTCCTGTTCTTTTTTGATTTGGTCAGGGATTGGGGTAGAGTTTGAGCATTCATATATGTGAATATTTTGAAAAATATCTTAAGTTGGAATTTTGCTTACTAGAGTCTCTTAAGTTAAAAAAAAACAAAAACCACTAGATAACTAATGGAGTTTCCCAACATAAATAAATTATCCCAGACTCTAATTTGATGACCTGGCATAGATCCATAATTAGATTATTAAAGTACACAGATTGTGTTATCTACACTCAGAGATATGCTAGTAAAGGAATAGCAAACTCAAATTTATTATTTTATATTTCACAAAGCTCATTATCTCAAATTGGAGAAACATTTCTTCTTTCTAAAGTACATTAAATGGATTTCTCTAGAACTTACTGCAATGCAGACTGTTCTTGGCAAAAGAAAAATTAATTCATTTTCTGGTTTCAAGAATTTTTAAAGCATTTTATCAAAGATAAATTTAAAATAAGAAGGCTATGATGCATCAAAACTTAAGCATTCATTAGTATTAGTCAATGTATGGGATGGAATAAATTCCTTAGGCAAACTGACTTTCATTTTTTTAGCAGTTGCTCTAATTAGGAGCAAACTGTTGCTCTTGAACACACCAACGCATTATTGCAAATGGAAATGGTGTCTATAAGGAGTATTTGTCCCCAAATCACATCTTACATTTACTTGAATATGTTAACTAATTTCTTGGGAGTTAGTTGAGCTGACTGTGTTTTAAAATCAGGTCTAACCCCCTCTTTTGCCTTCCTTTATGTGGCTGCCAATTTCTAAGTAGCTTTTTATGCTAGGCTTAATCAAATAGGATGGCACCAGCCCCAGCAGTGGGGTAATGTTCTTTTCTAGCACCCTGCTGAAGTCAGCCAGTCTCCTCATTGCATTTTGTCTCTCTCCTTTCTCCTTCCTCCCTCCTGCTGTCCGCTTTTACATGATTTTACTTTCTTGTCTTTTCACCAAAGGAGTAACCTGAGAGTAAAATAGGATTGAATTTTACAGAGATTGTTATGGTTACTATCAGGGGAAAATAATAACGTCTCTCCCTCTCTCCTTTAATCAGCCCTCTTCCTCCGCCACAAAACCTAATTACTTTAAACATTTTAGAATGCAAAAAAAAAAAAAATCATTTAAAAAATTACCACATTATTGCATTTTAACCAACCAGGAGCAATGGCCATTCTTTGACATATTGCACTTGTCTCTATGTCTCTGTCCCCACCAGCAAGGATACATTTTATTTAGATACGTGTATGTGCCCCTCTAAGCAAGCAAGAAAATTACAACTGATAACACAGGTTAGGCAGACAAGAGGCTAAATTTACAGTATTAACTAAATGCAGTGATTATATCATTTTGTGTATAATAACTTTTAAAAGTTAATAATAGGTACATGGTTAAGAAACATTATGACTTCAGGCTAGAAAATATTCTTATGCAAATATGGATTCAAAAACTACATATAATAATTCTCGAGAGAAGTCAGAGACCCATTGATTGAGAACTCCAAATTTAAGGTTTGACTATCAGAAATTATAGATTTGAGTTAAAAAGCAGACTACAAAATCCAGATTGGACAAAAAGGGAACAATGATGATGACACATAGATTAAACTTTGACCCTAAGAAGGAGTAATTTTTCTTCTCTTCAGTCTTATGTTTCATATGGTTTGTTCTAGATTTGAGCCTAGAGGTGTTTTATAAAATCTAAAAAATAAAATCTAATACATAGATGATTCTTACAGCTATGAGTTTTTAAATCTTCTCCATAAATTCCTTTTCCATACATAAGAGTCTTTTTTTCTTTCTTCCTTAAAATATTGTAATATTCTTAGTGCCTAGATAATACTAACATAAATTAACTGATCAATATATAATAAGTGAATAAATGAATAAATAGTTACTTAAAGCCCAAAGTAGATATGACTTGCTATTTCAGTAAGTGTCTTACTGGTATAAGTAAGTCAGTCATATTACTTCCTAGCATTTGGGTTTTCTCATTAGAAAAAAAAAATTAGATCATCCTTTTTAAAATTCCTTCCATCTAAGCATGTGTGAAACTACTTGCTCAGTGTTGACTTTAAATCTTGTGTGACTTCCTTAAAGAGCTTTGACTATTAATCTTAAGTAAAGTTCAATTCAAAAAGTGAAAGCACATGACCAGTGGTAGTGTTAATTGGGCAGTGGTTTCTAATTTTACTTTGATTGATCATCCTTAGTTTTCATTCTTATCATGTACAGTATAAAGAAAATACAAAGTAAGCTTTAGGGAAAAAATAATTGAATTACTGATCCAGATTATTGATCATTTCATAACAGAATTTCTTAAAAGGTGGTATTTACCCTTCTGATATCAGAGCTACCAGGGATCTGGTTTAAAATGGGAGTGTTTAGATCCTATCTGGGTCAATATTTTTAGGGACAATAGTAAAGAATGTGAATTTTAACAATAACAACAATAAAAAACCTAGAACATACAAATTTATATCTTAATGATTTAGAGTAAGAGGCTTTCCTCCTCTGGGGCATTTAAGAACCAGAAGGAAAAATAATTAGTAAAGATAAAGAAAAAAATTATACAAAACATGACTTTAAAGCATGATGACTTAGCCTGTTCTAAGGTAGAGTTTTTCAAAGACAGAAGTATAAAATGGAATCTAATATCCCTTCCAGCTCAGTGTGTCCCTAATTGTCCCCAGAGCTGTATGAGAGCTACAATTTCCATTTACAAAATTAACAGCTCTTTAATTAAAAAAAAAAAAAAAGCAACATGTGTAACCGCAGAAGAGATGTAGGAAAACTATTCAGAATTAATCTCTTGCTGTTCTATTTTAAATAATATTCTGCCATTTCACACCCTTTTTCTCTCTCCTAACATATTTTCTTAGTCTTTGCTTTTCTTCTTATTTCTTTAACCAAGCAGGCTGTGACCTACATGGAGTCTGTTGAAATGACTTACAGGAGGTTTATCATTTCCTTCATGGGAAGGTCTCCAAAGGGCAAAAGCTCTGTTTTGCTATATATGCTATGTGGGGGCCATAAGCCCTCTGGGAGTCAGGTGACGAATGCTCATATAATGAGTGTTTCTCCTTTTCTGGTCGGGTTTACATTGATTTAATTTCCTCTAAGTGAGCTGATGAAGGCAGACATACTTGGCAAGAGATTTCTTCATATTATCTATGTTTGTAATCAATATTTCTGTTTGGAACTGATTACTATATCTGACAATATTTTGTTCTTTCTTGCTTTCTTACAGAAACATCTGGAAATTGATAAATTAAAATGTACAGTCTAGGAGCCCTGTGTGGCTCGTAGACATTATTGCTGGCTGTCCATTACTTCTGGAAAGGCGTGCTGCCCTGCTCTCCTAAAGGTGGTGTTCAACTTGCTCTGGTCAATGGAGATGTGTGACTTCTAGGGGTGGCGTTGAGTTGCTAATGATCCATGCTGCTGGGCTATCATAGGAGGACTCCCCAGAGAGACAATCTGAGAAACTGACCAAGGCTTCAGAGCTATTTCCAGCCCCTTTCATTAGTTGCCAGTTTCTCCTCAAACATTGGTTCTTAATTGTCAGGCCTGATTCTCTTAGAAAATTGAGCAAGATACTGGGAAGATCTTTCCGTACCACAGAAATCTCTAGGATGAATCTCTGCTGGGTGTCATTTCATGCCATACATCTTATTCTTGTTATTTATTTTTTTCCCCATATTTTTATTTATTATGTGCATTATAGTTGCACATAATCATGGGATTTGTTGTTACAGATTCTTATGTGCACACAATATAATCGTGTTTTCATCCTACATGTGCGCAAGTTCTTAAAAATTTCTCAGGGTCAATGTACCTTATTACTTTATTGTATTAGCCTGAAAATAACATGTTTAAATAATGAAATAGTTCCTCTTTCTAAAATTGCCTCCTGAACAGAAACAAAAGTAAAACCAAATTACTCCGTGTCAGTGAACTCGGTTTCTTGCCCCAGTCCTTTCTATTCCTTTCTCAATACCGTTTTAGTTGTCTCTGGGATCCAGTGATTCTGGCTCTCTAAATATCCCAAACAATATGTTTCAAAAACTAAAACCAGTCTCAGAATTTTGTTAATAAAGCACAGATAATTTTAGTTATTATTTTAGTATATAGTAAGATATAGTGCATAACATAGCTATATTTTACATAAAGCATAAAGAATGAAGATGCAAAAACATACACAAGACTACACAGAAGTTTAAGAGGTAAATTATTCTGAATGTGCCTGAAGCTACCTGAGTATCTCTCCTCAATCTTCTCTATTTACCTCTTTTTAGAAATACACAGTATCCTGAATTTATGGTTTATCATCATTTACTTTATTTAGTCTTATCACCTATATTTGTACTGTTACAAGTTTGTTTGTTTTTAACTTGTATGCTTTTGAACATGATATAAATAAAATTATACTATGAGTATTTCTGGAACTTATTTTCCCTTTCAAGGTTATGATCATATGATCAATTCAGGTCCCTGAACTTACAAACCAACTTAATATGGCTTGTCTCTTGATTTCTCAACTATATAATGGTGTTGTTTCATTTTCACTTCCAGTGTGTAGTTCTAATTCATTCTTCATATCTGTATTCCACTGTATGAATTCTGTATATTATTCCATTGTGTGTATTTACATACAGAGTACTGAGTGAAATTTGTTTTTATTTTATTTTATTCCAGGTATTTTTAATTGTAGATAATTAACATTGATTAACATTTGGTTATCTTAAGTTTTTGATCAGTTTTTTTTTTTTTTTTGTAATTGTAGATGATGCTTACCTGAATAGACCTCTGAATAAATTTTAAAATCAGATTGAAATGAGCTACATACAGTCAGGTGCTACTGAACTTAGTTTGAAAGATGTGGTTTGGTTGTGGCAAGTCTCTGCAGAAGCAATTTGATGCAGAATATTTTACAGATGCACACAGTATCTAAGAGCCCTGCATGTCTCCAAAAATTATCATAGTAAATGAAGATAATTTGGAGTAAGGAAGAGAGGAAAACAACTTTGGTATTTCCCACAAAGCAGAATAGTTGCTTTAGGACGAGAAGCTATTGGAAACTACAATTCCTGCAAGTGTGACTCAGCCTCAATGCAGATATGACAAAAAGCAAAGCCTTTTCCTAAACTGGCTGGAATGAACACCCATGTGGTTAATGAAATTCCTGGAGAAGAGGGTGAGAAACACTCCCTGCATGCAGCAGAAGGTACCAGGCAAGAAAATTCCAAGTATAAGGGAATGCATAAGAGGCTTCAGAACTTCAATTGTTTTCCTCTTTCAATGAAGGAAGGTATAACATTACAGATAGTAATTGGCACCTGTAACAATGACTTCACTGTAAAGACATTGCTTTGTTCTGCAGAACACCTTGAAATGTTTGTTTGGACATTGGGCAGCAGTGGATATTAACTAAAGCAAACAGAAGGAAGGGGATGGAGGATTTGAAAGGGTACAGAAGGTAAAGAGCCTTGGGGCTATGCAGAAGGTCAAAGGAGAGAGTGAAAGCTGGAGTAGAAAAGAAATTGAAAACAAAACTGTAAGCAGACATCTTTAGATCATGTGATGTCAACTCCCTCCCCCCACCTTCCCATGTACATTCTTCATAAGTCTGCATGGCCCTCACAGTTTTCACAGGAAGGGTCTTGAGAAGGAACACAGGCGTGATCTATCTACATCTCTGTCCCCGTAACAATACAAATCACACAGGAGGATGGAGAACAAAGCCTAGGGGACCATGAAATAATAGATTTCTGAAATGTGAAGATGAGTAATTCCTCATGCCTTGGAATTGGGGGTTTACAGAAAGCCTACCTCCATTTCTTTGGACAAGACATCCTCAGTTGACATCTTAATCATATTAATCTACAGCCTTTTAGAAGTGCTGATTACTACTTTAGCTACATAAGTGATTTACTATTCATTTTTCTTGTAAAAATAAAATCCAAACAGAAATTAAAAATACATAAAGTTCCTCATCAAAACTAGTCCATCTTTCTCCCTTCTCAGTATCAGGCCCAGAGCAATTCACTGGTGTATATTTGATCGTTTTCCTTCCCTTCTCATACATATATTCTGCACACATTTGAATATCTATGAAAAGCTTTTATTTGTCTGATGCAGTCTCTCCAAAAGATTACAAATGCAAAGCTCTGTTCTTTCTGTATGAGGAGGTTGTCTGAGTCAAAGAGAGCAGCCTTCTTATGAATGGTGACCCTAAACTGGACTCCTGCATGTATCCTCAGAGGTTTGGTTTCTTCCCATATTCTGAATACAGTAATTTTTGTTATTGCCACTTAATGGACTATTGCCAAAAGCAAGCCATTTCTAATAGAATGATTGGGAAAGAAGGCAAAAAGAGAAAGGAATTTTCCACTCCTTCCTCCCTTTGGGTGAAATTCTATTTATAAGCATCACTGTGGGGAGTGCAGTGACTCCTAATCTCTCTTGAGGCTGCTGTCTACATTCTCAGAAAATTCCTTAGGGAATTTTTCACTGCCTCTTTTTCCCTGTTTGAACTCAGGACTATCATAAGGAAGACTGATTTCTTCAATGATGATGATTTAGAATAGCTTAACCAAAACTTTTGCCTGTTATTTATTTTCTGTGTTTGCATATATACATAAATCCAAAACATTCTTCTTTTCAGTTTATAAAATAAAAATGCTATTTGAAAATATTGTTTCCGGGTTTAGTAATCAGTGTTTGATTTGTATTTTTTTGGCCATGAAATAACTAACTGTGCTTCTTACAATTGATAATATATCAGATTTAAGGAAATATGGCCCTATCATAGCTAGGGAAAAGGCATGTGAGCCAGTTTCATATAATAAGATATACCTGTGGGAGACTTTGTGTCAGATCCAACCTGTGTGGATAAGCAAGATTCTGTTTCGGTCGGTGGCTTGAGTGGGAGCTGAGAGGACATTGTTCTGGGGTTGGCTGTGGCTGCTGGTGGTGTTGGTTGTGCACAGTGGCTCAGGAAGTGTCCTGGAACCTCAGTTCTCATGTTTCTTCTGCAATCCAAGGATTCTGTCAGCTACCTAACATTCTGAAACAAATTCCTTTTATGGAAAGCCCAAGTTGATTTTGTTGTTTGCAACTAAGAATGTTAACCAACATGCCCTATAATAAAACTGTTGGAGAAAGGATAAGGAATTCACAGATAATTCCAGGCCTTGATGATATTCCTTTAGGGAATAAAAAAGAATTTTTAATCCCATCTTGCACTGCTCATGAAGTAAATTCCAAATGATTAAATATCTAAAGGTATATAAGAAGATTAATGGAACTATATTGATAATAACTGGCATTTGTGAACAGTACAGACAATGGTGAATATATTTTATGGAAATATCAATGAACACAATCTGGTTTATTTAAATAATATGTATTTTTAAAAAATTCAATATGCAGCTCTTTGTAACAAATAATTCTGCCCCTAAGAATCCTGCAGGCATATATTATATAACTGCAAAAATTTCAATATATAAGCATTTATGACAGTATGGTTTGTTCTAGAAAATGGGAAATGAATCAATGTATATAAACTACAGCAGGGAAATTGTTACATAAATAATGGTATGTCCACATAATAAAATATTCTGTAGAAATGACAGAGAATCAAATAGATCTCTTATGTTATAAGCTTGTGGTCAAACATGATATGTTCCATTAAATATATGTCAGGATTTGTATATATTGAGAATTTTTTTAATATACTAATATCTTGGGAGATGCCCCATTTTGATCACCTCTGGTAAAGGAGAGACTGGTAGGAAGGAGATGAAGGTTTCTAACATTTCATTCTCCAATGTTGAGACTTATTACAATGAACATTACTGCTTCATAATCTAAAAAGCAATAAACTTGAAAACTAGAAGCAACCTCTTTCAAGTTAATGTAAATTAGGTTTTTTTTTCTTCCAATACTGGGGCTTAAACCTAAGGGTGCTTTAACATAAAGCTATATCCAAAACCCTTTTTATTATTCATTTTAAGACAGTATCTTGCTAGATTGCTGAACCTGAGTTCATTCTTGCAATCCTCTTGCCTAATCCTCCTGAGCGGATGGGATTACAGGTGAACACCACCTATAATATGAATATTTTTGAATCAGAACAAGTCTTTGTCATGAGGCTTCATGCTATAGATATACTAGAAGATATTTAAATATCTTCTGTTAAAGCAGTAGTCAATAATATTATAGAACCAACTCAGAAGAGTAAACATATATAGGAAAAGCTGGATTTCATTTTGACATTGAGAAATCTGAGGCAGTTAAAATTGACAATTATCTCAGAACAAATCAAGAAATTTTGAAGCAAGGAAGTTGTTTTGACTGATTCATTTTAAGTTATTAAAAAAGTGCCTGACAAAAGCTTCTGGCTGACTTTCAAAAAAGCTGTTTGACTTCTAGAAAATGCTAAAGTCAATTAAGTTAGAAACAAATGCATATATTCAACTAAATAAGAAGTGCAAAAATACCCTGTGTTCTTTACTGTGCTTTAAAGTTTTCTGAACAATTTTAAATATCTAAATATACAAAATAAAATTAAAAGAAATATGTTGATAATATCTATGCTAAAGTGGTTCAAAGCATCCTGTGAAAGATATTATGTTCCTGTGATGCTAAATATATATACTTTTCAATAACCAAAGTAAGTTAATAGAATTTTTATGCTTTAAATGTGAAGAAAATATACACTTTGTAATACTTAACAAGGAAACAGTGTATAATAATATGAAAAAGTCATGTTGTTGGTCAGAAAATAAAACATTTGTGTGTGTTTATAGTAATGACTTCTAACTGCATCTCCCCTCACCCCTTCCCTTACCCCACCCCCAAATATGCTGCTATTAAAAATGTCGGTGATTGGTCCAACAGTGGCATCTTAAGGTAAGTCCTTCTCCTGGCAGGTCACTGAGCTGGTCTTTGTTGCTAATTTCACATGACATAGTTTTAATGTTGCCTCCCACTTACACACTTCCAAAATATTAATCCATTTCCTTTCTACAGAACCTTGTATTGTAATTCTGTATACAAAAACAGAAAGTTTTATTGATCTTTATATTCCCCAAGGGAATATCCCAGTACCTTGACCAGAATGCTTGCTCAATAAACAATTTATGTAGAAAGGATTGACAATTAGTGTGTAGCTTCACTGAAGTTATTTTATCATCTTGACTCTAAAACAATATTGTAATCGGTTTATTTAATGTCTAACAAGTGAACATTCCTGCTTCCATAGAAACCTAGGCTTTTGGTTAATGTGACATGTTAGTGAAAATACAAATCTTTCTTTCTCTAGGAATGCAATAAATTTTATTTAAATGTAGAGATGTAATATTATATACCTGGTGTAAATTTGAGTTTACACATTAGCACTAATGTATATGAATTGGACCTTAGGACATTTTAATAGAAACCAGGAGAAATAAGCTTCTTATTATCTTATCTTCTTTTCTAATTTTGCATTATAAAAATTTCCAACATACCAGAAATCACATTAATCATTTTAGATAAATAATATTTGGGGAGAATTAAGTTTCCTCTTTAATTTTTATCAAATTAAGCATTAAATAATATTGGTAAAATACAAATTTTGTCAGTTCCAAATATATTCATATATTTACTTTAAATTCATTTCATCCTATAATTCCAAATTATTTTGTTCAAGTTAGTGTAGATTTCTTCATGATTCCCTAAATATTATTCTCCAAGTTCCTTGAATATTTAGTAAAAGAATATGGAACTGAAGTCATGTGTTTGTCATTTCATTTGTATCTATATTTTTCTAGAATAAACTCATTCCTAACGATAGATTAAAAATAAAGATGGATAAAAATATCTCTTATATTTCAGTAATGATTTCCCATGCACAATATCTATGGGAATTAAAGAGAATATAACAACCAGAACAGATTGCTACCAAAGAATAAGATTAATCATTATGAGAGAAGATGTCCTGTCCCCCTAACAAGGAATCATGATGTAATGTTTACGATTTCATCCTTGCTAGGTAGGATCCTTATTCTCAAGTAGCTGCGATTGTAATTATGACTTTTCCATGCCACAGAGTGAGAAAATAGTGTTGTACTTAACACTGGTGTTGCTAAGAAAGAAAGAATACACCAAAGTGACTTGGGAGTATAATGTTGTGACTGGATACTGACAGGCTAAAGGGGGAAAAAATACAAAGCACTGTGCTCAAATTGGTAAATTTGTTTCTCACAGGGGTACATGCCAGCAATTCTGAAACTATTTTGCCTATGCACTAGGATTGAACAAATAAGTAAATATATTTTAAATTCTGAGAGTCTGGTTTCTCACTGTTAGAGAATAGTGAAAAATTCACCAATGTAGTTAAAAAACGGAAATGTCAGAATGAAACCAGTGGAGGTAGACTGAAGTTGGAAATATTGGGTTAATTTAGGTTTATTCTCATACATAGCTTAATCAATGTATGTTATATAGTTTATTTATCTTTATATGTTTGTATATTAAGATATACAAATTATCATATATTAAAATAAGATATTCTTATATATATAAGATAGATACATAACTAACTACAGGTGCATGGACATAGAAAGGCTATCATTCTTACATGCATTTCTTAGCTTTCTCTATTAAGAGAGTCTAGTGCAATGTCATAGCAGTAGCAAGAGCATACTTACTATCCAGATATTGGTTTCTAAATATCATCCAGTAAAAGGAGCCAAGGCTCCATTCCTAGGTTTGGGGCTAAAAAATAAAGATGATCATGGAACATCTTATGTTAATGTTTTGTAATTTAAAAAAGGAGAGATTGTCACAAGGACATAAGAGCCAACTAAAGAGCTCCAACTAATCTAGTAAATGACAATCATATTAGATTATAACCCAAAGAATAAAATAAATACCCATGAGTTCATAAAGATATGAACAAGTGCGTGAATTAATAAATTTTAAAATGAAAATAAAGAAATTATAAATTAGAGCCACTCTTGCTTACAGAATGGTAATTCATATCTGTAGAAGGAATAAAGGAATTTTAAAAAGCACCCCTAATATTCCACAGTCATAACTGCTGCAAGGAGGATTCACTAATGAATGCTAAAATTCATGGACAAAGCCTGGTGGAGAAACAAAATACTTGCATAGTCTCATAATATATCTTAATTCCTTTGAGGGTTTTAACATATGAATTCAGGTTGGTTTAGATTTTTCCCACCAGGAAATGGAACTTAATTTCACTTCTCTTGAAAGTGGGCTGGATTTAGGGTGACCTTGTTAGTGACTAGAGTTTATAAAGGTAAAAATAGTCACCTTATTGTGGAGGGACCTGGCAGGCATCCCTTAACCAAGTGACCAAGATTAATATCACCAGCCATAAGATATATTCATACATATCACTTAACTGTGATCTAATGCACTAAATGCACCTTGCCCCTGTATGTTTTTCCCCAGAATTCATATCCTCAATTTAATAATGTTAAACATTAGATAGAATATCTATTCCACCAAATACTTAATAACTGTTCTTCAATGTGTCAAGGTCATAAAACAGAAGGAAAAACTGAGGAACTGTCATAAATTAGACTAAGGAGACATAACAACTAAATGCAATGTGGTACCCCAGACTGAGCCCTGGAACAGAAAAAAGACATTAATGGGAAAAAATGGGGAACTTTGAATAAACTCTTTAGTTTAGTTAGTAGAATCACATGCATATTAAATTCATAGCTTTGATCTATATATCAAGGTTATGTAAGAAGTTAACCTAAGAAAAGGCAATTGAAGAGAAAATGGTACTCTATACTATTGTAATTTTTCTATAAGTCTAAAATTATTTCTAAACAAAAGTTAAAATAAAATCCAAAAATAAATATAAAATATGCTTTTCCATAGGTTGCTCTTCATGGTATTTTTTTACAACAAGAATCAACACTAATAATCATTAGCAGTTGAATGAATAAATATATCACTATATTATATAGTATAACATTATTCACCAATGAAAAATCACTTCAACATGAATCAGTGTTATAAAAATTATGCTTAGTGAATGAGACAATAACCCAAAGGTAATTATTGATCAATATCATTCATATGACATTTTAAAATAAGTAAAATTAATTCTATCATGACAAAGTACAGAAGTGGTTGCTTGGAGCTTGTGGTACTGGGGTGGGGAAAGGCTATTGACTAGGAAAAGGCATAAAGTAAATTTTTATAGGTTATTAATATGTTACATATTTTGAGATAAACTCCATGGATGATTGGTTTGTTAAAGCCTCCTAAACTACTCTTAAAATGAGTTCATTTTATTGTATTTTAATTATGTATCAATAAAGTATATTTAAAATTCAGAAAATATGATAATCTAGAGATTTAGTTATACCTGCTTTATTAAGTTCCATGGTGGGTGTAAGTTGGCCATGATTCTATTATAAATGGACTCCAGTGACTGCTTTTTTCATATTTGGCATGACCCTGAACTATTTTCTGAGTGAAAATCCCCTGCCACCTCAGAACTGAGAGAGCATGGCTAACTGACCAGAAAAACATTCTGATTGGCTTCTCCAGTTTCACAGAACATTTCAATCTTTCTCTCCGACCTGGCAAATTTTCAACACCAGCAGATCTGGTGGGTAGCAGGAAAAAAAAAAAAAAAAAAACATCTTACCAAATTAAAACCACATATTGTTGCTAATTCTTATTAAAATTTTGACTGATAATTATATTTGGAGCATTGCCAGAGTAATAAAAAGTGATTCTGTTTATCCAAAAGTATAAATCCTTTGGTTCTCCTGAATTTGCTTTTAACAAACTGTACTTTGATAACAGAACATCAGATTGGGCTGTGGAAGTTATTAGAAAGAACACATTATTTCACTACCTATTCAACTTTTTAAAACAGCTGCACTTGTGGCATGTTAAATTTGAGATAGCTGTGAGAAATCCAAGTGGGTATGTCAAGTAGGAAATGGAATATTCAAGTCTCAAGAGGTATTTCATGTTAACCTGGGAATAATAGGAAACATTTACAATCAGAAAGACACGGACACTGGCCAATCAGAAAGGACATCCCAAAAAGTGTTGAAGCACTTGAAGCTTTCCTGACCCTGACGGTGAAGATGAGCAGAAATTTCTAATATGATCCAGAGCATAAAGGGATGGAGAGAATGCACTCAGGGTAACAGCTGATACCCATCCTTGGGGAAACATTTCAATATTTTAGTATCCAGGATGCTAAATACTGGCTGAATATCAATCCTGAATGCAATTGAAAAACATTCATTGTTTTATCATTCCATACCTTATTTATGAAGAACTCAGGGAGATTTCAAAACAATGAAATGTTATACAGAGTTCTAGAGATTGGACTCTTTAAAAATGTATCTTATGACTTTGTCTATTTTTTGCCATTGTGGTATGTGCACTTGATCCCATTTCTCACCATGTCTTCTCACAAAACTTTCAGGATCAAGTGATTCCTGGCCAAGAAACAAAAGCAAAATTGTCCCATTCTCCAATGGGATTGAATGAAAACTGGTAACAAAATCAAGTACAACTCCCAAAGGAGGTATTGGAGGGGAACCAGGTTGAGTCTATAAGGAATTACTCATGAGATGACTCACATGTTTATGCTGTATCAAGTCATGATCTTCTTATCATGTCAAGATGAAAATGTCACCATTGTCTAGACAGTTGGACATATTTAATCGGGATCAGATCTTCTTTTATTTAATCAGATAGCTATGAAGGTGCTTTAGTACTGGTTTTGGCTGGTTCAGTAATAAATATGTAGAATTTTTGAACTGTAAAAAAAATTAAATACAAATAAAAATGCATGCCAGGAATATTTTTGAATATTTTCAAAAATCTTTCCCTCTCTTGCTATTTTCATCCAACTTTAGCCATTGTAATGCATATTTAAAATAAGAGAACATATTCCTGCATTTGGCTGTATATTATTTGCATTCTAATTTCTTATTTATCTTTTGAATAGTTTCCCATTGCTTTATTTATATCCTGTTGTATCAATTTTTTAAAGAAGTCTCAAACATTTTTATATTTAATATGTTTTTCTACTAAAGGCATGCATACACTCATAGAGATACACAAAAAGGGTAGGTTAATTTTACTTAGTTGGAGTAAAGTGACATTATTTGAACTGTGTATTGAAAGACAAAGGTGTTTACTTGGTTGATATGAGAACAATGACATTCCAGAGTAATGTCACAGCATGTTCTAAGACACACATTTTTGAAACATTCATTGCATATTTTGATATAGTTCATTTTTCTAGCAGAAGAAATAGGGAGAGGAAAGATTTTCAGAGATAAACAGAGATCACTCAAAAAATCAAGGCAATGAGCTCAGACTATTTCCAATATGCAACCAAAATATAATGAATAATTTTAATCACAGGAGAAATTTGAAGTGATTTGCAATTCACAAAGCCTTACTCTGGAAGCAATATATAAAATAACTTTGAAGATGGTAAATTTGACACTCAAGGATACAAATTGAACGGCTATTAAAATATTCTAAGCCAAATGGGAAAAGAAGTATGTTCTAGGCACAGTGCTAAGATTTTATATATACACATTGTTTATCACTCTGTTCTAATCTCACCACTCTCTTCATACTCCATAAAAATACCCCTATAGCTGTACTATCTCTGACCTTTTCTACAGTGGTCCACCTGTCTTCTCATCTTGCTTGCTCAAACATTTCTCACTCCCCAAAACTGGGTCCAAGTATCACCATCTGTAGAAAGTCTGCTCTAACTATTGGAGCCATCCTGAGTCATTCTCATCTCTAAATTTTGAGATGCTACTGAATCCACAAAGCAATATTAAGCAACCCAATGGTGATTAATGTATTTATTTCATCTCCACCAGGAAAGCATAAACATTTGAATAGAAAGATCATATATAATTATTTCTTACAAGCTCTGTCTATACCTTCCTCACAGTGTTTAGCATTAAGAATACATTGGAAAATTCATTTCCTTTGATCTGTTTTAAATAATTGAATTCCTAATGACTAATGTCAATTGCTAGTAAAAGACTATTAATAACTAACTTTAAGCAGAGCATGGTGGCACATGTCTGTAATCCCAGTAGCTCGCTCGGGAGGCTAAGGCAGAAAAATTGAGAATTCAAAGCCAGCCTCAGCAAAAGTGAGGCACTAAGCAACTCAGTGAGACCCTATCTCTATAATAAAATACAAAAACAAAAACAAACAAAAAAAAAGGCTGGGGATGTAGCTCAGTGATTGAGTGCCCCTGAGTTCAACCCTCTTATCAAAAAAAAAAAAAAAAAAAAGACTAACTTTAATAAGGTAGTAGTTCATTTCTCTGCATTGAAAAAAAAAAAAGTTGAGATAAGGCCACCATGGTAGAGGTGGAGGACCCAGTTATTGAGGACCCAATAGTCTACCTCCTGGGTTCCCAGCCTTAGCAGTTGGCTAACATCCTGGACGCTGAGGAATGAAAATTATTAAGGAAGAAAGTTTGAGTGGACATGAGATAGGCTTTTCAGGCTCTGCCACATGTTCACAGCATTCTCTCTATTTTATTTTACCTTCTTATTCATTTTTGTCCTAGTATGTGCGTGTGTGGTGCTGGGGACTGAACCCACGTGCTCATGTAGGTTAAGCAGGCACTCTACCACTGAGCTGCATCTCCAGCAAGGATTTTAATATAAGTTTTCTTTTATTTAACTCAAAGAGCATTGAGCTGAGAGTCATGTGCTCTAGAATCTCTGAATCCATAGCCCAGCACTCACTGTGAACGTGGGCAAGTTATTCTTCCATGCTATACCTCAATTTCCCTATCTGTAAAATGGTGATATTAACACCTATTCTATGGATGATTTCAGTGATTAATTAATTAATTAGTTAATAATATTTAACTAATAGTATTTGTAATTTTTGCCACAATGTTCTGTGAGGATAAGTCTAATTGCCATTTGGATGGCAAGATCCGAATTTGGCTCTTCTAATCTTAAACTCAGTATTCTTTCCACATAACCAATGATTTCTTGGGTACAAAGACCAAAGTGCAAAAAAAAAAAAAAGAACAGCAAGAAAAGAAAGACAGTAAAACCCAAACATGATCTTCATTCTTTTGCAGACCGTATGTTGTATCAGTGGTCCGCACCTTTAAATATTTAAGAAAGCTTCACATAACCTCTGGATCTTGAATGTCTATGAGAAAGAAGAACCTCAATGCATCATGTAAAACATCATTCATCAAGATGAGATCAGCTGTGTATTTTAAACTGCATTACAAGCATTTTAATAGAGAAGGGGATTTGTTGTTGTTGACTAGACCAAATTTCAAAGCTTCAGGTGATTTTTACATGTCAATCCTAAAAAGTGGTTTTCATTTTACAGAGCTGCAATACTCTCTGTTCCTTCTCAAAGGGACCTGGAATCACCAGGTGGTTAGATTTCTCCTTATCTGATGGGACTCTTCTCAGGAATCCTCACTTCAGCACCTGCCATCTGAGGCAACTCAGCTCAGCTCTTTGACACACAGCCCAGGAATGAGACCATCCCCTGGGACTGAAGCTGGACGTTCTGTTGACAATGTCATCACAGACTCAGGCTGCCCAGCTTTGGCTTTATGTTGGCCACAAGCCATGGCTAGCACAGGTTTCTTGCACTGGGATGGTTGAGACATCTCTTGTATCAGAACGATGATCCATATGTAAAACACACATTTTTGCAATTTGTCTAGCTTCACCTCTACCACTCTGTGGAGTCATTGCACCCACCACAGTGTTATGTTTGATTTTTCTTGTAAGTGAAACATCACCTATCTTGGTTCATTGTGAAGACAAAGCAATTACAAAGTAATCAAAATCTTTAGCCCAGCCAGTTGTGGTGGTGCACACTTGTGATCCCAATGGCTTGGAAGGCTGAGGCAGGAGGATCATAAGTTTGAGGCAAGCTTCAGAAACTTAGTGAGGCCCTAAGAAAAATAGTGAGACCCCATCTCTAAATAAAAAATGAAAAGGGAGAAGTATGTGGATCAATGGTAAAGCACCTCTGGGTTCAATCCCTAGCACCAAAAATAAAAGCCAAACAAACAAACAAACAAAAACTACTAAAGAATAGCCCACATGTTTTAAGAAGAAAAGAGGTTAATCAGTGTAGCATTATAGCATTTGTCAGAGGAGATTATTGATCCTCCTGACGTGGGGCATAGTCATCTAACAAGTGCCGCCACAAACAGGCTAACACATCTAAAACCACCCATTTTGTTTGAAAACCAGGGCAAGACACGCCATTATTTTATAGTCCTTTATTCCTTTCTAAGTCACAAAGATGATGAAAATTTACACATCACTCTTTTAATAAAATTTATTTCTAAATGATATGGCTGGTGATAAAATAACATACAGAACCAAAAAAGCCATCATTGAGCAAACTATGTTCCTATGGAAGGGCTTCTGGATTTTCTCAATGTTGTAAGAGTATTATTTGTCAAATTGGAGGATGAAAGAAGGTGAAATGGCTGCACGTGGCTTTCCCTGCTCAGGCAAATGACAAAAGGTCAGAATGCCCTGTGCTCCTTCAGGTGCCCATCAGTTTGGACCTCTCTTGCCCAAGTTCATACACACACGAATTAGCAGCCCTACATTTAGGGTCTATGTATTCAGTTTCGTTCATCCCATACTTATCCACCCACTGCATAGCTTGTTAGACTCATGAAGCTATGAACCACAGAAAAGGGGAGAGTATTGGGGTTTCCTGTGGCTTGGGTCCCAAGAGCTGTGAGAATAACAGGAATATTAAATTAATTTGAATAGCAAATGAGAAGAGGCTTATTGTTATGGAGCCATATGCCCAGTGTTTGGTAGTAGTATGTAGTTTAAGAAAACACAACCAATGAATTAAAAACTCTGGACAAGAACTCAGGGAGTAAGGACTTGAATTGCAACATATCCACTTGCTCCTGTGTAAAAGATGTTGACCAACTGTCACGACACGTGACTAAACCAGTCAGGGTCACTCCAGGTGGCTGGGCTGGCATGAAATAATGACACACAGAGAAATACTTTTTCTTTGGGTTCTCTGACAGCCCCTCTGACCCAGTTCCCACAAAGGAGGCAAGGCAGGCAAGAAAGAGAGGGAGAACGCCTTGAACCTGGGTTTTATTAATGGAGGGAGGTAATCCACTGGAACATTCTATCCAAGAAAGGGCAAAAGGTAGGATTACAATAAACAGGTGGATGTAATTCAACCCATCGTGTGACACTCACTCCCAGAGCTGCCCCTTTCTTATCTGAGCGGAGGTAAAGTCCACTTGCATTGCAGGGTGCAGTACCAGTCCAGTACCTCTTTACTCAGGACTGAAAAGTATCCAGGGCAGCCCCCAACAACCAATCATTTATTTTGATGACAAAAAGATGTTAGTCTCATCTAATAGTTCATTTTCACTTTCATTTCTTTCTTATGAAAGGAATTCTGCAGAGCTTACAGGAATCTTCCTGTCTTTCTGCAGAACATAACACTCAATGCCTATAAATGGTAGGCTTCCCCCTAGGAGGCCTGTGCGTGCTTACCAGGTACCCACTGATCAGTACTCTGTGTGGCTGGATCTCAGTATTGAACATTTTGAATTAATCATTCTATTATTTGATGGAAACATGTATGTAAAAATAGGGTTGTTTCTATGAAAACTCATTGAGTGCTTTGGAAAGACTCCATAAATGTCAATCTATTAAAAACTTTATTTGAATTGAATATATCAAAGAAACTTAAAATTTGAGAAAAAATAAAATACATAAAATAAATGGGTACCCTACTGACTTCATAACTATTTTTAAATTCTTGCTCTACTTTAAGTAAACTGAACCTAGAAAGTAAGTACACTGAATTTTAGATGTACATTAGCAAGAGGATAAAATTCAAAGCAGGAATGCAGAAAAAAAGACCTTGGCACAATATCTAAATATTAAACAGTTGATGCTTGTTCTATAAGCTATTTAAGTAAAAATACATTCAGCATGTATTACTCTTATGCTTTCTAAATAAAAAGCTTCTCATTATAATTGTTTTGACTAACCAATTATGTCAGAAAGCAAGGCTTCATCTTGAATATATTTGAGAAAATTTTACAAGTTATAAATACAGAAATGTAAATACATAAAATATACATAGATATGTACGTATCTATTGTCTGTATTACCGATATTTCATAGTTGGTAAATATTGAATTCATCAAGAACCAATGAAGAATTGATTGGTACAGGGGGCTGGGGATATAGCTTAGTTAGTAGAGTGCTTGCCTCACATGTATAAGGCCCTGGGGTCAATCCCCATCACCTCAAAAAAAAAAAAAAAAAAAAAAAAACAATTGATATGGTGTGGCCATGAAGATATATATCATGGCTTCAAAGGACAGGGCACAAAATTTCAGTGCTCATAAACTGGAAATGTGTCTCAAACCCTTCCTTCACCTCAAAAGCATTACCAGAAATAATTAACTTCTCTCTTCTTTTTCTCTCTTTTATATTTATATATATATATATATATATATATATATATATATATATATATATATGTTTATATAAGTATATACATATATTTAGTGTCTGTGTATTATACACATGTGTAAAATATTTGGATATATGTACACATGATTTTGTACATATACACTCTATACACTCATGCACATGTGACAAATCCACATATACATGTATAACACTCTTGTGCCTATAAATACATTCACATATGTCTGCAGAATACTGAACATGCCACTCCCCCTTTAATCTTATTCCTACAGGAATTATAGTTTCCAGCCAACAATGTAGAGTTCTGAAACAAATTACCTTAAAAAGAAATTTCACACCTAGCTTGCATCTCTTTATAGAGTTCTATGGCAGCAGGTTCTCAAACATCTCTCCTGACATTTGGAAAGCCTCACTGCTGAACTTAGACAATAGAACTTAACACCTGAACAACATGCCCTACATTTTCAGAACACTATGAATGTACTAATTAACCTACAAAATACCCATGCAAAGTGAATAATTACAATTTTCACAGCTTTTTGAAAATGAGACAGCTGAGACTCAGTTAAAGTATCTAGTGGCACAGGTTATTAAGGAAACTTATTTTAACACTATTGTTCACAGAAGGAGGACTACACAGGAAAGATGAAATGTTTGTGCAAACACTAATTATTGTTCACTAATTATATGCCTTTCAGATGAAGAAGAAATAGTTTCTGCCCTTAATGTGATTTCAGTAGAATGTGTTGTGGTTGGAGAGAGATATATTGGAAGCACAGAAACAACTAACTGCTGTTTATGGGAAGTGGGAAGGAATGTGTTCTTTAAACAACTGTGATGGAGCATTTTGAATAACAGGATTTCACTCAGTGGAGAGGGGGATGCTCCTATGGGAGCATTGTGACATACCGAGGTGTTTACATGTGAAATGCATTACTTAGCTAAGTAAAGTTATACTATTGCAGTAGACCTAATCGTCTCAGTAGAAAATTGTAGAAGATATTCATCACTTGGTGAAAAGCTTGAAATCCATGTTATAAAACTTTAAGCTATTTTAGGGTCCCAGGAAGCACTGAAGGAGTTTACACAGAGGAGTGAATGACATGATCCCATTCATGGCCAAATGGACTAAGTAGAAATGTTGAAATTGCACGATTCGGTATTTTATCTGAAGATATTCTCATCTAAAGTGAGAGTATTGCCTGCCTCTTAACCTGGATTCTAGAGTCAAATAAAATTTACAGAATCTATTTTCTTCTCTCCCAAATGAAACCCAGATTAAGACGGATTGCCCAGTGTATCTACAGGGAAAGCTACTTCGCCACAGCATGAGAGTCCTCACTGCGGAGAGAAAAGTGGAGGTCGAGTGTTTCAGGGAGGGTGTTCAACTGCTCCTAACTTCATGGCTCTGTAATAGCAACTAGAGAAGCCAGTAAATTACTTCACACATTTCTAAAAAACTTTTTCATTTTTGTTCAAAATAAACAATCTGCTTTCCAAGAAGATTAAAATATAATTTACATTTTGTCTTCTAAAGTAAAATGTTTGAAATAAATTCCCAATTCATGAACCTACAACCACAAAAAGGAATAGTTTTCAGAAATTGTCTCTGATCAGTGAACAGTGGGGTAATGACAGAGATGCATTCTAAGATGTGATGCTGGGTGATTTCATCTTTTCATGGACGTTAGAGAGCACACAAACTAAGATGGCGATTATGTCACTAAGGGGGAGTATGA
The DNA here is from genome assembly GCF_048772815.1 of Callospermophilus lateralis. Classification (NCBI taxonomy): domain Eukaryota; kingdom Metazoa; phylum Chordata; class Mammalia; order Rodentia; family Sciuridae; genus Callospermophilus; species Callospermophilus lateralis. The sequence continues at coordinate 26,485,870 of NC_135313.1, read as the reverse complement.
TACAGGACCACCATCACACAGGTATCTGTGGTTGACCAAAACACAACTCACAATTGTATACAAGCAAAGCACACATAATGGCAACCCCTGTTATGGTTTAGATATTAGGTATCTATTAAGTCATGATTGAAACAATGCAAGAAAATTTAGAAGTAGAATGATCAGGTGATGAGAGCCTTAAGCCAATCAGTGAATTAATCCTCTGATGGGATTAACTGAGTGGTAGCTGAAGGTGAGCAGGGTGTGGCTGGAGGAGGTGTGTTATCAGGAGCACGCCTTTGGGGTATGTATTTTGTCCCTGGCAAGTGGAGTCTCTTCTCTCTGCTTCCTGGTGCCATGTTCCCAGTTGCTTTCCTCTGCCACACATTTCCATCATGATGTTCTACAGCATCTATGCCCCGAGGAATGAAGCCGGCTGTCTATTGACTGAAACCTCTGAAATCATGAGCCCCCAAATAAACCTTTCCTCCTCTAAATTTGTTCTTGTTAAGTCTTTTAGTTGCAGCAACAAAAAACTGAATAAAACAACACCTATGTCAATAAACATTAACTTCAACATGAAGCCTGGTTAAAGAGATACCATTGGATTTTTTTATTGTTGTTGTTGTTGTTTTGTTTTATTTTGGTGCTGGGGATTGAACCCAGGGGCATTTAACCACTGAGGCACATCCAAAGCCCTTTTTGTTTTTCATTTTGAGACAGGGTCTCACTAAGTTGCATAGGGTGGGCCTCAACTTTCTATCTTCCTACCTCAGCCTCACAACTCACTGGGATTATAGACATGCACCACCATGCCTGACTACCTGTTGTTATTAATGGTTTAGTGCCCAAATCTTATGAATCATATGGAAAACTATTAAATCATAAATTAAAAGCTGAAAAATGTTTAAACATACAATTTTTTAACACTAAATGTGTTGTAACCCATTTCAGTTTGAAACATGATATAGAAATGTTTAGTTGTCATTATTTTTTCCTATCTTAGCTTATATGAGGGTTTAAGGATAAAGTCATGAAGTAATGTTTACCAATAATGGTAAGAGGAAGATGCATGGCTGACAAGCATCCTTTGTGTCTTCAAGTCATTTTAGATGTTTTCTCAAGGAGACTTCTTTTTTCTTCTAGAGTTGTCCATGGGAAAAAAATCCGTGCTCATTTTCCAATCTGTCTGACTTCTCAGAACATTTCCCCCCTTTACTGGATTCTACTCTTAGTCACCAAGGAGAGAACCAAAACAAAGGTTTCCGCCTTGCAGGAGGCCCTGTGGTGGGGTGCTGCAAACACATCAGTAGGCATGAGTGCTGCAAACACATGGGTAGGCATCTTGCTGGTGGTTGGCAGAGAGCAGCAGTGTGCACCCCAGGTCCTCCTGTCCACTCTCAGCCTTCTTGTACACGAGTTAAGACATGAGACTTAACCCAGCTGTGTCTCAGTTCCTTCCTCTGTAGAAAGTGAGAGAATTATAATTACTTACCTCTTCAAGATGTTATAACACTAATTAATGCCTCAAAACTGTGAATAAAAATCATGCTGCACAGATGCTAATTACTATTATTCAAAAAATAGCCATGAAGCCAGATGCAGCAGAAGAAGGTGGTGAACAGGTTTTCAACCTCCTTAATGAAGGCAAAATGACAAAGAGTAGAAAGAACAATAGAGAAAAATAAAGCAACCAACAAGGGCTTAACATGAAGGCATTGCATTAGCAGAGCTAAAGCAACCGGGTATATTGAAAATGATGGTGGAGGGTACATCTCATCACTGGAAATCACCAGAAAATTCAAGGGTCTAGCAGAATAGTTCATGGACAAGAAGATCTTTTTAATGCTACTTGAATCCTAGTGGAAGGAACAAATTTTTTGAGCAATATTACTATACATAATTTAAAATGAGAGTAATTTACTTAAAATTCATCATATGAGACTACCTGACACTGTCCTCTTATTATTATTTAGATACCTAAGTATTTAAAAATGTCAATACTAATTCCTAGGGATGGAGGAATGTGGTCAGATTAAAGAATTCCACAATTTTTCTTATCTGATACTTGTGTAATATATGATACCACAGCCCAAATATACTTAAAAAGGTGGGGTTTTTTTTGTTTTGTTTTGTTTTGTTGTTGTTTAACAGCATGGCTACTTTCTTATGATTTTTACCATAATACCCATATCCTTTGGCTTCTGCTTGTGTCTCACTTTTTGGTCACCCCTGGGGAAGCACGCAGAGAACATGTCCTCTATTCTCCCTGACAAACTTCTTGTAACATGACTTAGGAAATCATGTGAGATGATTATTCTAAGATTTCTAGCAGTAAAGAAATTTTAGCAGAAAGTCTAGGAATCCCAAGATCTTTTCCAGCCTAAGACTGCAGAGTTCCTAGGCATCCACATATTGCACATGATTTATTTCACTTTTTGTGCTTTCTCACACAACTTCTTCAGGATGTTGTGAGTGCTTTCAATGAGAGAAGCAGCTACTATAGTCCCACTCAGAGATGCTATCAAAGTGCACTTGAATTGTGTGTGAGTGAGCTACTGAAGAGGCGGCCCAATTGGAAGACTCCAAAGCTCTCCACCCGAGATCAAATCTGGAGAACCCTTGTTATCCTATGCATCCGAACTGTAGCTGACAGCCAGTTGTTTGTCTGAAGATCAGTTTCAACGTGAATTGAATTTGTGCTATATGCCAGGCATAGCCATGGTTGTTTTCACATTCCAGTTTCAAAAACATACGAGTAAGATAGGTATTTTTATCTCACTGTTTTTTGGGGTTTTTTTTCAACAAAGAAACTGAAGTTCAGAGAAGTTAACATCCTAAGATACTTCAGATGCCAAAGTAAGGCACCTTTGGCTTCCAGTCTAGTGATCTTTCATGTACACCCCATGGCTTCCTCTGATGTCATAATTATTTAAGTGTCTAAAGAGGCTCTATGAAAGATGAATGTGCCACTTCCTTATGGACCCCACCCCAGAGCCCAAGAATGTACCCAGACACACCCAAGCCCCAGGTATGGAGAAGCAAAAGTAGTAGTGGGCTCAAATAGCACTTAGAAAACAGAGCAGAAAGATGAGAAAATAAGCTAAAATATTCACCTCACCAAATCACTATGGTAGGAAGAACATGGGGCTTGTCCATTCTTAATTTATGAAGATTCTATTATATATTAACCCAATAAGTCTAGAGATGGCTTTGCAGTCAAGAGAGATTAAGTCCTTTCCCTCAAAGACGTTAACTACCCACAGGGAAGAGTCATGAAACAAACATTATTTACAAGCATAGGCATACTAAAATGAATTTAAACCTTTACTTACCGTAATATCCAGTATGTGTAAAACAAGCTTCTATTTTTCCCCAAGTCAGATCGGTTTTAATGTTAAAAAAAATTTAATTTCAAATTGTGTTCTATTTCCCCACATCCAAAATGAGATTGTGGGCAGCATTTCCCTGGATTTTCACAGTTCCCAGGATTTCCAATGCATTTTAAGACTCTGCATTGAAAGGCAGAGAGAGAGTCAGGGCTATAATTACCATGAAAGAATAGTAAACCTGATGCCAGGAAAATGGCCTAAGAAGATGAGTCAGGGATATGAAGGCCCTGGATGCCTCAAGGCACGCTGTCTCAATAACTCAGCTACACAGAGGTCTGGTGACAGGTCACTGCCAACACCAAGCAAGAACAAAGGGTCTCCTCCTGAGTTACAGGTGAAATGAATCTGCACATTGGTCTCTGACAACTGGACTTCAAAATACTGTGACTGTGAGTTCCCTTACCATTCTCTCAGCACTTTAACTTGAAAACTGTAACTGCATCTTAGCATGGAAGAGAAGTGTGGAACACTTGAGACTTGTTTGTTTGTGTATGTGTTGTAATTTCTAGAATATTCTCTTGATGATTTTTAAAAGATGTCTGGGATTAAGCTGTCTCTTCCTATACTGCAGAGCTGTATTATACACAGCACAGTGAGCTAAGCTATCAGATAATGGAGCAGAACAGCAACCTAATGAGATATGATAGAAACTCCTAACCCATTCCACACCCGACTGACCCCAGTAATGAGCCAATAAGGCCTGTAGCTCTGTGATGGGGGTTTATACAGTAGAACATTGAGGCAGAATGTTACAGAGGCACCCCAGGAGCTATCTACAGCAGGTATTGTGGTTCCTAATATTTTTAATAGGCCAAGTCAATCTGTAATCTGATTTCTATGTGGTACCCAGGGCTTTCCTTGCTTCCTTTCCTGAGTCACTTCTCCATTTCAGATTTCTTATATTAAAAAAAAAAATGAGTACTTCTTGTTAAGTGAGACATACAGGATTTACAACTCTGAGTTTTTAAAAGGAGGAAGTAGAATGTGTTAAAATAAAGCTTATTATAAAAACCTTTGCTAACCTCTCATCCTAACTCTGGAGTTCCTAGAACATACAGATGGTAGAATGATATTATTCAGAACTATTGCCTGCCCCATTTAGTTCTAAAATCCCTTGAATTCTTCAGCAATTTTTACTCATTTTCATCTCATGTGAAATCTAATAACCATATGAGAAATCTTAATGTTGGTTGTTTTGAACAGTTGGCCATGATGTCAAATTGGTTAAATTCAAAAAGCTAACTATCCCAGTTCAGCATGTACTTTACTTCTTAAGCCATAGAGGATATTGTACCTGATAGAGTCTAAGATATCCAAAGATATAGTAAATGTTATTTTCTGTGATAGCTCTCTCTACATGACGCTCTAGCAGAAGAGAAGGATGGATTGAAGTTCTTTCCAGAATCCTGGGCTCAGAGGGGCAGTCAGGTATTGACAGCATGATTTTTGGGAAATAGGAAGTCCCTTGTATCTTAGTTTCCATGTGGAGCTACCAAGATAGAGGTTCATGTGATCATCACATTGTGACTCCTCCAGATCTAAAGCTTCTAAATTTGCAATTTTGAAACTTAGGATTTGAGGTATCTGAGGGGATAATTAAACCCAAAGAATCACAAAGTCAAGTCTTCACCAGGAATTTTCAGCAGTGGAGAGGACTTTGAGAAGCTGCAGGTCACAAAAGAAGGATTAGGCCATGTGCAATTGGCTCTTCAAAAGGCAAAGACTTAAAGCAATGGGAGAAAGTGCAGAATAGGAAATTCTGATTAAGTTGGATCACAATGATGGAAAATAGACATTTTTTTTCTATTGTTTATGTAAGAAAAGAAGCACTTTTCCTTTTTTTATGGATTGAAAGAGGAAAGGGGAAAGGATACTTATGCCTGTAATCCCAGAGACCCGGGAGGCTGAGGCAGGAGGATCTCGAGTTCAAAGCCAGCCTCAGGAATTCAGTGAGACCCTGTCTCTAAATAAAATACAAAATAGGGCTCAGGCAGGATGTGGCTTAGTGGTCAAGTGCCCCTGAGTTTAATCCCCGGTACCTAAAAAAAAAAAAAAAAAAAAAAAAAAAAAAAAAAAAAAAAAAAAAGTAGAGAATGGGAGGTAGAGGGTAGAAGCCAAAAATATCTCTTCTTATATTACTGATTTTTGCTTACAACCGAACTTAGTGATATATTCCCCCCAAAGAATATCAAATAACAACTTTTTGATCATTTCACTTCATTAGTTCTCTAATAAGTCATCTGAAGATTTAGTTTGTTATTGTATATTTTTTAAAATAACAAAGTTACACACTTAGTAATAAAAAACAAAGAAATGGAAGTAAGGCAAAGGACAGTTCATAGACATATGAAGATAACCAGGGGAAAGACTAGGGAATGAAATATAGGAGTGGAGGGGAAGGCACGTGAGAATGAGTAAGAATTCATGCAAGAGAGTAAGAGACTGTGAAGCAGAGAACAGGAACTCAAAAGATCCATTTCCCAGACTCCCTTGAAGTTAGGTGTGAGCCACTTGACCACTCTAAGGCAATGAAATAGAATTGATGTGTTCATGGGCCTAGGCAGGTGAGAGCTGGTGTAACACTCGCCTCTTACAGGCTACATGCTCCTAGATTAGTGCTGTCGTTGCAGTAGAAATATGACACAAGTCACATCTGTAATTATACATTATCTTATAGCCTCATTAAAATAGATAAAATTAATTTGATAATATAATTTATTCAATCCAGTAGATACAAAATATTATCCTTTCAACATATAATCAATATAAAAGTAATTATTGAAATATTTTACATTTGTTTTTGCATTTCTAAGTCTGCTGAATCCAGTGTGTATTTGATACAGACAGTATGTTTTGAATTCAGACAAGAAACTGTTCAAGTTTTCAATAGCTGCATATGGGTAGCGGCTACTCTGCTGAGTAGCAAAGTTCTAGAATGTGTTGCTACAGGATGAAAGGGCTGCTCCATCTATATCAGACTGCCCGAGTGAGGCAATCTTTTGTTGCATTAAGCAAGCCACTGAGATTTCAGAGTTTGTTACTACAGCACAACACATAGTTACCCTGACTATACTACTTACAATTCAGGACCAAATGAAAGATTACCCCTTTTCATTTTAAGTTTGGAGAAACTGTAGCCAAACAAAAACAAAATTTTGGCCAAAAAATTAGGTGACTGTTTTTACCCAATGTTTGTGTTACTAAACAATGCCAGGCAATATATCACTGTCAGAAGAAACACATGTAACTGATAGAGTTGATTGTCCAGCCAATCATAGTCAGATGGGTGCCCCAAACTGAGTTCTAATACAAATCAATTTAGGAACCTCCTTTCCTGACTGATTACTGAAAACACATCTTGTTGAAAGTATATAATTCAGCCTGGCCCCAAGAGTTATTGTTTACTACCTCTTTCCAATCTTTCTCTTTCTTGTTTATTTACTCGTGCCCTTCCTCCTGGTCTCAGTTTTAGTTTTACAGGAGTCAAAAATGCCTTACTTCCAGGGGATGGGTGGTGGTGGGGAGAATGACAGAGTCTGACATAATGAAATGACAGAGATAGAAGTTGGGGGAGATTGGAGGTAATCTGAGGGGGTAGGGGCATTCACATTCTCTCAGCCTCACCTGTTTCTCAGCCAGATGTCCAGGGTGACCAGCTGTTGACTGCTATAGCTGAAGACCTGTGGAATGCTAAGGTACCAACTATGGACCACCTGATGACCTTTGGGTGCTGATTAGCCCCATCCACCTTCCCAACTACCAAAGGGGTATCCTTACATTGAGGAGAACTGAAGATTTGGCTCAAGATTCAAATGAACTTCTCTGACCTGTCTTTGACCCACATGAGAAATTCAGAAATGAATTGCCACTCCCAACAGGGACATGGGGAATGGTCCTGTCTTATTTGGAAATCCCATTCTAGCCATCCTCTTCCAAGCCCCCAATTCTACTGCTCCACAAACACCATTCAGAAAGTGTTCGAAAGTTCCCTAGTAAAAGACTCACCCAAAAAACTCATGCAGGGGGCTGGGGTTGTGGCTCAGCGGTAGAACACTCGCCTAGCACACGCGAGGCCCTGGGTTCGATCCTCAGCACCATATAAAAATAAATAAATAAAATAAAGGTATTGTGTCCAACTACAACTAAAAAACATATTTAAAACAAAACAAAACAAAAAACTCATGTAGGCCTCCGGGGATTCCCACTTGCGTAGGCAAATGAATCAAGTACCAGCTGCCATTACTAGGCCAGTGGACTGAAGGGGCACAACATTCCTCTCACTCACATCTCTCCAAATCTCTCTCACTCTCACTCTCATACTCTTTTGCTCCACCTCAGCAGTGAAAAGCAAAACCAGTTCTTCTAGTTCTTGTAATCTCTTCCCCCAAAGGGCTTTAATCTGACACCTAGCCAGGTCTCTGTTGAAATGGTAATCTCGTGTGTGTGTGTGTGTGTGTGTGTGTGTGTGTGTGTGACAACGCACCTGTGCATTTTTTATTTTTTCTATGTGCACAAGTGCTGGGAATATAAGAGTGGGGAGTGAGAAAAGAAATAAAATTCACTATACTGTCCTCCAGTTTATGGCCTCTGGTAAACACTTCACACCTCAGCATCTTCTCTGTAGATTCTATAGCCTTGCTACAGAGAAAGGAACTTCCACAGATACTCAAGGAAGGTGCACAATTGAGTTCTTGATGAAACCTTTTCTGCTTTGGCTTTGTAAATAGACTTGACCACAGCTTCCAGGAAATTGTATCTGATGTTTCAAGGCTAGATCTGGCTGTCAAGCATGCTGAGTCATAGCCACTGAGTCAGAGAGTGCTATGCTGGAAGGAAATTTGTCTAAGGTTAGCCAACATCTTTTCTTTGGGGTGAAGACAGCAGAGTTCCCTAGCAAATGATTCTGAGGAGATAAGAAAACTCCCATTTTTAAGGGGTTGTATTTCTTATTTTTCCTTTAAGATCCTGTTGTTATTGCCTCAAGGGTCAAATACAACTCGAAGCTCAACTACCTGGGAACTAGAAACTTATAGCTCAAATATTTTATATTAAAAAAAAAATAATGATGTAAGAAAGTAAAAGATAAAAGATGTAACATGAATAGTTTAATTGAGCTTCTATTGACTCAATAAATAATATAGCTAAGGGCCAGAATACTAAAGCTGGAGTCCTCAGAATCAGAAAAGAAAAATATCAGCTCCATTGCCCTCTTCTTCAGTGCTTTTAATCCTTAGATGTTCACAATGAGCAAGAGTCATAGAAATGGTGGCATAGATAATCAGAACCCATCGATTCCAAATTAATTGGAACCCATCAAGCTAAAAAGACTGGAAGGAAGTTCTGATTTGATAGAGCACAACAGGCAGAGGTAATATGATACGGAAACTGCCTAGGCACATGTAGAGCACAAGATTATAAAGGAATGTGAGCAATCGGGCCACTGAGTCACCACAGCAGAGTTTCAGTTTACTCACTTTTTAGCTCTATTTCCCTGGATAAGTCTCTTTGAGCTTCTATTATTTGTATGCCATTCAGAAATAATTAAATCCACCTTAAAGTATTGTGAATATTCTTAATAAACTATAGAATTATATGCAAATGCTAATATCATATCTGATAATGACACTGCCCATTTATTTACATCATCCTTTGTTAAGAAAGACAAAAGTGGGGGCTGGGCTTGTGACTCAGTGGTAGAGTACTTGCCTAGTACATGTAAGGCATTGTGTTCATGTATAACTAAAAATATATATATTAAAAAGAAAGATTAAAGTAACTAAAGTGATGAAATGTCATACATGAATTTCTATTTTCAGTTTTTATTATTAGATTTGTATTATTTTAGTAGTAATTTGGGGAGTGTTTATAGGGATATACATTAAAATTGCATTAATTTCTTTTAATACACACAAGTCGATCATTACCACCCATGTTATTCTCTCCAAAATGTTTCTTACCTTTTCCCAAACATAAATAAACAATGTTAAATTTTATGTTATGAATCCCTTTTTGTTCTCTATATCTTTTGTGTGTGCTTCTTTTAAGCCATGGACTGCTTGATTTTTAATATTTTACATTTTTATTACATTTATTCTTTTATGACTCACATTTTCTCTTAACATTAGTTTATGAGCATCATTCATACAGATACACGTAGAATATTCAGTAAAGTCTCCAGTAGTTTAGCCATTATTCCCAGGGCTGCCCAGAATGCTCTAGTACACACGCTCTCATGTGCATGTGAAATGATGCCTTGAGACTCTGCTCTGAGGAGTGAGAATACTGGGTCATAGATTATGTACCCTTTCAAATCCATTAGGAATTCTATTTTTTTTTCAAAATGATTACCATCAACAGTGCATAAGAGTTCACACTATTTCCTTTTTTGCTTGAACTTGGCACAATTAAATTTTGCAAGTCATTCTGCACTCATCCCTCCTTTCTGTCTTTCCTTTCTTCCTTCCTTCTCTTCCTTCCTCTTTTATATACTTTCTCCAGTGACATAGAAACTGAGAAATACTGTAACTAAATTTTCTAGGGTGGAAGGTAGAGGCAGGGGAATTGGTGGAGTGAGAGATGCTCTGCTGGCTTTTTAACAAAGCATTATTAGTTCAATCTCCATGGTGAAACTGTAGTCAGCTTGGCAATCTTTGCAGCATTATTTTTCCAAATTGCTTTAGCACCGTTGATTGCAGAGGAACATTTAAAAGGTGACCTCTTGAAACAGTCAGTGGTCAATGTCAAATGCTTTACTGGCAGAGTTGCTCTTTTGAGGAACTGCACCAACCATGTTTTGGAAGGTACACAAATAGATGAAATCTTTTACTAACCGACTGTAACCGCTGACTCCACTGTTTCCATGGCAACCCATCCTGAGCAAGGTATTCCAAAGATTCTTTATTTAAGAAATATCAAATTGCCCCAGGGAGTCACTAGTCATGTCGGGCCACCATATTCACAATAGCAAAGATTATCCCTTGCCTGTCGGAAAGGGATAATCCTTCCCTAGGTTTCATGACTTTCTTATACCTCTTGAGGGGAATAAAATTCTATCCCAAAGCTTTTTCTTCTTGAAGTTACTAAAGTATTCAGAGTACAAAGCAAGCAGAAATGGAAGCTGTTGAGTGGATCCATTCTGTCTCCAGTAGCTCTATTTATATGAGCTCTCTGAATATACCAAACACAAAGATTCAGAGGGTCTGTGTTTTAAACATCCTTTCATATTGCTTGATGTTGATGCTTTAGTCTGAAATTTTTCTTCTTTAAAATAAAAGGATTGAATTGGATTATCTCATCAGGTTATCAACTGAAAAGTGTAATGCCATTTCCTATCTGTCAAGAAGACTTCAATATAAACTGACTTCCTCACTCAGAAGATGATCAACAGAGCAAATAGAACCTAGTTCCCACTGCACTGTCATTTTTTTATTTTTTCACTACATTAATTTTTTATTTTGAAACAAACAAGACCATTTGGGATTTAGGAGAATCAGCTCTTTTCAGTGCAAACCACTGCATCTTCATGATCTCCTTTGGCAAATGAAAGAAAAATTAGAATGTACTAGCACAGCCTCTTACTTTGCACAGCAGGACATGACATTGAACTTCTCTGCTCATTTGTTTTTCATGTATCATGGACTTGTGCTCTGGCCTCACTATGAGAGATGCTCATGCTCAGTGGCTAAGAGGAGAGACTCTTGGGATCCTGGTTTCCACTCCTAGATCTGCCCCTTCTTGGCTCTTTGACTTTGGGTAACTTCCATATTCTCTCTGACTCCAGTTTCTACCTATGTAAAATAGGAATAAAACTATGACTTCCATTATAGAGTTGTGAAAATAAGTAAGCTAGTACATTTAAAGCATGTAACAGTGACTGGCATATTATAAGCACTCAACAAATATTAACTATGATTACTTTATCATTTCAGAAGCATCCCTCAGGGTACCATTCAGTGCACCAAAGTGCTCATTTACTTGATAATAGTCTGGTTTCCCAAATGTTTATTTTCTTCCAAAGTAAGCAGTTCATTCCTTGCTTGAATGCTTAATGCACTCGAACATACTTTAACCTGCTTGAATAATAAGTAAAAGACTGTAAAAAGCATTATTGCTATCATTTTAGAAATTATTAAGAGAAATTTTAATATATATTGAATATAAGATGTTTATTTCTTTGAAAATATTGGCAGGCTATTGTTAATATGTATGATACTTATTACTATATAAAGCAGTAAAGAAAAGTCTTTCTTATGCTTTTTTTAGAAACATGTTTTTTCGTCTCTCCAGGGTCAATGTCTCCATATATATATTTCATTTCAATTCATACATCTAGATTTTTCTATTTTTTCAGTTTTTAAGCAAAGTCAGTTTTACAAGACATTCTAATATCTTCCTTTCCTCCTATCCTTCATTCTCTTTGTGGTCTGTCCCTATCTAAATTCTTCAATAACTAAGTCTAATTAAAAGTGTTTAAAACTGCCAAGTGTTAGAAACCCAAAAGAAAATGTTCTTTCATACATCAATGATCACATTAATATTTTCATATTTATTTAATTATTTATAATTTTTCATTTGATTTTTGAATCTTATTATTTTATAAGTAGATTAGAAGCAAGTCTTTCATTTAGCCATAAATTTCCTATGTAACATTAAGAAACTTTTTTACAATGTCATCAGATTTTTTTCTATGTATATAATGAATTTCTTTTAAGCAAATCCCAGCTGTATTTTTCCATCTCCAATAAGGACACAATCAGGCCAACTGCAGCAGGAATGCAGTGAGATAGTTGGAAAGCTTCCTGTGCTGTTGTGACTGGCAAGCCTTAGGATGCTTCACTAAGGCAGAGAGCTCTTTCTCTGAAGTTTTTCAGAACAGGATGAATAACTTGTCTGGGAACAATGCCATTCTGATATCTGAAGGACAGACAGAAGTTACCAGATCATTTAATATAGACAGCTTCATCTTACCCTATGCTTATCAAACTTTCAATCTCGATTGATGGCCAGCCTCCTGAAAAACAGTGAAGTCATCAAATATATCTTGCTTGTCTTTTTCAACTATGTAGAGCTGCTCATAATATTACCTCAGTCCTTACCAGGGAACTGGTACCCACATCTCCCAAAGCCTCTGAATCATCCACTGCGAGAAAAATCAAGTGAGCTAGTGTGGCTATATGTAGCATTCCCCAGTATAGGAATACTTAGATAATTACATTTAATTCTCACAGAAAAACTTCTTAAGGAAGATACCCATTTTGCAATAGGAACGTCAGAAGTAAGAAGCCTGTTCAAGTCTATACAGTTGACTCCAAATCTTGTGCTCTTTTCAACAAACTGATTTTCCATATTGTCCATTAACCCCTGAAACTCAACCACAAAAAAATAGCTAATTACTGTTTCTCAGGGACTATGGCAAAGCAGATCGGACAATTGTTGAAGAGTTGGGAAATGGGAAAGAGCTCTTTCCTAGCACTCCTCAATTTGTGGTAAATAACCACATTCATAGTCTGGCATATCTAAGTCCAAAATTTTAAATTTTACTGTAATAATTGTATTTGTCCTCAGGCAGTTCAGCTCATGGCAGTCTGAATCGTGTAGAAAAACAGTAGCTATTCCTGCTTCAGTAAGTTACTCCCCTCATCATTTTATGCATGACCAAAGCAGATCATCCCTTAAGACCTGTTACTCATTGACTCCACAAGCATTGAGAGACATCAGGAGAGGGAGGGGGATGTTAGTCCACTTAGAACGGTTGCTTTGAAGTTTGGTCTCGGTATCTGTCAGCACTTGTAAAGGAGCAAAAAGACCTCAAATTGATGTTATAAAGATGAATGAGTGGAGCAAATTTCATCAGTTCCTTAGTCATACGTGTATGTTTGCTTCGTGAGTCAAAACCATGATTATTCTGGGATGGACTTTCTCACCATTACATATGAATACAACCTTGTGTAAATTCATTGAAATAGCAAATTAACATTTTTAAAGTACGTATGTATTTTTGCTTAAAATTCAGATTCTGTATTCAAAGTCATTAAATTTACAAGTGAATGCTTATTAAATGCATAATTTGTTTGTTTATTAAATATCTTTGTTAAATGGTGCAATCAATGCAAAGTAAGCACCTTGCTAAGAGTCCAGCACATAGTAAACATGCCACAGAAGTTATTATTTTTGTAAGTCTAACGAACATGACTCTATTTTATGGTTCCTTTAATTTTTGCTAAGTTTTATATTGCCTTTCTTGTAATAATCTGTTCCACTACTAATTTTTTAAAGTTATTTTGTAACTGCTGTAAGTTGAATCTGGAATGTCCCCCAAAAGTCCATGTGTTAAAATTTATTCCCCAAAGTGGCACGATTGGGAGGTGGTGGAACCCTAAGAAGTAAGACTTACTAGGGTTCTTCGGGTTATGGGGTATATGCCCTTGAAGGGGATAGTGGGACCCAAGCTTCTTTCTCATCCTCTTTTCTTCCTGAATCCCAACAATGAGGCAAATAGCTTTGATCTGCATGCTCCCTGACATGATGGGCCACCTCACCACAGGTTGAAAAGCAACGGAGCCAACCAACTTGGATTGAAACCTCCAAAACTCTGAGCCAAAATAAACCTCTCTTTATTAGATGATTATCTCAGTCATTTGTTACAGTAATAGTAAAGCAACTAATATAAAATATATATATTGTTATATTACATTAATGTAGATATATGCTTGCTATTCACTACACTATGATTGTGTGGGTATCTTTTGTAACTCTTTTATGGAATCTGCATATTAATTTTGATTCTCCTCAATGTCAGTATTTGTCAATCTTTCCACAAGAGCATGGGAATTGACATATTGAGTGAAACCCTTTGTTTAATACAGGATTTACAACAGAATGATATCAATGAATTCTTTGATCATAATCATGCATGCACATTTGTCTCTGTAATTTTATTATATACTACCTAACTGCAAGGATTTGATTTCTGAAGTTTTTCACTTATTTGACAATTATTTATTATAAATTTGTCATGAACTAGGTAATATGGTAGCCCCCAATCATATTGGAATCCATGCATTTATCTCCATTTTTTTACTACCACCATGAGGATCCCAGCCATTGGCATCTCTAGTTTCCTGACTATTCACCCTAATGAATAGTTTCCACTTTTATTCCTTAGTAATACAATCTACCCAAAGGCCAAAGTAATTTCTTTAATTACATAAAGATTGCAATGGTGCTGTTGTTATTTAAATAAAATTAAAACATTCTGATTATTACCAATCTGTGCACAATCTGGTTTCATCTTTTTGAACCTCATACAGCACACTCCCTCTTGACCACTACCTCAAGACTTCAGACTTTTAATCTCTTCCTCTTCTTTATCAATCTATACTGTGTTTTACAGCATAGTCATTGCAGATTTTGTGCCAAATATTTTTTGCAAAAAAGTGAGATGTAAACATTATACAAAACTTCTTAAAAATTATGTGTTACTTACAAGTCATTTGTTACCAAATGCAAGATTAGGATGCATAGAATATTTGTGAATATATGTTAATATTGAATTCAAATCAACACACATCATTTCTTTGTAACAGTTTAGAAAACATTTTTCTGCTCTGAAAAAAAAAATTTAACACATTGGTTGTTACTGATTTGTTGGTTATTATTGAGTTGTTACTGATTTATGCATCATAGTAAAAATATGTACTTGAGAAAAATATTACACTTGAAAAAATTTACTACCATGTGGAGAAATATGAACTTACAAATTTAATCTTCTGTGTTTGAAGATTCTGTACTGTTATCTTTGGTTTCATTACCTGACTACTGTCCTCATCTCACTCGCATAAGACATGTGTATCATTAACACTATAGCCCTTGAAACAAACCAGCAAGTCAGCTTCCAGAAATACACTGATAATGCATCTGGGCTGAGAATTAGGCTTGCAGCTCACGGTGCATGACATTTGGACATGCATCCAAACGTCACTAGGGAATACATTGCTTTTCTGTTTACCTTTTACTCTTTGCCATGCCACTCTGCTTTTCTCTGTAGGCAGCCCTCAGAATCTAGAATCTTTCCCCTCATCCTGCATATAAACGTGAAAGAACAACTTGCTTGCGTATGAGAGTGGGGTCTTGGACTTATTCACCAGGGTATGATTAATAAAAAACTTCTGGATGAGTGGAAGGAGTTACAAACACAAGATGAGCTCCAATAACAATTCACATTGTCTGTCTACAAGGAATTTTCCAATCAAATAGAAGGGAGAGTAACAGATAACAGCATAGTTTAACTGTATTAAGTATACACAGGATGGTAGACACACAAAGAAGTGTGCCTGCTCGATTATTAGGAAAAGCAGAACATATTAAAGAGAAAATTTAAGACTTAATTTGTAAGGTAAGGTGTGGGAGACCAACTTCGCACGTGACTAAGTTAACTCCCCTGCTGCACGATGTGGAGTCATGCACCCATGTTGCTAGACTGCCCCTCCCTTCTAGGGTTCAAGTGACTGTCTTCGTGACCAGGCGTGTCTTGCTACAGCCCCATGGGTAAAGCTACGCTCACCTGTTCCTTTGTAATATAACCTCTTGCCCTGTTTAGGATAGAATCTTCCATGGAAGTGCCTTGTGTGTGTCCCCTTCTCTTACTGTGCCCTTGGGTGTGGCCTACCCAGATGTCAGTCAACCTGCTGACAGTGGACATCTTGAAGATAGACTCAGCCCCCTGAAACCTGCCCCTTGCCTCATTTGAATAGCTTCTCCTCAATAAAAGGGGTCAGCGTGTGCTCTAGCTCTCTCTCTTCCTTCGGACCCTTAAGGTCAGAGGAGCCATCACAGCGACCCCAAAGAAAAAGGTATTTGTGTCTCTTGTGTGGTTATTTTGTGCAGCCCAGTTAGCCCAGTTTACCTGGAGTGACCCCTGAGCCTTTTAGTCGCGAACAGAAACCCAGCAATAAGGTGAAAGAAGAAATCTAGGCTGCATTTGAAAGGATTTTGGGGGACAGATTGGCATATTATGAAGATAATGCAAAGAGATCTGCCTTAAGAAAAGTCGAGTTTTATTTGGGGTTTATGGAGTTAGAAACCAGGCTGAAATGTGTGGTGAGCAGTCAGAGCCATGCACTTGGAACTCAGGAACAAAACTTCACCCAAGTCCGTGTGCTAGAGAAAGTACACAGCACACTACTACTGGTCTGCTCATCTTCATCTCTGGGGAGATAAAAAGTCTTTCAAAATGAATAAGGCTAATATCTTTCCCATAAGTATTCAGATAACTAATTCAAAAGACAAATAAAAATAAGAGAAATGGAATTCAAATCTCCTATTGCTTATCCAGTGATTTTTTCACTATTCTTACTGTAAACCCCAAATATTAGGGATATAATTATTAATTGTTCAGTAAGGAAAATTTTTCTTGACAAAAATGGTGAAAAGCAAAAAGATATGTTTTCCTACTTGTTCTTTAGCTTTCTTTTATTTCACAATGAGAGTAAAAACTTTGAGTTGATTTATGATTATCTGTAGCCACAAATTAGATATACTAACAAGATATTGATTTATCCAATTTGTGTGTGTGTAGATATATAGGCAGATTTTATATGTTATATATATGTGTATATATATATATATATATATATATATATATATATATATATACATATATATATATATATATATATACACATATATATAACATATACAAATTTATCAATCAGGCTAAGTGAAAAGAAGTAAGGGAAGGGAGACTGCTAAAGTTATTAGAGTTATTAAAGCATTTAACAATATTGAAGGAAAAAAAGATATGTAGTTTTTAGTTATTTCTATTCACTTTTGTCAAAAAGATCTCAATGAAATAAACATATAAAAGTAGCAAAAATGCCACCAACCTTTAATAATTAGATTGAACCTATAAAATTTCCCTGAAAGATCTCACAGTGATTTCTGAAGAGTGATTATTAAGTCTAGCATAGAAAATAGCACTGAAGGAGAAAGTTTACTTTGGTTGCTTTAACATAGACAGTACTTGATGTACATCCAAAGAAGTGCCTAATGGTTGTATAAAATGGGAGATGCAGTCAATACAAATGATGAATATTGAACAGAAATGAAATAGAAATAGAAAACTACATTCATGGCATTGAGCACTTTGACCAAATTATAAAGGTTATCTTCTTTAAAAAGAATTTTTTAAAATTTACTATAAAGTAAATTTTTACCCCTCACACATCAGATAAAGCTCTAATCTCTAGAGTATACAAAGAACTCAAAAAGTTAAACAACAAAAAATAAATAACCCAATCAACAAATGGGCTAAGGACCTGAACAGACACTTCTCAGAAGAGGATATACAATCAATCAACAAATACATGAAAAAATGCTCACCATCTCTAGCAATCAGAGAAATTCAAATTAAAACTACTCTAAGATACCATCTCACTCCAATAAGAATGGCAACCATTATGAAGTCAAACAACAATAAGTGCTAGTGAGGATGTGGGGAAAAGGTACACTCATACATTGCTGGTGGGACTGCAAATTGGTGCAGCCAATTTGGAAAGCAGTATGGAGATTCCTTGGAAAGCTGGGAATGGAACCACCATTTGACCCAGTTATTCTCCTTCTTGGAATATACCCAAAAGACCTAAAAAGAGCATACTACAGGGACACAGCCACATCAATGTTTATAGCAGCACAATTCACAATAGCTAGACTGTGGAACCAACCTAATGCCCTTCAATAGATGAATGGATAAAAAAAATGTGGCATTTATACACAATGGAATATTACTCAGCACTAAAAAATAACAAGATCATGGCATTTGCAGGGAAATGGATGGCCTTAGAGCAGATTATGCTAAGTGAAGTTAGTCAATTCCTAAAAAACAAATGCCGAATATCGTCTCTGATATAAGGAAGGTGACTCAAAATGGGATAGGGAGGAAGATCATGAGAAGGAGATTACCACTAAATAGGGAAGACAGGTGCGAGGGAAAAGGAGGGAGAAGGGGAATTGCACAGAAGATGGAAGGAAACCCTCATTGTTATACAGAATACATGTATGATGATGTGAGGAGAAAAAAAAAAGAAGTGTGTCACACTAGATTGGGTAGAGAGAAGTAATGGGAGGGGAGGGGAGGGTAAGGGGGGATAGGAAGGGCAGCAGAATAAAATTGACATTATGATTGCTGTATGTATATAGGTGACTGTATGACCAATGTGATTCTACAACCTGTACAATCAGAAAAATGAGAAATTATACCCCATTTGATTCAAATGTATGAATTGTCAAGATCATTGTACTGTCAGTGTAACTAATAAAAAAAAGAAAATGAAGAAATTATTTTATATTTATATATAAAATTGTAACAAACAATGTATTTTGTGTATTGTATTTCTTTTCATACTTTTTAGCATGTATTACTTTATTAATAACAAATAATTTATTCATTAAATTAGTCTAGTAATTAGAACATAAAAATACAATAAGTACAATAAATATTAATTTATTACTTTTTTACATGTATTATCTCTTCTCATTTATATTATGAATATTTTTCCTTCTATACAAATTCAAGATAGCCCAAAGATCAAGATCCTAGGCTCTAAAATCAGAAATTCTGCAATTTAAGTTCTTCAATTTACTGCTCATGTCATTTTGTATAAATTAAGTTTCTCAAAGATTTAACTTTCTTATAAATATAATGGTGATAGGTATGGGGATGTATCTCAGAGGTAGAGTACATTCTTAGCTTTCTAAATTGTACAGAGATCCCAGGTTCAATTTCCAGCACTGCAAAAAAATTATATATATATATATATATATATATATATATATATATATACACACACACACACACACACACACACACACATATATACACACACTCTCTCTCACACACACACACATATATATATACACATATGTAAGTATATATATACAAAAAATATAAATGTATACACATACATTTATACACATATACATTATATAACATGATGATAATAAAAGTACCTACTTCATGGAACTGATGCCTAGTATATACCAATTAGCTATTAAACAATTTATTTTAATGATATACATTATCTCATCATAATATTATACTCACTTTTATTTAATAAATCCACATATATGGCCTCTGAGGTTTCCTCCAATTTTCTTCATTATTACCAAGGCTATAATGCCCATGCCTATCCCCAAATTTTTTTCCTTCCTTTCTTTTGTATTTCTAGGAGTAGATAGAATTGCTAAGTAAGAATCAAGTCCATTTCAATGCATTCAGACATTTACAATGGTATTAAATTATAAAATAAATGTGCCTCTGTGAAAGAAGGATATGTCTGATGAAACTGTAACTTTACATTTAGGAAGGTGTTAGGAAAAAGATGAGAGTTACAAAAACGTGCCCTTAACTGATGCAACTTCAATTAAAATTAATGACATAGATTGTGAGTAGGTGGCCTGGAGTAAGAAATGCTATGTATCACTGGTTAAAGGTTAAGTATTTCACAGCAGTTCAGGTTTGGGGTGGTGACCTGAAATGACTAACCCTGGAACTAGTTCTCTTAAGAGAACACTGGCAGGCATTATCCAAGGAAGAGAGAAGAAATATAAGTATAAAAACTATCAGTACCAAAGAAGACAGGTATGCTAGAATCCCATTAAGTCTACACATAGAACAAGTACTATGCATTCCTGTATTAGTAGAAGAAAAAAGAAAAATAAAAACTCTGACATAGGTCTTAGAGGACCAAGACTTCAAAAACAATGGATAAATTCATTTCTAAGGAAAACTGTTCATAAATCTAAAAGAAAAACTAAATGCATCAGTATATCAGCTGTGTTTGACTCAGCAAGAGAAAAATTGTGGGAATTCAGTAGCCAGGAAAATCAAGAGACTGGTGATATATCCTCTTGAAACCCACACACTCCTCATGTTATGATGCATCTACACCCAAACTGAAAGTAATGTTGCCACAGAAATTTCCAAAGCCCAGACGAGGAAGAACTTACAACGGTTGTAAACTTACTATCAAAACATAGTAATGCAGCCACATCAATATTTATAGCAGCTCAATTCACAATAGCTAAACTATGGAACCAACAACCATCCTTCAATAGATGAATGGATAAAGAAAATGTGGTATATATACTCAATGGAATATTACTCAGCTTTAAAGAAGAGTGAAATTATGGCATTTGCCAGTAAATGGATGGAGTTGGAGAATATATGCTAAGTGAAATAACTAAGTCAATCCCAAAAAAACAAAGGTCAAATGTTTTCTCTAATATGTGGATGCAAATTCACAATAAGGTGGGGAGCACTAAAAAACAATAGCATTATCTTAGATTAGGTAGAGGGAAGTGAAGAGAGGGGAGGGAGGGCATGTGGGGGAAAGAAAGATAGTAGAATGAAACAGACATTACTACTGTATGTAATATATGTGGCTGCATGACCAATATGATTCTATAACATGTACATTAAGAAAAATGAGAAATTATACCCCATCTATGTATGATATATCAAAATGCATAAATGCATCTACTGTCATGTATAACTAATTAAAGTAGATTTTAAAATTAATTTTTAAAACATAGCAATGCATGAAATTATATATGGACACCTTGAAATGCAATGCATGATCCATTTGTTCTACATCCATGTGAACATTGCAAAAGTTTAAACACAAGACAAACTAAAACTAAGATAAGCTAATGAAAAGTCCCTATAATGAAAAATTTATTTCTACATCTGACTTTCTGATATTGTATATAGCCCCCCCTTTTGGTAAAAGATACTGAAATATTTTTATAAGTCCTCAGTAAAACTAATTTCTAAACATACAAAGGGTAATGAAAAGAATATATGATAAGGGCTTATTAAGCAAATACATGAAAGAAGGTAGGGCTAACCACTCCCTTGATTCTTCTCTGACATGCTTTAAGAAGAGTTAGGAAATCAATTTTCTGTGGTATAAATCTACTCAAAATAGAGATCACAAATGGCTAAGAGGCACATTCATTTAAAACATCCTTAACTATTTGCCAGGCATTACATTATTTCAATGAATTCTTCCAATCACTTTAAGAGGGTTAAGAGAGATTGTGTAACTTGTTCAATAGCTCACAGCTAGTAAGGAGAGTTCAAACTTAAAAATTGTGCATGATTCCAAAGCTCAATTATTTTAAAATATTCTATTTAATTTTCCTTAGAGACAACAGGTCAATTCCAGGATTTTTTTTTAAAAAAAGCTCATAAACCTGGCTACATAAACATGCTTTCTAAATATCATGTTTACATCAGAGAACAAACTAGATAATATAAACTTTGATATATTGCATTGACCTCATCCCCATTTACCAGATTTCCAGTTTGATTGGAAATTGTAAGGCTTAAATACCTCAGTTAAAGAAGTTGTAGAAGAGAGTTATCTATCTATAGCTCAAATTGATGTGTACCCTGCCAGGCAAACAAAATTAATTAATATGATTAAAGAACAAGCATATACTTCATCATGTTGGATTAAGTTCTAATTTCCTTAACCAGACTCCTAAAATGTAAGAAATAAAATCAAGAATTAATAAATGGAATGGTTTCAAACTAAAAAGATTCTTCTCAGCCAAGGAAACAGTCCATATGTGAAGAGAGAGCCCACAAAGTGGAAGAACATCTTTATTATAAGCACACGAGATAGAGCCCTAATTTTCAGGATAAAGAACTCAAAAAATAAAAAAACTTTAACACCAAAATGTAGATAAATAAATAACCCAATCAATAAATGGGCTAAGGAAAAAGGCACACTCATACATTGCTGGTGGGACTGAAAATTGGCACAGTCAATATGAAAGCAGTATGGAGATTCCTTGGAAAACTTAGAACGGAACCACCATTTGACCCAGCTATCACACTCCTTGGTTATACCCAAAGGACTTAAAAACAGCATACTATAGGCACACAGCCATATCAATGTTTATAGCAGCACAATTCATAGTAGCTAAATTATGGAACCAAATTAGATGTCCTTCAGTAGGTGAATGGATAGGGAAACTTTGGTATATATACACAATGGAACATTGCTCAACATTAAAAGAGAATAAAATTGTGGCATTTGCAGGTAATTGGATGAAACTGGAAAATATAATGCTAAGTAAATCAAGCCAATCCCCCCCCCCAAAAAAAACAAAGGCTGAATGTTTTCTTTGATATGAGGATGCTGATTCATAATGGCGATGGTGGGGGAAGCATGGGAGGAATAGAGGAACTTTAGATAGGACAAAGGGGAGGGAGGGAAAAGGAATGATGGTGGAATGAGTTAGACATCATTATCCTAAGTATACATATGAAGACATGAATGGTGTGAAAATACTTTGTGTAAAATCAATGACTTGAAAAATTGTGCTCTATATGTGTAATATGAAATGAATTGCATTCTACCATCATGTATAACAAAATAGAATAAATAAATAATTTAATTAAAGAAATAAATAAATGGGCTAAGGAACTGAACAGACACTTCTCAGAAGATATACAATCGATCAACAAATATGTGAAAAAAAGTTCAAATTCTCTATTAGAGAAATGCAAATCAAAACTACTCTAAGATTTTAATTCACTCCAGTCAGAATGGCAATTATCAAGAATACAGCAATAATAAGTGTTAGCAAGGATGTGGGGGGAAAGGTACACTAATACATTGCTGGTGGCACTGCAAATTGGTGCAACCACTATGGAAAGCAGTATGGAAATTTCTTAGAAAACTTGGAATGTAACCACCATTTGATCTAATTACCACACTCCAAAAGACCTAAAATCAGCACACTATAGTGATGCATCCACACCAATGTTCATAGCAGTTCAATTCAGATAGCTAATCTGTGGAACCAACCTAGGTGTCCTTCAAAAGATGAATGTATAAAGAAATTGTGGTAAATATACGCCATGAACTATTATTCAGCATTAAAAGAGACTAAAATCTTGGCATTTGCAGGTAAATAGATGGAGTTGGAGAATATCATGTTAAGCAAACTAAGTCAATCTCACAAAACCGAAGGCCAAATGTTCTCTCTGATAAGTGGATGCTGATCTACAATGGGGGAAGGGTTTGTGGGGAGAATGGAGGAACTTTGATTGGGCAAAGGGGAGGGAGGGAAGGCAGGAGAGATGGGGGCAGGAAAGATGGTAGAATGAGATGGACATCATTACCCTAGGTACATGTATGACTGCACATATGGTGCAACTCTACATCATGTACAACCAGAGAAATGAAAAGTTGTGCTCTATTTGTGTACAATGAATCAGAATGTATTCTTCTCTCATATATAATTAATTAGAACAAATAAAAAATAAACTATGATATATAATATATAAGAGATTGTGGATAATTAATATGGAAGATATAAAAATAAAGATAAATACTATATGAAGACACTTGAAAGATTAATGAGAACAAAAAAAATGTGAAATGTGATGAGTGGGTGTGAAGAGGACACTGAGAAACACAGTGCAGTTGTCAAGGAGACACCGAACCATATTGTTAATGACCTAGCTATGAGAAACAGTCATCAGAGAGAAAATGGTTTGAAAGAGACATAGACAATAGCATTCTTCTTTTTAAAATTATGTGTTTATTCTAATTTGTTTTACACAATGGCTGAATGCAATTCATTTCATATTACACATATAGAGTACAATTTTTCAAGTCACTGATTGTACACAATTTATGTTCAAACCATTCGTGTCTTCATACTTGTACTTAGGGTAATGATGTCTAACTCATTCCACCATCATTCCTACCCCTTTGCCCTCTCCTTTCCCCTCCCTTCCCTTTGCCCTATCTAAAGTTCCTCCATTCCTCCCATGATTCCTCCACCATTGCCATTATGAGTCAGCATCCTCATATCAAAGAAAACATTTGGCCTTTGGTTTTGGGGGATTGGCTTCCTTCAATTAGCATTATATTCTTCAAATCCATTCATTTACCTGCAAATGCCATCATTTTATTCTCTTGTATTGCTGAGTAATGTTCCATTGTGTATATATACCAAAGTTTCCCTATCCATTCACCTACTGAAAGTCATCTAGTTTGGTTCCATAATTTAGCGCTTGTGAATTGTGCTGCTATAAACATTGATATGGCTGTGTCCCTGTAGTATGCTGTTTTTAAGTCCTTTGGGTATAAACCAAGAAGTGAAATAGCTGGGTCAAATGGTGGTTCCATTCCAAGTTTTCCAAGGAATCTCCATACTGCTTTCCATATTGGCTGCACCAATTTTCAGTCCCACCAGCAATGTATGAGTGTGCCCACATCCTCATCAACATTTATTGTTGTTTATATTCTTGATAGCTGCCATTCTGACTGGAGTGAGATGAAATCTTAGAGTAGTTTTGATTTGAATTTCTCTAATTGCTAAAGATGTTGAACATTTTTTCATATCTGAGAAGTGGTTATTCAGTTCCTTGGCCCATTTATTCATTGGGTTTTTTTTGTTTGTTTGTATGTTTGGGGTTTTTTGGGTGTTAAGGTTTTTGAGTGCTTTATATATTCTAGAAATTATTTATCTGATGTGCTTGTGGTAAAGATTTGCTCCCATTCTGTAGGCTCTCTATTCACCTCACTGTTTCTTTTGCTGAGAAGAAACTTTTTAGTTTGAATCCATCTCATTTATTAATTCTTGGTTTTAATTCTTGGCTACAGGATTCTTATTAAGAAAGCTGAGGCCTAATCTGACATGATGGAGATTTGGGCCTACATTTTTTTGTTGTTGTTGTTGTTTTTCCATTAGGCCCAAGGTCTGGTTTAATTCCTAGGTCCTTGATTCACTTTGAGTTTTGTGCATGGTGAGAGAGAGAGATTTAATTTCATTTTGTTACATGTGGATTTCCAGCTTTCCCAGCATCATTTGTTGAAGATGCTATCTTTTGTTAAATGTACATTTTTGGCACCTTTGTTTAATATAAGATAACTGTAGTTATGAGGGTTAGACTCTGTGTCCTCTATTCTGTACCATTGGTCTACAGGTGTATTTTGGTAAGCTAGGCTGGAACATTTGGTCTGAATGCTCAGTAACAAAGAAATAATGGGAGAAAAACTAGTAGATTTAGAAATGTCAAGACTGAAGAACTGTCCGTGTAAAGAAAGGAACACCAGAGAACAAGAAATGTGTTTTCACTACAGGGCCCTGGAGGATAAATATCTAGTACAAAATAGAGAGAGTGACTTTGCTGGTGTCAGTGTGGATCAGTAGCCCAAAATACAACTTTTATGCTAACTTTCTCATAATAAATTTACCTGGCTAATTGATTTTTTTATTTTGAAAAGTAGAGTTGTAGAATCAGTTTAATTCTATTTACTGTTTAACACACTCTGAGTGTAGTTTGAGTGTCAGCCACCAGATTGCGGATGCTGTGTTTAGACCCAATCACCAGGATAGCTATCACTACAGTTAACAGAAGGTGCACAAAGCATATAGAACAAAGAAATGTAGTTTTCTATAATAAGGAGACTGTGAATGTGGTCTACCTGTGCACATTGCATAACACCTAACACCTTGGATATACCAATCGCTTTTTTAAATTCCATCAAACAAAGCATTAATACTAGCTACACACTAATCACCATGAATGTTAAGTTGAAGGCATCTTTAGAATAGATTTAAAGAAATCAACTCTAAAGAATAGTTGGCATTCTTTTTATTTATGACTTATTTCACATTGCTGATATTTTTCCCATTTTTTTAATGAAGTAACTATTAACACTTATCTCACCAGTTCTTCAACTGATGTGAGACTTTAGGCTTCTACATAGTTCAATA
Organism: Callospermophilus lateralis; assembly: GCF_048772815.1. Classification (NCBI taxonomy): domain Eukaryota; kingdom Metazoa; phylum Chordata; class Mammalia; order Rodentia; family Sciuridae; genus Callospermophilus; species Callospermophilus lateralis. Next base: position 26,459,696 of record NC_135313.1, on the reverse strand, counting down.
ATTCCTTGATAGAATATTAAAACCTTGGTATAAACTGACAATGTTTTTAGTGGTATCAACTTCTACAGAAAATTAATATCTCATCAACTCATGTTAACAAAATAATTGTTTTTTTTAAATGTTTTTACTGTATTACTTGGTAAATGTTAGAAGAGTATGTGCAATCTTATGTGCAAGGGAATGAGTTCTTCTCCAATACTGCAACCTGTACTTCTAAACAACAATCCTAAGAAGTGAAATTTTAATGGAATTAATGGAAATCCAATCGATCCAAAACTATATTTAAATTAAGGAATTAGTGTGTTTAAAGAAAAATAAACTTACAGCAACTGATATCCAGTTCATGCCTTGACAATTGCAAACTTCACACTTGGACCCCAGATTGCTTCTCTCCTTAAATTCCCATACTGAAAGTGATGTTACAACCAGTTTAGTTCCATCTTTAGGAACTAATGTGGTGTTTATTGTTAAATGTAGTACTTAGATGCTTCATGAAAAGTTCAAGTCCTTTTTTAAGATCTTTATAAGCAAAAAACAATCTTTGCAGAAACAACCACATAAATTCATTATAATAATGATGATATCCCCTTTTAGGGGATATCCAGATTGAACTCAGGGGCACTTAACCACAGAGCCACAATCCCAGCCTTATTTTGTATTTTTTTGAGACAGGGTCTCACTGAGTTGCTTAGCACCTCACTTTTGCTGAGGCTGGCTTTGAATTCATGATCCTCCTGCCTAGGAATCCTGAGACACTGGGATTACGGGCATGGACCACAGCACCCAGTGGTAATGCCTTCTTTCTTTTCCTCCAATATTTTCTCCACCAGAGGCACAGAGAGAGATTTATTAAGAAAAAAAGAGGGTCAATATGGGCTCTCAAGAGTGAGAAGCCTTGAAAGTTAAACAAAGGCTATACAAGAATTCAAGCCATACTGAGAATGAGCTGCAGTCCTTTAACTATTATTTATTTATTTATTGGTACTGGGAGTTGAACTCAGGAGTCACATTCCTATTCCTTTTTATTTTTTATGTTGAGAGAGGATCTCGCTATGTTGCTAAGGCTGGCTTTGAAGTCACTATCCTCCTGCCTTAGCCTCCCAAGCCACTGGGATTTCAAGTATGTGCCACCATTTCTTAAAATACTAAATCAATGTTCATTTTGCTTCTTAGTATGACAAACTTTAATTAAACAATGTCAATCAAGATAAACTTTGGTGCTTTCTTTTAATCAAACCAAGTTAACAGAAACTGCTGTTGCATGTAATTCTTTTCTTTCTCTTTGTGGTCTTCTTTTGGAGATTCATTTTCAAACTGCTCCCTACTCGTGTCAACCAACTTGACCTTAAGGTTTATTTCAATTACACTGACTATTGGAAAGAATTATCCACCCACTTCACTAACTCAATTTATACCAGTGTTAGTAATGTTGTTTTGACTTTCTGTAAACACCTATTTTTTAAGAATAATGTTTAAAGACTATGCAAAAAAACACAAAATGTATAAATTTCTTAAAATGGCTTAGTTAAGATATCAAATGCTGACCAGGGTTTTAGTTTGTTCTCAGTAAAAAGTATCCCATGGTAAAATATGAGTATATACTATTATATTTAAAATAAAATGTGATTCCTTGAACTTTTGAGCTGGCAAGTATTCAGAATTCCTCATATGAAAAGAGCCAAATCAAAGCAAGTGATAAATATTTGGATCACAATTAAAGGTACCGGTGTTATAGTATACCTCCCCTCTTTCAATTGAAAGATGATAGATATTTAAATGTGCAATGTATTTTGAGACATTTCATAGTTACCCCATTGTTTTTCCTGTTTCTCCTTAGTAATTTCATAATGAAATGGTGAAAGGCTGGTGAGAGAAGTGCTTGCAAAAAGGAGGCTTCTGTTACCCTTCTTTATGTCAAACTACATTTACCCCTACATCTCTCAGTGTTACCATGTGAAAACAAAGATTCATTCAGAGTACCACAAAAATCGCCGCAAAATTATGTGGCTTCTACATAGTAGAAGACTTTATCTTATGACCTTGTCAAGTATTATGATTTTTGAAAAATGACCCTCAATCTGGAAATGTTTATCTTAATTATATTGACTATTTTGAGTATGAGGTCATCATTTAAATGTGTCTCGGTGTTTTGAAGTGGGGAATGTGTGTGTGTGGCTGGATATGTTTACAAGGAAGAGAATCTGAGAAGTTTGGAAGAGAGTACAAATGATCTACAATGTGTTAGAAAAACTGGATTTGTATTTACCATTTATTTTCCTTTCAAGATTACCAACATTGCTTTTGTGCAAGAAAAATGAGTGGGTAACTGCTTTAGTCCAGCTCCCTTGCTTTACTCTTTCTCTGTAGAATTGGAAGTGATTGAAACTTCATGACCAGGATCCAAAGTCTGAGCATGCTCAATTGCAATCCCCATAATTTCAGGCTGCTTAAATGCAGCACAAAAATACTGTTGATGGAAAAATACAAAACTTCTGAATTATTCCCATTGGCCTTGGGGCGATCTGGCTTCTGTGACAAGAGCAGTTTAGCCCTGTATCTTTTGCAGCTTAATTGTATTCTGATTCCTTCCTCTGTTCCAACCTTTGAAGCAGCCCTTTCATTTTCCAGCCCAGATACCTGGTGCCCTTGATGGCCCTTATTGTAGATGACTTCTAAGCCCCTGACAAGCCATGGAGGGTTAACTCCGCCTCTCTTGGCAGCTAGAGTTTATGGTTACTCGGCTTTAGTATTTATTCTACTTGGGCTTCGTAGCACTGGTCACCTCACAAAAACAACTTTTCTCATTTTATGTTAAATAGCCGATTTCTCTGCAAAATTAGAAGTGGAGGCAAAAATGTTTTTGATCAGTAGGAAGGTGTTATTCAGCCAGAACAGTTAAAAGTGCTATTTTGCACAAGGGAAATGTTATTAATTCTCTAAAGTAAAGTCTCATGATTAAATGACTTCTTTTGACGTACTGAGTTGGAATTGAAGTGGAGAACTAAATCATGACTCATATTTGGAGAGCAATGTGATTACATATTGTAATTCAATTAATTTGGATATGGTAAATTGGCACACAACATTTATTTTATCCACCCTCTTCATTCTGCAGAGGCTGGGAAACCAAAATATATACATGCCCCACACTCTTATAATAAGGTTCTGGAAATTGCCTTCACTAGTTCCTGTCATTTAGAGGGAGGTGAGGATGATGATTCGACCACTGCTGCAGACAAGTGCAATCCAGGAGATGTCAGATTTTTTTTTTTTTTCTGCATCTGTTACTAGCTCTGTGATCATCAGAAGACAATACAGGAGCAATTTCCTGACATTTGGATTCCATTTAGGACACTATTCTTAAAGTCAGTTTCAATAGCAGCTTCATGATTTTGCAGTTTTATTATGATAGAGATAGCTGCTCTCCTGACTGACCAGTTCAGGACTGGATTTTCTCTTTTTCACTTGAAGCCTAGGCTTGAGCCCCTGAGTTCATCTGTTCGTTAAAACAACAACAACAAAAACTTGTTAGTATTCTATTTACTGTATTAAAACCCTTTATGCCTAAAGTGTTTTGAGTGTTTTTTTAAATTTATTATGTGATAAATTAGACAGAAGTATTCTTGTTTTCTATAAGATCAGGCTCATTATTTGTGTTAGCTTTGCATGGCTTTGAGTAAAATATCTGACAAGAACAAGTTAGAAGAGGAAACGTTTATTTTGGCTCACAGTTTCATAGGGTTCAGTCCATGGTCAACTGAATCCATAGCTCAGGCCGAAATGAAGCAAAGCAGCTCAGGACGTGGCAACCAGGAAGTCAAGAGAGATGGGGAGAGGGAGACAGAGAGGCAGAGAGAGAGAGAGAGGGAGAGAGAGAGGGAGAGAGAGAGAAAGAGAGAGAGAGAGAGAGAGAGAGAGAGAGAGAGAGAGAGAAAACTCAATTCACTAGGGACAAAAAATAATCCCCCAAATATACCCCCAATGACTTACTTTCACTAGCCATACTCTACCTTCCTGTAGTTACCACCCAGTTAATCCATATCAGTATATCAGTGGATTAATTCACTGATTAGGTTACAGCTCTCATGATCTAATCATTTCACCTCTGAACATTCTTACATTGTCGCATGCATGAGCTTTTGTGGGGCACCCATATCTGAGCCATAACAATATTGAATAAAAAAAGAATGTTAGGGATTATAGATTTTAGTAATTATAGTTTACTGGAGACCAATTCTTCCTCCAAGAAGAATGAGAACAGCTGAACAAAATCAAACATACATCTGTGCGAAGGCAACTCCATCTGAATACTGATAGTTTAAAACAACAGTAATAATGTCTTTTGAAGTTGAAAATGTCCAGAAAAGTAAATATATGAGAATTGCACAAGTGTCAAGAGAGGCTATAAGTGGAATTAAATATCCTAAGATTCTTGTATTTCTATGAACTAGTAAAAGAATGCATACAGGTTGTAATCACTAGAATAGGCACAAAAAGATCAACAAAAAATATACAGGGAATAATCTAATAAAGGTGAGTTGAAATAATAAAAATAGCTGATTAATCCAGGTAAAGGAAAGTATTATGGTCTGGATATGGCTTGAACCCGAGAGTTCACGTGCTGAAAATTAATCACCATTGTGAGGAAGGAAAGGATAGAAATGCAATCAGACTGTGGTATTTTAGATATGGGAATTTGGGGAGGTGACTAGGATTAGAGTAGATTGTTGGGATGAAGTCCCCATGATGAAATAGTGGTCGCTTTATAAGAAGGGCAAGGACACATGTGTACTCACTGTCTCTTGCCCAGCAATGCCCTGCACTACGCTGGGACTCTGCCAGCAAGAAGGCTGTCACTCGACCTTGGACATGCATAACCATGAGCCAAAGTAAGCCTTTTTTTTTTGGTTCAAACAGCCAGTCTGTGCTATTGTGTTATTGGCAACAGAAAATGAACTAAGTCAACAAAGAAGAAAAGAGAAAGGAAAATAAAGCATTTTGAACAAATGTAAAATAGATAATATAATGGTAGATTTAAACTTCAAAGCAATTGTAATTACAGCAAGAGGAAACAGACAAAAGATACCACAATTGTCAAAATGGATAAAAAGCAAAAACTCAAGGTTACATGCAAATTACTCCTGGCTTAAGAAAAATATAGAAAGACTGAAAGGAAAAAGACTGCAAAGAGATCTGCCATCAGTACCAACTCAAGCAAAGTAGATGGCAGTGTTCTAACATGAGACAGGGTGGGTTTGAGTCACAGTCACGCAAAAGGGACTGTCTCACAATTGTAAAATAGCCTCTCTATGGAGAATAGACAGGCATTCTGAATGTGTTAGCACATGCTCAAATAAGTATAGCTAAAATCACACAAATGAAAGAAGAACTAGAGGAGCCCAGAGGGAGATGTCAACACAAAGCCATCAGAAACTGATGGAGCAAGCGAACAAAAATTAGTAAGGAAAGGGAAAATTTAAGACCCAAAATGAAGACTTGATCTAACTACAGGATGCTGTAACAATGTAGGCTACATCTGTTGGTTTGCTTGTTTTTAAGTGTAAAAGGAGTGTTTGGCAAAATTAACCAATGGTAGGCCAGAAAAAACTATAGTATCCTACCATGTAGACAAATACTTTTTAGAAAGCTAAAAGCCAGTAACAAAAAAGAATTTAACAAAATATTAAAATATTAAAGTACTCAAATGTTTGAAAATGTAACCATACTCTACTATACAATCCATAGGTCAAAGATGAAATCACAATGGAAATTAAAAAATAATTTTAGCTGGATGATAATTACAACATATCATATAAATGAGGTGCAGTTGACATCATGCTTAAAAGTTATTGCCTGAGATGCATATATTAGAAAAGAATTTCAACTTGAATAAGCTAGGAAAAGAATCTTTTATAAAGCTAAACCCCCAAAACTAGTTAAAAAGTAGACTAAAAAGATAACTTAAAAAAATATGATAGAAAACAATTATTTTCTATAATAGCAATGACAAAAATTGCATTTTAAAATTATTTATAAATGAGTTTTGGCAAAGCCTAATGCAAAAGAAATGTAAAAGGGTATAAAATACCGATATCATAAATGATAATTACTCAAAATAATATCATCAAAACTCATAGCAGACAGACATTGAAGAGCATTCTGTTGTTATATATAACAGATTAGAACAAATTAAAAAAAATCTCAGACTAATAAGATTGGAGTTTTAGAGAAGAGGAATAAAAATCTGAAAAAACACAATGTATTATAACTCCCCTGGGTATAAATAAAGTATAAATAAGTTTATTAAGTAAATTTAATTTTTTATTGAAAAAAAATTGTCAGAAAGAAAATATTGGAGCTAGAGGGCTTTGCTGGTCAATTCTTCCAAACATTTATAAAAAATCTCAAATTTATGAAAGTCTCTCAGGAATGTGAAAGAATGAAAATTTCCTGATTGTATAGGATAAATAAACTTGATACTAATCCTTTCTAAGAATACTATAATAAAGAAAAATTATAGATGAATTTCATTCATAAAGAAAATGAAACATGAACATAACCATATTATTATCAAGTCATACATACAACAAAGTTGATATGCATTTCCTCGAAGAATACAAGATTGACCTAGAATTCAAAAATCCATGAATCTTCTTCAACACACAAACAAAAATATATATAAGAAAAATTACATCATCATCTCAATAGAGGTTGTGGCAGGTAAAATAATATTCCTGTCCCCGATGATGTCCATATCCAATCTCCAGAACCTGTGATTGTGTTATTTTACATGGAAAATGGATTTTGCAGAGGGGAATAAGGTTATGCAGCTTGAGATGGGGAGATGAAGAATATTTCCCAACTGCAGTCAGAAAGATGTGATGGGGATATTGCATCCCTCCTCCCATACTGGTTTTAAAGACTGAAGAAGGAGGCCGTAGGCTAATAAATACAGTAGTCGCTGGAAGCTGGAAATAGCCCTCCGTTTATAACCAGAAAAAAAAATCCCTAGAGTCGCAAAGAACTGAATCCTGCCAACAATTGCACTGAGCCAGGAAAATGCCTCTGTCTCAGAACATACAGGAAAGACGGCAGCATTGCAGGCAGGCTGGTTTTAACCAGGGAAGACTATTGCTCCACGTCAGACCTACAAAACTGTGTGATAATTGTTATTGTCTTAAGTTACTAAATTTGTAGTGATCTGTGTTATATCAGAAATAGGAAACTAATGTAAATATATAAAAGGCATTTGACAGATTTCAATATCCATTTATAATTTTTAAAATTTTCTAAAAATAGTAACATAAAGGTCATCCTTAATCCAATTTAAAAATGTCTACAAAGACTGTCTAAGCATTATATTTACTAGTAAAATACTGAAAACATTCTCCTTGAGATAAGAATGTAACAAGATTCTGGAATATCATGACTTATAGCCAATAGTATTCTGGACTGCCTAATCAGAGGCAAAAGCCAAGCAAGAGGAGTAAAATTTATAAAGGGTTGGGAAGAAAAGAATAAAATAAAGAATAAAACATAGCATGATGGTGTATGCAAAATTCTAAAAAAAAGAATCTCAGTGAAACTTAGGTGTTTCACTGTTTAGGATGCAAGGTCAAAATAAAATTAATTATATTTTTATATACCATCAAGACAAAGTTTTAATTGAAAAAATTTTAATTGACTTTTATTTTTTAAATTTTTATTTATTCTTTTTAGTTGTACATGACAGTAGAAGGTATTTGGCAACTGAAATTTTTCAAGCAATATTTCTGGAGGGGGTAACTTTATTTAGAGATAGTGTCTCACTGAGTTGCTTAACATCTTGCTTGTACTGAGGATGGCTTTGAACTGGAGATTGTTCTGCCTCAGCCTACCAGTCTCTGGGAATACAGGCTTGCACCACTGCACCTGGCTAAAGCAATATTATTTTTGAGAGACACAAGACTCTCTCAATATATACACATTATTTTTCAAGATATGTGCTATGTCTACACAGAAAACCATAAAAAATAATTTAGGTGTATTAAAGATAACCTAATTGAAGTTGTTGATTTCTCTCAAATTATTTATATACTCAATGTAATATGCAATTTAGTATACTAATTTTAAATTTCATATAATATGTATGAATTCAAAGGTAAATAATTCAGTCTTGGAAAAAAACTTTTTATTATTATCAAAACTTATAGAAAACCAGCAATGGAAAATATCATACAATGCCTGTGATTTTCTCATCAGAAAATATGCAGATCAGAAGACAAGGGAAATATACCATTAAGGTGGTAAAATAAAAGTAAACTGTCAACTTAAAATACCTTTACCCGTGAAAATAGCATCTAAAAGACAAACTGAAAATTTAAAGAAAATAAAATTCTGAAAAAAAATGTGTCACTGATAGACCTGAACTACAAGAATACTATAACAGATAACTACATAGGTAAATGTAAAGGATGGTATAAATATACTTTTGTCTATGATCTCTTTTACTCTCTTTTTTTCATTTGATGGGACTTATAATAAGTTTTATAATAATAAATTATCATGATTTTTATATAAATATGTATATTCATATATACTGATAATTAAAACATTAATTTGTTGATGGGCATACAATCATTAACATTAAAACTTATATGGTACCAATAAGGCAAATGTGGGAGAAGAATAGTACTATGTGGAAACAAAATTTTATACTGTTGAAATGAAATTGATATTAATATGAAATATATTTATATAAACTGAAATGCCCATTATAATAATACCATGAGCACCTGCTAAACAATAAGGGAGAAACATTAAATTTTGAAAATTAAAAAAAAATAGAGTACCAAAAGGGTTGAAGATTACACAATGGTAGAGTCCATGCTTAGCATGCATGAATCCCTGGGTTCAGTCCCAGTACCAAGAAAAAAGAAGAGGCGGCAGGGTAGGAGAGAAAGAAAGAAAATAGTGTACATCTGTAAATACATAACAAAAAAATATCTCTGTTATATATAATATAATTCACCAATAAAAATATGGGAAAAGAGAAAAAGAAAGAAGGAAGTAACACACTATAAAATATTTGTTTAATAAAGAAGTCAGTAAAAGAAGAATAGAGAAATAACAAAGACTTAGAAAAAACAATATTATCATGGCATATGTAATATTAATATACTTATCAGCAAGTATATTAAACATAAATGGATTGAAAATGGATTTTTCAAATTTTTCTATAACAAAATGTTATATATTTGAAACTTGCTAGAACACTAAATTTAATTGTTCTTACCACAGGAAAAAACATAAGCAAGTGAGATGAAACATCTGTTAATTAGTTTGATTTAGCAATTTTACAACATGTATCAAAATATTATGTGTGTACCATAAATATATATAATGTTAACATATCAATTAAAAATAAAAATTTTAAATGTTACAAAAAATAGAGATGCATTATATTTAAATACATAGTAATATAGATATATAAGTAACATCCTCAAAAAACTCTTTAACAATCCAATTCAATAACATTTAAAAGGATTATACACCATGACCAAATGTGATTAACCATCTGAAATGCAAGGCAGTTTAACATATGAACATCAATCAATGTAACAAATCATTTGAATATAATGAAGACAAAACCACATGATGATGTCAGTTACTATAGAAATCACTATAGAAATGGCATTTGATAAAATTACATTACAGAAAAAAAAAACTCAACACATTAGGAATAGATGGGAATTTTCTGAATTCTGATTAAGGATATTGATGAAAAACCCACAGATAACATTATACATACTGATTAAAGACTGAAATATTTACTACTAAAATTAGGAATAAGAAAAGTGTGCATGATATGTTTCTATTCAGCATTGTGCTGAAGGCTTTAGCAATCGGACAACAAAAACCAATCAATAAATAAAGACATCCAGACTAAAAACAAAATAAGTTGATCTATTTCTGGGTGCAGATGGCATAGTATAAAATACAAAAAATCCTGAGGTCTTTAAAAAAAAAAAGAACTATTACAACTAATGAATTAGTTTTGCAACTTTACAGAATAAAAGATCAACTATGTTTTCATGAATGATCAATAAATACTCCAAAAACAAAATTAAGAAACAGTTTCATTTAAGAGAGCAACAAAAGAATAAAATAGAAATAAGTGTAAGTATAATGTTTGTACAAGAGTCTGGTTCTTGAATGTTCCCCAAAAGCTCATCTGTTAAAGGTGAGCTCCTCAGCTGGGTACTAACCTTAAAGATGACGGAAACCTTAAAGAAGTGGGACCCACTGGGTGGGTTTAGGTCCTTGGCTATGAATCTTCCATGGAAATTTGTGGGACACCTGTCTCTTCCTCTTCTTCTCTCCTTGTTTTCCCTCCACTGGCCCAGAGATAAATGGGCTTCTTCTGCCATGCTACCCTCGCAATGATGTGCTGCCTTACCACAAGCCCAAGAGCAACAGGGCTAACTAATCATGGACTGAAACCTCTAGAATTGTGAGCCAAACAAATCTCTGCAATTGTAAAGCTGATTTATCTCAGGTATTTCTTATAGTAACAGAAAACTATGTAACACACTTAGACACTAAAAACTGTGAAAAAAAATTAATTTTTAAAACCTATATTAATGGAAAAACACCCTGTGTTTATGGATTAGAAGACTTAATATTATTAAAATAGTAATACCCTCAATTAGATCTAGAGATTCAATGAAATCTCAATCAAAATTCCAACTTCCTTTTTTTGTTGTTGCAGAACTCGATTTGACTAGTTCATCCTGAAATTCACATGGAAATTCCAGCAACCCAGAGAGACCAAAACAGTATTTGAAAAGAAAACTGAAGTTAGAGGACTCACACTTCCATATTTCAAGTTTCTATGAAGTTGCCCCAATAAAGACAGCATAGTGCTGGTGTAAGGATAGACATATAACTCAGTGGAATATAAATGAGAGTCCGGAGAGAGGCCTTCACATTTTCAATCTGTTGATTTTCAGAGTATGTCAAGATAATCCAATAGGGAAAGAATGGATTTTCATGAACAGTGCCAGGAAAACTGGTTACTCCTGTGCAAAAGAGAAAGTTGGATACGTATTCACATCATATTAAAAAAAATTAAAGTAGATCAAAGACCCAACAGATCAAAGACCCAAATTTAAAAAGTTTTGAAGGATGAATAAAGATGCAAATTTTTATGTCTTTGTGTTAGGCAATGATTATTTTTTTTACATATAATGTCAAAAGTACATTTAACTGAAGAATAAAAAAGATGAATTTGTCTTCATAAAATGTAAACTTCCATGTTTCAATGGAGAACATCAAGAAAGTGAAAAGATAACTCACAGAATCAGAGAAAATATTTTCAAATCAAGTATCTGATACAGGACTATTATCCAAAATCTGTCAAGAACACTAACATCAACAAAATAATTAAATGAAAATATTCTCGACATCATTAGTCATTAGAGATTTACAAATCAAAACTACAGTGTTACAACACTGCACCTGCACTAGAATGACTACAGTCAAAAAATAATGACAAGTGTTGAGGATAGGGAGAAAGTGAAAACTTCATACATTGTTAGTAGGGATGTAAAATGATGCAATTGCTTTGGAAAAAAGATTAACAGTTACTCACATTATTTAAAATATAGTTAAATTATAATCCAGTGATTCCATTCTTAGGTATATACAAAGGGGAATTAAAAATATCCACACAAAACATGGATAGAAATATGCTTAACAGTCCAATTCACAATAGCCAAGAAGTAGAGCAATCTAAATGTGCACTATGTTTATCAATGCAAAAACAAAATATGATATATCCATACAAAGAATATTACTTGGACATAATAAGGAATGGAGAAATGATGTATGCTACAACATGAACGAAACTTTGAAAATGTCATGCTAACTGAAAGAAGCCAAGCACCAAGTTCACGTTGTATATAATTTCATTGACATGTCCAAAATAAGCAATCTGTAAAAACAGAAAGATTATTTCTCAGAAGTTGGTGGGAGAAGGGAACAAAACCTAGATGATAATGTTAGTTTCTGTGGTAAAGAAAATGCTCTTAAATTAGTGATGACAATTATACAATTTTGTGAATAGACTAACTCTTTTTAGAAGGGTGACTTCTGTGATGTCTGATTTACATCTCAATTTTTAAAGTATAGCATGGAATACATAAACTATGTAAATCTTAACCAAGAGAAGTCCAGAGTGATTATATAACTATTACTTAAAGTAGATTTCAGAAAAGCAATATTACCAGAAAAGGGAGGGACCTTAGGTATGACACAGGGAACCATTCACCAAGACATGAAAATTGTATGTGTGTGTGTGTGTGTTATTTTAGGGGTTCAAAAATATAAGGTGGGATATTTAACAAAGATGAAAGGAGAATTGACAAATCTATAATTATAGTTGAATATTTTAATATGATTGCTCCACCCATAATTTAAATAAAAACAAAAATTGTAAGGATATTGATGTGATAATGTTAAGCAAATTGCCATAATAGTCATAAAAACACTTCACTTGACAACAATAGAGTGCATATTCTTAACCGATTTTAGGGATATAATTTGTATACCAAAAATTTACACATTGGAAGTATACAGTTTAATGAGTTTTAGTAGACTTATATAGCTCTGCATCCAAAACTCGAATCCAGTTTTAGAACACTGGGAACACCACAATATGTTCTCTCATGCTAGTTGTAATCAGCTGTTGTTCCCACTCAGCTTCAGGCAACCAGAAACCCACTTGCTGTTGCAATTATTTAATCTTCTCTAAAATATCATGTGAATAAAGTCATGCAGTAAATAGTATTTTGCATCAGGATACTTTAACTGAGCAAAATACTTCTAAGTTTATCTTGGTTGTTGCATGAGCAGTGTTCGGTCCTTTTGAATTGCATTGTATTCTAGTGTAGAAATAGATCACAATTTGCTTATCCATTCACACTAGTTGATAGGCATTTGGATTACTTCCAATATTCAACTATTATAAATTATGCTGCTATGAACATGAAGATAAACATCTTTGTCTGAACATATGTTTTTTATTTTTCTTGGGCAAATGACTGGGAGCAGAATACTTAGGTGATATGCTAAGTACATGTTTAAAATTTTAAGAAGCTAACAAATTGTTTTCCAAAGTGGGAATACAAATTTGCACTCTTATTAATGTACAAGAGTTCTAGTATTTCACATCCACACCAGCACTTGGTATTGTCTTTTTAATTGTATCCTTTCTAATGTCTGTATGGTGGAATCTCATTGTGATTTCAATTTGCATTTTTCTAAATGTTAATGATATTTAGGATTTTTAAAAATGTTCTTAGGGGTTTTTTGTTGTTGTTGTTGTTCTTATGTTCACCATTATATCTTTTGTGTTAAAGTGTTAATTTTTTTTTTTACTTTTGAGGGACTAGGTTGGGTAGGTTGGGCTGTTTATCTCATTGCTGAGTTTTAGTTTCTGGATACATGTTCCTTATTGGATATATGATTTGTAAATATTTCCTCCCAGTGTTTTATTTGTCATTTTTTTTTCTTTCTTAATGGAATCTTTTGAAGAGCAAAGACTTTTAATTTACAAATATCAATTTATCATTTTTTTCTATTTTTAGATAGTGCTTTTGGTAAAGGTACCTAAGAATATCTAATCTGAAGTCACAATTTCTTCTTATATTTCTTCATGTATTATGAGAATTTCCAAACCCAATTATGGAGGTCATTATGAATTGCCAAACACAATTTATGATCCAAATAAAATGAAAATATAACGTATGAAAATTTGTGGGTTTCAGCAAAAGTAGAACCTAGAGGCCAAGAAGTAAAATCATATAATCATATTAATAAATGCAGAATAAGTGTTTGGTAGCAATCAAACTCCCATTCATGAGAAAACACTCAGCAAACTTGGAATAAAAGTAAACATTTCAACTTATAAAAAACATCTATAAGTAATTTACAGTTTTCATCTCATTTAATGATGAGAAACTGGATGGCTTTCCCCTAAGATTGGAAATGAGGCAAGGATATCCCTTCTCATCTCTACTATCCAACATCTTACTGGAATTCCTAACTAATACAGTAAAACAAGAAGAAAGAACAAAAAGTTATAGATTGATTAGATAGAAATAAAATTATCTTTGTTTGCAGATGACATGATTGTCTGTAGAAAATTCCAAATAAATTATAAACAAATAAGCAACAACAACAAAATCCTTGAAACTAATAAGAGATTATAACAAAGTTGCAGGATAAAAACTTACTATACCAAATTCAATTGCTTTCCTGAACTCCAGCAATGAGCAATTGGAATTTCAAATTTAAAATGATGCCAGTTAGCGCCAAAAAATGTTTACATATAAATTTAACAAATTATGTACATGATCTGTATAAGGAAAACTATAATTTGTGAAAGAAATCAAAAAAATCTAAAATGAATTATATAAAAATTCAATATTGCCAAAATATTAGTTATCTTCAACTGGGCCAAAAGATTCAATGCAAATTCCAGTCAATTACTCTGTGGATATAAACATAGTTATCCTAAAATGATGTGAATAAGAAAGAAAACCAGAATGTCCAACACATTATCAAAAGAGAGGAACAAACTTGGAGGAGTGACAATGAACTTCAATACTTAAATGAAACTACAGTAATCAAGACACTATGTTGTTGGTGAACGAGCAGAGACAGAAAACAGAAAGGCTAAAAATAGATTCACACAAATATATTTAATTGATCTTTGGTAAGAAATAAACAATATAGTATAATGGAAAAAACAAGGTTTTTTCACCAAGTGGTACTCAAACAGCTGGACATTTAAATGCAAAGAAAGAAAGAAAGAAACAAACAAACAAAAGGTAAAAGAAATAAAAGAAGGAAGAAAGAAAAAAGGAATCCAGGTGTTGACTTCATGTCTCAGAATTAATTATAGATCTAAAGGTAAAACATTAAACTATTAAACTTCATAAGATAACATGGGACAAAATCTTAGCAACTTTGAGTCTGATAATTAATTTTTAAATACAACACCAAAAGTACATTTCATGAAAGAAAAATGGATAAGTTGAAATTTACTATAACTTAAAAGTTTTTTTTTTTTTTTTTGAAAGACACTATTAAGAGAATGAAAAGACAAGCCACAGATCTGGAGAAAATATTTGCAAAATACATATCTGATAAAGATTTGTATTAAAAATATATGAAAAACCCTTAACAATAAGAGAGTAAACAACCTAAATAAAAGAAGAGTAAAAAATATAAGTAGATGTTTCAACAGTAATGATACACAGGTGACAAATAAGCATACAAAATGATGGTTAAAATTATGTCATTAAAAAATTGCAAATTAAAACAACAATGAGGTACTATTATATACCTTCTAGAAAGGCAGATATTTGAACCACTGATAATATCAAATATTATTAAGGATGTAAACAAAAGGCGTTTTAATTAATTGCTTGTGGAAATATGGAGCCACTTTGGAAGACAATTTAGAGATTCTGGTTTTTGTTTTTGTTTTTTAAGAATTGAGTCTTTATTTTTTTATGTGGTGCCAAGGATAGAACCCAGTGCTTCACCAGTGCGAGGCAAGCACTCTACCACTGAGCTCCAACCCCAGCCCAGTTTGGGGATTCTTACAAATCTAAGAACTGTGTATGGACACCTGTGTATAGACAATTCAGCAGTCATGTTCCTAAGTATTTACCCAAGTGAGTTGAAAACTTACATCATCACAAAAACTGAACATGAATATTTACAGTGCTTAATTTTCTTATTTAAGATTTTTTTTTTTACTTGTTGATAGACCTTTATTTATTTATACATGGTGCTGAGAATCGAACCCAGTGCCTCACATATGCCAGGCAAATGCGCTACAGCTGAGCTCCAGCCCCAGCCTCTATAGTAGTTTAATTTATAATTGTCATATTTAGAGGCAGAAATATATCTTTTAATAGCTAAATGGATAAACAAATTCAAACAGTAAAATATTAATTGGTGACAAAAATAAATATACCCCACCCATGAAAGATGATAATAAGGCAAACTGTGCAGAAGGAAAGGGAATATGGAAACTTTTGGTATTTTCTGTACAACTTTTCCACAAACATAAGACTGCTCTAAGAAATAATTTTATTAGTAAAATAGTTTTTAAAAGAAAACTCAAGAAGACATAATTAAAATAGAAACCTATATCATCTTCATGGATTTGTAGACTCAATCTTGTTAAGAGTATTTTTGCCAAGAATGATCTATAGATTTGACACAAGTCCAAAATTTATTTATTTTTATTGCAAACTCTCAATTTTTAAAATTTTTTTTTAAAGTTTATATATGACAGTGGAATGCATTACTATTCATATTACACATATAGAGCACAATATTTCATATCTCTGGTTGTATACAAAGTATATTCACACAATTCCTGTTTTCATATGTGTACTTTGGCCATCACATTCCACCATCATTTCTAATCCCATGGCCTTTCCCTTCTCCTCCCATTCCTCTGCCCTATATAGACTTCATCCATTTCTCCCATCCTCCCTCTCTTTTTCATATTACGAATCAGCCTCCTTATATCAGAGAAAACATTTGGCATTTAGTTTTGGGGGATTGGCTTAGCATTATCTCCTCCAACTCTGACCATTTACCTGCAAATGCCATGATTTTATTCTCGTTTATTGCTGAGTAATGTTCCATTGTGTATATATGCCAAAGTTTCCCCATCCATTCATCTACTGAAGGACATCTAGTTTGGTTCCATAATTCAGCTATTGTGAATTGTACTGCTATAAACATTGATATGGCTGTGTCCCTGTAGTATGCTGTTTTAAAAGTCCTTTGACTATAAACCATTGAGTGGGATACTTGGGTCAAATGGTGGTTCCATTCCCAGATTTCCAAGAAATCTCCAGTCAGCTTTCCGTATTGGCTGCACCAATTTGAAGTCCCACCAGCAATGTATGAGTGTACCTTTTCCCCCACATCCTCACACTTACTGTTGCTTGTATTCATAATAGCTGCCATTCTGACTGGAGTGAGATGATATCTTAGAGTAGTTTTGATTTGCATTTCTCTAATTGCTAGCAGTGATGAATATTTTTTCATGTATTTGTTGATTGATTATATATCGTCTTCTGAGAAGTGTCCGTTCAGTTCCTTGGCCCATTTATTGATGGAGTTATTTGTTTTTTGGTGTTTAGATTTTTGAGTTCCTTATGTAGCCTAGAGATTAGTGCTCTACCTGAGGGCTAAAAATTTGCTCCCAAAATGTAGGCTCTCTGTTCACCTCACTGATTGTTTCTTTTGCTGAGAAGAAACTTTTTAGTTTGAATTCATCCCATTTATCGATTCTTGGTTTTAATTCTTGTGCTATAGGAGTCTTATTAAGGAAGTTGGGACCTAATCCCACATGATGGAGATTAGGCCTACTTTTTCTTCTATTAGACACAGGGTATCTGGCTTTATTCCTAAGTCCTTGATCCATTTTGAGTTGAGTTTTGTGCATGGCAAGAGAAAGGGGTTTAATTTTATTTTGTTGCATATGGATTTCCAGTTTTCTCAGCGCCATTTGTTACAGAGGCTCTTTTCTCCAATGCATGTTTTTGGCACCTTTGTCTAATATAATTGTAATTTTGTGGGTTAGTCTCTGTGTCCTCTACTCTGTACCATTGGTCTACTGGTCTGTTTTGGTGCCAATACCATGCTGTTTTTTGTTACTATTGCTCTGTAGTATAGTTTAAGATCTGGTAGAATGATACCACCTGCTTCACTCTTCCTGCTAAGGATTGCTTTAGCTATTTGGGTCTCTTATTTTTCCAAATGAATTTCATGATTGCTTTTTCTATTTTTATGAGGAATGCCATTGAGATTTTGATCAGAATTGCATTAAATCTGTATAGTGCTTTTGGTAGTATGGTTATTTTTATAATATTAATTCTGCCTATCCAAGAGCAAGGGAGATCTTTCCATCTTCTAAGGTTTTATTCTGATTTCTTTTTTTAGGGTTCTGTAGTTTTCATTGTATAGATCTTTCATCTCTTTTGTTAAGTTGATTCACAAGTATTTTATTTGGGGGAGGGCTATTGTAAATGGGGTAGTTTTCCTCATTTCCCTTTCAGAGAATTTGTCACTGATATACAGAAATGCCTTTGATTAATGGGTGTTGATTTAATATCCTGCTGCTTTGCTGAATTCATTTACTAGTTCTAGAAGTTTTCTAGTGGAACTTTTTGAGTCTTCTAGGTATAGAATCATATCATCAGCAAATAGTGCTACTTTGAGTTCTTCTTTTCCTATGTGTATCCCTTTAATTTCTGTCTAATTGCTTTGGCCAGTGTTTCAAAAACTGTGTTAAATAGATGCAGTAAAAGAAGGCATCCCTGTCTTATTCCAGTTTTTAGAGGGAATGCCTTCAAATTATAACCATTTAGAATGATGTTGGCCTGGGGCTTACCATAGATAGTTTTTATGATGTTAAGATATGTTCCTATTAGCCCTAGTTTTTCTAGTGTTTTGAACATGAAGAGGTGCTGTATTTTGTCAAATGCTTTTTCTGCATCTATTGAGATGATCATATGGTTCTTATCTTTAAGTCTATTGATGTGATGAATTACATTTATTGACTTCTATATTTGAACTAACCTTGCATTCCTGGGATTAATCCCACTTGATCGTCATGTACTATCTTTTTGATATGTTTTCTTTATTCCGTTTGTGAGAATTTAATTGAGAAGTTTTGCATCTATGTTCATTAGAGATATTGGTCTGAAGTTTTCTTTCTTTGATGCGTCTTTACGTGGTTTTGGAATCAGGGTGATATTGGCCTCATAGAATGAGTTTAGAAGGGCTTCCTCTTTTTCTATTTACTGAAATAAATTGAAGAGTATTGGTATTAGTTCTTCTTTAAAAGTCTTATAGAACTCTATTGTGTATCCATCCGATCCTGGGTTTTTCTTGGTTGGTAGGCTTCTGATGGCATCTTCTATTTTATCACTTGATCTGTTTAAATTGTGTATATCATCCTGATTCAATTTGGGCAAATCATATGACTCTAGAAATCTGTGGATGCCTTTGATATTTTCTATTTTATTGGAGTAAAAGTTTTCAAAACAATTTCTAATCTTCTGTATTTCTGTAGTGTCTGTTGTGAGATTTCTTTTTTCATTGAGTCTGTTAGTAATTTGAGCTTTCTGTCTCCTTCTCTTTGTTTGCATGACTAAGTGTCAATTTTATTTATTTTTACAAAGAACCAAATTTTGTTCTGTCAGTTTTTTCAATTGTTTCTTTCGTTTCAATTTCATTGATTTCAATTATTTCCTATCTTCTAATGATTTCGGTGTAGATTTGTTCTTCTTTTTCTAGGTCTTTAAGATATAATGTTAATAGATGAATGGATAAAAAAATGTGGCATCTATACACAATGGAGTATTATGCAGCACTAAAAAATGACAAAATCATGGAATTTGCAGGGAAATGGATGGCATTAGAGCAGATTATGCTAAGTGAAGCTAGCCAATCCTTAAAAAACAAATGCCAAATGTCTTCTTTGATTTAATGAGAGCAACTAAGAACTGAGCAGGGGAAAGAGCATGAGGAAAAGATTAACATTAAACTGAGATGAGTGGTGGGAGGGAAAGGGAGAGAGAAGGGAAATTGCATGGAAACGGAAGGAAACCCTCATCATTATACAAAATCACATATAAGAGGTTGTGAGGGGAAAGGGGGGAAGGGAGAGAAGTGAACAACAACAGATGAGGTAGAGAGGGAGGTTGGGAGGTGAGGGGAGGGGGGATAGTAGGGGATAGGAAAGGCAGCAGAATACAACAGTCACTAATATGGCATTATGTAAACATTGTGAATGTGTAACTGATGTGATTCTGCAATTTGTATTTGGGGTAAAAATGGAAGTTCATAACTCACTTGAATCAAATGTATGAAAGATGAAAAAAATAAAATAAATTAAAAAAAAGATATAATGTTAAGTCATTTATTTTGTTGACTTTTTCTTCTTTTAAGGAATAAACTTCATACAATGAACTTTTCTCTTAGACCTGCCTTCATAGTGTCCCAGAGATTTTGATATGTTACATTTATGTTCTCATTCACCTATAAAAAATTTTTAATCTCCTCCTTGATGTCTTTTGCAACCTGTTGTTCATTCAGTAGCATATTATTTAGTCTCCAAGTGTTGGAGTAACTGTTATTTCTTATTTTATCATTGATTTCTAATTTCATTCCATTATGATCTGATGGAATGCAGGGTAGTACCTTACTTTTTTATATTTGCTAAGAGTTGCTTTGTGGCATAATATATGGTCTATTTTAGAGAAGAATCCATGTGCTGCTAAGAAGAAAGTGTAGAAAATTTCATCCTCTCATTGAAGGATGAAATATTCTATACATGTCAGTTAAGTCTAAGTTATTGATTGTATTATTGAGTTCTATAGTTCTTTGTTCAGCTTTTGTTTGGATGATCTATCCAGTGGTGAAAGACATGTGTTAAAGTCACCCAGAATTATTGTGTTGTGGTCTATTTGACTTTTGAACTTCAGAAGTATTTGTTAGATGAATGTAGATGTGCCATTGTTTGGGGCATATATTTTTATAATTGTCAAGTCTTGTTGGTGTATGGTTCCCTTGAGCAGTATGTCATATCCTTCTTTATCCCTTTTGATTAGCTTTATCTTAAAGTCTACTTTATTTGATATGAGGATGGAAACCCCTGCTTTCTTCTTCAGTTCACGTGAGTGGTATGATTTTTCCCAACCTTTTACCTTCAATCTGTGGATGTCTTTTCCTATGAGATGAGTCTCTCATAGGCAGCACATTACTGTTTTTTGTTT
Source organism: Callospermophilus lateralis (assembly GCF_048772815.1). Taxonomy (NCBI): domain Eukaryota; kingdom Metazoa; phylum Chordata; class Mammalia; order Rodentia; family Sciuridae; genus Callospermophilus; species Callospermophilus lateralis. Next base: position 26,438,838 of record NC_135313.1, on the reverse strand, counting down.
GTTTGCTTGTTTGTTTGTTTTATCCAATCTGCTAGTCTAAGTCTTTTGATTGTTGAGTTTAGGCTATTAACATTCAGAGTTATTTTTGAGACATCATTTGTATTCCTAGCCTTTTTTGTTTATTTTTGGTATTTAACATGACTTGGTTTCTCCTCTGATTAGTTTTTTTCTTTAGTGTAATACCTCCCTTTTCTGATTTTCTTCATTGTTTTTCATTTCCTCTTCATGGAATATTTTGTTGAGGATGTTCTGTAGTGCAGGCTTTCTAGTTGTAATTTCTTTTAACTTTTGTTTATCATGGAAGGTTTTTATTTCATCATCAAATCTAAAGCTTAATTTTGCTAGATACAAGATTCTTGGTTGGCATCCATTTTCTTTCAGAGTCTGGTACGTATTGTTCCATGATCTCCTGGCTTTGAGGGTTTGGATTGAAAAATCTGTGGAGATATAAATTGGTCTCCACCTATATGTGATCTGATTCCTCTCTCTTGTGGCTTTTAAGATTCTATTCTGATTCTGTATGCTAGGCATTTTCACTACAATGTGCCTTGGTGGAGATCTGTTGTAATTTTGTACATTTAGTGTCCTGTAAGCCTCTTGTATTTGGATTTACAATTCATTCTTTGTGCTTGGGAAATTTTCTGATATTATCTCATTGTTGAGTTTGTGCATTCCTTTGGTTTGAAGCTCTGTGTCTTCCCCTATCCCAATAAGTCTTAGATTTGGTCTTTTGATGCTGTCCCATAATTCTTGGATATTTTTTTCTTGGTTTCTTACTATCTTCACTGTGTGATTAACTTTATTTTCCATATTGTAAACTTTGTTTTCATTATCTTTTGTGCTTTCTTCCAAGTGACCTAACCTGTGCTTATGGTTTCTATTGAGATTTCTTTTTGGTTTATTATATCCTTCATTTCAAAGATTTCTGTTTTTTTTTTTTTTCCAGAGTCTCTATCTCTCTCATGAAGTAATCTTTTACTACCCATATTTTCTCTTTTATATCATTGTTGGAGTGATCAATGTTTCCTGTATTTGCTCATTTCGGTCATTCTTTAATTCACAAATCATTTTAATTATGAGCCTTCTGAACTCCTTCTCTGATATTTCATCAATTTGCTGTGCATAGGTTCTAATATTGTATTATCCTGGTTTGTTTGGGGCACTTTCCTCCTTTGTTTTTCCATGTTGTCTCTGTTGGTGAGGGCAGATCTGGTTGGTTCCTGATCTCAGGTGGTAGCCTGCTGGTTGAAAACAGGGGCAGTCCTGTGCCAGAGTCTGGGCCCCAGCAAGTGTCTGCCAGTGGCAGGATCGAAAGGGGCCTACTATGAGCCTGGGTCCTGCACAGGCTGGTGTGGGCGGATCTGGGCTGGGCCTGTCCTCCTGCTGTAGTCTCACAAGTCCAAATTTTAAAACAGCATTTTTATACAAATTGACAAGTGACACCAAAATTTATATGGAAATGAAAAGACAAAAAGAGTCAAAAGAATCTTGAAAAATGAAGAAAAAATTTGTAGGACATGCAGGGCCTGATTTCAAGATTTGCTATAAAATAATCAAAATAATTCAGTATGGCATAAAGATAAATGGCACAACAGAATCTACAAATAGACCCAAACATACTTGGTGAATTGACTTTTGACAAAGATTGTATGATAATTTAATAACAAAAGAATGGTTTTGCAAGAAAATAATTATGGATAGCCAAACAGAAAATAATTATGGATAGCCAAACAGAAAAAAATATGTTCCCTATTTATCACATAATATCCATTAATTTAAATGGATCATAGATATAATACAGAAAAAAAATCAAAAGTGTGGTGGCCTCTATGTCTGAGGTTGGGAGTGTAATTGAACATTTCTGATCTGTGATTTTAATTGAATGTGAATTATACCTCAATTAAAATTTTCTAAAAACAGAATGGTAAATTATTGTCCATATGAAGTTAGCAGTAGTTGTACAATCTGTTCAATCAAATAGGCTTGCAACTGGAAACTTGGGAGACTATACCCCAAATTTATCTTTTTGTTTATTTTTTAAAGTATTTTTAACTGTCAAAACTTTTAAGTGATGGTTGGGATTTTGATTGATCTAAGATTATTCATACAGAATAGGGTTATGAAATTAAGAACAAAATACACAAAAAACAAAACGCTGTTTTCTCAATGAAAAAATATAAAAAGTCTTTATGAAGTCTTCATAATTGAACATTTGCTCTTTAGTGTAGTACCTACTTCTTCCAACCACATCTCTTCTATCACAATTCCACATTATGTTAGCATTATTTGAATATGTGTCTGAATCTTGTAATGGCCACTTAATTAATGTTCACCAACATAATAAATCGAGCCAGAAATTCTCATAAAAATATTTATGCATGCAACTGAAATTGACCTCAGATGCATGTCGCTGAATCTCCTCATTCACTGATAATAGTCAAGAGATGGTACCCAATGTTACCAAAACAAACAACAATAGATTTAGGGTCTAAGACCTGGCTTCTAGATTATAGTTTGGGGTTTCTAACACTATGCAGCATAACCTCCTCTATCTGAGCCTCACCAATCCTCTGACTCTTTGGGCGAAGATTGATATTTCTTTTTCTTTTTTTTTTTTTTTTTATTGGTTGTTCAAAACCCTACAAAGCTCTTGACATATCATATTTCATACATTAGCATACATTAGCTTCAAGTGAATTATGAACTCCCTTTTTTACCCCAAGTACAGATTGCAGAATCACATGGGTTACACATCCACATTTTTACATAATACCATAATAGTAACTGTTGTATTCTGCTACCTTTCCTATCCTCTACTATCCCCCCTCCCCTCCCCTCCCATCTTCTCTCTCTACCCCCTCTACTGTAATTCATTTCTCACCTTGTTTATTTTCCCATTCCACTTACAACCTCTTATATGTAATTTAGTATAACAATGAGGGTCTCCCTCCGTTTCCATGCAATTCCCCTTTTCTCTCCCTTTCCCTCCCACCTCATGTCTCTGTTTAAAGTTAATCTTTTCTTCCTGCTCTTCCTCCCTGCTTTATTCTTAGTTGCTCTCATTATATCAAAGATGACATTTGGTATTTGTTTTTTAGAGATTGGCTAGCTTCACTAAGCATAATCTGCTCTAGTGCCATCCATTTCCCTGCAAATTCCAAGATTTTGTCATTTTTTAGTGCTGCGTAATACTCCATGGTGTATAGATGCCACATTTTTTTAATCCATTCATCCATTGAAGGGCATCTGGGTTGGTTCCACAATCTAGCTATTGTAAATTGTGCTGCTATGAACATCGATGTGGCAGTATCCCTGTAATACGCTCTTTTAAGGTCTTCAGGGAATAGTCCGAGAAGGGCAATAGCTGGGTCAAATGGTGGTTCCATTCCTAGCTTTCCCAGGAATCTCCATACTGCTTTCCAAATTGGCCGCACCAATTTGCAGCCCCACCAGCAATGTACAAGAGAACCCTTTTCCCCACATCCTCACCAGCACTTGTTGTTGTTTGATTTCATAATGGCTGCCAATCTTACTGGAGTGAGATGGTATCTTAGGGTGGTTTTGATTTGCATTTCTCTGACTGCTAGAGATGATGAGCACTTTTTCATGTACTTGTTGATTGATTGTATGTCCTCCTCTGAGAAGTTTCTGTTCAGGTCCTTGGCCCATTTGTTGACTGGGTTATTTGTTATCTTATTGTCTAATTTTTTGAGTTCTTTGTATATTCTGGATATTAGGGCTCTATCTGATGTGTGAGGAGTAAATATTTGTTCCCATGATGTAGGCTCCCTATTTACTTCTCTTATTGTTTCTCTTGCTGTGAAAAAACTTTTTAGTTTAAGTAAGTCCCATTTGTTGATTCTTGCTATTAACTCTTGTGCTATGGGTGTCCTATTAAGGAATTGAAGATTGATATTTCTTATCCACCAATAGACCTTTCCCTAACCAGTAGAAATTCTTTAATCTCCATAGGTTTTTGACCAATATACTATCAGGCCTGTCCCTGAGGATAGAATATGGCTGTTCATGTACAGAACCTTCTGGGTCAGGAAACACAAATTAAGAATTTAACGTGGAGACAAAAGAGGTAATTGTGGAAATCAGTGTTGGCAGGTTCTTCCTGGCTTACTTTCTGGAGTTCAGCACTGTATTAGTAAAGGCTACTTTAGTTGTGAATTATAGGAATTCAATTTAAGCAAGAAAAAAAAGAGAAAAAAAAACTATTGGTTGAATAATGGGAGGTCTGTCTTGAGACATAGATGAGCCAAGGGATTTTTCAAAGACTTTTCTCTCTCCACCTCACAGCCATGTCTCCATATGGAAGGAAAGATAGTCACTGACAACTGTATGCCTATATGCATCTCATTTGTTATTGTCCATATGACACATTTCATGGGAAAACCCACTTGGAAGTATTGGAGACATATATCCAAAGGACATTCACTGTGCTTGTAGAACATGTCTTACTGTAGACTTAGCCAGGAAGAGACAAGATGTTTGCATTCTATGGCTACATTGGGAATCTAATATGAAGAAAAGCTTTCTCTAAGGAGAAGATGCTTTGCAAAGAAAAAGTATTTTCTTCAGTCACAAAAGGAAAACTCCCTCATTAAACTGGAAGCTCAAGCACATGCAGTGCCTTTCTAAGGTCATTCAACATTCCAGGGCACTGATTCCTGCCAACTACATTTCCCAGGCTGCTTTGCCAATGGAGTACCTTCCACGTTCAACCAGTGGCAGGATGTCGAAAAGTGGGAGAAAAAGAGAATTCTCGGTATTTCTCCCTCTCTGTTTCTGGAGGAATCCCTAGCAGTAGCTGTGTTCTCCTGCTTGTCCCATCTTCTTCTGGGCATGCTCACTGTGATATCAGTCCCCTTGCAGCTCAGACTCCCGAACTCTAATGAAAGCTCCTCTAGGACTCTGTAGCCCTGAGCATGGCAGCAGTTCCATCTAGTAACTACAATTGTGTCACCCCATCCTTCCTCATTTGACAGTATGGTTGTTCTAATCTGGTATAATTAGTCCCCCATGTTACATTCCCTCTCTCAAATGACTGCACATGGGTGTGGCTTTTCTGACAGAACTCTGACTAAGGTGGCAAGAGGGGGCAATCCCCATGTAAGGATGAGACTGCCCAAAGTGAAAGGCTGTATGTGTGGTTGACTCAGTGAACCTCCAAGGTGGAGGAAACAATTGGTTTACAGACCAAGAGTGGATGGGCAGGTTTGTTTTCAATGCCTGAAATTATGTCTGTTTACATTAAGCTCAGGGTCAATACAGACCCAGGGGAATTCTGAAAGAAGGAAGGTAACAGGAGCACTTTCCTTTTGGAATGTGGCTCCTGTATCAGATAGCCCAGAGGAAATGCAAGACCCCCAATAATCAGACTAAACAGGACCCAAGATATGCGTATCTCCTGCATATGTGGGAAGGTCATGAGTGTCCCCTAACACTGGCAAGACTCCTACGTCTTCCTCCTGCCCACCTACTGTATATTGTTTCCTTGTCCCTAAAACCTCCTTTTCATTCAGGCCATCTCCTGGGGAGGAGCCCTGACTCTTCCAACCTCCCAGCTACTGGGTGTGCCCTTACACTTCCAACCTGGTGCAAGCCTCACTGGACTGTGAGATGCAGCTGAGTGGGGGAGCAGTGTAGAATGTGAGGTGTGACTTTGGAGGCCAGATTTCTGTATCCTCTTTGTGATGGGTTCTAATCTTTGCAGTCTCCCATCATTGGGTCTCTTGGGTAAAATTAAAGGAATTGGACCAAATGCCTACAATATTAACTCTAATATTTCATATTCTCTGATTCTGTAATTAAATGTGACAAATCCAAATTATAACTACTGTTTCATCAGTACTGTTGAAACTGTTTAAGTCACACCTTGTTATCTTGACTGACCTTAAAAATACCTTCTGAGTACTTGGTATAGACATTTGAGGTCATTCTAAGTTGCATCTTCTCTTACTTAACATCTCTGGTTAGAAAGATTTCATGGTAAAAGAATCATGGTGTTTTTTTTTTTGTTTTGTTTTTTCAGTTGATCATTTTGCTTTCAAAAGTATGTAAGAAGTGGGTTTTTTTTTTTTTTAAATGATGACATTTCAAGGTCAGAATTTTGTGTTTACTAATTCCTTGTATTTGAATCATTCATCAAAGACCCTTCTTTTTTGTTTTCTTTTTATAGATGCGGGAAGGGTAGTAAAACATTTTTGGTCCCCAGCTGACATTAATACACTGAGAGGGTAAGGGGACTGGCTCTGGTGGTATATCTGGATATCTAGAACAGGGTGTTCATGGAGGCAAGGATCTTTTCATTGATGGGGTTGGGGGTGAGTGTCTGTTGTTTTCACTGATGTTTCCACAGTGCCCATAACAGCGTCTGTCACATTAGCAGGTTTCTATTAAGCATCAGTTGAATTGATAATTGAACAAATGCATTTGATTATGGCAGAGCTGAGTCTAGAATTCTCTACACCCTCCGTCTTTGCTTCTTTAGTACAGACAAGAGTTGGCCTACGTCCTCACGCACCCCCAATTTTCCTTTGTCATTTCTTGATGCACCTGTCGTTATATTAGTAGACTAGCTCAAAGAGCTTTCTCCATTGAGGGGGTCCCTGGAGCCCCTGCCTCACAGGGATATTTGGAAGGAAAAGAGGGGCGTCAAAGGCGGGCTCCTCCCCGAGAACCTAAAGCTAGTGTCCCGATTTCCCAGGGAAGGTCTGCTTGTCCCCTCTGCTTAGAGCGTTGGTCTCACTTTGCTTGGTGGAGGGTCACAGTTGCCTAGAGAAAGGGGAGGACGCCCTGTCCCTGCAGCCCCAAGGCCTCCTTTGGCCTTGGCTGGGCGGGGCTCTCCGCAGCTCCCAGCCTCGCGGTTGTCCCCGCTGGGCGGCCGGCTGGCTGCGGCAGGAGGCGGGGCCACCGCGCTCCCCCTCCCCGACACTGCGGTGGTGGCAGCGCCAGCCCAGTGGCGGCCGCCTACGGGCTCGCGGAACCGGGCGGGACCTGCGCGGGGCGGGGAGGAAGGGCCGGGGCGGGGCGGCCGCGCTGGGAGCCCGCTGCTGGGGCGCCGCGCTCAGACTGGGCGGGCGCTCGGGCTGCGCGGGCTCTCGGCGGCAGCGGCAGCAGCAGCAGCAGCATCCTCTCTGCCTTTTCTTCCCTTCCGCTTCTTTCTTTTCCTTCTCCTCCTTTCCCCCTTCTTCCCCTGCCCTGTCCCCCCCCCTCAACTCCTCCAGAGGGCAAGAGCCCTCCAAGTCCGTGAGCAGTGGCAGCCGCGACCGCGGGTCCGTTCTGTTACTGCGCCCAGGTAAGGGATCCGTCCCCACCTCTGGTCCCATTAGAGCGCCTGTCCTTCAGCCTCGGTCTTGGCGAGGAGGGAACCTCTGCCAGGACCCAGCGGAGCGAGGTTGTCTGGTCCGCTGTGACTTGGGAGCAGTGGGAGGGTGGCAGACCTGTCCAGTCGCCCCCCTGGCGGAAGCTTGGGGCCCGACCTCTCCAGGTGTCAGTACCCAGCAGCGGAGCGAGCGCTGGCACCTGGGCTCTAGATTTGTAGAAGGGCGAATGACCTTGTTAGGTACCACTTTGAAACGACTGGAAACTTGCGCCAGGTAGGATGTGTGTTTTGAGAGCTAATATTACCTGAGCTGTAGAAAGAAGGGCCGTGAACTAGACAAAGATAATGGGGAGAAGGAATTGGAAGCCGAGGATTTTTTTTTTTTTTTTTTTTTTTTTTGCCCATCCAGGCGCAGAGAACTGCACACTGACAGGGAGGGAGGGAGGCCTTGTCAATCTCAAACCATTTATCCCTGTAATTCCTCCAGAGACAGCTGGGAAAGGAGGACTGATACATGTTTATAATTTTAGGAAGATGAAAATCGATGTCTGGTCGCGTTGGAGGGCGGGGCATGAAGAAATGAGTCCGGTTGAGATCGAGCTTCCACAACCCCCTTTTCCTCTTCTTTTTAAATGATGGGGGTGGAAAACTGTATATACTGTCCATTTATTCTTTTCTTCATTTCTAAAGGCTTTCTTTGGGTAGGGTGGGGGCTACTGTGCTGACTCCCTTCCTCCCCCAACCTGTCTTTTGTTTAGGATGGAAATTTCAAGAAAGAGTGTTTGAGGGGCCCAGGAGAGGGGAGGTGTGTGTTTGGGTGGGTGGGGAGGCGGAGGGAGTAGTAAAGAGAATGGAGTCAGAAAACACCATGCTTGAACCCTGGAAATTGATGTCCTAGCACCAGGACTTCAAGATTTTGTCAGAAAATAAAAAGCTTTGGTTAGCAACAAGCTCCTTGGTGACAATTGCTGTATACCATCTGTTGTAAGACCTTAGCATAATATGCTTCCAGAACACAGACCCTTTAAAACTGAGTCAGTTTGAAACCTTTTTGTTTAAGCGTACATATACACATATGTAAGCACACATATATAACACACCATAAACATGTTACAAAAGGGAGTAAATACTTATCGTTTTAAATTTATCTTAAAGGGTTTGGGATATTTTATGAATGAAATTTCTAGTGCAAAACAAAAAAATATTGTTGGGTGATAATATAATTTGGGATGTGAAGTAATGTTAGCAAAGAACTAACTTAAATGTTAAAAAAAAAATATTTCTTTTCAATGATGGTGTGTTAGAGGAAGGACTGCAAACTGAAATTGAGGCTTGCAACCACAGTGAGGCGATGGAGAACAAAGCCTTTTATGTGAGTCACATTATGCAAAATGTCCCTATGATGAGCTGCAGGTACCAGCCCAGTTTAAAAGCATAGCTCTGTCACCCTGTCATTTTAATGTGAGCAATTATGATTTTTCTGGCAGTCAAAATAGATTGAATAAATAGAAACTCTTTAGAATGCTTTTGATTTTATGCCCAAGAGGAAGATTACAGCCTTCCACCTGAATGTGACAAAAACACTCCTTTAGCTAAGCAAAGTGGGTTTTGGTAGAAATCCTTTTGAATTTGTAAATCATGGGTGTTTCAATCACTTTCCTCCATGCACACAAAGCATCTCCCCTTCAAGAAAAGGTAAAAAGCATTCTTTTTCTTTCAGTAATGTTATTTGTGTGTACATGTGTGTGAGTTGACAATTAATTTCCTAGTGATTTGATCTGATTTTCACAGGTTTACATCTGCTTGTCTGATTTGGATATTATCAGAGCTCTTGTGGTTCTGTGATCTGTGGTATATGCTGCTTATCTGTCATTTAATTTTGTTATATTTCACAGTTTTTATGTTATTTAATTTCCAAAGGTTTTTTTTTATTGTTGTTGTTATTTACTTGCATCAGTGGGAAATTGCTTAACATACACCAGAACATATAAGCAATGTAAAAATTGTGCTTCCATTTAAAAAATAATATTTCAAAGGCATTCATTATTTTCTTTGTTTCTCTCTTGTCTGAACCACCCACCCCTTCTTATCAAACCCGTTTCTTCCTGGCTGTGCCTGTGCTGCTTTAGGCTTCTAGTTATGTCTAGACTACCAGAAGCAGAGCCAGGATTTGTTCACTCTCTGTGACAACTCTTTCTCAGGATGACTTGTTTACAGCACCTTCTCAGGGAGGAGAGGGAGAAAGAATGTGCTGAGAGAGCATGACCCAGTGAAACTGGCAGAGCCATTACCTCATCAGAGTAGGTCCTGCAGCCTCACTGAGGGAGCAGGCATCCTCTCAGTGGAAACCAAACCCCAGAAGCACACCCATCTGGGGCAGAAGCTTTTCTCTTCCCACAGCTGCCTGCACTGATGTTGCTCTGCTGAGGTTAGAGGGATATTTTCTCTTTTATGTGTTTCTCTTCAGGGATCTTGAACTTGGTCAGAAATATGCAGCCAGAAATGAAACTTGGAACAGAATCCTCTAAGCCTGAAGGAGTAATTTCATTCCTTTACCCCTTTTGGTTTAAACCAATTTGCAAATTTTCAGAATGTCAGAAAGAAGAAAAATGCTTATTGGTATATTGCTTGTTTTATGTTGAATTTTACTAGCTATTAGATAACAGACTGGACTGTTGTGCTTTTGACAAAAACACTTGTACTGTTGGCATATAAAGTTAAGTAGTTATTACATTCTCTTGGGTGTGTACATGAAGGTAAGTTTTTCTCTGAAAGATGTGAAATGACCAACTTGGGGATTTTAGAATTCAAGTTCATAACTCTGACTGTTGAATTCTTCCCAGTGGTTAGTATCCTCTTGACAGATTACAATAAAGAATCTAAAATAACAGTTACAGTAGAAGATGACACTACCCAGATCAATACAACACTCCCAAATGCTAAAAGTAGTCAATTTAGGTAAATCACTAATTAGTAATTGCATAAACCTAAAGATAACAGTTTTGAGCTCTTGCCTTTATATAGATGTTAAAGATGCTAATAAACTCTTGCAGTCATTATCTCAGATGTGTTAGCTCTTTTTGTTTTTTCAGTTCTACATCTTTACTATTGTCTTTGCTGTGATCTACTACATCTAGACTTTCTTTATGTAACAGAAGTATTTTTATCATTTCACTAAATTTTTGTCCCTCCTCTTCACCATTCTATTTCATTTGTCATTTGAACATTAGACTTACTGTTTTCTAGGTGTTCTGGTTTCAGTGCTCAAACTTTCTTGGTACAAATTTGCCCTTTATCTTTCACTTAGGGGAGCATTCATTCCCATTTATTCATTCATTATGAGAAATGATTTTTTTTTCCTCAAAAAATTGTTAGTCCCAGGAATTGACTTCAGGCACCAAAATCAGTTGAAAAGCTACAAATTAAGATGAAGTGCATAAAGGGCCCAAATCTGCAGGCAAGTTTGGGTGGTGGGTGGGTAGGGTAGGGAAAGATGAGTAAGGAGAGCGAAGTCTCCCCTGGTTCATGTTTGTCCCTACAGGATGAAGATGAGCTTGTGTCTGTGCTGGTGGAGAGGGGAGAAATCTGTTTTGCTTTTTACCTCACTGTAACATTTTGTCCCATTCCTTCCCTCATCATTGCTTTGAACAAAGACCGTGGGTGCTTCCTTGTAAACATGATACAGGATGCTTATGGAAGCCATTCTGTAGTGAAATAAAAATTTTAAAACAATGTGAACATAGTTGACTTTTTATGAAAAACACTTTGAATCTAATTTTGAACTTTTTGAGCTTTCCTGTTGGAAAGCTAAGCTATCCTTCAAGTGGTACTACTTTAACTGTGATATCTTTTACATATACATTTTAGTGGAATTTTATGGAAATTTAGACAAAATAAAGAATTAAGAATCCTCCTTCAGTGGATTGTTGCTGTTTATGCTTATACTGTAGACATAGAGGAAAGGCTTAAACTCTTTGTTTTCCATTAAAACATACACCAGAGGGAGCAAATTCAAAGATATATGTTTTTTACCTTTTGTTATGTTAACAATCCTTTTAGAGCAAATAATTTATTTTTAAGAGCACACACCACTTGATTACTTCCCTTTATTCTTTTCCTCTTTTCTGTCCTCCCTCTTTTTTCTCCATTTTTCCTTTCCATTCTTTCTCCTTTTCTTCTTTTGCTGATTTCTTTTGATTTGTACTGGGGGGTGGGATCACTGATTAAGGGAAAATGAAAATACAGCCTGCTATGTTGGTTGAAGTTGATTTTTCATTGTATCAGTATTTCTCATTTAACATTCAGTCTATGCTAACTTCTTTTCCTTCTCCAGGTTTCAGCCCTACCATGGTACCATCTTTTCACTTACTTTTATATCTCCTAGAATTAAACAATCTTCCTTGTGTGCCAACCTTTGATCATATGCTACACCTTAAAAAGATCTTTCCAAATTAGGAAGAAATGTTACTACTTTGTTCTTCCCCCATTAATCTGTACCCAAGTTTATCCAGTGTCCATACTTTATAGATAGCTGCTCATTGCAACTGTGCCCTCATCAGCTTTCTTAAAACACTTTAGAAAAAATATGCAGGCAAAAAATGGTAGATCTGTACAACTAATGCTTTCAAACTGAAAAATTTGATTGACCATTTGACATTTCATTTTTTGTTTCACCTGACACCAAATAAAATAGTTCAACTATTTTTTTTAATTTAAAAGCTAAATGGACTAGCAAAGTCATTATGTGTCATGCAGACCATTGTCTTCTTTTTATGCTAATTAACTGATTCCACTGATATAAACCTAGTAAGTCAAGCACTGGCTATTCTAGTATCAATCAGTAAATGTTGAACCAAATTTATTTAGTTTGAAGTAAAGTATTTCTAATTATATTAGTCTGTACAACATTATTATTTGTCTTGACTCTAACTCAAAATGATTGAAAAACACATTTGACTAACCATGAGGATATAATCACTTAACTGTCTAGGTCCTTTAAATATATAGAGAGATTTCTCTATTCGTTTAAGAGAATACTCATGTCAGTATGAATCCTTTACACTTATTTATTAGTGGATGTGTAGATGGCTATCTTGTTGTGCTGTTGGAACAGTTGTGTTCACACTGCATTGCATTGTGAATGGGTGGCACTGCTACTCTATTGAATTGGAAGGAGAAAATGCTTTTGTTGACTAGAAAATGATGCAGCATCATTTTGATTGGCATTAAGGCAATTAAATGGATGCTCAGACTTGAAAATTTACCATTTTATTTGGGTATCATGCCTCTCAAAATTGGAATTTAATCTTTCATAGAGTATGTTTTTGAGCAAGACAATACTTTATATAATGTGCTACTACTTATTTTTTGTTTATGTTTGCATGAGACACTACATTCTTTTGGCCCACTATTTTCTGGCCCACTTTGTAAAACAAGAAGGTTTTTAGAATTTACTTATGCATTCTTTTCAATTTAACATGTTATTTTGTATATAGCCAAGAAAAGATCTTGTCTTCAATTTATTACATTGTGTGTGTGTGTGTGTGTGTGTGTGTGTGTGTGTATGCTTGCGTACTAGGGATCAAACTCATGACCTTGCACATGCCAGCTAAGCCCTCTTATGTTTGAACAAAAATTTGCAATCTGTAACATAATTCCTTTGCCAGGTGGAATCATAGTACCTGATTAGCCTCACAACTTGGTCCACCTTCTGTGTTTCATGAAGGGCTAAAAGGTGGTGTAGTAGGAGCATTTTTGTATGTGAGGGCATGTGTGATTATTCTCTAAGACAGAGTTAGCTAATTGTGTGTATGTGTGTGTGTGTGTGTGTGTGTGTGTGTTGTTTTCCACAGTTAAAATCAACTATTATATAATCAGTTGATTTAAAGAAAATTAAAAACTATACGATTAGATTAGGTTCCACACAGATACCTCTGGTATTCAATACAATGTTACATGAAAAACAATGATACACAAAGATCATTAAAAAAAAATCCAAGTGGATGAATTTCAAGTAGATAGCCCTTCATATCCAGGGTCTGATTCAACCAACTGCAGATTGAAAATATTTTTTATAAAAATTTCATCTGTACTGAATATGTACAGACTTTTTTTTCTTGTCATTATACCCTAAACAGTATAACATATTATACTATACTACATGTTATAAGTAATTTAGAGGTACTTAAAAGCATATGGTAGGATGTTTATAGATTATATGCAGATATCATACCATTTTATATGAGAGACTTTAGCATCTGCACATTTTGATATCCATGGTGTATCCTGAATCCAATCCCTTTTATATACTGGGGGACTAGTATATTACTATATTTTTCCTTTTGGGAGCAATTTTGTCCTGATTCCATTGTTAATTATGGAAATTTTCTAAGTTGAAATACTCATTTTATCTTTTAAAAAGGGCAGACACTTGCTTTTTCATAGAAAATGAGTTGATCTTCATTTAAATAACAGAAGCCAGCCCTGATGGAACTTTAGGAATTTCGCTAAAAGAAAGCATTAAGTACCCACTAAAAGCTGAATCCTCATGAAACAAGGAGATGACTACAACCTAGAGTTTATTTAAACCAGCTTTGCTCATCTTGTCTCAAACTGAAGCTTGCCTCATTCACAAACTTCTTGGTGAATTCTATTAGCACTGAGTGTGGACTTTGTCATTTCTTATAACATGGCCCATGATTCATGTGAGTATTTAGGGTATAATGAAAAGGAGCATTTTCTTGTTTGTTTTTAAATTCCTGTAGCTTTCAAACTCAATCGGTGATTTCATGATTTTTGTTTGTTTTGCTTGGAATAGGACCATGTTAAATGAGGGTGGTCAATATCAAAATCGGAGGTTTGAATGACTTGTACAATCCTGGACATTCTCTTTGTTTTATTCAGCTTCTTTCCAAAGAGTTTCCTGTGGATTTGTAATAAGAACCTAAAGTTCTCCATTAAAAAACAAACTGTTATTGAAAGTGAGTAAACTGACTTTTAATAAAATATTTTCCTTTTGATTTCTAATATATTTATATATTTTATATGATAGAGTAGCTTTTTGTAACCCTATTAACTAGTGGCTTAGTTGGGTTATGTGCTTACATACCTGGAAAAATAAAATAATATAGTGTAGTATTTTATAGTATCATTAAATGTAATCTTATTAAAATTAATTTTTTAAATTGACAAGTAAAAATATGCATGTATTCTTTACTTCTGTACCTCTGCCCCATAACTAAGTGGCAGTCATTATCAAAACTTGCAGGTTACATATCAATTCGAGGATGAATGCTGAGTAAAAGGGATTATCAGGAGCAAAGGCTGTGAACCTCTAGTGTATATGTAAGTAAACTGAGGCAGGGAGCAGTTTAGTGACTTCCCTGAGGTGGTTACTTGTGAATGCAGAATAGACTCAGTAATTGGAGCTCAAACTCGGGACTGACCATGAAAGACCCATCTCATTCTGACTTTCTACTCTTATTTCTGATTGTATTTCTGTTCTTTGAGCTAAGGGTGGAGTGAGGTGGCAGTCATACCTGCCCAACTTTGTGGCTCAACTGTGACTTTCACACGGTTATAAAAGAGGGAGGGACTCGGAATTTTAGGGCCATTCCAACCAACTCCATGCCATGTTCACTACTGAAAGCATGGAGACTAAATCTGATCCAGGAAACATCAGGCTCCTGCTCCAGGGCCGTTCCTGTGGTTTGGATCTCTTAGGAGGGCAGTTTGAACTCTAGGGATGTGTGCCCAGAAGGGGGACAGGAAAGCCAAGGAGCTTTTCTGTAGGCTTGAAGGTTAATTTGGTCTGTGTTTAAACTTGGTTCTGTGTGCAAGAGAACTCAACAAAAATAGCCAGGTTGAAATTTATTTTCTGATCTATAGCACCATGATAATTTCTCAGAAATAGCTTTCCGTGTGTTCCCCCAGCTTTGACATTTTTAGCTAGAGGAAGTGAGTGAGAGAGGCTGTGCTCCTGTGTCTGCCTGAATCCCACTTTCCTTCCTACTCTTGCCTGCCTTCCTGTTTCTCTGCCTACAGCACTCCATACTTCTTTCTTTCTTTCTTTTTTCTTTCTTTTTTTTTTCTTCTTCCAGGGAGACAGCAAATTAAGTAAGAATTAGGTATTGCCATGGTTACTGTGTTCAGTAGCACTACACCTGCACCCACGCTGCTTAGGCACTGTAGAATCTTAAGTTGACAAATATTTGAAAGGCATGAAGAGAATCTTGGAAAAAAAAAAATAAGCAGAAACCATGCTTAAATATTTAAAGAGAAATGTATTGCTAGTCACTGAAAACTGAAACTATATCACTATCTAGGGAGTAAAGGAATTCTAATGTTATTCTATTAGAGAATGCCATAGACTGTGTCCTAATTCTCTAGATGAACTTGTTCCATCACTCATCTGAATTGGAGTGAGATTTTTGTTTTTTAACCACTGAGTAAATGGAACAGAATTTCATATAGTATTTCCCAAACACATTGGTGAAAGAAAGAGCTATGCATACTTTTCTCTAAAGTGTCTTTAAATACAAATATAGAGGAAAACCATCTTAGTTGCACTTCAGGAATCAATATTTATGTATGAATGCTGATCCTTTCAAGTAAGCTATTCTATGCTTTTCTGGGATGTGGTTTATTTTATTTGATAGTCTGAACATTAAAATGAAGTGTAAAAAATTAAATATTGAAAGCCTTTACTAAAAAACATTCTTACTTGGAAGAATTCACTCTGATTCTTTTCCACTTGAACATTAGGCTCATACTCTCTAAGTATTTCTTATAACATGGCCCATGATTCATCTGAGTATTTATTTAATAAGTGGTTATTGAATCCCTAATATATAGCAGTCACTTTTCTGAGTATGGAAGATACTAGGAATAAGTTCTGCGCTCGTAGAACTGACATGAACTAACATAGAACTAACATGCCTCATGAGACAGAATTGAGAAGTAAAACAAACAAACAAACAAACAAACATTTCAGATACAAATGCTAAAAGAAATGTACCAGAGAGCATATTCGTGAGCTTGACTTTGGTGGGATGGACTACCTTTGGAGGCAAGAGTAAAGAAGACTGGTGAGCCATGGAATATTTGAGTTTCCAGTCAGAAGGAATAACCTCAAAGCAGAAGACACACCGCGTATTTGAGAAGCAGAAAGAATAATGGCATTAGAGTCTAATGAACCTGGTAGACAATAGTAGGACAGCAGTAAGAGCAGAAGGCTGGTGCCAGACTACCTGTGGTCCCCTTAGTCACAATGAGGAAGATGACTTTTGACTTCCAGTGCACTCTAATTTTGGAGGTTATAAAAGCAAAATTTTTTGAGAACCTCATAAAAGCTTTTGAAGATTAATTATGTCTTCTAAATCCCTCTAGGTTGATATGTGTCTTATTCAATAATGTGTTAAATCACAAGAGAGGAATAATTTAGAAAATCAGAAATCGATGGTAGAGACAGGAATAGACATCTGTTAACTTGATCTAATGTGATGTGATGTTATGGACACATGTAGCTCAAATTGTATTGTTTTCTTCAGTTCTTGGAGAATTACGTATTCAATTAATTTTGACCATTTACAATCTTTTTGTTTTTACCCCAAACTAAGTTTTAATTTAATGGGTTCAATTCTCAGCACCACATATAAATAAATGAATACAATAAAGGTCCATCAACAACTAAATATACATAAACATATACATAAATACACACACACACACACACACACACACATATATATTTAAAAAGCAACGTGAACAGAAAAGTAGAAATCCACATTTGAGAAAAGAAATCACAAAAATAATTCCATTTTCCATATGAATGTGTTCACTGGCTATTTCCCCACAGCATGCTTAGTTGCAAACCAAGTCAGGTGCCAGGTAGCAATCAATATGATACTTGAAGTGTATAAATAAGTAACAGCAGTTTATGCATTTTGCTCCTTAAAAGCAATGATCTAAATCTCCTGAGAATTTTGTAAGTGAACTGGACCAATTTCATGATGATGTTAGATCATCTGTGAGATTAATAGTCAATGTACTTCTTCATGCACACATTGCTTATACTAAAATATTTAACATACTTCTCAGTTATTTGCAGACTTAGTGTCATGCTCCATTGAATTTAGCATTAAGCACAGGTTTCCAGACTTTTGATTGATGGTACTTTGGGCATCTTTTAAAGCTGTTTACTTTTCCTCAGTGTAGCTTTAATAGAAAACAAAACTAATTTTTATTTCTTCATGTAATGTTATCTACTGGGCATTTTCAAAATATCACATGATTTAGGATAAGTTAGTATTTCAGTTTAAAATGAAGTGTTGGAATACTGTTGGTTTTTCTTTGAGCTTCTTTTCTTGACTTCCATTTCAGTTTGTTTTTATGATTATTTATGATTTACATTACTTTAATCTGGAACCATTAGATGCAAGTAACTCTAGTTAAGTATTAAAAATATGAATAAGAATTCACCAAATATTTCAAATATATATTAACCTCTGAATGGCATTCTTGGATATTGGTATCATTATTTATATTATGGATATTGAGATATCATTAAACATTAAATGTAGAGTAAAATGTTGTATCAAAGGATTGATGAAAGGGGTTTAAGAAGAAACACAGTAATTAATTTCCTTCTATATGTATAATCCTGCTTGTGCTATATAGAATACCAGGTATACAGCATATTGCTTTCCTCTAGTTGATACTAGTGTAAAAAGAATATAATGCATAGTAAGATAAATGGTGAAGAATGTAAGTATTAAGCAAATTCAGAGGGGGTAAATTTGTTACCATGTGCAGAAGTCAAAAAAAGCCTGATGTGGAAAGTGGCATGGGGAGTGGGATTCTTAAGTGGCTGAATTTGGAAAAGCACCCAGATAGGAGGACGGTAGCAGAAGCAAAGTCACAGAGGTGACAATGAGCAAAGCAAACTAGACTACCAGCAATGGAGGGCTCCTTTTGGAGAAGAGTGGCATGAATAGATCGTCTTAGATTTGTAGAGGTCTTTTAATACTGGGTATGGTAGGAGTTTTGGTTTTATCAAAAGGCCTTCCGATCAGTGAAGGATTTCGACCTGGAGAATGGCAGGAGCCATGTGATGTATTAATGATTAGCAAGACAAATGTGAGGGGCCACAGCAGTAGGCCTAGAATTTCTACAGATGATGTGGTATGGGGATCCATCCTATTTAGAGAGGGAGGCTGAGGGACTTATTTGGAGGTACAGTTGCACACATTTTCACATACAATGAAGAAAATATCCATGCCATAGAATGGAGATGTGTGATGGTGATGGAGATGAGGCATAGAAAGACAGACTGACTTGAGGAAACCAAAAGAACTGGAAGCCATGTAGAGGTGTGGTCAGGAGGTGAGTAATGTAAGCTCCTTTGGAGTTGTGTCATGTGCATGCAAAATGTGTATTTTTAAAAGAAGATTGGCCATGGAAAAAAAAAGCAAAAGGATAAAGACTATTTTCTACGCATTTTTCTTCCATTTGACCTTCAGACTGTAATTTGCCAACCTCTGACATATATTGTCATGTTTGAATCTGAATCCAGAAAATGTCCTTGACGTTGTAAGAACCGTGCTCTTAAAAATTCACAAATAGGTGAAACCTAAGTAAAAACAATTGTTAGGATTTCCTTTCAAGAAGATGAGTGAGTGTGTGTGTGTGTGTGTGTGTGTATTTGGTGGGGGTGCTTTAGATTTCCCTTAAGTCAGAGCATAGTAGAAACTGGAGACCTTTACCTAAGCCTCTAGTTTGTTTTTATTGTATGGGCACTGGTTTTATTTCCATTTTTTCTTGTCCTCTAGTAGTCTCAGAATAAAATTGTGCCCCACTTCCAGTAACTATGTAGAGCTTACGTTATTCATTTCACATAGTAAGTTTCTCACGCTTTGTTTCCTTGCTTATGACTTCTCCTGATCCTAATTTCTTCGAATCTTCTTCAGAACAAGTCAGATATAAAAAGCTGTATTCTATATTTTCCTCAGAGACCCACTTTTAAAGAACTTGTGACCAGAGCAACTCCTACTTTCCAGGAGAGAAAGCGGCATGGCCTGGCATTTTCAACCATTTTTGTGGTGGGGGGGGGGGATTGGCTAACTTCACTTAGCATATCTTCTCCAACACCATCCATTTACCTGCAAATGCCATGATTTTATTCTCTTTTTTGCTCAGTAAAATTCCACTGTGAATATATGCCACATTTTTTTTATCTGTTCATCCACTGAAGGGCATCTAGATTGGCTCCACAGTTTAGCTATTATGAATTGTGCTACTATAAACATTGATGTGGCTGTGTCCCTATAGTATAGTATGCTGTTTTTAAGTCCTTTGTGAATAGTCCGAGGAGAGGGATAGCTGGGTCAAATGGTGGTTTCATTCCCAGATTTCCAAGGAATCTCCATACTGATTTCCATATTGGCTGCACCAATTTGCAATCCCACCTTATTCAGCCCTCAGGATTTCAGTGGTCTTGGAAGGAAGATGCTAAGATCCAAATATATTTTCTATTTTATGAATGAATGATTATGGGAATATTCTGGGGATTAGAATTCAAATATTAAGCCCTATTCACTTTCTCTCCAGAATGCTTTATGTGAAAACTGAAATACAGGACTCATGATATAAGGAAATATGAGTTTTGATTTTTTTGTTGTTGTTTTATATGCTCTTGCATGCAATGGGTCTGTTGCCTTTAAATGTTAATAATGGGTAGGTGGTGTTAATACAGTGGAACTAAATAATCAGACTAATTTTGATGTCTCATTAAATTAATAGTGAAATAATTTGTTTCACTCTTTCAGAGCTGGTATAATGGACAAAAGAGTTCGCCACATTATCACTGCTTGGAAAACAAATGTGATCAATGTTATGTGTCTTGATAATGATTCAAAAATATAATTAATTAAGGGGAGTAGCATGGAATATGAAAGTGTTCTTTAAAAGTTAAGAAAAATGGAGAAAAGAATGTTATTCAAAAAAATGGTATGTCAGGAAGTCCCTGATGGTCATATAGTAGTTCATTCCACCTTATTTGCACTTGTATTTGAGATTTGTGTTTTATCCAAAATCATTTTGTGCAGCGTAGAATCAAAGAGAATTGAAAATTAAAACAAGTTGCCTTTTAATCAGCTTGGAACATAGAGAAAATGCTGTGATGGACCATAGGTTTAGTCAGAACCAAATTTCAACAACAACAAAAAAATCCCTGCCCAGGCACAATTGCAGGCACAATATATATATATTTTGTATATTCTACTACATATATATATTATAGTAGAATATACAAAATATATAATAATATATATTATATATTATTATATATAATATATATATTATAGTAGAATATACAAAATAATTCAAATATTAGAAAAAGGACAGGAATAGAAATTATTGTTACTTATAATGAAACAATGTCATCATGTTTTGCTAAAGTAACAAAAAGATCAAAACTCATATTTCCTTATACCATAAGTCCTATATTTCAGTTTGGAGTGAGAAAACATCATAAAGCATTCTGGAGAGAAAGGAAACAGAGCTTAATATCTGAATTCAAATCCCCAGAATATTCCCATGATCATTCATTCATAAAAGAGAAAATACACTTGGATTCTAGCATCTTCCTTCCAGGACCATGAAGTCATGAAATCATGAAGGCTGAATAAGTTTTTTTTTCTTTTTTTTTTTTAAGAGAGAGAGGGGGAGAGGGGAGAGAGAGAGAGAGAGAGAGAGAGAGAGAGAGAGAGAGAGAGAGAGAATTTTTTAAATATTTGTTTTTCAGTTTTCGGTGGATACAACATCTTTATTTTATTTTTATGTGGTGCTGAGGATCAAACCCAGTGCCCCGCATATGCCAGGTGAGCGTGTTACCATTTGAGCCATATCCCCAGCCCCCCTGAATAAGGTTTTAAAAGACATTTATGACAACAGTTAGGGGGGAGAGTTCAGAAGCAAGAAATCCACCCCATTTTTTCTTCTTTTCGCATTTTCTTTTTTTAAATTGATTTGAATCTCATAGCAAATATAAATATATATATATATATATATATATTCAATGTGTATATGTATATATTATATATATATTGCAGAAAACATTGTGGAAGCAGTCTGCAACTAAAGATGTAAATAGAGTATGCATATTTAACTTTGTACATCTTATTATTTTAAGATTGTTTCTGAATGTAAAAAATAGTTTAGGATTATTTTTCACATCACAAAACATTTCAAAAACATAAGAGCAGTCACTGGACATTTTGCAACAAAGTAAGTAATTGTGACTTTGTATCTTGTGATAAAATACAGTTTTTTGTGTTAATAACTCCACTGGTTTTATTTAGCATTCTTTTATAGAAATATAATTGAGAAAGGGCATAGAACAACAGCAAATACCCTGCCCTAATTCTTATGCACCTCAGAGGTTCTTATACCTGAAGAGAAGGAACATATCTGTACAGAGAATCTCCTCTCATCGCTGAGCTCAGGAGCCTGGTTTAGACCAATCCACATCTGGAAAATACTTCTGCTCAGACAAGAGCTATTAACTTTAACAGAGTGGCATTTATTCATTCCATTTCTGGACTCATTTCAGAGCCCTCAAGGTGGGGTGAGAACTAAATTTACCCCAAGTTCTCTTCTGGTCAGATATATTATTGCATATCATCTTCATAAAATCCAAGTGTGTAGGTATCCAACATGCATGATGTAGTTACCACAAAAACAACATTTCAAATTTGGGGTAATGATATAACACAATTATTGCTTATAATCTAACTGAATCATAGAAAGAATTAGACATCCCACTGGAAAGGTCTATACCAACTTTAATAAGAATTTCACCTTAAACTTAAAAAATGCTAGGCACACAGGGGTGGGAATGTAGCTCAGTTGGTAGAGTACTTACCTTGCCTGCATAAGGCCCTGGTAAGTACTGCATGATTTCATTCATATGTGGAATACAAAAAGTTGTTCTCAGTCTAGCATATGTGAGATATTAGGTTCAATCATCATAAAAAAATAAATGAATAAAGTAACAACATAAATAAAATAAATGTATTGTGTCCATCTACAACTAAAAATATTAAAAAAAAAAAAAAAAAAAAAAAGGTAGAATGGTGATCACCAGAGACTGAGAGGTTGAGGTCAGGGGCTAAAGTAACAGGCTGGGGAGAGGCTGGCCAAAGGACATAAAATGACAGAATAAGTTCAAGAGATCCACTGTACAGCATGGTGGCTATAGTTGACGATGATATACTGGAAGAGTGCTAGCAGACTGGATGTGAAATATTCTTACCACGAAAATGTGAAGTGGTGCATGTTCATTAGCTAGATTCAACGTTCTCATAGGCTATATGTACTTTAAGGCATCTTGTACATGGTCCATACATACAATTTTATTTCTCCTCTTCAAGAAATAATTTTGAAACATTTAAATGATCTACTGATTTTTATTCTGTTACTGCTTAAGTTAATAAAAGTTAAAAGTTAAACATTTGAACTCATGCCCAAATATTATGATGACTCATTATTGAATGTCTATAAATAAAGTGTCTTCTGTATTTCTGAGGTTAAAGAGGATCAAATGGAAAGCAGAGGCAAATCATACTGTGATTACTTTCTGTAACTCCAGCTGTATTCTTTACTGCTATTTCTGGGAACCTCCATTGTTGCTATTTTGTCATTTATAGAACTATACACTTGATCACATTGGCACATGATTGTTAAGGTCTGTATCTGTTAATGTCTATACTTGTTTGGACAAGATGTCCAATAGATGTGTATGTGTATAAAAATGTATGATATGTATACATGTGTATCTATAGCTTACAAAGAGCAATTTGTCTAAGCATAGGCTCATAAAGGAAGTATAAAAAAAACTAAGTCTAAACTAAACCATGACCTCCTTGGCCCTGGTTTCATTATTTTTAAAATGAGGATCGGTGCCAGTTTTTTATTTTGTTTTTGCTTCACATTTAAGAATCTGGGAGTCCAATTAGAGCTGTCTTTTATGATAAAGATTTCTGGTTTCTCAGGGACTGAAAGAAAACGAGAATAAAATATTCACATTCCACATGCCACAATTGTAGTTCAAAAAAAAAAAAAAAAAGAGGAAAGATTGACGTGTTTACGTGTTGATCACAATGGGTCACAGCAGCCATTTGTGAACATTTGGAAACTAAGCAGTCATCACCCTTTTTGAACATGGAGCTAAGTAGTTTACCAGATTATGTCAATGTTCAGTTATCCCAGCCATTGGGATTGGGATACATGACCTGGATAGATATAGGCAATGTGCTATTGTCTTTATCTGGAAGAGAATATTGATGAAAATAAAATTTTACAGACCCTCATTCATTTTATAGTTTTTATAGTCTACACATAATAATTTATCGTGCTAAATTAAAAATTATTTCATTATGATATGTGTAGATTTATTCCTGTAGATCATTATATGTAGGCTATATATACTTCATATAATACTTTACTCTTTAAATATTTACATTTAAAAATTCAGTAATTAAATTTTTAAGGTGGGAACATGACAACAAAGTCACCATATAATACTTGTTTATTTGTTTGTTTGGTTGGTTCCTACAAGAATATTTTATTCTTACTTATTCACCACAATATCCCTACTGTGAAGAAAATTGTGTGAATGAAGGGATGGTCAATAAATATTTTAAATAAATAGATTAATGAATAATTCTACAGCAATTTTGGGGTACCCCAAATGATTTGTCAAAACTTGTTTAATTCTATATCAAAAAAGAAAATGGTGATTCCTCCTTTTTGAGTAGTAAAATCTGAAGGAACCAACACTGTCTCTTTCTTTCACTTTTTTTTAAAAATAAAATACACAACCTTTTCCTTTGTTAAGACACAGAAAGTTTATAACTCTGCCCTCTTACTGAGACCTTGAAAATGTCATTTGACTGGGCTTCAATTTCTTAATCTACAGATCTAAGGGATTAAATTTCTCTGAGTCAGCTTCACATCCTGTGGTTATTTGGAAAGGCATTGCATTAATTCACACTTTCATACAAATAAGTTAATCATCCTACTTAGCTGTTCTGCAAATCTGCAGCACTTAGAATTTTGGACAGGTGCATTTTTATTAGGGAAAGCTGTGCATCATAGAAGAATATTAGAATTATGAGGTGCCTTTCAGAGGAAAAAATTATTCATTGCAAGCATCTATTTTATATTCAGCAAACTTTATTAAAAATCAATTAAAAGGCACATACTATGATTAGCCATGTTTGCAGTACAAAGAGAAAGACAAGACTGGGTCCTTACTTTCCTGGAGCTTTTTATCAAATTGAGGAAGGCAGCCAGTTGCATCCTTTGGGCAACTAAACAGACTGTAAATAAACACTTAGCTTATCACTAGTTACCTGTTTTAAAAGACCTGGGGAGAAAACATGTGATAACCCTTTAATGCCAGCTGAGTCTTACAAAGTGATAAATGATGGCTTATAGTCATCACGCATTGAAGTGTGGTGATTTCAACACCCAAACATGATCAGAGTTGTTTGTAAAATATAGAAGACAAGTCTTCGGGAAAAGACAGAACTGCAAATACTTTGCAGACAACATTCACCCTTCTGGTAGTGGATATCATTTTTAATAGAATAAGGAACTCTTTTTGAAAGAAATATTGTGTAATTGAAAGAGAATCAAATGTTTTTACTCATTGATGTACATGATACTATGTTTTATTTCTTTGTGTAGTGAGTCTTAAAACTATCCATCAGACTTACTATGGGGAGACATCTCATAAATCCTTTAAATTTTTTGTTGTGTACAGATGATCTACAAATGTCCATTAAAATTTTCTGGGAACATCTCCACTTCAAGTACAAGTCCTTGAGGGATATGATGATTTGGAAAAGAAAGGATGAAGGAGATGTCCCCAAAGAATATATTATATAGCTTTTTAAAGCGGAGGCCAGCTGTTTTGGAACTAGAATTAAAATGTAAATTATCAAAGGGGAATGAATAATAAGAACCATTTAAAAAAAAAAAGTGCCAAGTGCAATGAGAAGAAGAAAAGAATTTAAGATTTCCTACTATGCACAAGTCAGAAGACTGATGGGAAAGGCTAGGCAGGAAGGGATTTATAAGGCACTAAGTGGACACAACCCTCAGATTGTCCAGGATACTGGGCAGTTGAATTAACTGAGAAATAGACCTTCAATTTTTCTGGGCCTGGATCCAAATCCCAAGATAACTGTGCATAGAATTTAGGCAGTCACTGTATCAGCACCCTCAGAGGACTTTAAATTGAACTACAGTGCTAGTAACATAAGTTGCATTTCAATCCGTGTGGTTTTATGAATCAAAATAGAGTTCTTTTAGTTCAATGCAAATAGTTCCATGTGGGAACAAAATAGAAAGATTATGTATAAGGTTGGTCAGGATTTTCTATAATAATCAATAGGAGTAAAATCTATGAAAGCTTTCAAATCCAAGAATTTTCACAAATAGTTTCTGTTGTATTTTTGTTCAAATTTAGGTGCTTTATGAAGGTCGAAATGTTCTAACCGGGCTACACATAAGTCTGTTCATATTAAATCCTAATATTTAATGTCAATCGGACATTACAATTCTGAAAGGAAGAAAGGAAATGCTAATGAGGAAACGAACTGTAAATATATTTACATAGGTAGTATATACCTCTGTAGGTTTTTACACAAATAAACCATTAAATTGAAGGAACAGAAGAACTTTAACCTCAATAATTTTATGGATGTGGGAAACTTGTACAAATTGTATGAAACATTTTTCAGTGATTTTACCTTGTTTAAGTTTATGTCAGCTGTAGTGTCCAAATGGCTCAAGACCAGATCTCAATTAATAGCTGGAATAATAAGGGGTTTGATTTGCCAATAACTGTTTAATGACATTAAATTTTAGCTAGATTTTGGCATTATCTGTCCATCCCCTACCTCCAGGGTTTTGTTAGAGTCTGTGAATCTTTTCTGTATTATATTCTCCTACTGGTTGATCATTTCCTTTGTCAAAGCTTTAGCAACCATCTGTATTTTGACTACTTCCTAGTCTGTATTTCCAGTTTGGACTCCTTCCCTGAAAGTCAGTTCTTGACAACCTTCCAGGTGGCTTCACTTCCATAGACACCTGAAGCTCAACATGTTCATAATGAAACATTTCAACATCCAACCTACATTCCCTTTCAGTTCCCATTTTATGGCATGGAACTATTCCAAGTCAGAAACCAAGTTATCCTAGACTTCTAAATGTAATTCATAAATATATATTTTGATCAGTTTTTTTCTCCTTTTTTATCTCTACCCTCACTGAATTTGTCCTGTACCTTTCATCTGAAATGCAGCATTTGATTTCCTTGCCTCCAGTCTTTTCCCATTAAATTCATTCTTTATATGAGCCAGAGTGATCTTTTTAAACTGCATGTCTAACCAGATCACTCCTCTATTTAAAATCCTTCCTTCAGAGTCTTATTAATATAGCATATTAAATATAGCCATGCAAATCTGGAAGCATGCTATCCTTTCAATCTTATTTTCAGCCACTCCCTGCCTATATTTTTGGCTTTAAAAATACCAAACTACTGTAATCTCCACACATTACTTCCTCTATTCTTTCCATTATAATGCCATTTTTCCCCTTGGCTAACTGCTTTTCATCTTTCAAAACTAGCTGAGATTTTATATTTGTATCCCACTTAATGTTTATATTTCTTGCAGGAAGGAACTATCATGTTCAGTTCTATAAATTTAGTTTCTGGGAGAGTGCCTGACACATGCTATGCACAAAAATAATAATTTTTTTGAATTGAGCAACCATGCTGTTCTGCTTGGCTCTTGCCAGTGAAATTTTTGTTTAAATCGGTGCTTGCCCTCTGCATTGTGTCACCATCTAGGGAGGTGACTTCAAATACTTGAATATTACAAGTATTTTTATCATGCTTCTTGATCTGTGCTTCCAATGCCTTCACCATCCACTCCCACAGAGTGATGATTCCATGACTGCACCTAACTCTGGCTGAGCTGAAGTCTCTCAGCCTCAATTTCTTCACATTTACCATAGCAGTAATTCCTTTCTCAATGGTTATTGTGGGAGTTAATGTGATGGAATGCATATGTGAAGGTGACAACACAGTGTTGGAGTTCAGTAAGTATTCAGTGACTTTCCATCAACAGCTGAAGTGTTACACTTTCTAAAAGCCTTCAACATTGCTATGGGAAAATAATGATAAGATGCTAATAGGAAAGCAGTGAGCTAAATTTCTTACCCACCAAAGACCATGATATGGTTTCTACATTAGACATCATTTTGAATACTTCATAGGCAGCAAACCACCAAGCAAAACCAGTTTTAAGAATGAATTATTCAAGTACTAAGAATGAATTATTATAAGAATTTCCTTTGGATAATAGTTAAATATTTTGGTTTAGTGACAATGGTAATAGCATTTCAAAGGTTAAAAAAAAAAAGATGCTTATAAACTCAGGTACTTGAGAAACTGAGACAAGAGTATCATAAGTTTGAGACTAGCCTGGGTGACTTAACAGGACTGTGCCTCAAAATAAAAAAGAAAGGGTTGGGGATGTGGCTCAGTGGTATAGTACACCTCTGGGTTCAAACCCCAGTGGGGCCAAGAAAGAGAGAGAGAGAGAGAGAGAGAGAGAGAGAGAGAGAGATGCCAACATGCTTAAAATTTATATTGCTTTGTTTAACTTAATTTAATGACAATAAATGGTTTACAAAGCATTAACATCAGCAAAATGTTCAGAAGTTTAGGCTATTTGTCTCAAGTCACTGCAGGAAAGTTTAACCTCCAATTTTAGGTCTTGGGGACTATAAATTTTAGTTCACATGTATATCTTATTTAATATGTCATGTCTTTGCTCATGGATTAATTATACTATTTAGTTTCAATAAATTAAAAATTAATAATTTATATGTAAATATTACAAAGGTACAACATTTTAACACTACTAATTCTAATTATTACAAAGTAATAATTAAAATTAAATTTTATTTTGTAATTAGATGTCCTGAAAGACACCTATGCAGGGATCTCAGATAAAATATAAGCATACATTCCAAAAATATCCAGCCATTCACTATCATTTATGGGAAGGATGAGATATTGGTCTAAAATCCAAACTTGAATTGGGTTATTACCCTGAATCAAGATCCAAAGTAACTTTTTGGTTGCAGTTTAATAAAATTACTTTCAGATAGTTTATTAAAGAGAAGTGAAAATTAAAGTATAATTCACATCTTATTTTAATAATTACTGCAGGAGTACATGTTATTTATTTGACCTGGCATTTAATTATAATGAATATTTTCAAAACTAAGTCGTCACTGAACTTAGTTTGTTTTTCAAGCAAATGTGAACTGTTTGGTTTTGGATTAAAAGTTTTTGACTGAAAGTTTTTTAAAAGAATATCTTTTAAATTTCTAGAACATTTATAAAAATCTCACAGGTTCAAATGGAAGTGTTTGAATGCCATATTTAAAAGAGCATGAGTCATGGTGTTGTAATGGTGGACAGATTATCACAATTACTCTGATGAAGACCAAGTCCATCCCTTTTACTTGAATGCCCAATACTATAATCAATTAATTGGAAATAGAAAATAATATTTCTGAATCATCCACATTCAGTTGTAGAATCAATGCGAATATTTAGATTGTGAGACCTAATCATCTGGTACCTAATTAACTCCATTTAAAAGTGACTTCCAACTCACATAATTTTAAAAATCACTAATAAGGCACAATCCTATTCTAATGGTTATAGTTATTCCCTTTATGCTCTCAAACAAGAGGTTTATGTTCACCTTTGTTTTTTTGAAATGGCTCCTTGAGATGCACAATGCAGCTTCTGCTTAGACAAGGGTGAAAGGGACTACCATGTCAAGTAAAAGCCACATCATAATCATTGTTCATAATAGATGGAGTATAATTCTAGTGTTGGGATTTTCTTAAACTCCTAAGGCTATGTGGGGCAGATTTTTCAGCAGAGAGGTTGCAACACATTTAAATCATAGCCAAATATGTGAATGGAGGTTAGAGAAAAATTGGTGCTATTGTTTCTAATAGAAAAGCAAAAGCCACTCAAAGCTCCTGCTGGGCACATAGATAATCTGTATTAAGAGAGTAAGATGTCATTTTTATGTAACATCTTAACTATGGTGGCTTATTAAACACGATCAAGAAAATCATGTTCTACCAGCAGGACTAAACTAGAGAATAACAATCAGAAGCATTGGCAAACCATTCAACCACCCACATCTTCCAAGAAATTACTCATGATAGCAATTTGCATGAGGTATTAAACAGTATGTTTTAATGATATATGGGCTTAAACTCAACAGGACAGCAGAGAAATTCTTTTTGTCTACAGACCATAAAATATACTGGAACCTAAATTTAACAAAGAGCAATAAGCTTTTTGACAATCAAAACCTAAGCACCTATGCTTCCTGTCCAATAAGAATGTCATAAAACATTACTGCTTCATCACAAGATTTATCTGCAAGATAACAAAAAGCAGATACTTAAAGTATTTTGATTTGGGGAGTAATTTAAAATGGTTCAAAGATTTAATTCTATAATATAGTCATAGGCTGATTTGTTTTTAGAGAGAATAAAATTATGTAAGTGTCCATTTTCATTACTTTGGAAATGTTGGCTATTTAATGATAAAAATGAAACAGACTCTGAATTTTAAATTGTGGAAAGTTTTTGATGTAGGGACTTAACCTAGAATTACCTAGACATGAATGAACCAAGGAAGAAAAATTATGGTCACGACCTACACATCTTTACATTACAATCACGTCTGGGAAGAAGAGGAGGCTCCAACTGTCTTATCTCTCCATCCAATTTTAAATATGTCTTGGTTTTCTCAAATCATTAGACACAACTTCTCACGGTTGTGTTTAGAAGAGTCAATTCTGCAGATTTTTGAAGCCTTTGACCCTCTACTGAGATTTAATTGGGCCCTCCAAGTTCAAAATCAAAGAGCACTACTAGTTTTGCAAGATTTCAAGGTTTGACACTGTCACTTCAGTGGTGGGTATTTCCCCCATGCTGCCCACCCAGGTACCCATGGTATCTTAAGACTGTCTATGGCCTCCACAGCTAATACTTTCTTCCCTCTGGTGAAGCTGCAGCTTGTCGTGGCCCACGTCTTGCTCTCTCTTCTTGCAGCTCATGTCTGAGTAAGTAACCAATGGACACTAGAATAACTGGTTTTCTTCCTGGACCTCATTTCTACACGACATGAGACTGCGGCCTTCTTTGGTCCCTTTGCCCAGCTCCACTCAACTGATCATGAACTTTCTACTTTGTAAAAACGTGGCTTTTTAGTGGCTCGAAAGCCTTTGTGTTTGATTGTAGGAAAGAGGTCACTTTCCTAGAACTACCGAAAAGAGCCCAGAGAGACTAACATGATCCACAACAGGATATTTAAGAAGTCACTGTGGATCATGTTAGTCTCCTTGGGCTCAAAATTTTAACTTTAGAGCTCTTTACCAGGGCTAAAGTATAATATATTTTATAGCCCCATGATACCAAAATCTCCTTTGTTAGCATTTTAGTACTGTCTCTTTCATTCATATAGATAAATTCCTATTAAAAATCCAAGTAGCCAGAAGAACTATCTATCCAAAATGCAAGAACAAAACCATTTAGGCTAGAGAGTCTCAAGGGACACTTATTTGCTATTGGAGAGGATAGTCATGTAATTCTGGAGACAATCTTAGTGACTTTGTTAACCCTCTCGGGTCACTTAGCAGATCATCTTTCAAGCCAGTGTCAGGTTGTTTCCTGATACTCTAAGTTTAATAGATCTGTACTATGAGTGCTTCTAAAAAGAGACCAAGTACCATTCATGTCTCAATCACTCAAAGACAGTGGAAAAGATTCCGTGCCCTAGCCAAGACAGACACCTCCAGGACTGCCAAATTCAGGGAGAGCTGCTTAGCCCCACTCTAAGTAGTCAGTCCATGACTTAAAATTATAGTCTTAAGACAGAGGATCCCAAAGAAATCCCTAGACTGACAGTAGGGTCAGGATAGAAACAAATTCACAAACTCCACTCCGCATCTACTGTGTTTCACAAGCTCTCCTGGTGATCAGATAGAAGCCCTGCCTCAAAACGTAGCAGCAGATATTTCTCCCCCTGTGTAATTGTGTGACATAGAACCAGTAGAAGAAAAATCTGCTATCTTCAGCAGAATTACTTTAGTGTATTTCAAGGTTGATTTGGGTTTGAAAGGTGGTCCAAATAAAGAGGTTCATTGTCAGGCTGGGGCTATAACTCAGTGGTAGAGTGCTTGCCTCCTCAGCACCACATAAAAACGAAATAAATAAAATAAGGGTATTCTGTCAATCTACAACTACAAAAAAATTTTTGAAAAAAGAAGTTCTTTGTCAAAGTTTGGGCAACATTCATAAATACATAAAACTACTTCCACATAATCTTGTAAGGTTGGAGGTAGGTAGGTACCTGTTATATTCAAGAAAAACTGTTTCAGTCATTTCTCTTCCTGTTCACTCTAAAGCTAGCCACTGTCCTTCTTTTATGCCTTACACACCAGAGGGGTTTTGTTTGTTTGTTTTAGGTCATAGATGGACACAATACCTTTATTTTATTTGTTTCTATTTTTATGTGGTGCTGGAATCAAACCCAGTGCCTCACGCATGCTAGGCAAGCGCTCCACCACTGAGCCACAACCCTGGTCCCAGTGTTCTTAAATGTCTATTTTTCACTACTTCCTGAGTATTAATACATCCCCAGACCACATGCTGGGGCTACAGTCTTCACTAGTTGCATTGATTTCTTATGGCTGCTGTAACAAATTACCACTAACTTGGTGCCTTAAAACAATAAAATGTGTTCTTCCATGGTTCAGGAGTCTGAAATCAAGATGTTGATAGGACTCTGGTTCCTTTAGTTCTGTGGGAAACACCATTCTTCCTTCTTCTGGCTCCTGTTAGCTGTTGGGGTGCCTTGGTTTGTAGGTTTGTTGCTTCAGTCTTTGCTTCCATCACTGCATGGAACTTCCTCTTTTGTCCCCTCTCAGATCTCCCTTATGTCTCTTCTAAAGATGTTTATCATTGGGTTTAGAGCCCATTAAGATAATCCAGGAGGATCTCTTTATCTCAAAAATTTGAATTTAAACTCTAACCCTAACCCCTAATCCTAACCCAAAACCTAATCCTAACCTAACACCCTGGGTGGATCCTAGGAAATGGTTAACATAACATAACACACACACACACACACACACACACACACACACACACACACACACCTTTTTTTTATTTTTTTAATGAAAGAAGAAAAACAATATTGTTGCAGGTCTAATAGAAACATTTAGGGAAGGAACAATTATGGAAATTATAAGACCCCTTTTCCAAATAGGTTAACATTCACAGAATCTGGGATTTAGGGTGTGGACTTATCTTCTGGGCTCAACCTACCAATCTGGTATTTCTGGAGAATATGATAACCACATGCATACTATTGGTACTCTGGTTATGTATTTTGAACTAGAGAGATAGGGACACCTACACCTAAAGCCTGCTCTCATAATGCCATTGTTAGAGTTCCAAAACTTACCTGGGCAAGTCTTACCCTGTTTCCATTAGTTCCATGCTGACGTAGGTTCCTGATTTTTTTTTTTTTTTTTAATTTCCTTCTAGGCATTAGAATATGAAATTCCCAAGTTCAGCTCCTTGGCCTGAAGAGTCATTTCAAGTCCTATTAGGTTGTAAATTCCTTGAGTCCTATTAACCCTAACCCTAACAATA
Source organism: Callospermophilus lateralis (assembly GCF_048772815.1). Lineage (NCBI taxonomy): Eukaryota > Metazoa > Chordata > Mammalia > Rodentia > Sciuridae > Callospermophilus > Callospermophilus lateralis. Next base: position 26,405,672 of record NC_135313.1, on the reverse strand, counting down.
ACCCTAACCCCTAACTCTAACTTCTAATAGTAACACAAATCCTAATCCTAACACACTGGCTGGATCATAGGAAGTGGTTAATATAACACACACATGTACACACATTTTTTTTTTAATGGAAGAAGGTAAAACAATATTGTTGCAGGTATAATAAAAACATTTAGGGAAGGAACAAATTATATGCTGCGTATTGCAGAACTACAGAAATACTTGAGAAACTGCATAGGAAAATAGTATGTTCTGAGAATGTCTTTCCCTTTCTTCCTATCTTCATGGTCTATACTAGTGACCTAAAAGCTCTTGACAGCATACCCTATAACTAAAACAGTATTGCAATACTGCCTTAAATCCATATTAATTTAATTTATTTTTAAAAGTCCATACCTCAAAACTGTTATTTATTTATATTTTAAATATAAAACTGGATTAAAAGGTGTTAGTTAAGCATGAAATAAAGAATGATTTTAATACTTGCAAACAGCAATAGCTTTATGAACATCTCAAAGAAAAATATAATTTTAATTTCATCATTAGTGATGTTAGCTATAAATCTATGCTGTAAATTGTCTTCTTAATGATTTCCAGCTTCTTTGGTTGACTTATTGTCAAATTGGTGTAGATTTCTATTGTCCTCATCTGAAAAGATTTTGTATTGAATGCTAGAGACACTATTTTTATTTTCTGTATTTTTTGTGAGTATGTACTTGTGTTATCAGTATTATTTTTTTAATTTTTTGTTACTATGTAAGGGAAATTTGAAGTCATTTATCTATTTTTAATAACAAATTGTTTAAATAAAAAAGCACACACCCACTGACCTGGACATTCATAAACTACTATGCATTATAACAAGTCAAGAGCAAGTGAAAGCATTTCTTTCTCCCTTCATTAGAAATCATCCAATTATCACTTATTCTCAGTAACAATTGGTTTTTGACATATAGACCAAGTGAGGAATTCAATGTCAATTAATATGCTAAAAATTAGTAATATTTCAGTTTTTCTCCTTATGAAAAAATTGTTAATAGAATTTCACACATCTATTTCTATATTGTGGTATATATCACACATTTTTTACTGCATTGCTTAATACTCTAGTATTTAAAGATTTTGTTTTATGCTTTTGTTCAAGTATATCTACATGGTTCTCAGAATGTTGATGATGTAATGATGGTCATGTATTACATTTGTTCAGTATCTCACACATTATACAAGAGTATCTTGTAAATAGTTAATGCAAAAAATACTGTTTGATTAAGGAGTGTGGCTCATTAGAAAGTCTTATTGCTCTATGGTTTTTAATGTATTATAATAATTTGGAAAATCAAAATCAAATAGGAATCATTTCAATGTAGCTTATTAAAATAAGCAGTATAGCAGATTATACACATACTGAACTACATTACAAACTGTAAGCTACTAATAACTATAACTATTAGAATTTTTAGTTTCTTTTTTGTGAAAGAATTTTTTTTAATAAAAGGAAATTAACAGGGAATTTTGTTTTTTATTTTACTGAGTATATCAGCCCATATCCATTGGACTGGTAACCTGAGAGATATAATTGAAATTTGTATAAGCAGAATTTGAAATTTTAATTACTTATTCAAGGACATAATAAATCACTTGACATTGAAGTTTCTTTAAAATAAAGTTGAGCCATATTAAAGGGAAAAATCAGTTTATAAAAGACTCTTCATTTGTTTCTCACCCCCCTGGACTCTCCCCTTTCTCCACACCCAATGAAGAGGAACATGGTGACCCTAAATTGCTTCATCCAGGCTCCGGTTCCCTCTGGCTCACTGGTTGGTTTAGTCAGGGGGAAGCAAGAACATATGTCAGCAGGTGGGAGATGAGGAAGGCCAGCTATTTATGCCCCTCTCCCCTACTGTTTTTTTTTTTTTTTTTTTTTTTTTTTTTCTCACAGTGCCTGAGTCTCAGTAGGCAGAGCAAGCTCCCTGCCCTGGCTCTAGCTTCTGCAGAGGCTGGTTACCCTCTTCCTTCCTCATGACTGGTGGTCCAGAGGTGGCAACAGCTTCCTGCCTCCTCAGTCCTTTGCTGCTATGTTTTTCTTCACCCTACCTACAGCAAGGATACCTTCCTCAAAACCCCATTTGCTAATTGGAGCCTGACACATACACATACTAAACAAGGTTTCTGAATAAAGATCCTCAGCAAGCGTGCTGCCAGGTGGTGTAGGCACAGCTGTAGGAGGCTCAAAATAGCTCCATCCATGACATTCCCTCTCACCCCCCCACCCCCCCGCAATTCTAATCTCCATTTTGGGGAACTAAGGACTTAAGGACTTTATCTTTAGGTACCAGCTTTCTCTTGCAACCTAATCTCTCTCCTCTCAGAGAGAACAAGATAGTAATCAGTAGTTACTGTTAGAGTTCACATGGTATTTTAGAATCCATGAATGAATTTTAGTCTCAGCCTAACATTTACCTTTTTCAACCTTCTCTGATTTTATATAGGAAGATTGTGGCTGTTAATAGAATTTTAGCCAGCACAAGTGAATTGATGCACAAGTAGTTGTGAGTTGAGGATCCAAAAGAACACCTTGAAATCACAATAAGTCTGTTTGCAAGTAAAGCCTTAGGAGTAAACCTGATCACGTCTTTCAGGTGCAGAGTAAGAAGGGGTATGAGGTGACAGTAGTTGTTTTTCTCCTTTGGGGTTGGACCTGTGATCTCCCAAAGTAGACAGAGCAGAGGGTTGACCTACATGCAAATGCCAGAGAACTATTTCCAGGAGCTATTTGGTTTCATGAGCTTCTTCAAGGAGAAAGGCATGCTGTCAGGAACTCACCTTTTCCCTTTTTGAGCACAGATTAATTCTTTCCTTTAATCTAGAGACCTCCCTGTACATATTGTATTTTCTCATACCTTAAGAAAAAAAAAAAACATGATATTTAGTACCCCTTTATTGTATCCAAGGCCTATCTCTAGACATCCCATTTCTTTCTATCTCTGATAATGACCATTTCTGACAAAGTGCTACCTCCGGAATAAAATTTTGTCAGTTGGGTTAGAATAAAGCTACATTAAAGAATGATGAACATTTTAGCATCCTTAAAACTAATATCTTGGGTGCATCTAGTGTACAGTCCCCTCTCTCATGCTGCTTCTCCTTTCCTTTATTTTTAACCTGTGCACACCCCTCAATAGCTTCCATGCGAGTGGACCATTGAGGAAGGTAGAGAGGAATGTTTTTAGTATCTCACCTAAATACCACTGCTACAATTGTACAGCATTCTTTTAGTCTAATAATCAAAGGGGAGACATTAATCACATCTTCTCTACAAACATTATTGATCTTCCATGTATATAAATAATAATTTGTATCTATCCATTTTTATCTCTTCAAAAGACTTTGGGACTAGTCAGCCCTAATTTTTTGGCTCATAGTTCCTACGTTCCTATTCTGCGATTGTTTTCTTTATTTCTATCTGTTTTCTCCTGCCCATTTATGTTTTGAATGTAGAATAGCCAAAAAATGAATTCTGTGGCGTATATAAAAACATGATTCAGATAGAGTGGAAGTGTGCCATATGGTCTTTGTGTTGAACACTCTGTTATTACATTGCAGAATGACAATATAATTGTAGAGATGCTGTTGTTCCTTCACTGAATTATTTGAACCCCGGATATTCCTCTGCTTTAATGATGCATAATCAGCCATTATCCATCTTGTATTTATGCTTTTGTTTAAGAAGTTAATGACAAACTGGCCACAATAGTAACAGTTTGGCACTTTGCTTGGCAAATTTATCCCAATGTTGGTAGAATTTCATGAGTTTAAAAAATAAGCCTTTTCTCCACCTAAGAAATAAAATATCAGAACATTTGGATGCTAACACATAATAAAGGGGGGTGGGAGGGAAGCATAGAAATTCAGTCGATTAGACAAAGGGGAATGAAGGGAAAGAAGGAAGGGTGGGAATAGGAAAGAGTAGATTGAATCGGACATAACTTTCCTATGTACATATACGAATACAAGACTAATGTAATTCCACATCATGTTCAACTACAAAAATGGGATCCTGATTAGAATAAGGTATACTCCATGTATGTATAATGTGTCAAAATACATTCTCTCATATGTATTTAAAAAGAACAACAACAAAAAAGAAATATTAGATTCTGATCACTTAATGTCAAAGTACTTTAATATTAATATTTTTATACATAATATTGCAACATAAAATGGGCTGGAATAGGATTGAAATTATGTGTGTTAATTACATAAACACATATGAATATTACTATTTATGTTTATTTTCCAACAAATTAAAACCTAAATCATCCTTAACTTTTATGTGCCCATCTTACCTTGAAAGTTTTTTGGACAAAAAGATTGCACAGATTCTCTTCATAGTCAAAAATCTTGTTTATAATTATTTTCCATATCAACAAATCATTTTTCCAAACAAAAACTCGCTTTCTGTGCAGTGATGTATCTTCTTCAAATTAAACACAGGGAAAAAGCATTGCCTTATCTATTTGCTAATTAAATTTCCTCATAATAGCATGTTACAAATTGTAAAACTCTATGAAGTCATAGTTAAGAATTGGGAATTAAAATAAAAATAACCTTCATCTTTGTGTCATCATTATTTTACTAAAGGAAATTGGTCTTTGGACTTGGTTCATTCCTTCTCTCTCTCTCTCTCTCTCTCTCTCACACACACACACACACACACAGAGAGAGAGAGAGAGAGAGAGAGAGAGAGAGAGAGAGAGAGAGAGAGAAATCAGATGGATTGTTTTAATAAAAATCCCATCACCCCTTCCCATCACCACAATTAATTTTAGTACTCTACTCTGTAAAAAAGATGTTTCACTAACTTTATTCCATAGAATCATTACAAACTCTTTTGAAGTGGTAATCTTTACTTTTGTGGTTTTACAGAGAGTCTTAGAGATAATGAATCTCTCAAAACATGAATGGTTTGGATATGGCCTCACCTAGATGAGCTTTCCCATGGACATGGGCTCATCTTTTCTGTATCTTCACTGGGTCTTGCATACTCTTTTGAAATTTCTCACTACCTCCTCTGGAGAGGTACCTATGGATCTCATCTGGGGAGCAGTGAACCAGCCACTAGAAAATTACAGCATCTCTGCACAAGATTATATCCTATGTTATTACCCATTTGGGGAAGCAAGAATGATATTATGCGACAAATTGAGAAAGCCTACAGACATGGTTTCTGTTTATATTTTTTTTAATAAATAGGCCATTATTGAATAGTAGAAAGAGTCCTTAATTGGTGGTCCAAATATGAAAGTTTCCACTCCCAACTAGAGTTATATGACCCAAATATCTATCTTATTCTCTTTAAGCATTAATTCCCTTATCCACTCAAAGAGGACAGGGATATCTACTCTGTATATATCATAAGATTATTGAGATAACCAAACTTCATACTATACTTAAAAGTTCTTTGAATTAGATGAGGTAGAGGGGAGTGAAGGGAGGGGAGGGGATATGGGGGAAAGGAAGGATACTAGAATGAAACAGACACTGTTACTTTATGTATATATAGGACTACATGACCAATGTGATTCTACAATATGTACAATAAGAAAAATGAGAAATTATACCCCATCTATGTATGATATATCAAAGTGCATAAATGCATTCAAAGGTCATGTATAACTAATTAAAACAAATAAAAAAATTTTAAAGTTCTTTGAAAACTGCAGAGTGCTAAGAAGTTTTCTGGTAGGTATCAATGGCTCGTTGATCTAGAGAGCCATTATATCAATGGCCTATTGATATAGAGAACTGAGTTCCATTCCACCTTGGCCCTTTCTTCTTGAGTTAGGATGGATGGTCTAATGTGAGACACAAGCCATGTGCCACAATATATTTATGCCATCTCGGTCATTCAAATGAAGATATATCCATGATTTGTTTTTTCTTGATTTTGTTGGAACTGGCAAATCTGTCTTTGTTCAATTAAAGAAGGTTGCACTGTGTGAACAGTATTGGTTATTAATGTGTCCCAAGGATAGGGATAATAATACAAATAAATAGGTCCATTTTTTCTTTCTAAAAGATGTCCCTGCTGCTAAAATGCTAGGGATCCCATTTTATAAAGTGGAATCATTATAAAAGACTTGGCAAGATTCCCAGAACAGGAGGCTCCCCAGTGAGAAACCACCTGTTAGCAAAGTCTTCGTCTCATTGTTTGGAGTCATAGAAAAATATAAATTATCCACATACAGCAGCACAGAGAGCCTGGAGGGAAGTTACTTTTCCCAAACAACTAAAAGACTGTATAGTTACACCACAATTAGATGAGAGGTACATTCTAACTATACCCTCCTTTTTTCCCATATTTTTTATTGGTGCATTATAGTTGTACATAACATAACATTATAGTTGTTACATATCCATACATGCACACAATATAACAATATAATTTGACCAATATTATTCTCCAGTATTTTCCCTTTCCTCTCCTCCTTCCCTCCCCAGATTCCTTTCCTCTTCTCCACTGATCTCCATTTAATGTTCACGAGACCCACTCCCCACCGCCATCTTTCTTTTCCTTTTTCTTCTCAAGCTTCCACATATGAGAGAGAATACACTTACAACCCTTGACTTTCTGAGTTTGGCTTATTTTGCTTAACATAATGGTCTCTAGTTCCATCCATCTTCCTGAAAATGACATAATTTCATCCTTCTTTATGGCTGAATTGTGTGTGTGTGTGTGTGTGTGTGTGTGTGTGTGTGTGTATAAAATCACTTTTTTTAATTCATTCATTCATTGATGGACACCTAGGCTGGTTCCATAGTTTGGCTATTGTGAACTATGCTGCTATAGACCTGAGTATGCATGTATTGCTATAGCATGATGATTTTAATTCTTTAGGATAAATACCAAGGAGCAGTCAGCTATAACATCTGTTGATTAAAACTTTCAGAAAAAAGAGGTAGAAACAATATTGGTAGCAAGGAAAATACAGAAGTAGAGATTTGGACTAATACCAGCAAAATATGGTTCATATTTTGAACATAATTCAATAATCAGAATTCACTCACACTAAAACTTGCTGTTGAGAAGTAATTTGGCCTGGCTAAAGGGATGGGTCATTGTATTTGAATATAAAAAACAAGTGGGAGAATGGGAATGCTGAAAGATATTTTGAATCACAATTTTCTCCCATCATCTGTCTTGTTTGCTTCTAATCACAATGATAATAATTCATATGGGTAGAACTCTGTGTCCCAAACTTGAGTCACACAAGCTGCCTATTGCATATCAGAATTTCCATGAAGCTGTGTGACACCTCCAATGCTACCTCTATTTACCTGGGAAGAAGTGGAGGACCCAGGCTAAGAACATAAGCTCTGGAACAGCTTCAGGTAAGTTCTTGAATCTCTTCATCTTAGTTTCCTCACATGTCAAGCAGATATAATACTCATATCTATCTCAGAGGGATGTAGGACAATCACATAATATATGTAAAGTGCTTAGAATAATTAAAGGCAGGATTATCTGGCAGATAATCATTTAACATGGTTGAAGACAGATTTAAATCCAGCTCTTGCTATTTTTGAAGTTCATTTGCTATCCAGTAGACATTTTATTTTCTTTTCCAGTATTCTGGGACCTTTCATGCCCAGTCTGTGTGGAATAGAGGTTAAACGTATGAGTTATGCTATCAAACTGCTTGCATTTAAATTTATAGCTCCACTCTGTATTGCCTGCAACCTTGGGTAAGCTGTTCAGCTTCTCAAGCCTGTTTCCTCAACTGTAAAGTGGGGGTGATTACAATCACAAAGTTTTAAAATATTAAGTAACGAATGAATGAATTATGACAAAGAAAACCCTAAACAGTGCCTGGCACATGCTAAATGCTCGTCCAATGTTAACTATTTTTATTATTTCTATTTTCCCCTACAACTTTCTTCCTTGACATACCTGGGACCACTAGATAGGTCTCCTTCCTCAGTGTTCAAGACAAAGCCTGGCTTGAAGTAAACTACACAACAAGTCATCATGGTTTCTCCCCATTACATCTTCCTGTTCTATTCTCCATGCAGATCTGGATCCTGTTGTCTGGCTCTCACATGGGGGTTTCTACTATAGTTCCTTTGTCCTGAATTCTACTCTGGTACTCTGCTAAGACTCCCTGGAGTCTCCTGCATCTAGAGACCTTTCTTCTTGCCTCATGGCTGAGTCACATACCTGGGATTCATTGATAAACCTCTCTGATGCTCGCTGCCTGTCAGGACACCATGCATTTTTTTATTGGTAGCAGTGGGAACTTCCAGACCCTAGTCTTCATATGCTGGTCATCCTGCTGATCTCGAATCTTATGATAGATGTCCTGCCGGTCTTGGACCCACTACATTTGAATAGTCAAGGAAGCCTGTATTCTTAGTATTTGAAATTTTCTTAGGCTCATGAAGATTTATCCAGGTTAGCCCCCTCTCCATGTCTTCCTTGCCCAATAACCTTAATCTCCAATGAGCACATAAGATCCATTGTATGACTTTATGATTCTAACCTCCCTCATAAAATAAATAGTTTGAGATATAAATAAGTATACCCTAAATTTTCAACTTTGCACATGAATTCTTCTTTTTAGAAATTATAACAGTATTTATAATCTATTTTTTCTTCTGAGTACAAGCGTGGTATTTCAATGTATGTCTGAGTGCGCACATACTTTCTTCAGTAAATTCTGGAATTATAACTTTTATAAAATGAGAGGCATATAAAATAGATGAGAGAAATTGGTCATCATAATATAAGGAGATTACTAATAGCTGACTGTGTCACAGTCTGTGCCTTCTCAGGGGAAAACAACTGAGGTGGCTTGAAAAAGAACAAACTGGTTTTTGTGGGTGTGGACACTGGTTTCATAATGGAGATGTTGGTTTGACCTACAAAATGATTGCAGTGAAATACATTTAGTGACTCAGGTGCCTCGGATCTCAAGGAGAAAATATTGCCTTAGTAGCTTGAATTTTCTTTTCTCCCTCCTTCCTCCTCCTCCTCCTCCTCCTCCTCCTCCTCCTCCTCCTCCTCCTCTTCTTCTCTCTCTCTCTCTCTCTCTCTCTCTCTCTCTCTCTCTCTCTCTCTCGTCTTTTAACTAGTCTAAAACAAATTTTTCTTTCACCTGTTTGCAGTTAAGTAGATTTGTTTCAGTGGGTGATTAAAAAAAAAACTTCAAAGATATACACTTGTATATCTGCGAGACAGTAAATACAAACAATAATAATTCACCAAAAACTCTAAAAAAACCCTGATAATTCAATAAACTTTATTATTTACTAGAAAAACATTCATAATGATTCAAATGAAGATGAAGTATGTGTACTTACTTTACTCTAAGTGGCCATCAAAAGCCCAATTTCTTTAAACTAGAAAAAATTATCTGTTTACTGCCTGGCTCTTTTTTTAACTACCAGCACAAATGTGTCTTTTCTATACCCTCAGTATCTCATGATTATATGACAATGTTGAAAGGAAAAAAGGCAGGAAGAGGTGGAGAAAAGAATGGGGAGAGCTTTTTATGGTGAGTTTTCACACCATCATTCCATGATTATAAGCTGTCGTCACCTCAGAGTTCTCCTTGCCTTAGTAACTTGTAGAAATTTTAATGAGTCCTGCTAGTTTTAATTTGTTTTATCTCACAGCAAATTGTGAATGTATTCCTTAACTTTTAAGATTCCACACAATGTGTCCTTTTAAAGAACAGTCCCTTTAGTGCTTCTCTATGGTGCCTTTTCTATGTAAGGTCTAACTTTCTCTGCCACTGGATGCCTGAGAATGTTTTTCTTCTTTTTCTGGTCTCTCTCTGGGGAGAGACCTATTCCTAACTTTTAACCTATTCCTAACTTCTGGGTTTTTAAAAATGTAAAGCAAGATAGGCTAGTTAATTCTGATATACATCAATGAGGTATAATCATATTACATTTAAAATGAAAAGTCAAGAAAATGCATGTACCAAATGACCAATGCCCACATTTTACATAAGAAGAAACTAGATTCTATGCCAATGAAATCGCCCAGGATCAGAAAGCAGAAAGAAGGTTATAGCATTTTAACTGTTACTTAGAAAACTGTTACTAAGAAAACTGTTATAATCTGTGGTTGTTGTATAGTCTCATCTCTGTCTTCATCTTTGTAGTTGTCTCTTTATTGAAGGTTTGTTGGAATGTTGGTAAAAATGCTATTATTTGCCTGAGTCAAATTAGAAGCCATAGGTTCACTGAAGCACATAAAATTACTGGTATAGGGATTGCTTGCTTTTGAACTTTCTCTTAGTTCCTGCATTTGTGATTTACATGTTTCTATTACAAATGTCTCATTCATTCTGGTGCATTTTAACATGTGGATGTTATAGGAGTTCAAATCACAGAATTCAGGAATGATTACTGAATGACTAGGGCCAATAGGCTTATTATTTTTTCATCATAAACAGATTTGTTACTATAGCTTTGTAGTATAGTTTAAGGTCTGGTATTGTGATGCCTCCTGCTTCACTCTTCTTGCTAAGGATTGCTTTGGCTATTCTGGGTCTCTAATTTTTCCAAATGGGTTTTATGATTGCTTTTTCTATTTCTATAAGGAGTAATGTTGTGATTTTAATTGGAATCTCATTGAATTTGTATAGCACTTTGGGTAGTATGGCCATTTTGACAATATTAATTTTGCCTATCCAAGAGCATGGGAGATCTTTTCATCTTCTAAGGTCTTCTTCAATTTCTTTCTTCAGTGTTCTATAGTTTTCATAACAAGTCAGAAATTCAGGGACTCCACTCTTGCCATTCCACATCTATGAATGGTGGAAATGGTCCACTAAAGTAAATTGATTATTTCATCTCAGGAACAAGATAGGACCAACTTACTCTTTCTTGACATGGCTTTAAATTTTAGTCTTTTTTTCTGAGCAGAAAAAATATTTTCATTGAAAATTATATAGATTTCAATAGGAATTCTTAAACTTTTATTTCCTACCCTTGAGTTAATAGAGTAAAAATCATTATAAGTGATTACTTCAATGACTTAGATTTATACTGATTCTGCCACTTGCTAGAACAAGTGATTGCAGAAGATCATTTTTTATAATATTTTTAGATAGTGTTTGTTGTTAAAGATGGGGTGAATGTGAGGGACCTTGAAGGAGACATGGTTTCTATTCTCTTGAAATAATGTATTAGGAAACAGATATTACATTACAGATTTTAATCTTTGCTTGATTGGTTGATTCCATGGTGATTAGTTCATTCCTTCAAATTGGTATATTCTTCCAAAATCTAAAACCATTTTGTAACATTTTATTTCTAAATAATTTTTTTTAAAAAAAATTAGTGGAGTCCATGGCTGTCTATATGTACATGCACAGAGAGATAATTATAATTATGTATGTTAATTATTGTATGCTGTTCTGTACCACATTTTTTTAAATATTTATTTTTTAGGTGTAGATGGACACAACACAATGTCTTTATTTTTATGTGGTGCTGAGGGTCAAACCTGGGTCCCGCCTGTGCTAGGCGAGCGCTCTACCACTGAGCCACAATCCCAGCCCCTGTACCACAATTTTTCATGTTACATTATAAACTTTTTCTTCAAAACTAAATACATCTTTTAAAATAAAATTTATTTTTAACTGATACATAACATAAAGACTAAAGACTACATGTATATCACCACAAGAAAAGGCTGTAACCCTTCCCCTATTGCTAGGCACTTTAGTTATTTCCAAAGGTCATAGAGTCATAAAATTATGAAGCTGGAAGGGGAGCTTAAAGATTTAATTAAGTCCCTCTTCTTATATAATTAGATTTTATAGTTAGAACTAGGATCTAGGAAGCTAACTGACTTAGTGATTATTTTATTTTATTTAGGGGAAAAAAGTACATAATTCCAGGAATACTTTTGTCTAAAAAAATAAAAGGAAGTTTTAAAGAAAAATAAACTAAATCAGTCAAGGCACATTCAAAATAGAATTAAAAAATGTGGATGAGTAATCTATCATTGGGGTGAGTAATATATCATTTGCTATAAATATTTTCTTCACATTTAAAGAGCAAAATAATTTCATATAACTCCTCAAATCTCCATCATGGTAAGAAAGGGACACACAAAATACAGCATTGCATGAAAATGGGTTTCCAGTCTACTTTTTCCAAAGTCAGTTAACTGCATGACTGTGCACAGTGACACATGTTGAAAAGCTAACTTGGTTTTTAAGATTCTTTCTATTCTAATGATCTAAGTTATTATAAGGAACAATAATACTTTTTCCACTCTAGGATGTAACCACTTGGCAATAAACTTATTTTTTGCTTCCTTGTATTTGTTCACAACATATAATTTAAGGCCTCACATCAGTCTCACATTTATGATGGTTTGGCTGACAAAGGCCTTAGGCCTAAGACACATGTTCATTCTCAAGAGTTTTGCTTTTTCTTGTGGTAACGGTGTCCAGAGATCAGTGTGCTGTGCTGTTTCCTAGAGCAGTGTGATGGCATAGCTAAGCCTCCTTGAAGATCAGGTCCTGGTCTTCTTTATATCTCTGTCCAAAGAGGACCAATGGACAAGGAGTCAAAAGAAACAGAAATTCTGGCAATGCTGGCATTTATTCTAGGCTGAGCACGTCCTTGCCAGATTACCCAAAGCTATCATTGAAAGCATAACTTCAAATATTAAACTCTGAACAGGCTGGTTCCTGTAAAAGTTCTGTAACACCTGTGAGAAAATGGTTCTTTATTCCAGAGAATACTAAATGATAGGTTTTGTCTCAGTTTCCTCTAGGGTAACATTTGACTTTATCAAATGTGGCCTACTTTGCCACCCAAGTGGCAAAGTGAATGGAATTTCCAGTATTAGCTTCTCATTAAGAAATCCCCTACAAATAACTATCTATACTCATTGCATTCCTTTTTTAAAAATGTAGCTCTAATCCACACTGAACACTTTTGTAATTAATCCCCTAGTCACCACCAAAATAGCATTTTAGGAGGGAGACTCTGGCCAAGTTATTTTAACTGTCTGTGATTTAGTTCCTTATATAAAATGGGACTAATAGTCACACCTTTTCTGAAAGTTTGTGGGTTAAGCAAATATAATGGCTATCTATAATAAGTGTTTCCTACATAGCTGTGCTTATCAGAGGTCTACCGGGGCCCACCCATGTTCTTGAATCTTCAATATTCATCTCAGCAATTATATATACCCATTTTGTGCATGAAGAAATTCATACTTTGAAGTGGTGACTTATTCAAGGGATAGTGGAACAAAGAAAGATTCAAGCTACCTTAGTCTGACTGATTCTATGATCTAAATACTACATCATTTTTTCCTCTCTCTCTCTCTCTCTCTCTCTCTCTTTCTCTCTCTCTCTCTCTCTCTCTCTCTCTCTCTATATATATATATATATATATATATATATATATATATATATATATATATAAAAGGATACAAATGTCTCACTCATTTTGTATATACACACACACACAGAAAGGGAGTGCAGTTATATCAGAAATAGAAGAATTGAAAAGAACTTTTGAAGTTCCACTCAGGACATGGGCAAGGAGCAGGAGCCAAGAAACAGCCTTAGGTCAAATTGTTGCTGCCTTCAGAGTAAGAGTGGCTTGGTCACTGGATAAGGGGGAATGGAAAACCAGAATCAATCTCACCTTTACCCCCTCATCTCTCTTGGCTTTCTTCCTGACTTTTCCACCTGCCTCTTGGCATTTTTCCTTGAATGTTCCACTGCTACTGCAAGCTCAGCATGTTCCAATCAAAACTTGTCATCTTGGACTGGGATTATGTCTCAGAGGTAGAGTGCTCACTCACCATATATGAGGCACTGGATTCGATCCTCAGCACCACATAAAAATAAAATAAAGATACTATGTCCACCTATAACTAAAAACAAAAACAAACAAAAACTCATCATCTCCTCCAAACCTTCTCCCACTTGTTGTGTTTCCTCTATTTCTGATGAGGGCCCTTAAGAGTTACCAAGACACTAATCAGCAAAATAAAAAGTTTCCCTAAGCCCTGTATTTCATTTGGCTGACTGTGTCACTTCTACCTTAGCTGTGCCTTCTTTACCACTTTATTTCAATCCCCACTAGTTCAGAGTTTCTGCCTCATGCACCAAAGTACTTACAGTGATCTCTTGTGGAGAGTATCTCTGTTTAGTTTCTACTCCTGGCAATTTCCCTATGTGCTATTGCCAAAGACACTTTCTAAATTCCATCTTCAGTCCCTTTACTCTACTGATTATTCACTTTCAAGTTTTTAAAAATAAATCCCAACTTCCTGAAACATGATTAATGAAGACTACATAAAATGTACTGCTTTCATTATTCCCCCAAGGGCCTCTAATCTTTGAGTAACCTGGACTAACCCGCCATTGTCAATGTAATCCTTCTCCTATCCATTCTTCTCATCCCTTGATTATGCTACTCTTTCTCTGGATTACCATTTTATTCCTGTTCTACCAGCAGACATCTTATAAATCTTACTAAATCACTCAATGTCCCTGCAAGTCTCTTTCTAGTAGGTACAGTTCCTCATTCCTGTCTAGAAAGAAGAGGCAGGATAGTGAAGAGGATAAGAGCATGGACTCCGGAGACTGATTTCCAGGAATCAGTCTCTGCTCTCTGCCATTTGTTAGCCACAAGACCTTGTGCAATTTTTTAATAATCCTGTGCCTACTTTCCATATTTGCAAGATGGGGACAATGAAGGCATCTTTTTCCTAGGTTGTTACATAGATCATATTAAATATGAAGCACTTGGATCAATGCCTGGCTCATACACAGTTCTATTGAATTTGTTAAATGAAGTAATTAAGAATTGTTGAAGCAATTGCTTGGTACTTCCTTTGTGACAGTGATCGCATTCTATGCTATATTATTTACTTGCATGGCATGCCTGAGCCTACTGCTATTGTTTGAATCTGAGAATGTCCCTGGAGGCTTATGTATTGAAGGCATGGTCTTCAACTGGTGGCACTATTGGGGGGTGGAAAAAACTTTAGGATATGTTAATTTCTCAGGTAATATCACTAACCTACACCGGGCAAAACTGAATCAGAAAGAGGCCCTGTCTTTCTTACCACAAATTTCTGAACCTCATCCCCTAGTTAGAGAAATTAGGTCACTGTGGATGTGTTCTTTAGGGTTATAGCTTTTTTTCAACTTCTTTCTTCCTCTCTCTCTCTCTCTCTCTCTCTCTCTCCCTCTCTCCCTCCCTCCCTCTTTCTCTCTCTCTCTTTCCTGGTCACCATGGGGTGACTAGGCCTGCTAATCTACATGCTTCCTTCCATGATGTTCTGCCTCCCACAGACCTGTGGCAATTAGGGCCAAGCAACCACAGACTGAGACCTCTGAAACCCTAAACCAAAGGAAATCTTTCCTTTTTTAAGTTGTTTTTTGTCACAGTGATAGGAAACTGACCAACACAACTGCCAATTCCTCTAGCCCTGGGAATATTTTTGCTTTTCTCATCATATTTGCAAATAGATGTACTTAGTCCTTGAAGAAAGTGAACTTTATCTTGGTGGTTGAATAGTCCATTCTCAATAGAATTTTTCTAAGGTTTGGTGCCAGCCTTATCTGGTTATTAATTTTGTCCTATCTCTCTGAACAGGCTAGGATTCAAAGAAAACTGAAAAGTCCCATGGGGGATGTTTTTTTCCCAAAGTTGAGTGCTTTTTTAAGACACAAAGTTGTAGATCCATTTGATCTAGAGTTTGTCCCTTTACCTCTCACACTCACAGGTTTTATGGTTCTTGTGATTTTGCAAACTGCACTAACAGATAATGATATGTTAACTTTGCCAAGGACTTTTACAGATTGCTTCTAATTAAATTGTATGAGTGTCTTTGATCTGAGTACATATTACCCTTACTTAGTAGGTGAGGAAACAGGAGTCAGAGGCACAGGACAGCCAAGTACTGTGGATGGGAAGAGCCTTTCTGACTGCTGCCTTGCCTGGGGCAGTCAACAAGTGGGAGCATTTCTCTGTTCCTCTGAACTTGCAGCATGCCAATATCATCCAGGATGATACTATCAGGACCACACTGCGAGTTCATGGCTGAGCCAGACTGAATTGGCCCAAAAAATCTTATTAATCAGAATAAGAGAGTTAGAAAACATCTTGGGAAGCATCTTGTTCCCTTCTTATGCCTGAATTTCCTTTAAACAAATTTATGACCTGAGCCCATTTGGCCCTTATTTTATCTTGAGTTGCCTTCCCACATTGCTAGACAGAGCTTTTTAGGATCAAGCCTTTGCTTGTCTTCTTGCAGTTTTTACTCCATTGTGCAGATTATTCTATTAAACCAGCCACAATGTGGTTTATTTTCTTTCATAGGACGTTTGTTCCAGAGTGAGATGCCATGTCCCTCCCTTCACTGTCTTCTTCTATGAGTCTAAATATTTTTTCATTCTCTCAAACATTTCCAATGGGACAAGAATTTTTGTATTTTATCTTTAAAAAAAATCAAATAATCCTTTTTTTAACCAATCAATGAAATATATGCACAACGTTTTGTTTTGGTTAACAATTAATGAAATCTACTTTCTTTCCCTCTCCATCTTCTTAGGAAGAAAGCAAGTAGTGATATGCTCATTCTGTCCTTTCTTACTACCCCACTTTATGAGCTACAAGCTCTTTTGCAGGCAACCAACCTCTTTGTCTCTCTTTTTTTCAATGTCTCTGACTCTCTTTTTTTTTTTAATTAATTTTTATTGTAGGTTGTTCAAAACATTACATAGTTCTTGATATATCATATTTCACACTTTGATTCAAGTGGGATATGAGCTCCCATTTTTACCCCATATACAGATTGCAGAATCACATCAGTTGCACAACCATTGATTTACATATTGCCATTCTGGTGACCTCTGACTCTCTTATACACACACATACACACATGCATGTATACACAAACTCCAATGCCTTAGTGCCTAATCAGCCTAAGATTTGCCAAAGGAAAGTGTGGCTGATGCTTTTAGATCAATTTTGTAAAATTAATCGGCCTTTGAGACCCACACATTCAAATTTAAATTTCAGGGGCTGGAGATATAACTCAGTTGGTAGAGTGCTTGCTTTGCATGCACAAGGCCTTGGGTTCAATCCTCAGCAACACACACACACACACACACACACACACACACACACAAAATTAAATTCTTGCCTTGCCACTTACAAGCTGTGTTATCCTAAACAGGTTATTCAATTTAGTGCGCCACCATTTCTTTGCCTGAAAAATGAAAATTCTAATTCTTGTCTCACTGGCAAGTAGTGACTGTAAGGTGAAATAGTAAATGTGAAAGTGCCTGGTTCATGATAGACATTCCAGAATGATCCGTTTCTGCTTTACTGTGGTCTACATTCTCAACAGCCCACCTACCAGTTTTATTATGGTTTGTGCATCAAACACATATGTTTGCTTTTAGACCTTAGTCATCCATATTTTTTTAATATAACAAATCTTCAGTGTTCAAATTTAGTATATCATGCTTGAATTTAAACACTTGTAATTGAGGGAAGTGAAAATCTAAACAATGCTTTGGGCAAATGTTGAGCAGGAGGAGATGATCATTGGAAACAGCTTGTCATGTAGATGAGCAATGCCCCTTGGCACTCTTTTAAAAGTGGGAAAAATAGTTTTACATATGGCAAATGCTCTTGTATACTTACCCAACCAAGCATATCATTAATGTGTCTTCTTTGGCAGTTTGTTTGTGCCACACTGTAATTAAACATACATTTTTTTTTTATTCTTGCAGACTTCTTTCCTAGTTAGAGGAGAAATTTGGGCAAAAATTCATTTTCTTCAGTATTCTCCTACCTTGATCTGAATTTCTCAGGTAATATCACTAACCTACACCAGGCAAAACTGAATCAGGAAGATGCCCTGTCTTTCTCACCACAAATTTCTGAACCTCATCCCCTTGTACGGTGCTTTCAACTCTGAGGTTGGCTAGGACACCCACATTGGGGATCATGGCCACACAGACTCTCTGGGTCCTCTTCTGCCCCCATTCAAATGTCTGGATTCCAAAGTGAATGCTAAAAGGAAGCATCTTCTTGAAAAAGTATTTGCACATTTTTCCCCATTTATTTTATCTAATGGACACAAACATATTTTTTGAAAACAACAGATATCCTCTCTGCCTGCCCTCCAACTTGTCCACCATAATGAGGTGACTAAACTTCAAAAAAGCACAAACCTACCAGTATTCATATTCCTGCTTTTCAAAGTCTTTGTATGGCTTCCCATTTGTCTTCTAATGCGAAGACAAATCTTTCCATGTTTACGAGGTTCCATGTGGTCTGACTACTACTTGCTTCCCTAGTCTCACTCAGCCTGTTCTGTCTTGCCACCATGGATCTCAAATCCACCATGGTTCTCTCTTCTTAGACCACATGCATTTTTCTCCAGTTCCTGTCCCACCCTCCTCCTCCCTCCTCCTTGACTGCAGCTTGTCTAACACCTTGAGGGAATCCTTGCCATTCCTTTGCTTCAGAACACCTCGCCTCTTTTGATTATTTTAGGCCTACCTTAAAATTTTTATTATTTGATAGTTTGTTAATACCTGTCTCACTACATTGTAGGTCTTTTGAGAATGAGATATGGGTCTGTTTTAGGTCACAATTATATCTGCAGTAATTAGCATGTTGTCTGATAAATATAGTTGAGTCCTTCTTAACTGTTTAATTAATAATAAAAGAACAAGCAGAAGGATGTTAAATGGTTTTTGTCTACCAGTTGTTCAGATTCCGGGTAAATATGGTAAAGGAAGTTAGTACCTCAAAATTACTAAAAGTTTTTAAGAGAAATAGGAACTTTGTATTCAGGCACTTAAATATCTGGTTTAATGCCCCAGTACTTCACATTTAATAAGACTAAAGAGAGGCACAAGTGAATTCCAAAAACAAAGAGTGCACCTTTTTTGGTATGTTATTACCTTGAACATGTTTTGCATGCTTTGAGAATAAAGGCTTAATTTACTTTTAAAAATGCTAAATAAGGAGACTTTCTAATGATAAAATAGAAAATACATAAACCAGTATTTTCTGGTTTTAAAATGCCCTAACATGCAGAGGAGATGCTATATTTTCATTATCAAATTGAAAAGAGAAGTCAAATTTCCCAACTAAAAGAGGTTTCAAAGTCAGTTGTTCTGCTATCCCCCGCCCACTTCATCACAATAATTTTCCATCTCAAGGTACTAGATGTGTTATGTAAAACAGGAAAATACATATTAGGTAATTATTGATTTTTAATTTTCATTTGCAGCCCCTCTGGGATGCTGATGGGCCTCAGGGCAAGTGTATGTCTCAGTTGTTAGCTGAGGATTTAACTTGGCAGTTAAGTCTATTAAGAAGAAAATGAGTCCCTTAGGATCCTTACAGGTATCTAACATAAGCCCCAATGCACTTGGCCTTGGACTTCATTAGTGTTCTAGTGGGTGGAGACCAGGGTTCTCTTGTGAGTTGGCTTGTGAATCTTAGAAAGAGTAAAATCTTACAGGGGCTTTTTGTTTCCCAAAGATTGAAAGCGATAATCCATCAAAATATGGACACAGGTATCAACACTGAAATGCTTCTCTTTGATGAAACAGAAGTTAAGCACTAGTTACTGATGAGTATTTGCCCCGTGAACCTTAAGGCAGGAAGAAAAAGGCAGAGGGTTATGAAACAGGTATGAATGGCTAGGACTGCTCAGAAGAAAGATTTTTGTCATCACTGAAATTGTTGTCCTTATTTTATATCTAAGAACAGTCAACTGTCACTTTATATAAAAGACTTATGTGATTTAATAGAATACTAGCATTGAATTAGAAGGAAGTTTAAAGATCTTCTAGTTTTATGGAAAAGAAGTAGATTATCAATTATCAAGCAATATGAAAGGATTTCAAGTTATTTTAAAGTGCATCTTTATTGTTTTTTACATTTTTCTGCTATAATAGCACATATATTTGATAGTTTTGTATTTATCAGATATTTCCCATCAAGAGAAATACACAGTTTTATAGTATAATTTATCACCCACAAACATCTGGATTTTAATTTTTAAAAAAGTACAAGAATTCTCCCCCCCCCCCAAGGTGGAGGTAGAGGTGGCTAGTAATTAAACCCAGGGGTGATTAAGTTTGGCCTCAAACTTGTGATCCACCTGCCTCAGCCTCACAAGTCACTGGGATTTCAGGCATGCTCCACCATGCCCAGCTACAAGAATTCTAAGTACAGCTTTCTGAAGTGATTATAAGACTAGTTTGTGAGATCTTTAATAAAGATTTCAGATATGAAGCAAGTAATAGTAAATCAAAACACAACAGGGAGTACAACTAAAATATGAATCACTCTTTTTAAAGCACCTTGTTAAACAAAGATTGACTGCGTATTTATACCCTGGTATTTTATAGCATATTTTTTTTAGAAGTAGTTCACATTTTTCTCTTAAGATTTCACCATGAGAAAATATTCCTATTTCCAGCTTCCTGTATTTATTTGCCCCATGCATGCAATCCTTGCCTATTTCTGTTTGGTATCAAGTTCCTCCAACCTGATTCAGGGTGTTTTCTGACGGAGAGCCCATCCCAGGAGGAAGCTTTAGAAGTCATGCTCATCACCTCAGGTACTCTCTTGTGGTTAATCCATGGGGCATTTGCAATGCAGGCATGTGGCCAAGAGGTGAACCAAAGCAATTTGGGTTACAACTGATTGTGGTCTGATCTTTGCAGATGTACTTAACCATGTCTGCATTTTTAGGAAGCCACTGCAGTTAAGTGGAGCCAGTCGTGGTGAGCACCTGAAGACAATTACTTCTGCACATGGTTTGTCAGCTAGGGTTTTTTATTTTTATTTTTTCTTAAACCAAAAGTGAAAATCATGTGTATTTTATATAAGTTTTATGATACAGGATGGTAGGAAAGTAAACTTATAGCCTTTGAACACTTATTTAATGATTATTCTATTAGCCCAGGAATAATGCAGAGTCTATAGGAAAAGATTCTCAATAGTAGTGTTATGGTTTAAATGTGGTATCCCCCAAAACTCATGCGTGAGACAATGAAGAAGGTTCAGAGGAGAAATGACTGGGTTGTGAGAGTCTTAATCCAATCAGTGAATTCATCCCTTGATAGAGATTGAGTGGCAACTGAAGTGGTAGGGCGTGGCTGGAGGAAGTGGGAATTGGGGTATATATTTGTGTCTGGCAAGTTGAGACCTCTCTGCTTTCTGATCACCATGTGAGCTGCTTCCCTCTGCCACACTCTTCCGCCATGATGCCCTGCCTCACCTTGAGCCCTGAGGAATGGAGTCTGCTGTCTATGGATTGATACCTCTGAAATCCTGAGCACTCAAATAAACTTTTCTTCATCTACAGTTGTTCTGGCCGGGTCCTTTAGTCACAGCAGTGAAAAAGCTGAATAAAACAAGTGGCTTCTGACAAATAGTTTCCAATTACATACCAAAATTTTTTCAGTTTGGGGGTCAGTATTATTGTGAGAAAGAGAGGGGAGGTATATATTTCACATATGTGTGTGTTCTTACAAAAATTGAATTTTTGTATAAATAACATAGCAACTCTACTAATCTACAAAATACTAGAACAAGTGGTTCTGCTTGACGTTCAAAATGGGTGATTTACAGACAAATAAGAGAGATAATGCTTTACCACATGGTGAGGACCACACATGGAAATTATTATTCTAAGTTTGTATGTGTGTGCAACATAGTTAAAATATGAAGCATAGTGTTTTAAATTCATACAATAGCATTTCTGAATCCAACTTGGTCATGATTCATCCTTTCCCTCCTATCACAGGTAATTTTAAATATAACTTAAAATAGAGAATTTTTGCAAGTGATGGCTTTTCACTATGGTATTATCCTTGATTGAGTTGAATGTACTTTTTCTACCTAATAATCTTTGTGTTTATGGGGAAGAGTGAGACTTAGGTCTTTTTCTTTTCTTGGTCCGGCAGACTGGAAGATTGATCAGTGTTCATATATCCTGAAGCACAATCAATCCCAATGGAGCAGTGTGCTTCCATCACAAAGTTGATGTAAAGCACCTAACATTCTGCTATGTGTTTATACACATAGGAAAGTCACAAGTCAGTTTATGTAAAAAACACTTTCTAAAAATGAATATTTGTAAGATATTGTCTTTTAATTATGGTAAAATATAAATTGTGGAATGGAAATTTCTTATTTTTTTTTTTTTATAGAAACTGCTATAAACAACTCTGAACTGAAAGGTCGTTTCCTTTCCCCTCCACTTTAATGCAGTTGTCCTGAAACCACAATGTTTTATACTTTTAGGGCAAATTGTATGTATTTAATAATAAATGTTCCACAGAGATAGTCTCATTTATCAAAGGGTATGTACGATAGGAAAAGCCTTGTAGAATATATAACCAGAACTTGTGTTATATAGTGAAGTACAACTTAGACATAAAATCAATATTGTTGTGTTCAAGTGAAAAAGCCATCTTTTGGCTTTATGAATAAAAAATTAAAATTATTGGATCTTCAGTTCTTAGCTTATATGGTTCTATTTATTCTAAAAAAGCATCAATGTTTGTATCTATTCTATTTTGTATTTCAACACTAAATAATTGCTTCATCTTGTATGGAATATATTTATAGTTTCTAAGCACAAAAAGCATTACAAGGTGGGTTAACATGTAGCAGTATTCCAGAACCTTCTATAAACAGCCTCTAGGAAAAGTTTAGGTCTTTTTTTTTCCCCATAGGAAAAAATTTGGTAGATCAGTCAGTACATATGAGTTTTTATGAGGCAAATTTTCTGAATCTTTAATAATAGCCCTCAAATGTTTTTATCCTTTTAGACTGATATCTTCTATTATAGGGAGAACTTCTCATCTCAAAAAACAACTTTCTTATCATTTACAATACAGAAAAGTGCCTTCAGAAGTAACTCACACTTAGAAAATATTTTAAAAAACTGTTATGAATTTTCAGCTGAGGCCTTCTTCCAAAACAGGACTGTGGACCCAAATTTTGGAAATGAGAGTCTTTCCCATGTAAAGGTGATAGCCAGCACTCAGAAACAACATCCCTTGACCTCTGACTTAATGTTGTTTCCCTGACCTTGAAATTAAGCATTTCAGTAAATAGGGGATAGAAAGATGCCATTTACAGAAAGAGGTAAAGTAGTCACACCTGCCATGGTCCTCTCAACTTTTTTTTTTTTTTCCTTTCATTCAAGTGTTCTTAAAATTCAAGGGTGTAATTTGGGAAATTCATTGCTGATGTCACCAGCTATCCTGAAAGTGAAATATGTTTTCCTGGTCAGAGCCCCATTTCCCTAATGGTGATTAAAACTGGGCAGAGAGCCCACTGTAATAAAAACAGTCTCAAGAGTATTTTCCACCAACCTTATTCTGGGAAAAGCGACATTATAGGTTTTATTTCTTAAAAAATACACAAAGTGCATATGATTAAATGCTCCTCATTTTTGTTTTCAATGACAGGGTGCACATTCAGGCCTCAATGGTGCCAGCTGTTCCCTTCAGCCATCATTTAGATATTGTTCTTGAATGTAATCTGGCTTGATAGAAATTCTTTTCTCATTCTTACAACTCATTTTTCTTATACTAAACCAAACCTCTTTTCTTCATTTGAGAAAAGTGAGCTCTGAAGGAAAAAAAAATGAAAACAAAGATTTTTTAAAAGTTTTGCATATATTAAGGAAATTTTTTTATCTTGTCTTAATTGAATTCAGTTAAACATTCAAAACCTTCACCACAAAGATTGGCTGGGCTATTTTTCTTTCTAGATGAGGCCAAGTCTTGCTGGCAGCAGGATGAACACTGCGTGTTAGAGGGCAGACAGCCAGGGGTTAGTATTCAAGTCCAGGGCTGATGACTGTTCCCAAAGCTTCTTCCCAGTCTAGACACCTTGTGGGCCAGTGGGGTGGGCACTGAATAAGTGTTACTTCCTATGCTTTTCAGGTGATTTGGAAAGAGAGAATGTGACCCATTCACTTTGTCACACACTAGCAGTTAATGACATAATTGGGAATGCTGGGCGAAGGATGAACAGTAAGCTGTCTACATTTTGCAACTTCTTGTGAATTAAACTACTTCAAAAGAAAATGGTGTGTTAATAAAAAACCCAAGCAGAGCAACTAAATATTAAGCAACTGAGTATAACTTTACATTAAAAAATCAATTGAGAAATAATGGTAAAGAGTCAAACACAAATTTGTCTTTCCATTGCTTTAGCCCCAAGCATGCAAAGCTTACTCTATGCCCAATTCTTTACTAATAATGTCTTTAGTGGGGGTAGGCAAGAGGAGGAGATGCAAAAAAGCATTAGGTTATTCTTTAACCAAAACAGATTTTAAATGGATGTTGAAGTCTATCTTTATCTCTACTTACTGCCCCATCTCTTTCCCTCTCCATCCCTCTTGACTTCCTTCCTTCCTTCTCTCCCTTCACTCTGACTATTCTGACACAAAAGTACTAAAATACTAAGTTACTTATTCTATTGAGTTAGGAAAGTACTACTCAGTCTAAGGGTTTTTTACAGCCTGGTTTATATTAGTTTGGTCAAAAAATCATGGTGAACCCATCATTGTTGCTATGGTTACCTTTCAAGGAGGGACCTCAATTTTAGTGGTTAGGAACTTGGCCTCTGAAATCAAGCAGAACACATTAAAATCCTGATCGTGCATCTTACATGTGACCTTTAGCAAATTACTCTCTGTGTCTTGTGTTCTTATCTTTAAAATGGGACTGAACATAATATTTTCTTTCTCAGACATTTATTAAAAGTGAGTTAATCACCCGGAGAGTTTCCAGCATAGAATAAGCATGCAGCGATTATTAGCTTATTTATCTAATTAAAGCCAAATGTTTAGCATTGCCAAGTTTTCAAAAGGTCTCAGGATATTTGAAACACAATTTACAAAACTCACTGGAGGAGGATGTGAAACATGAGCAGGAGGAGATAACGCAGTGAGTCATGGATACCCAGCACATCACAGCTCCAAGCTCTCCTTGCAGGGTCCACTTTCCAAGTATATAGGGCAGGCCCGTGTAAATAATTTACTTTCTGCTGGTGTTTATCATGCATTATTTAAATAATAACTTGCAGGGTCTATCTTCAGTTCACTACAAGGTTCTACATTTTTTTGCTTTGTTGGTATATCTCCCATTTCTTCTCCAGATTTGATTCTGTAAATATAAATGTTTTAATTGACAGCTGGGAATTTGTTTATAATTTGAAGGAGTTGCCTGTATTTGGACTGGACATCATGGGATGATATTCAAAAGACTGTGCAGATTCTTCAAGGTTTAAGGTGACTTTTTAAGTACGTATCTACTTGTCTGGTCATCCAGTTTTATTGGCTTACCTTCGTTTAAGCAGTTTTAAATCTTCAGAAGCAAAACACTGTTTTGATTAAAGAATAAAATGATTATCAATTTCTAACCTGCTAGCATATGCTGATTCATTTTGAACTTATGAATTATCCACTGTGCTCTTTCACAGTCAGCATGGAATATTTTCCTTCCTTGAGACAATATAGCACCTTCTAAACTATGATTGATAAAAATTTCCCTGAAATAGTTGTACAAAAGATAAATGCCTCTCATTTTTATAAGGCTCCAGATTTAATTAAAATTAACAAAAGAAAGAATTCTGTGGGCTGTTGTTGAGATTGGCAAAAGGAGCTATCGAAAAAGTACTAATACTATAGCTAACTTTGCTTTAACATTTACTCTACACGCTTGGTATACCTCTATCTTAAGTCATGTTACTAGTCATTTAATGGAGAAGAATTGTTAATAAAGGTATTTTTTTTTTTTTTGTCAAGAGCTAGGCATCCAGTAAAAAAAAAAAAAGAAAGAAATTAAAGTCTGACGTTCAAAATAACTTGGTAAGGCACGGTGGTGCATGCCTGTAATCCTAGGGACTCCAGAGGCATAATTATGTTTTATTACTGTTGCTATGTTCTGTGTTTTACTAGAATAAGCCACATAAGTTTAATTAAGATGTGACAGTTCAAGCTTCATTTGACATTTTTCCACACCTTTTCTCACCATTCCTCACATAATGTAATATGTGATTAATACTGTACATTCTGAAATAGCCAGTAGGTCTTTAGTGAAATACACATATTGACTTAGTTAATAAAACTTAAAATCAGTGCACAATCACTGTGTCAAAAGAGGAATGTCTGATAATGATTGAACAAAGATGAGAATATTCTCCAGAAGAAAAGCAAACAGAACCCTCAGATGTAATAACATGGTCTACTAGGTCAGTAGATTCCAGTAGTACACAACTCGTTGGTTTTATTAATGGAACCCTTTATTCCATTTGGAGGGGAAGAACAACTAGTTTTCAGTTTATACAAGGGAACATATCCTTTTTCATTCATTTTTCTATCTTTATTTATTTTTATGTGGTGCTAAGGATTGAACCTAGTGCCTCACACATGCAAGGCAGGCGCTCTACCACTGAGCTACAGCCCCAGCCCTCCTTTTTCATTCTTATGCATTTAATTTTTGTTAGGCTGAGTCTATGATAAATTGGCAAAAATATTTAAATATGATTACAAGTTAGCATTGCTTTATTTTTTGTTGCAATCACATGCTTTTTGCTTTAAAAACAACTTGTAATGAAGACGACCTAAAGCTTTTTTCCTTTATTACATATGTTATCATCTATGAACCTGGTACCATCTGAGCATCACCTTTCCTTATATGTAGGCTACAATATGTTATTTGAAGTAAATAATAAGACTTGATGTCAGAGTTGATATAAGCAGGGTCTTTTAGCCATCAGTAGAAAATTGAGACTTTTTATTTGTAAGTAGAATAAAGTTTAACTCAAATGAGTTTAAGTAAAATAAAATAAATTAAAATAAAACTATCTAAAAGTCTGGAAGTTCTACTGGCATAAGGGAAGCAGGACCCAGGTTGACCAACATAATCCTTAGCTTTACTTGCTTTTATTCTCTTGTTTGTCATTTATCTCCCTCTTCTCTCTCACCTCTCTTCCCCTTAAATCCTCTCCCCTCTCATTCTCCCTCCTGCTCTCTTTCATCTTCATGTCTTGGGTGCAACAGGCGGCTGACTCCTTGGTGCCAAGATGGTAGCAATAGCTTCAGGATTGCACGATTGCTACGTGTGGTTAACTCAGAGGAAAAGACATGGTCTCTCATGCAGCCTTCCATCCATCTCACTGTCTTTGGCCTGTGATACATACTGGATTCCTGTGAGACAGAGTTCAGCTTACAGGATGTTTGTTGGGATCAATTCCCACGGAAGGGAGAGAAGAGAACAGGAATGAGCAGAGGCAGAAGCTGAGCTCCCTTGCATTCTAGCGACAGCCCCATCCGCCAACAAGAGAAAGCTTTCAGAGTTGCCCAGTCTTGCATAGATCTGTCAATAGATGTTGAATCCAACAATGGAGCTTCCTCTTGTGACACTTCATTCCATCCCCTGCCCAACACACAGCCAGAGCATTAAGTCCTATGGTTGAGGGTGGGGTGGACTTGGATTGTGTGAGACTGATCCTATATAAACCACTTAAAACTGATTTCCCACAAGAAAGATTTCTTCAGCTCCTGAAGGAAGGGGAGGTATTATATTGAAAATATACAAAAATTCCAGTGTTAGGTCACTGAACTATGAAGCCAAATTGTTTTAGATTTCCTAAATAAAGTGAAGAATGATTGTAGAAAACATTTTTATTCAGAACATAGAATTTGGATATGTTTTAGTTCTTTTTAATTTATATTATTATTAATAATGTTAATTGTACAAATACTAGGGTTCACTGTGATATTTCCATACATGTAAATATCGTGCATTGAATATGTCTACCCATTCTTCTGTCCTTGCCCCCCACTATGGCTTTATGTTCAAAAACTCTCCTTGATTATTAGCATTTATTAGACCAGGGTATAACAATGTACATGAACTTCTTATAGATACTGAGGTGATCATTGCAATTACTTGTGAGTTAAAATATTTAAGAATCCAGGGCTGGGGATGTGGCTCAAGTGGTAGTGCGCTCGCCTGGCATGCGTGCAGCCCAGGTTCAATCCTCAGCACCACATAAAAAGATGTTGTGTCCGCCGATAACTAAAAAATAAATATTAAAAATTTCTCTCTCTCTCTCTTAATATATATATATATATATATGTATATATATATATATATATATGCAGTCTATTGTTTTCAAACAATGTATTCTTATGTTTATGGATAAACTTATTTGACTGTGAAACTTTTCAAAAATAGACTATTAATCAAAAGAATGCTAGGAAATACTGGTGTAGTTTGACCAAAATCTCAAAGGTAACAGTGGAATCTGTGTGACACTTCATACATTTTATAGTTAAAAAATTAATATTTATGGTTCTGTGATAAAGATTGATCATGTGCCTTCACTTTCTTATTAGATATATTGTCACTCCTTGAAACCAGAATGCTGTTTGCTTGGCACCTCAGAAAGCACATACTTCCAACATTGCACCCTATAGACATATAAAAATGTTTGCAGATG
The DNA here is from genome assembly GCF_048772815.1 of Callospermophilus lateralis. NCBI lineage: Eukaryota > Metazoa > Chordata > Mammalia > Rodentia > Sciuridae > Callospermophilus > Callospermophilus lateralis. The sequence goes on along the minus strand of NC_135313.1, from coordinate 26,377,115 downwards.
TGAATGTGTCAGTAAAGTAGTTGTGCTGATTTTGAAAACATACACGTAATAATCATGTGTGATTAGAGTTAATATTAAGTGAAACAGTTAATGTCAGTATGAAAATTCCAGTATCAGCACCATGGACTTCAGATTTGGTACATTTTAGCCCGTTGGAATCAACCTTACTAAAAACTATGCCAGGCCTTTCTCATGACTGTATGTGTTCAGGTTAATATATTGACACACATAAGAAGTAAGCACATTTTACAAGCATCTTACAAAATGAAGAATTGAGCTGCTAATATATGCTAAACTTTCCGGGTCATGCTATGAACTTACATTATCTCATTTAATCCTCAAAAAATGCTGGGAAATTGGTATTCTTACTCTAAAGATGAAAACAAAACAAAACTGAGATTCATATTGAAGCACTAATTGGTGAGAAAAATCTTAGGATTCAAACATATAGCATGGAATCTTTCCATTTATAACAACTATCTTGAGTTTTATTTGTTTCATAAAATTAAAAAATATTTATAGCAAAAAGATTTGAATCCTAATGTAATATGTGATTGTATTCTAATTAAATAAATCTCCATGTTTTCCAGAATCTTAGCCCATTTTTACAAAATATTAGCTTCTGAAACAAACTTCTTTTTATTCTTACAAGTGTCCTATTGATTACATAGGAGTGGATTTTAGTACCCTTATTTTAGAATTTGCAAGCACAAATGTAAACAAAGCAATGAATTTAGAACTGAATCATGAAAGTGTCCTTGTAGATTTGTTCAGCCTAAATTATTCATATAACATTAATGACTGTAAAACTGATCTGAAATTCTGTTTTTAGATTCTTTTAATACAAGAATTTTGCACTATATCACAGAGAAAAAAAATTATACATTTTACTTTTGCTTATATGATCTTTTTTATTGCTGGACATAATGTATGCTCATTAAAGAAAACCTACAAATACAGGAGAATAAGATGTCTAAAAGAAGAGCAAAAATCCAAGCACTGAAAGTATATCTTATTTTAGTTTATCACCATTACTGGTAGCAAGATTCAATGGTACATTTTACCTTTTGTTGGAAAAAAGTGTCCTTGGAATTACTTATTACATTTTGTTGATAGAGCCAACCTATTATGATTTCTGTTTATATATAAGAAAAATGCTTTTTGAAATTGAAGGCAAAAATGTCATAATTTGATCTTCAATTTGGTTTGCAGCAATGCCAGAGTTTGTGTAATCTTTTGAAAAATTTCCAACTCATATCGGCATGTTTTTTCTTAAAGAGCACGCACCATTTGCTTTCCTCCATCGTTTCATTATGGGAGCCTGGAAAGGTGGGTGACAGCTGGGAGAAATTTTCTTAGAGGTCTCAGAGTGCTTCCAGAAGATTGATTATGCTTCATTTACTGCCAGTTCCCTCAGTTTTACCCAGATCGTCATCCCTGCAGGGTACAGGGTGGGGTGGTGGTGGTGGTGTTGGGGGGTGTTGAAACACATTGTATTTCTGACAAGTGAGACAACCTTATGACATTCCTATAATCTCCTGAAGAGCGTCCTCGCTCTCTCTCCTCTCTCTCTCTCTCTCTATCTCTCTCTCTCTCTCTCTCTCTCTCTCTCTCTTAAATAATAAAGGTAACAACCCTTAATTCCTCTATTTCTCCTAAGAATAATAAAAGAAAAAATGTATTTAGGTTTTAGAAAAGTGATTTTTAGCTTTTATATTAACTGTTTAGCAGTGAATCAACTGCCCACTGAGTGTGCAGTGTAAGGATGTGGACTGCCTCTTGGAGCAGTGAAGGGTTACCGATACTGTATGGGCTCAGTGGTTTATGGTTCACTGCTAGGAAGTCAAAGGTAGTTCATTTGACACACCATTACACTGAATCTTATCTTTCTGGATGGATTTGCTTGGGTGTAATTTACTGCAAGTCAGGAAATACTTATTTTGTGCATTAATCTTGCTTTTTAACAACTTGGCCTTCTTGATTTGGGATTGAATTGAAAATGAGTCTCCTCAATGCTTTTAATATCCCTTGTCAGCTAATAGTGAAGAAGGAAAAAAAAAAAAAAACACCTTATTAAGAAACTTGAATTTGCTATCTCTGTTTCCAAGGGGACACTGGAGTCTGGCAGACAGAAACACAACAGTGATTGTGTGGCATGACTGTAACTGGGACACACACACAACAGAAGTGGCAACTGGGCTGCTTGTTACAGAAAGGGTGACATCTGTTGACTTCCTTCTACTGCTAAAGAGTGTCTGTGGTTACTCTGCTTTGACACTAAGTCCATCAAAAACAAAGTCCTCCAGAAGTAACAGGATGACATACTATATACAGTCTAATTCAGTGGTCTGCATGTGAGTCACATGGGGCAGCATTTTGATGTTGCCTGATTGCCATCAAAGCATATTTCCTCCCTGAACTGGTTGAAGAATTATGCACCAACAGAAACTTAACCTGTGGTCTCTTGTAAATAATTTTGTGTTAAGACCCAAACAAGGAGAGTTCATCCATGCTTTATGAGATGGTTTGGACTCACTTTCTATAACTTTTTCTTTTTTAACCCAAAGTTTGGAAATGAACATTTCATTGGATGAAATATCAAATATTAAGCCATTTGTTTTCCTTTTCCTCCACGTTGTGTTCTTTCTTGTATGACATGTGACAGTTGGTCAAGGGAACAGTTGAGAACATCCCATTACTCAAGATTACCTTTCATTGGGTAAAAGCATCTACTCTTTCTTGCTGCTTAGATTTATGAGATGGAGAAAGCTCCTAAGGACCATACAAAATACTTTGCTTTCATTTCTTCGTAGCAGTCATCATTCTCTTAAGTATCTGTGCTCCAGTACAGGAATGTAAATTCCAAAAGGGCAGGAACCGTGCTGGTAACTTTTTCATCACTGTTACATCCCAGTCCTAGAAAATTGCACACTTGCCATGAACACATTAGTTAAGAGAATGAATTACTAAATCCCAGGTGCACTCCATTGGCTTAGGGAAAATTTCCTCATAATGAAATAATGATGAAGATGTGTCTTGGTTCACAATCAGATGGTATTCTATTTTAAGCATTCTATTTAGCTGTTCGGCACTACTTTAATTATATTAAAGATGAAATCAACTAGATTATGATTTAGCCACCATTTGCAGTGTTTTGTTTATAGTTTTCAATACATATTTAAAAAGAAATTGTAAAGAGAGGACTGCCTATATGTGACTAATATGGAAAAGATGGACAGTGAATTTAAGCTATTTAATACCGCTGTCATGTTTTTTGGCCTGATGCTTCTTTGGGGGAAGATAAAGCACTAACCATTGGTTAGCACAATTTAGAGTCTGAGAAAATGCTTAATGTTTATCAGGTGGTAACAACAGATCTGTATTTTGCATTATACTTTCAGACTTACAAGAAATCCTAATTTTGCTGCAATTATATTTATTCCAGACATATGATTTCCTCTTGTAATGTACAGATTCTATTGGAATTTCAATCCCCTTTTTTGGCCCTTATATATACCATGAAAAGCAATAATAATATTAAAAAGAATGAAAATGTTCTTTATAATATATGTTCTGAAATCAAATTTCTATTACCTCTTTTGGAGATTTGCAATTTTTAAATTGAGCCATGTTGAAATCTAGTTCTAACAGCAACGTCTGTGGCAGTTGAATACACCAGGACTCAACCAGGAGAAAATCTCTGACTCAGAGACATGAGTCCAGAAATGTGTGGAATGCCCCAGTTTGGCTTGTTAGAGCCTTACTAGAGTTTTCAGGAAATGAGAGCTTTGGGAACAGATTTGATTTATTGTTTAAGGATTTATTGTAGCTGAACATTCCTTTGAAATTCAAGTTTCACTTAGATGAAAAAATGATGTCTTGGTAGACCTAGGAGAGTGTATGCTTTCTGAATTGGAGACAATCTAGATGGTGGCTTAATCTTAAAACATCCTGCTGTTTTAAGGAAATATACTTCCTGCCTGATGTTCATGTCATATATAGTCCACATTTTAAAAATCACAATTGTAAACCAAGTATTAATGAGAGATGCTACACTAGAGATTTTCAACCATCAATAGTAATAATGCATACTATAAAACCATTTGGAAGCCATTGAAGAATTTAAGGACCTTATGATTTGAGTAGGCAAACAGATTTTCATACTGCTGAAAGTTAGTTTATTGACTTTTACAAATTCATCACTCAATTGTATTTCCTTATTATCCAAATAAACATAGTGTCATTCGGGTGCATTTTAACTTTCAAAACACTTCCTTCTGCTGTTTTTCAGATCTTGAAGAAGTCAGTTTCTTTTATGGTTTAGATTTTAGGTATCCCTCAAAATCTCATGTGTGAAACAATGCAAGAAAGTTTAAAGGTGACATGATTGGGTTGTGAGAGCATTAACCTTATCAGTGCATTAATCCACTTGAATAGATTAACTGGGTGGTAACTGTAGACAAGAAGGATGTAACTGGAGAAACTGGGTAGTTAGGATCATGCCCTTGGAGTTTATATTTTCTCCCTGGTGAGGGGAGCTCTCTGTGCTTCTTGGTGCCATGTCCTGAGCTGCTTTCTATGACCACACTCTTCTGGGACCCAATGAATGGAGTTGGCCATCTATGGACTGAACCTCTGAAATCATGAGCCTCCAAAAGAATTTTTCCTTCTCTAATTGTTCTTGGCAGGTCTTTCAATCATAGCAGTGGAAAAGCTGACTAAACTTCTTAATATAAATATATGCCTAACTAAGATTGGTAAAATAATATTGATAAAATGAAATTAAAAAGAAGGAAAAGTGAAAAGCCAAATATTCATGTATATGAAAATGTTTTTCACCTTATCTCTGATTTTTATTCTTTTCCTTAATGAATGAGACTAGTTTAATATCAGTTAATTAGGAATCTATATTTTCCCATAGGTACTGAATATTTAATCTTTATAACCTTAGTTACTTCCTGGGAATAATAATAATGTCTGCTGTATTTGATCTTACATGGATTAAATAAAAAATGCATGTGACATGTTTTGTCCATTGTTGTATTAGAAATTGTTTTCATTTTAAAAATGATTTAGTGGGGCTGGGGTTGTGGCTCAGTGGTAGAGTACTCACCTAGCATTCATGAGGCACGGGGTTCAATCCTCAGCACCACATAAAATAAAATAAAGATATTGTGTCCACCTAAAACTAAAAAACAAATATTAAAAAAAAAAATGATTTCGGCATTCAAAAGTTCTTAATGGGCTTTCACTATTTCTAGTTGCTGTTCACCTTGTCATCTTCTTTTTCAATGTTGTGACAGTAAATGGGTGAATTAGGTCCAATTTCCCAGCATGAAACTGGTCTTAAGCTTTAACTTCCACTTTCCGCCTTTGTTGTGGCAGCTACAGCTACAGCTACTGTCAGAGTACAGAACATTCCATCAAGAGTGATACCTGGTGCAGAGCTTCCTATGATGTTGTTTTATGTGAATAATACGTTTAGTGGTGAAATTAGTTGGAGTGCCCATGACTCAGCCTATTTTTTCCGGGGAGTGACTCATTCTGCATTTATAGATCCTTGTCTTTGTGCCATATACTACACTAAGTGCTTGGGATACAAACATGGATTTGTTGGGTCGATGACCCAGAGCAGCCCACAATCTGGGAAGGCAGATTATGGCATTCATTAAGAACAATCTGGGCTTTCAAACAGTCCGTAGTCTATTAATGCTATCCCTACCTGTCAAGGCAAAGTGTAATTAAATGTACAATAGCGTGGGCTGGCTAGACAATCCAATTCTATGATTTGTGATATATGCTTCTGAATCTGCATTGAAATATTCTAGCCTAATCACTTAATCACAGATTTAAATTCTTTGTCTCATTTTAATATTAAGATTTCACTCTTTCCATATCATATAAAATTATACCCTCTGTGAATAGGTCAGTTATCTGATAAATCCCTCCCCTTTATTATCCTGCCAGAAAGTCAAACTAACTGTGTCTAACAAAACTCATCATTCTCTCTTTGTATCTTTGTATCCAGCAACCTGATCTTCCTTCAGCCTTTCCAGTTTCCAAGAATGTCACTACCTTTCGGGGAATTCATTTATCTCAAACCCTCAGAATTGTAGAGGTTCTACATACTGTTGAGGACTGAATTGTGCCCTCTCCATTCATATCTTGAGGTTTAACCCCCAATGTGGCTGTATTCAGAAATAGGCTTTTAAGGAAGTGATTGAAGTTTAATGAGTTCACAAGGGTTAGGTCCACATCCAATAGGATTGGTGGTCCTAAAAGGAAAGGAAGAGAAAGATGTCTAGTGCTCTCCCAACCCCTACTAATTCTTTCCATCCTTCTTCACTACATAAGGACATGGTAGGAAGGTGATTGTGTGTCTACAAGTTAGAACAGAGTCCTAACTGGAACCTCATCAAGTTGGCAACCTGATCTTGGACTTCCAGCCTCCAGAACTGTGAGAAAATGAATTTCTATTGCTTAAGCCCCCGATATTTTGTTATATGACAAACCAAGCTGACTTATGCAACAACTGGGAAATCTCTCCATTATGTTGACTCTCTACTATTTCATTGCCATTCATTTGGATGTCTGTAGAAGCCTTCGAAATGGACTATTCTCCTTTAATCCCTCCCCTTCTCTGATCCAATCTACATAGTGTTGCTAGATTAAATTTCCTAATTATTCCATTCTCGAATTTAAAACCTTCAGTGGTTCACTTTAGCCTACGGAATTAAACATTTAACCATATAGCCTCCTCAGTTTGTTGTTCAAGGTCATCAGACCCAACCTAGTGTTTCACCCAATTATTGCTTTTCTTGGGTGTTACATTCCAGCAAGGCAGAACTGGAAGTGTTTTTCCAGCCATGCCCCTGGGCTCCGCTCTGTTACTTTCTTTCTGCTGTGTTCATTGCCTGAGTTGGTCTCCTTCCCACTCCACCTCCACCCCTCAAAATCTTTTGTCTTCTTTCACAACTAACTCAACTGCAGCTTCCTCTATGAATGAACAGGATTTCATTCCCCTCCTTCATTGATCTCCTATAGTCTTGTTGGTATTTCTTTATGACAATAATTGTATTTCAGTTTGCATCATGGTTGTTGTTTTTTGTTTTGTTTTTGGCTTTTTCACAACTACCCCTACTCAAATAGATTATAAACAAACTCCTTAATGGGAAAAAACATTGGATCCTCAAAACGCTAAACCACATTTTTTTGTTGTTTTAAACCTACTTGGTATCTTAAAAATACAAGAGCAATAAAATGAAAAACGCTTCCATTTATTTTTTTAAATGAATTGATTTTTAATGTCTGATAGCTGCAATATTCCCAACAACTGTTTCTGCAAACTAACTCAGTAACTTTTCTGTTACCTAAGCAGTAACAGTTTCTCTAAATAGAAACTCTAATAAGGGAGAAGCATAGGAAGAAGTGTGAAAAGTGGCTTTCAATTGACAATTGACCTTGATAATCCAATAGTTAAAATATATCAGCTGTTTCAAATGTTTCTTCATTTCCAGGTATAAATAAGCATAAGTTTGATATATAGTTGATCATGTTATTGATCATCACAATCTGATGATCTACAGTGTATGAACATGAAATCATTTTTCATTGGGCAAAGAGAAAAAATTGTAGGGATTGACTCTCAGGACTGTTTTCTGATGATTCCCCTATTTGGTGGGCAGAGAGAAAGAGACAAGGAGAGAGAGATGGTGCTTTTAGTATGCTGATGCATTAAGCTGCCTGGAAGCAGATGCTGAATCTTTTTGAAAAGAATTACATTTGAGTTATGCTTAGGTCATTGTTTAGCAAAACACTACACAAAAAGTCTTGACCTGTGTGTTTGAAATGGCAGATGTTCACAGTGAGGATGGATCCTTAGGGCAACATAAATCTTTACTATTCTCTGACTATTTGCTCAATAACTAGATTGGATTTTAAAAAGTTGCAGGGAGTTATTTAGAAAGAAGCTGCTCCTGGCACTGCAAATGGAAGTGCTCCCCTTAAGATAAAAATAAAATAAAAAATAAAAGCCACAGGACAGCTCAAGTTCACTAGGTCAAAAGTACACAACTCTTCTCCAACACAACTTCCTTTCCATTAGTCGTTTTGAAATAAAAAACTGGATGTATTTAAGGTATACAGCATGATATACATTACATATATATGCATATAAACACATAGTAAAATGATTATTATAGTGAAGCAAATTAACAGGCCCATCTGCCCACATAGTTACCTTATCATTTATTTATTTACTTATTTATTTTGGATGAAAGCACTTGAAATCTACTCTCTTAGCAAACTTCTAGTACACTTTATTGAATTATTTACCATAGCCATTATGCTGTATAATAGACCCCGAGGCTTATTGGTCCCTTATGATTGAGACTTTGTACTCTCCTACCAACATCTACCTACTCCTCAAACTTCCCCACCATGCTTCTATCTGCTTCTGTGTGTTCAGCTTTTTCTGATTTTTAAAAAAATTCTACATGTAAATGAGATCATGAAGTATTTCTTTATATTTTTTTTTTTCCTGTGTCTGGATGGTTTCACCTAGCATAATGCCTTCCAGATTTACCTGTGTTGTCACAAATGTCAGTATCTCCTCTTTTTTTTTAAGGCTGAATAATATTCCAGTGTGTGTGTGTGTGTGTGTGTGTGTGTGTGTGTGTGTGTTAAACATTCTTTTTCCATTCATGTTTTGATGGACAGTTTGGTTGTTTCCATATGTTACTTATTGTGACTAGTGCTACAATCAGCATGTGAGTGCAGATATCTCGTTAAGGTACTGACATTCATTCCCTTTGTGTATAATCTTACAAGAGTGATTTCTGCATCATATGTTAGTTCTGTCCTAATTTTATGAGGTATCTTCATATTATTTTCCATAAAACCCAAACCAATTTACATCCACCTAGTGGCTAGTGTTCCCTTCTATCATTTTAATGATGCTTATCCTGACATCTCTAAGGTGACACCTCATTGTGGATTTGATTTGCGTTTCTCTAAGGAGTGATGCTGAACATCCTTTTACATACCTGTTTGGCCTGCTACTAAATCTTCTTGGGAAAAATATCTTTACAGGTCCTCTGCTCATTTTTGATCAGATTGTTTTTGCTTATTACTATTGAGTTGTACGAGTTCCTTATACATTTTGTATACTAACCATTTATTGGATATGTGGTTTGCAAATATTTTCTCCCATTCTGTGGGTTGCCTTTTCATTTTGTTAATTGCTGCCTTTGAAGGGCAATTTTATGTAATCCCACTAGTTTATTTTTGGTTTTGTTGTTTGAGCTTTTGGTATTATATCCAAAAAAAAAACCCTCAATGCCAAGGCCAATATCAAAAAGCCTGCTTGCTGAGTCTTTTTCCCTGGAAGATTTATGATTCAGATCTTTAGTTTAGCCATCCATTTTGAGTTGATTTTTGTGTATGGTATAAAATAAATGTTCAATTTTTTTTTTTTTTTTTTTTTTTTTGCTGTATATCCAGTTTTCCAAAAACCATTAATTGAAGATATTATTCTTTTAGGGTAAGGGTAGAAATTTTTTTCTTGTTTTCACCAAAAGAAGAATTTTCAACTCTTTCTTTAAATCTGGCAAAGAATTCGCAAAGCACAACATCCATTTGACAATATTTATTGACAATATTTATTGATATTCTTTTGTGTTCTGAATATTATCAAACCTACTGGTTCAAATACAGAGTTTATGTAGATCGAATAATATTAGTATTTTAAATGAAGTTTGTTACTGACTCATGCTGTTTTAAAAGGAAAACAAGGAGGATATTTTGAAGCTAGAGCTAGCAGTGGTGGTGGTACGGAGCGGACAGTGCCAGGGGGAAGGTTGGAATCTCTCCACATTCATATGGAATACATAAAGAAGTCAGGCTTGTGTATCATAGTTCCCAACTTCAGAAAAATTCCTCAAGTTTTGTTTTATTTTTCACGATAAAAATTATATTTGAGAGTGCATGTAGAAGAGATAAAATCTAATCAATTTAGTAGTTCTCTCTTTGGCACAGTAGCTATGTCATATGATAATGACACACATGTCAAGCCTCTCCCTGGCTCCAGGAAACCAGTAATGAGCCTCTTTCTCTCCTAAGAATTTGAGTTATGTGCTGGTATCACCCTGGGATTCATCCTTCAGTGTGTATTAAATGACTACTGAGCAGATTTATGCACTAGATACCATGCAAGATCCTAGGGTATTAGGATCCTTTTTTATTGTGTTAAATTATACATACAATAAAATGTACTGCTTCAATCCTTTTATATGGACAGTAATTCTGTAGCATTCACATTGCTGTGCAAGCTGTCACTCTTTTTTTTTCTAGTGAATATTTGGATCTGAATCAACATTTCTGTTCCAATACCTGCTTTTTCTTAGAGGGTGACAACAGATAATCAACATGATTAAACACACATGTGCAATGTGCCCACTTCTTGTTCATCATTATCATGAAAAATAAAATGATACTTGAGGAATTTTTCTGAAATTGGGAACTATGACACACAAGCCTGACTTCATGTGCACTATTTTAGCCACCTCTTGATACGCAATAGTTCATATGCACACCCAGCCACACTTAACAGCCAGCCATGCACACACCCAGCCACACTTAACAGCCAGCCATGCACACACCCAGCCATACATACATCCAGACACACACACCAAGTCACACACACATAGCCAGCCATGCACACACCCAACCATATGTACAGCCAGCCATGTGCACACCCAGAACATACACACACAGACACAGACACTCTTACAGCCAGCCACACACACACACAGACACACTTACACCCAGACAGAGTGATAAATCACTGTCCTTTCCACCCTCCTAGTATTTTTTCCTCTTACTTTTAGAAAGATACTTTTTGAACTCTCTTTTTCTTCTCTCTCTTCTATTGCACATTTTACTTTTAATTTCTCCTGCTTTTTCTTTAAAATTTTGGAGGAAATTTAAAAATAGTCTTTTGAAAAAGACTATTCATGAATAGTGCTTTAAATTTTCTTGGTTTTATGGCACCCTTAGCACCCTGGTCATTATTTTCATGGAACTCTGAGTTAAAATGTGTACCTCACAGATCCAGTAAGTTAACATTAATGGGTATTTATGTCCTAATAACTTAATGGCCTTCGGAAAAAAATATACATAAGAATTGGAAGCAGAACTACCTTTATTTTATTCTTAGAAACCCACAATTATTTACTACAGGGACTATGTGCCTGTTGGATACTGCCAAATCCTGAAAGCTTGTAGTCACCTTACACACTGTCATCCTTATTATTCCACGTTGGTCTTCATGCAGCATTGGCATTTATATTCAAACATCATCAAAATCCAACTTTGCAGGGCTGTGGTGTCATTGAAAGACATAGCATGATCTAATATGCAAATTGCAAAGGACTTCAAGTTGGTATTTTGTGTAGGACCAAATGGATGTTGTTGTTTTATTGGCTTTATTTTGAGTGGGGAATCAAACATACTGAAAATATTTCAGCAGTGCCTGTGAATTTACTGTCATACTGTGGGGCACCATGACACAGTTGGGGAACTGCTGGCTTTATAGCAAAAGAATTACATTTGAGTTAAAGTAAAATAATGCCAAGTGTTTGAAATGGAGGTAGATGTACCAAAAGTATTAATATTCAAAGACCCCATAATGCCTCTAGATGCTGTTTTTTAAAAGTTTGTAGGGATGGATTAATCTATCATTTCATTCTTGTAAGAAAAATTTTAGTTTTCTTAAGCACTTGCCTATAGGATGAAAAATTAACTATTTTGTATTCAATTGCATTTTTATCATTGCTTACTGGTGTTTTCTGTTATTTCATATTATTCTTTTCCTTAGATAATTACTGTTTTAGGTTAATTTAGTTTTTGGACTTGTCCTGAGAGTCTAACAATGCAAGATTTCTGATGTAGAAGAATGTACTAACTTCTAATAATGACAAACATCCTTCTAGAACCTAGCTTGCTTTTAGTAGGAGACCTGCTTGAGATGCTTTGTGAAGCAAGTCAAGAATCACTCTGTCATTCTGAGATTTCGTTGTTATCCGTCCAAAAGGCAGGCTGGCTTTTGGTACAGACACTTTGGTTTGTTTTTGTCTGGGTTTTACCCTCTTGGTTACTTTTCTAGTATGATGTGCTATCCCACATATTGACTCCTCAGCAGATTTTAATGGCAAGGTTGGGATAAGAGACCAAAGGGAAGATTGATAAATTGCCAATGGAATTGTCTTGTTTGACCTTTGCTACCCTTAGACTGATTGATCATCTTGAGCTTAAAATCCACAAACTCCCTGAGGGCATTAAATCACATTAAAGATCTGTCTTAATCTGTTTGGGCTGTTATAACAAACATACCAAAGACAGAGTGGCTGATAAACAACATAAATTTATTTCTCACAGTTCTGGAGGCTGGTAAGCCCAAGGTCATCAATTCTGTGTCTTATGAGGGCTTGCTTTCTTACAGGTGCCTATTTTTTTGCTATCCTCACGCAGGGGAAGGGTGAAGGGTACCAATCACAAACTTCTATAATTCTGAATTTCCCTCCTCTAAGGTACTAATCACTTCTGAAAGGTTCTGCCTCTAATACTTTAGGAATTAGGATTTCAACATATGAATTGGGGGGAGGGGACAGAATGTTAAGTGTATGGGAGGATCCAAATGTATCAGCTTTATATATTTAATTAAACGTCTTTTAAGAGAAATTATAACACATTAGGAACAGAATGTATTAGCAATTCTTTTTGCTTGAGAGCTTTAGAATATAAACATAAGCATCAGGTATGGTGAAGCACACTTGCCATTCCAAAAACTCCAGAGGTTGGGGCAGGAGGATCTCAAGTTCAAGGTCAGTCTTGGCAACTAAGCTAGACTTTGTCTCAAAATGAAACATTAGAAAGGCTGTATATGTAACTCAGTGGTAGAGCATGACTGGGTTCAGTCCCTGATACTGGGCGTGGTGGTTTTAAGAAAGAGAAGAAAAATATTACAATCATAAGAATTCTTTGAAGTATAGAAACTGCTAAATATAAAAACAGAACCAAATTTTGGCATTTAATGTTTTTTTAAATGAAATCTAAAAAATAATTTCAAGTTTAAAGTGTTATTATTATATAATCCCAGTATGTTATAAATGGATGTGTTTCAACCAGTGCATTTTACAAAACAAGGAATAGGTCACTAGCTCCCCTGACTTTACCTTACTCCTTAGGTAGAAAAGGCTGAATTGTTCTACTGATCTAATTTAGTTGGTGTTTTCTCTTTTCCTTTCAGATTTTATTGTTCTGATATCATCAATCTATCTTCTGACTGCTGGCTAGAATCAAGGTCAGTGCTATATTTATATTGATAATGAATAAACTGTGAAATACAATCTTTAGATTGCTAGATTGAAAATATTCTTCTAAAGTGTGGTGAAAAGTTGAAATTGAAAAAAAAAAAAAAGTTGAAATTGAGTAGAAATTGGATACACTTCAGACTTGGCTCTGGAGCAAGCATGGTCCTTCCTGATCAGTGTTTGTTTTCAGTTAGTACAATTTCTTAGGTTATTGAAGATTAGACTTCTTTCACTGTAATAGCAGAGTTTTGATTATATAAAAAGATCCAATTTAATCATTTATTTTATTAACTGGAATACCAAAAGAATGCTTTTTTTGGAAGGTTGACTAACAATTTAAAACACGGTCCACTCTGAATTTACAGGGGAATACTTTTCATTCCACAATTTAGGACCCACAGAGAATGCATTACCTAAGAAAAGTGGAGTTGAAATGCACTTATGAATCACAAATTTCAATTAATTAGCAGACTATTAAGATGTCATGGCTTTTGTTCTGTTTACTCATTAATTGGCTTTTATGGAAGACTCAAAACCAGCTTAACTGAGTTTAGAGTAATAACAGAGCCTTGGCAGGCTTTCCTATCAATAGGCTTGGGATTTCATTTATCTCTTCTATTCTGTTCTCTAGAACATTTATTCGGATTTTAAAATAAAATTAAAAGCTAAACCCTGAAAGAAATGAGGACTTTGTTGCTCAGAAAAAGAGTAAAATGCCAGGCGTTGCTAAACATTTTGTGTAGGATTTTCATTAATGATTAACATAAAGGGTAACACTGGTTTTTCATTTATGCTTACTAATCAGGAATTTTCCCCTTCAAGTCCGTATTTAACTCTTCAAACTGCAGTGCTAACATAGAGCAGGCACAAAGGAAACGTGTACTTTTTCTAGCCACAATTCTGGCAATACATTTTAAGTGCTTGTTTCTGTGCATGCCCCCCTCAACAAACACACTCAGATAAAAAAGACTACTATTATTTCTCTTTTATGTACAAACTGTGTTTTTCTATCTTTGAATCTGTATGGAATTATGTAAATATAACATGTTGGACTCATGCTGATGGATAATTGGCAGCTTAATTTTAAAAAAGTAAAATTTCTACACGTTATGATTTAAAGTCTGTTGTATTGTTTTAAGTGTTGATACGGTTTTGAGTTGAATTTATTAAAAATGCTTAGCCCAGCTTCCTTTGTTATTCTCTCCTTAGGGTATTCTATGTTACCTTGTGTACATTTAAACTTGCAATTGCTTTTAAGACCTCTTAGACTTTTTCTACCCTTTTTTCCCTGTGAGCCTCTATCCCATTCACTTGCCAAACAGAAATTAGAAGTAGATGAGGTTTTTGAAAACCATACATATTTGAATCAGGAATATTTTCAATGCAGAGGGTTAAGTTCGAATTGTCAATTTTCACTTTGATAAGAAGTCAATTCTTCCCTTTTCTTCTTGAATTAGAAGGAAATGCTTCCTTTTCTGATTTTTGTTTTCCCATTGATGTAGTCAACATAGTGATTAGAAATCTCACTCTGCTCTGGCCACTTTTCAAAAAGAAAAAAAGAAAAGAAAAAAGACATAAGATTTTGTAAAATAAAAAGCAGTGTTGTACAAAATCTGCCTTAACCTGTCCAGTTTCTTTTGTGGGAATATGAACATAGAGTGTGACTGGTCAAAATGTGAAAGGTCAGAATAATTTACATATTCTCAAATAAATATGCTAATTATATACATAATATACACAAAGAAATGGAAGCATATTTAAACATTTATTATCAGGTCTTTCCAGCTAAGAAAAAAAGATGGTTAGAATATTTGATAATCAGTTATTTAAATCATATTTTGTAAAAACTGCTATATTTAGCAAGCCTTTTAAAAATATATCAACTCATCAAATGAATAAATTTTCAAAACACATTATATCTTTTGAAAATGCCACTACCTCAACTAGAGCTAGTTTTTTTGATTTAAGAAAAAAAGAGTTTCCCTCATAGAAAAAACGTTTCTATGTGATAATAAATTAGCTGGGCAAAATGACTATTATTGCTAGAAATAGGACATCTAAAAAGCCATTACAGTACTTTATGAATTCTGAGATGTATTTTTTTTTTTACATTAAAGTAAAATTGGATGATTCTATAGTTTGGTTGGCAGCTTTTACTTTCTTTCTTGGTGGTAAATGATGTGTGTCTTATAATGGGTTGTTTCTTAAAAATCTATAAAATGCAATATTACTGACTCTGGACTAGAAAAAAAATTGAAAGTTTAAAAAATATTATAAAAAGGAATCAAAGTCTACTTCTACAAATTGATACTACATGCAATGTTGGTAGCGGACATAAACAAATTAGTAGAAGTGTTATTTATAATAGGAAGATGCTAGAAAGAGTCTTGATTGTTTAATAATAGGTAAATGGTGAAGTAAATCATGGAATATCCATAGGGTAATGTAAATATAACATATTGGAATCATGCTGATGCGACCATTAAAAATCACCTTTCAATGAACTAGAAGTTACAGGATGCAAAGTCTCATTTCAAAAAACAAAGCATGACAGAAACTAGAAACTAAGAAGGTAAACTTGCCACTAATTTTTTTTTTTTTTTAGGGGGGGGAGTACTGGGGATTGAAGCCAGGGGCACTCATCCACTAAGCCACATCCCCAACCCTATTTTGTATTTTATTTAGAGACAGGGTCTCACTGAGTTGCCTAGCACCTTGCTTTTACTGAGGCTGACTTTGAACTTGTAGTCCTCCTGCCTCAACCCCCAAGCCTCCGTGATTACAGGCATGCACCACCACCTCTGGCATTTGCCATTGATTCTTTTTCTTTTTTTTTTTTTAATTATAAATGGACACAATATCTTTATTTTGTTTGTTTATTTTTATGTAGTGTTGAGGATCGAACCCAGTACCTCACATGTGTGAGGCAAGAGCTCTTCCCCAGCCTGCCACTGATTCTTAATAATATTTTAAATGATAGTTTTTGCTTTTTAAAAAATGTTCACTTATTTTTCTGATTTATTTACTTTTCTTTATCATTAACACTGTCACCAGAACTTTGGTATAAAACTTTCCAGTTTTTGACATGCTTTGTTGTTTGAAATCAGACTTTGCATCCTGTAACTTCCAGTTCATTGAAAAGTGATTTTTAGTGGTTGCGGACTGTTTTATCCTATGGATATTGCATAATTTACTTCACCATTTACTTATTATTAAACAATCAAGACTCTTTCTAGCATCTTCCTATTATAAATAGCACTTCTACTAATTTGTTTATGTTCCCCACCAGCATTGCATGTAGTATCAGTTTGCAGAAGTATAATTATATAATATGAGGAAACTAATATATTGGAAGTGACAAACAGATACATTGTGTGTGTTCCCTAGCGTCCTTACCAGTGCCTGGTAACATATGAAGTGAGAGTTTCACAATTCCAGTGCCATGTTAGAATTAGAACTTTAAATTTTCCTCTCAATTTGGTAGGCAAATAATGATTTCTCAATTTTTTTTATAATTTAATATAAAATAGGAAACAGTTACTTATGAAGGAATAGCCATGGGTCATTAAAAATATCAGTCTAAACAACATATTTTCCTTTTTAGATAGAATTACTGGGTGATGTTAATTCCACTGACTCTCTCACTCTCAGCCTGGGAAGACTATTAAATCTTACGCTATTGAAGCAAGAATCAGAAACAGAATGATTTTCACTGTTAGAAAAATAGAAGTTGGTGTTAATTACATTAAATCTGGTTTTCTTGAGAAAGAGGTTGAGAGCCCGAGGAACGGAATAAGGGTAGCAGCTTTAACAGAGTCCTCAAGTTTACTTATAACTGAAATGTTGCTCAGCAAGTGATTTAAGGTACAACAGCTTTTTTGCAAGTGTTTGGATGTTGTGATAAGCACTCAGATATTGCACAAATCTGAAGGAAATGATGGGCCATAAGTCTTACCTGGTGCTTAGATTTTATGAATTTTGACTGCAATGTTTTAAAAATATTTAGAATATTTTTCTAAATTGATGCCTAGTGTCTTTTAACTTTGCAAAACGAAAAGTTAAAAAGAAAATATTATTGCTGCCTTATCTGTGATTCTTCTTCACCCTATAAATAATCATTTTTCCTTTATCCTTTCCTAATGTAATTAGGAGGTAGCATATATATTCTATTAAGACACAACCTCCAGCCCCACACTACCTCACCCTGAAAGAGCCTTACTAACTTAGGGTAGACACCGAGTGCTGAGGACTGTATTTCTTTCCATGGGATTTTTGACGCTAAGAAGACTTCTCTGTCTTTTCAATTTCTTTTTACTATATTACAGTGTTCCTGGTGGTCTTGATTGAAGCACATATGTTTGAAATTAGATGAATTTATGGTTTCTTTGTGCTTTGAATCCTTGAAAAGATGATTTCCTATGATCAAATCAATAATAACTACCTAAAATTGTTAATCAAAGGCTTGAGTTGGATTCCATGTTCCAAAACATTCTGGATCTCATGCTTCTTTTCTGCCTGGATCTGGCCTCTGGTAGTTCCAGTGTGTGTTCCTGTCTTGACCTCTGACAGGGCTTCTCAACTGAGCTGCTGGCAATGCCCTCTTATCTTATTATGTATAAAACAAGAACAGTAACTTATACTTAATTTGAAGATTAAGTGAGAAAATGTATTACTGTGGATCTTAAAAATGGAAGCTTTCAATCCTTTCTCCACTTTTAAAAAAATTTTATTTTGCAGCCCTGGGGATTGAACTCAGGGCCTCACATGTATCAGGCAAGTTCTCTGCCACTATGCTACATCCCTAGTTCCTCAATCTACTTTTAAAGTCTCCATTGAAGGCTTTTTCTTTTCCTTAATTTCATATGAGTAATAAATTCTGGGGTTTGTCTTAAGAAAGGAAATAACATTAATGAGGTTCTCGAAATATTGTTATCAAACTTGCAAAGACATACCTGAAAATAACAGATTTTAAACTAATCAGAAAGTAATTTCTCTGTGTTCTGTTGGATATAATATAATTCATAGTATGAACATTATTAACAAACTTAGCAACATATTTCCCAAGTAAGCAGAATTCTAATTTTTTTTAAAAAAAGAGAAGTGTAGAAATTTCTAATGCTGTAATCAAACTGGGAGTAGGAAGAGAGGATGCTCTTAATGTCTTGCTAGTACCCTTCAGTGCTTTGAGCTGTTCAGAGTCAGGACAAAGTTTTTAAGAGCTTCTTAGTTAATGGTCTAACATTAGCTCAGGGAGAAGCCGCATTTCTCTTCCAACTTGCTTTATCCATCTCTTACTGCATTTGTTCATACTTCTTTATGGTGTGATTATTTCTGGCTAGATGCCCTATTTCCTCTACAGCTCCCAGGATCTCTATGGAGAGTTGAGGTCTTTACTTTTATGCCTCCTGCCTTCATAGGGCCTTGCAGAAGTGGACACCTAGAAAATGCCTATGTATTGAATTATAATGACCTTAAAACAATTTTATTACATATCTTTAGATTGAATATAAAGCAACATGTATGCACTTATGTGTATGTTATAGTAATGGTTAATCACCATTATTTTCTTCCTTGGTGATGGAAAAAGTTAACTTAAAAAAGGACTCAAATAATAATCACAAAAAGGGCATTTGAAGCAATCATGGTTATGTTTAATTTAGGGATTTTAGAAAAACAGGGGTAAGAGAAGGGTAATTGTTTTGTTATTCTGTTTTATCCTTATTTAGCATAATATAATTGTATTTTTAGGGAAGATACATATCCATAATTATAATTATTGTATTGATGTATGCCACAGGTGACTTTGAGATGCTAGAAAGATTTATAGAATGTCCATTTATTTGTTTGCCACTCTAAGAAGAAATGCAAAGCTACCAGAATCACATTTCGAACCACAAATACTAGTTAGTCCTTGTGCCATTTTTCTGAAATCTGAACCATCATAAATATATATTTTCTCTTTTTTGTAAAAAGTAATCCTTTCCTATTAAAAACATTGCAATTAAGGAATTAGCTCATAGAGGACTTGGAGTGGAGATGGGGAGGGAGTTGAGGTGGATGTGGCAGGCAAACTTGTCACTCTTGGGACCTGATGGAGAACCTCAAGGATAGATGTTTCTAGGATTACTCCTTTATTTGGGCAGTTTTGACATACCAAGGAAGGAGGATTGTTGATGGCACCCAGACAGATATGAAAACAATACTTTTGGGAAGCATCTTAAAGGACAAGTGTTGGATATGTGTTTTGTTTTTGTTTTTGTTGTTTCCATGTAAGATTCTTTTTTCCTTAACCAAATGTAGTATCAAATGGCTACAAAAGACAACCTCTGGATATGTTTTCATACAAATTTAATTTGATGACTGCCTATCTTTATTCTTTCCCTGAAATCTTCTGAAAGAATGCCATTCCAAAGAATAGCACAGCTAATCTTTTCTGCATAGTGTTTATGTCATTAAAGAATACTATGATGTAAATTTGAGCTTTCTATCTTGTTAGGATGGTTTGGATAATTT
Source organism: Callospermophilus lateralis (assembly GCF_048772815.1). NCBI lineage: Eukaryota > Metazoa > Chordata > Mammalia > Rodentia > Sciuridae > Callospermophilus > Callospermophilus lateralis. The sequence continues at coordinate 26,357,232 of NC_135313.1, read as the reverse complement.
AAAAACAAAAGGAGTATATTTCCTTTTTCTTTAAAAAGAAGTCCATTCATTTAGAAATACTTTATTTTATGTTCCACTTTTCACAAAATAGGAATTTATAATATTAAAAGGGTATGTACTTACTTTTCCCTCTGCATCTATAAATCAATATAAGGCTCCATAAGCTTTATTAGTTATTCATTTGAGAATAGAGATTCAATAATTCTGTAGAGACATGCTGCTTTTGAGTGATTTTGCCAATAAACAATATAAGGGTTTCACTATCTGGGTCATTTCTGTAGTAGAGGGTGAAATTTTGTGTCTTTTCTGAACTAAATTATTTTTATTTAATAACATAAAATGTTAGTTAAAGAATTATTTATCATAACAAACCAGTGTGGATTGGGTTTCATTCTCTATTATTCAGTATCTTATACATGTTCCTTTAGAATCCTTGCTTTGTTTACTTTTCTTTCCACCATTTCAAATCTAATTAATGAAGAGCTGAATTAGAGAAAAAAATCACTGAATACATTTTACACATGCCCCTATGTATGTATGTTTCTCTTTCTTTCTCTTCTGTCATACTGAAAGTTGTATGCCTATCAGATGAAGTTCATAAATCAAAGGGAAAGCAAGTGATCTCTCAGTACCTGAATGTTTAAAATACAAATAGATGGTTGGAACTTTAAGTACTATTATTTTTATTTCATGCATAGAGAAACTGAGTTACTACTCTCCAAGCACAAATTTTGTGATAGATTTCCTTCTATGAACTGTAACTATTCTTAAAAATATAGTGAAATCTTTTATGGGATAAAAATAAGTAGAAAAAAATGCATTTAACCAACTGTGAATTACTTGTTTGTAATATGTAGATGTGTGTCATTCAAGATGCTTAAAGGAGAAGTTATTGTTTTTCAGAATGATAAGAGTGGGATCTTGATTTCTTTTGTCTGAAGGTATTTCTTCCATAGAATGGAAATCCTTTCTCAGACTTTCCTTCAAATCATTGCCAGGTTTATCAGCCTGCCAAAAGTAATTCTCTGCTACAAAAGAAGGTATCAGAAGTAGTCATAAACATCTTAAAAACATCTGTGGTGGTATTTTTTGAGGGATCTTAAGCCAGATATAAGGAATATCAACCCTGGAGAGAAGAATAAACAAAAATGGAGATTTTTTATTTTTTTAAAGAAACTGTGTTCAAGGAGAAACGGAGGGTCTGATTTCTGAGATCTTTAGTAAAGGAAAAATTACATGAATCCCTTCCTCTAACTGTGATTTTTTAAATTTTCAAATTTCTTTTTCACATTTGGAAATTTTAGATAAGTTTGGAAATATGGAAAATTGAATCTGAGCAGGAGTCTAACCTGATAGGCAACTTTAAAAATGCAAATCCCTTCCAATTTCATTTTGACTTTCCATTGTCTCTAAAGGACTCTGAGACCTAATTTAAACCACCTGGCTATAAAATCAAGGGAGGGGGGAAACCTTTGTACTTAATGTACCCTTAGGGTTTTCTATCTGTTTTATCTATTTGGAAATTAAAGTGTAAATATTTTACTATTAGTAGTTTGCCTGAGGCATGTAGAAACACCAAGGTAGGCTAAGTGTAGTTAATGACTGGGGAAAAACTGTATTTATGTATTCAGGCTAGCCTATTCCTAGTCTACAGGCATTTCAATGAAGTGTAATTACCTTTTCTTCTTCTTCATGTAAGTATTGTACAACATAAAAAATACATATGGTTCCGTGTTAATAATTACTGAAACTACCTGAAAACCTTTATGTTACTTGAATAATATTTCATGCACTAAGACTGTGGAATCCTCAGAGGAGTTCCCTAGTTTATTACCCATCATTAAACTTCTCCCTGCCTCTTCCATCATACCTGGAACAGTCTAAGGATGAAGTAAATACTTGTTAATTTTCTGATTTATTTATATCTGGCAGTTTGTAAACTTTATTATTGGCTATCAAATGTTGTTTTAACTTTGTATTTATAAAATAAGAAAAGTAACTTGTGTTTATAAAATAACACTTCTTATTTTGTAGAAGGGGATGCAAAAGATAATTACTCCATTTACCAATAAAGTGTAGAAAACTTTTAGAAGTATAATTAATTTTGTTACCACCTTTATGGAAAAATGCCAGTAGAAAACATAAAGAGTGTCTGAGATGTGATTTGATTTGGTTTTGCAATCAGAAAGCTTTCTCAGGTGAATGGCTTCTCTTTGGATTGAAGATAATTATCTTCTCCATTAATATGTCATGGTTTGCTCTGAGATATTTTTACAAGCTCATTATCTGTTTCAGAAAGCCCACATAATTTTTGTTTTTGATACTTATCTCTTTATTTCATCGTCTTGACATAGTCATAAATGATATTCCACTCAGATATACAAGCAGTGTGCCATTTAGTTGGGCGTAGAAGTCATTAGCTAACATGCCCTGCATGGAATACAACATGTCACAGGGCTGAAGGATGGCAGAAGAGAGACAGGGAGAAGTATGTCCAAGGAAGAAAGATGAGTCCCTGGTAGCTAAATAGAAGTTTGTTGTTGTTGTTGTTTTTGTCGTTTTAACATTTTTTTAGTTGCAATGGACATAATACCTTTATTTTACTTATTTATATGTGGTGCTGAGGTTTGAACTCAGTGTCTCATGCATGCTTGGCAAGCGCTCTACCACTGAGCTGTGACCCCCAGAAGTTTTTAAAAATGAAAAAGTGGGGGGGGGGAAGATGGTACAGATGATAGCCCATTTTTGCCTAGTCTGGACTTTGGTAAACAAATCATGTTCATAGGACTGAGTTTCATGAGCCTGTGTTTTTTCAGGGGAAAAAGAATTTATAAATAATAGTCTTTCAAAATCTTGGTTTGCTATCTGTACTATCACAAATAAACCCTTGCAAATATAAAGTAAGTCTACATGGGAAATTACAGTTCCAATGATACAGAGATTATTAATAAATCAAGTATTGAGAATCCACTTGTGACTCATTTAAGAACTAGATTCTGTGAATTCTTCAGAAGTTGCAAAAATGATTCCTTTGCTCCCCAATAGCTTAAGAAAATTAAAATTAAAGGTAGGGAAACCAAAGAATGTAAGTAGTAATTAATGCAGGTCATATCAATCAAATACAAAATAAAGATGTTTGTTGTGAGATCTGGAAAAGATATAATTCTCTGTGATTTAGGATCACATTTTAAAAAAGGAATTTCAGCTAAGCCTAAATAAGTGGGTAAAATATCAAGCCAGAGGTTGAGAAAGGACACTTCTTGAGGGGATCTTCTTAGAAGTCAGGGCCCAGAGAAGGGACTGACTCCAGGTTTGGGACACCTGTACAGAGTGCAGAGCAGGCTTACTTTGGACTGAATTCTGCCTTTGCCCTCTCTCCTTTGGTTTGGCCTTCCACTTTTTCTTTCCACAAATATTTGCTGAAGTACTTTATATGTAGTTTTGAAACTATGGGCAGACATCCAGAGCATCATGAGATTTTTTTTTCATACTTTGTGTCCAGGAAAGTTACATAGAGAGATACTGATGTGAATGTCTATTCCAACAACCTCCTTCATAAATTTTTCTTTTTGTCTTAAGTCTTGTGAAAAGAAAACAAAAAAAATAGCACCAATATCTAGGAAGTAAGTGTTCCGACTAGCTCTCTTGATATCTTTATTTCTTTCATTTTGATATCAGTATTAATGAGCTCGTTTACAAAAATGAAACTGTAAAATTGAACTATTATATATCTTTATTAAAAATTTCAGATGGGAAATTTAGAATTTTCCCATTTGCATCCTTTGCTAAATATCTAAAAGGGCTCCACAATAATTAGTCCAAGGACTTGCAACCACAGTAACTAGTCCTTAAGCAGGATAACTTGCTGCACTATCCTAGGTTTACCGGATAATTAGGGTGACCATCTGTTAGCTAATTGGCTTTGTCAGGGAAGAAACAAACATCTCTTATTATGACAGGAAATGGTTTTGCAACTTGGAGCCTGGAGCCCACTAGTTAGGCTCCCACCTTCTCATGGGACCTGGGAGATGGAGGAGTGCCCTTCTCTGGATATTTGCATTTCCAAATGATGAATCTAAAGTCCTGGAGGAACCATTTCTGAATTGTGAGACTGAGTAGAGGCTTATTCAGCTATTTAAAGACTTACATACATTTGAGAATGTCTGAGAAAGAAATTCTCAATGAAGAGGGAAAGTGGAGAGAGGTCTCTATCTACCTTTACTTTCAACAGAGAGAATAAAACCTCTTGTGTTTTTAATTGCTATTTGCCTTTAAAAGGCAAAATGGTTGTAATTGTTTCTCAGGAAAAGTGGTCAATGGATGCTTTTGTTTCTCTTTAATGTATTATTAGTATATTCTAAAACCAAGAAAAAGTAGACTTTGAATTGAAAGATTTAAATAAAATCAGCATTATTTCACACTCATAGTAACTCACAGAGCTGGGCAAATTATTGGTGGTGGTGTTGCTCAGGTTGGGCTTTGAAAGGGAAGACGCACCTCCATGTGGAGAGCAGAATGGACAATGGAAAAGGAACTTAAATTACTCTTTGAAATGTGTTTGAGAATGGAGTTCACAGTTTTCTGGTGCATTTAACTTAAACTGGGCTCAGCTACTAGATCTCCAATGCTCATTCAAATGCTAATGCTTGGCCATCTGCCCTTTCTTTTTTTTTTTTTTTTTTTTTTTTTTTTTTTTTGAAAAAAGCAGGAACTTGCTGAAGGTCTTGTGACCCTAATTACTGCAATTATGAGCTTTCTGGGAGTAATCACTCAGGTTGCACCCAGAGTGAGCATCTGCTGATGATGAATAGATGAAGAGATTACTAAAGACAGGCTTCCCTATAAGTCAGCCAGTGATTCATTTCTTAATATATCTACATATACACAGCTAAAATCCATATGCTCTAATAATAGCATTCTTTTCTCCATCTTTTCCCCCCTAAAATTCCTCTTTAAAAATTTATAGGAACCACTTACAATACATATGTGTGCAAGAGTATAATTAGAATTCTAAAGAGGGACATGGAGAAAACATTCTAATAATAACTAATAATGAAGCAGGAGCCTTCACCCACACAGATTGTACTTCTCCATGAAAAGAGAAAAGAATTTAACAAGGGCTCAGTCTTTCCAATAGAAGTGTTCTTTTGTATTACTTTGTTTTGTTTTATTAATTTGGAATGGAAGAGCCAATTTCTAATGATAAAAGTGTGTAGGTAAGGAAAAATTCTTCAGATAACTTTTAAAGTTCATTCTCTAGCAAAGCAAACTACTTTCCCTTTCATGAGGCCATTGATTGTTGAAAATAGTGTTCCTTATAATGTTTAAAAACTATCATCTCCCTTGTTCTCTACTACTTAAACTTTTCATACTATGTAGGACTTAACAGTTTTAAGCTTCACTGAGTATAAGTGCATTCATTTTTAACCTCTCTCATCTCCCACAGTAACTTCTGAGCGAAACTGTCTGTGCTGCCTTGCATGTTGGGGTATGTGGCAGTACCTTTCAGTACCAATTATCAGTCTACCCATGTTTGTTAACGACAGAGAGATTAAAGGAAATGCGAGGCGTCTTTCTTCTTTTGAAGATCAATCATTTGCCAACTTGCTTCCAACGTGAGGTTTAGAGCATTTTTTAATTTCCTATTTTACTATAGAAGTAGGCTAAGCTTATTTCCAGTCTGTGTAAAATGACTGAGTGAGTTATTCATTCATCAAACAAGTGCTTTGGTGGGTACCATATTGTGTTGAAGAGTGTGCAGGAGAACAGGACAGGAACAGTCTTGCTCATTTTCATTCAGGTAGCAACAGCCTTCCAACTACATACGTGTGCTTAACAAGACTTCTATGTGATATACCCAAATAAATTGCATTCTTTGCAAAGTGATGCACCTTCATTTTTAAGCAGTGTAGAAATGTATCAACAGATATTGTAAAGCAATTTTGTGACAGCACCTGTTCAGTACCCTCTTCTTTGTCTTTAGTAGAAAATGACACAATTTAATATTCAGGAATAAAGATGTTCCTTGGATTGTAACCTTTTTATCTACCTTTCATCCGTCTGTCTTTATATTTCCTTCTTGCTTCTTGAAAACTCTTTAATCTTCCCCAAAGAAGAAAAAGAAAAAAGTCACTTAAACTGTACGGATTGCTATCTTGTCTTTCTAACCTCTCAGAAAAAGAATAGTTTAGACTGCTGTGTTGGAGCTGTCAGTCCAGGTCCAAACCTTTCAAATATAGCATCCGAAGCACATTCATGACCACCTGAGGCAGATGAGCCAGGAAATAGGAATTTAGCAATCATTACTTTATACTTTGTTATTATTATTATTATTACCATTATTATTATTCATACTGGGGATTGAACTCAGGAATGTGTTACCATTGATTTATATTCTCAGTCTTTTTTTTTTTTTTTCTTTTTTTAAGACAGGACATCACCAAGTTGCTTAGGGCCTACCTAAATTGCTGAGGCTGGCCTTGAACTTGTGTTCTTCCTACATCAGCTTCCCCAGTCTTAGTCCTGGAATTGTAGATGTGTGTACTGTGCCAGGCAGAATTTTAATGTAGGTCTCTCCCCGACACCCCCAGCACTCTGGGGATTGATTCCAGGATCTTTCACATGCTAGGCAAGTGCTTTACCACTGAGCTCTACCCAGCCCCTCGTTATTTTAAATTTTAAATGGTCTATTCCATAGAATGTTTTAATGAAGAAGCACTATATGCTTAACTCTCTTGTTATTGTTTCCATAAGTACCCAAATCCCCTGATATTATTTTCAATAAAATGATAAATCTATGACAATGTATATTTGTGACTTCATGTCAATTAAAATCATAAGTCACACATACACAGAAATCTTCTGACCATATATTTAAAGTTTTTGGTTCAAAAAAATTGTCTTCATAAATAAAATTCAGATGGGGAGAGTTTGTTCATTCTCTTTTAAAGAAGCCACGAAACCTGTGCTGAGCTACTTCTTACCCTGGGTGTAGAACCAGACAGTTCATTTTGTCCTCTGTCCACCAGTGCCCCATTAGAAATGAAGGGATTCCTTTATTTCACAAACTGGATCTCAACCGTGACAGGAGACTATACCAAGAAGAGAGAGGAACCTACACACCAAGGAGCTAGCCAGATCAGGGAGGCATGGCCTCGCACTTCTAAGTCAAGGCACCTCTGTAAACATGGCTAGAATGAGAACAAAGGCAACTGCCACAAAGCAGGCTTTTGAGCTCTGAAAATTAGAGTAAGAGAGAAGTAGGGGAAAAAAAAGGTGATATGTGAGAAGGCTTGCAGGTTGGAACAAGGGAAACCTGAATCCCATGAAGTGGCTGGTAAATCATAATACTCAGGTTCAGAACCAAATATGGTTGAATATCACCATATCACCTCTTATGTGATATTCAAGAAATGCTGGTGATAAATATCTTTGAAAACTTTTGAAAGTGTACGGATACCGCCAGTACTTTATGCCTGTGACCACTGATTGAGAGTTGGAATCAACATATAAAAAAATGTTTTGAAATTTGTGTAAGGGGCTTGCAGTTAAAGGTATCTGCAGGCCATGTCCTAGGACCTGAATCAAAGAACTTGTTATTAGCAGAGTCATTAATTAGTATCTTTTCAAAAGCTCTACCCTGAAGCTTATTTTTGTCTATTTACCTACGATAAGATCTTAAATCTTCCTCCTTCTAGAAAAGTATCAGCTGAAGCTACCCGCTTCAGTAATGAAAGTGTTGCATTCAAACACATGACAGTTTATGACAAGAAACCCAGACCTATAAATCAAAAAGACATCAGTTCATTGCAACCCACAATTATTAGGGATAAAATAAGTGTGGCTGTGAGTCTAATAAATTTGCAGTTGTCTTTTCCTAGTTATGACCTGCCTACATTTGTTGTTTGGGTTTGACATACTTGAGTATGCAATACTGATATGTGTTGAATGGTCATGGGGTTCTGAAACTTATGAAAACAATAATCAGAGGATTCAACATACAATGGTTCTTCATTAAAGCCTTCTATGGCATGGACCACTTAAAGTATAAATACCATATGTTCATAATTAAAAGCTTAGCGAGGCCCACATTGAATGCTAATATTTGTATTCACTTTAAATTAGTTAATACCAGGAAACATTTCTTTAGCCCATCACCCCATCACTGGCAACTCTTCTCCCTTTAACCCCCGTAACCCCCCACCCCATTGAAAATGAATGCTTGGACATCAGTTTCTTAGAGGGGCCTTGGCTATACAGGGCCAACTGTGCTCACTTTGCACTCCCACCACACCCCAGATCCGATTTGTCTTAGCATTTTACTTTCTTATTACCTAATTAGCATTCTTTCTTCTTATTATTATTATTAATTAAATTCTAAGTTTCTTGAAAGCAGAGACCACATGTGCCTTGTCACTAGTGTCTTCTGATAGCACTCTCAGCACTCATGATGGTGTGGATAAGATATGACTTGGTAGTGGTGCCTACCATCATCATCCCTCCTATGGCTGTTGTGTTCCAGAGCTTTCTGTGTCCTTCCCTTGGCTCTCCTGAGCATTCTCTTCCTAACCACCCTTCTGAGCTGCTGTTGCCTGGGCCTTCTGCATGCTAGAGGCTGGACCAGCGTTGATGCCAGCTCCTCTTGCCTGCCCCTCTGACCTACAGAAGCTCTTCTTCTCCATCAGAGGCTCCTGTCACATTTGGAAGTCAATCAAACTACAATTTTCATCTTTCAGGAGCCTGGGAAATAAAAAGCAATTTCTTCAAACTATGTGAGAGGAATCAATAGACCTGTTCTCCTTTTGGCTCTTTATCCATTTATTTTCCTCTTGGTTTGAATCAAGGATCGAAGTGCTTGCTTAAGATTTTCAGATTTGTCTTCTGTAGATTGAATGTTAAATGCTTAATGTTGTTTGTATTTTAAGCATGACTTTTATAAGCTCTATTTTGAAAAGCCATGACTATGGATCTACATAAAAAGGATGTTAATAGAAATGAAAAGACCCCATCAGGTCTATTTTTTAAGTCTTCCTTCACTTAAAACAAAACAAAACAAAACAAAATTCATATTGCTTGCCTCACTGATGACTGGTACCAGTCTTACTTCTCTCATTTGTGAAATATTCAAAATTTATTTGGGCTTATTAGAAAATATACAAGGAAACAGTTTGACACATCAAAAGCTGCAGATAGTGGGGTGTGTACATATTGTTTCACAGCTTATTTCTGTACTCTGGAAAGGTTGGCATGGAAACCTCGAGAAGGCATTTTAGATGTTCAATGATACTTGAAGACTTTCATTTTGGAAGTCCTGGTTATCTTATTTATCCCTGTTTGGAATTAATTTTGATGTTTATTTCTATCTAATTTTAGAAATATTAATTCTTATGTTTTCCTGTTTAGAATTAAATTTAATGTTTACTTTTGTCCAATTATAGAAATAAGAACTTTTTCCACAAGTAGAAGCATTTTTTTTCAGTCTATTTTAATACACACACACACACACACACACACACATACACACAACTTTTTACTAGAGAATGATAAGGAAGTAGGTATGCTCCAGGGGAGAATTTTCAAAAATTAAGCAATAGAATTCACTAGATGCAAGTATAGATTGCGGGAATATATAGACCTGGGTTTAAGTGCTGGTTCTTAGCTTTATAACAATTGGTATATTTAACAGTCTCAAAAATTGAGATTAAAATCGATGTAATAATCATCAAAGGAAATAAAAGAGGGAACACAGGTAATACTTGATATAATATATTAGCAGGTGATGTACAGAATGCTCTGGCACAAATGACAAATTCATGAACTTTCATTATTATATTCTTGAAGGAAATGGGTAAAAGAAAAAAATGACAAACTTTGATCAATTGTCTTCCTTCAACTTCCAATGTGAAGTGGTGAATATCTGATGTCTCAAACCTTCGCTAATTTATGTAAGAATATGTATGCTTCAGTGGTTTAAAACAAGAGTGTGAAGAATTCCACATTAGTTTTCTTCAATTCATTGCCTGTTAGATTATTTTACTACTGATTAGAGCTCTCTTAACCTATGAAAATTATCAATCTTCAATGTTCCTTGGGAGCTAGAGACCTGGGCTTCAACTTTTGCTCAACTTTTAACTCTTCTGTTACTTACTTATGTGACCTTGAATAAGTCAATCTTGAGATTTCCTGAGAAAATCTGGGGTTTTATGTATATAAATTAAGTGGAGATGAGCCATATGGTTTCTAATATATATTCCAGCTTTTCCCATATTTTTCCATATTTTTCAAATATGGCATTGGAAATTAAATAAAGATTAACATCCTTTATAGCCCTGAATCTGCCATCTCTACAGATATGCCCAGAGATAGTCAAACTTTTTGTAAATGACTTTAGTTAAATGAATTAGTTACTATTTTTTAAAAAAAAAAACATAGAATCTCAGAATAATGGCAAGTTTTTAGATTCTGACTTTCCAAAATCCCTAACAAATGAGTGACAATTATTATTATTATTATTATTATTATTATTATACCCCCAACAATTATTTCTAAATCTAAATCACTTTCCCTCTCTCTTTTTTTATTTTGGTGCTGGGGATTGGACTCAGGACACTTAACCACTGAACCACACCCCCAACTCTTTTTTGTATTATATTTAGAGACAAGGTCTCACTGAGTTGCTTAGAGCCTCGTTAAGTTGGTGAGGCTGGCTATGAACTCAAGATCCTCTTGTCTCACCCTCCTGAGCCATTATAATTATAGGCGTGCACCATCGCACCTACCCTAGATCTCTTTTTGAATTCAGAAATTAATTTTCCATATCCATAGATAGAAATGACATCCTCTCATTTTACCAAGGCATGAAAAGGTCAGAAAACAATAAATATATTTTGTAATAAAATAACCCAAGGATACGAGTAAGCCATGATGTGAGAAGAATCCAAAAGAGTGACTTATATATTATGGAATTTGCCAGTGTACAGAGAACTATTCATTTATGGAAGGCTTGTTTGTTGGCAGTGACTGCTGTTGATCTGCTCTGGGTTCTGCCAAAGAACGTCCATTCCTGAATGGACTGACTGTTGCAATGGTCTTGGGTTAGGGAAAAAGATTATGATGCCTCTGGAAAAGGATATCATAGCATCATTCTCAAATGTTCCAGCCTTTCCCACTGAAGCTTTACTAGTATGCCAGAAGAATCCCAAGATAAACTTGGGAAATTCTACTAAATAAAACTCCACTGTCCTTTCAAAAAACATATATTCACATGGAATTCTGTACACTTCAAGACTACACAGAGAACTTTGTCCAAATTCTTATTTCTATGTGACTACAATTTTTTTTTTTTCCATTCTCTAGAAAGTCTGGTGGGGGGCGAGCGGAAATCTTTACTATAGTAACCAATTAGTTCCATTTCCTGTAATATTTCTTTTCTTGTGGTTGCTGGTTTCCAGCCAATTCTATTTTTTGCATTTATTTTTCCCCATTATGTTCGTCACCCCCCTTAACCCCCATCACCATAGAGGAATTTTTGTGTGTTTCATTTTGTCAATATGGAATTCTTCTCATGTCATGTCATGATTTAGATGTTTCCAAAGCTTAAAAGCAACACAGAGGATATATGTTTACATAACTCAATATATCATGGGCCTTTTAAAAAAGATCTGATAATTCCGAAGGGCTTTCAACTAGTAGTTTCTTAGGAATGCTCAGTGACTGTTTCCATAAGTTCTGTGTTTGAGTATAGCAGTTAGCTTGGTGCTGCTGTGATTTAAAAGAGGAAACTGGGAGTCTAGAAAATGACCTCATTAAAATGAAGAAAACTAAGAGATGAAATAGTAATAATATACAAAAGCAAACAGTGTGTTTCACTAAGTGTCTGACTGCATGAGAATCTGGAAGTGGAGGGAAATCCCAAAGCGTATTAAATTAGTATCCACATATAAACACATAGAGCAAGGTACCAGAACTTTCTCAGGCTTTTTATTTTTTGTTGGTTTGTTTATTTCAGGTTATGCTTTGTTGTTTTGTTGTTGTCTGGTCTGTGTTTGGAACACTCTAGAATTACTTTAGTAAGATACAAGAGCATTTACTGTTCAGGATGTAAGCATTTGCAAACTTGAAAGAACAAGGATTCTCCCTGAGAGCAAATCCTCTGTCCTTTTGTCTCTATATTGTATGTTGATAAATAACCAAAAAGTACCTTAGAATTTGCCTTCTAACTAGATCAGCTGTACTAGATTCTTGAAAAAGTACTAGCTATTTTCTGCTTTCTTGAAAGTGAAAAAAAAAAAAAAAAAGGAAGCAGCATTCTAGTCAGAACTGTATCTAAATCAAACATCACCCCTGTATTCTGATGATGGGCATTGTGTGGTAGAAAACTGATATCAGACCTGAGATATAAAACGTGCATATCTCTTTCCTAAGCCTGGTCCTGTTCTGCAGATGTAAGAAGGAGATGCAGTTCAGAACCTGTAAAGCTGACTGACCACACAACCAGCAAACACTCTCTCTTCTCTCTAGGAGGCCTGTGAATATATGAATATGTCAGAAGTTTGTACAGAAAGGCTTCCATGAATTTCACATGCTGGTTATCTGTAGTTCTTTATATTAAATTCTTTATATTATATCCCTGGCATCCCGGGATAAATAATCACTAAAGATACAGGTTGGAATTGTCTCAGTTCCTTGAAACAAGTCTGAAGTCTGACACCTGGTAGGCATCCTTCCTGTGATATCTTTTGTAAAAAAAAAAATTAAAAAAAATAAGTACTGTTTCAAAAAGGTTCATAATTCAGCAAGCTGGATTTATTGTGCACCCAATACAAAAATTTTATTGTTTGCCTATTATTTTTATTGTACCCTCAGAAAATAATTTTATAATTTGCAGTTTTTGCAGATTAAAATTCATGCATCCAAGTTGGCCGTGTAGAAAGAAACATAGGATAAGAAAGAACAAAAGTAAAGGATCCTTACGGGAAAAAAAAAAAACAATGCTTAGCTTGGGCTGTAGCTCAGTGGCAGAGTACTTGCCTTGCATGTGTGAGGCACTGTGTTCGATCCTCAGCACCACATAAAATTAATAAAGAAAGAAATTGTCCATCTACAACTAAAAAAATATTTTTTAAAAAGAAGAAGAACATTTAGGCAAGGCGCTAAGCAACTCAGTGAGACCTTGTCTCTAAATAAAATCAAAATAGGGCTGGTGATGTGGCTCAGTGACTGAGTGCTCCTGAATTAAATCCCCAAACAAAAAACAACATTTAATTCCTCACTACTACACCCTACCCTGTTTTTTCATCCATAGTGCCTATGTATTACTGACATATCTGATATCTTTTATATTTTTGTGTGAATTTTTATTGTTTGATCCTCCTACCTAGCATGTTTATGAGATCAGGAATGGTTTCTATTTTGATCACTGATGAGTTCCTAACACCTAGCCTAGTTGGGGGCACATGGTAGGTGCTCATTACTATTTGTTTAAGGAATAAATCTAGTACTATTTTGTGTACTCCCTGATGCCTACTGGTCTTTGGTCTCTCCCTCACACACATACTCTGCCTGTCTTCTCTTTGTCTCCACTTCCCACAATTCCTATTCCAGAGTAGCTTTCTGCACAACAGTCAAGTTACATGTGAGGTTGATGGAGAAACCAGCTGTTCTAGATCTTTCTCCATGTTTAGTAAAACACAGTGTGGGTCCATGCCATCCTAGAGGTGACAGATGAGTTTCCCCTTTGGTGCCCTGTGTCCTCCCTTGATGCTGGATGGCATTCTCCAAGTGTGCTCCCTGTACAACAGACCCAGTTGCACCTGGGAACTTAGAAGTGTGAGTTCCTGGACTTCATGCCAGACCTAATGAATCAGAAATGTGTGGATGGAGCTTGGCAGCTGGGGCTTGATCCAGCCCCTCCAGTGATTCTGATGGGGAAGGTTGAAAACCAGCAACAGAACACAGGTTGCATTCCTGAGTTCATTTTTAACTTTTCAAAATCCTGATAATTTACTTGGATTCTTTTTTTTTTGCCCCCAGGAGACTCAAAGGAGTCATATCTGTATCTCAATTAATATAGGGTCTTAATATTTATTTATTAAAAATAGGGCATGGAGGACAGAATCTATTAAATTATGTCCCCTTATAGAATTTTGTAGTGTAGAAGCCATCCATTCCCCCCCATCCCCAGGAAATATTTAAATTTGAGTTTCTAGAAGAATGGGCTATAATTTCCAGCCTCTTTTTAAACTCTCATCTTTTCCGTTCCTTGAAACCACCACATGGTATCCATATATATAAAATCAAGCCCCACATCTATTGTAGGTGAATTGTAGTTCTTCAGGACAAATACTTAAAATAATTAATTAGGTATAAAACTGCAAACTCAAATACTATAGAATAGGAAATCTTATGTGAATATAATATAGTTTTCTTTCCTAGAAGGTCTAATTCTGTTTCAGAGAAAGATATGGACAAATGCCTACTTTTAATTCTTCTGTCCTAAATCTGCTTTAATTTATAAAACAAAGGATATTGCATTTGCTTTTTGATTAAAACCACTCTGTCATTTATGGAAAGATATTTCAGAGACCACATTTCACTCTTAATTTGACTAAGATGTGGTTAACATTGACAGTTCCATTTTTTGCAGGCATGGCTTCCAACCCCCAGACCTTTCACTGTGCCTAGAAGAACATCAGGATTAGGGTTCTTCCTCAAAAGAGGACTTATATGGATAGCTAAACCCCATGTCATCAAAGGACCTGTAGATAAATAGATTGATAGATAACAGATCCTTAATCTTACTTCGTTTATACTTTATAAAGCAGAATCATATCTTCAACTTCTCTTCCTGGGGAAGACCAAATAATTATGCTGCCTTTAAGAATCTCTGTGTCTGAATTAAGAATAAAGAACTGCAATTTCTCTTTCAAGACACAGTTTGCCTTAGTGTAGATGAGAGCTAATTTGTTTAGCCAGGAAAGAGGGCAAAGCAGCAGTAGCTATCAATAGAGAAGAGACCATCATAACTTCCTTGCTGGCAGCATTAGAGCAACAGGGCATTGCAGTTTGAAGGGAGATAAGCAAATGTGGAGAGATTGAAACTCTATAGTTACCAAGATTGTATTTAATTAGCAGGGCATTTGGTCCAAACCAACTTGTAGTCAATACATTAATCACAAAGTACCTCTAAGGTAAGGAAACTTCTCAGCAAACATTTTTATGTGAGCTTTGATAATGAGACTATAATTAAACCCATGGGATAAGTTTCATGCTTAGTGTGAGAAAAGCATGTATCTTCTATAAAAATCATTGATATTACTGCTAAGTCTATTAAAACAGCTCCTAGGCTGGAGTCGTGGCTCAGTGGTAGAGTGCTTGCCTGGCATATAAATAAGTAAATAAAATAAAAAGATCCATTGACAAGTTAAAAAATATTAAAAAAAAAAACAGCTCCTGAAGAAAAAAAAAAAAATGGGTCCGATAATCAACAATGTTGTTTATTAACATATCCAGTCTTCTAATGACACTGACACCAGGGCCCCCAAAATCCATTTATAATTAATTGTTCTAAAAGTAGAATTCCATTGGTAATAAGTGAGAGGTGAGCAGATTCATCAATGAACATTATAAACAAGATGAAAAATGATGCAGGGAGAAGCAATACTTTGAGTAAATATATATGTCACTGAGTACCTCTAAGTTATTTATTTCTCATTTTAACCATGGTTATAATTGTACTCTATTCCAAAGCAGTTCCTCACTTCCACATGGCTAGTTATTTGTTTATGAACCAAAAAAATTTTTTTTCTTTTCCATTAATGATTATATAGGGGAAACAAACTCATTAATCTTATGAACATTGAAAACAGAATTTTTGTTTTATTTTGCTTGGTTTGGTTGGTTTTTGACTATATCCAGTGAAGAATAACAAAAGAAAAAAAAGTTCTAAAATAACAGTAACTGAAGCCCATCCAAGATTGACAAAGTCCTCCATCTTCATCAAGGGCCCAGGTGCCCTTTGTGATTTTGTCCTGATGGCCACAACCTACAGCTCCATTTTATTTTCAAGCAAGCTGCTTCAGCTCTCACTCTCTTTTCACGTTCTAGAGAGCAGGAGGGACAAATGATGGATGTGACTTCATTCTTTCCCTCCTTAGTAGTATTTCCTACCAGACAGGCCTATCTCTTATTCTCATAATCCATTGACCAAAACTTATGTATTTGATAGCATTTTGTTATAGAGATGATGTATGTCGTTATTAAGAATAAACTTGTGCCCAACTAACATTCGAGGATGCTTTTACTTGAGAAAAAGAAGAGAATGAATAATGGAGGACAGTTTGTCCCCTCTGCCACACTAGAGTTAGTCCTACAATTTTGTCAATCAAAGGAGAAAGTGCAATTTTTAGGGTGGCAGCGAATGTTCAATGTTCAGCTACACACTTGAGGGACAAATACAGACAGAAAATTAAATATCTCTTGAAAATTGTGTAATTTGAGATCTTAATGTTGTCTGCTATTTATGAGGCTGAGTATTTTTCTCAGCTTGAATTAAATCATAAATCTTAGTAATTTGTATTTATAAGAAAATAAACATCGATGAAGTTCCAGGCAGCATGCTAGATTTTTTAAACAATGTATTGCTTTTTATCTTTACAATCATCCAATAATATGGTATTCACCTTTTTTATAGTCAAAGAATTTGGGTTTAGAAAAATTGAAAACTTGATCCAAGTCACCCAGATAATAACTAGTGGAGTCAGATTTTAACCCAGTCTATAAGGTTATCAAACATGTGTCCTCCCAACCCCATATTATTGCTGTTTCCTAGTGACTTCTTGGTTTCTACTGGCACCGTATTTTATTTGTTTATTTTATCTTTAGATCCTGTGTGTTACTGTACGTCAAGCTACTGATTAAATGAATGAAATATTGAGTGTCCTAGTTTTGCTGATGCTGTGAAGTATTTTCATCATTTGTAGACGAGCCAAACCATGTCTTTGCCATGTTTAATTTCTGATTGAATCCAGATAATGGCCAGTGTTTTACTGAGAAAATTAAGTGACATGATAAATGGAAAATTCCACATCATTTATTTTTTTCTCCATAATAAAAATGAAAGAAAGAAACAGATTAGAAGGAAAGGAAAAAATAATATCCTTCATTTCTAAGTTCCTAATGCCCCTGAGTATCTTCGTGTTGTAGGATCATTTTATCTGTATTCTGTGTCACAAAACATCTGCTTTTCCTCTCTCAAAAGTTTTTTCTTCATTATTTAATAGCATGGCTTTTGAAGCCATTTAAAACAGCTCCTCATGTGCCAGTTAGTCGTCATTACATTTGAGTGGTAAAGTAAAAGAAAATGCAAATATTCCTTTTATGAGTCTGAAACAGACTTTTATCAAATATCTTAACAAAATGATTAGATGTATGTTTGCCACATTTGTGCATATAACCCTGCAGAAGAATAAGTCAAAAGTTGAAGAATATTTGTCTTTAATACTCTTAAAATATTTATTGTTAGCTAATATGATTTACTTGTAAGTGTGCTTTAAAATAATTAAAATTTTAGTTATACTAAATTCTGAATTTTAAATAATAAACTTTAAAATATATGGATCATTGGTTCAAGCTATTTTTGTAGACAGTTTCTGTTTTAAGTGCTTAATTTAAGTTCATTTAATTATCCAATATAAATAATTTGGGGGGGGTACTGGGTGTGATATCCGGGTGCTTTACCACTGAGCTTGAGCCACATCCCAGCCCTTTTTTATTTTTTGTTTTGAGACAGGGTCTTGCTAAATGGCTTAGAGCCTCTCTAAATTGCTGAGGCTGGCCTTGAACTTGTAATCCTCCCACCTCACCCTCTCATGCTGTTGGAATTACAGGCTTGTACCACCATGCCCAGCTATAAAGGATTTTTGACATAGACCAAAATAGATAATTTTATGCAACCAGCCTTAGGCTTCTAAGGAAAAGTCTTACTGAAAATGATATATTTAATATTTTTCAAGTATTGTTGATTACAAATATTTTCCTCCTTTGACTACAGGAGCCCTTTGGTATGACTTTAACTCTCTTATGGTCTAGGGTTGATTTATTTCATATAAACTCTTCATTATCTTTATCACTCTCTTCATCACCAAGACTAGTATTTATTGAGTAGAAAGCTCTTCCTATATGTTATTTCTATGAATCCTTAGAATAGTTCCAAGTACTTGGTCATATCATTATTCCCATTTTGAAGATGACTGAGATTTAGTAAAGTTAAACAATTTTCCTGTGGTCTTACAGCTCATAGCTGACTGGACCTTGATTCAAGTTGAGACATTTTGGAGTTTGAAGCCTGCCAACTATGCCTCCCCATGATGCTTGTCTAAAACTGGCCACATTTGGATGGCCCTGCTTTCGCTCAATCTATTCTTTGCATTTTTAGCTGATCCACTGGAATTTGGGATCATTAAGTGACATCTTATTCCTCTATACTGAAGTCATTGTGGACTAGATCTACTGGCTATTTGCATTGACCACTTTGATTTCATAGTTGATTCAGTTAGCCAACAACTTTGATGAAATTTCTCACCAGTGAGTTGAAGAATGGTTTTAATGTATCTTGACAACTAGGCTTAGCCTGTTCTCTGTGAACTCATAAAATAGCTGATTGACCATCTTGTCCCCCACGTCACTTGCCCTTTCTGACTTTTTCTTTTCTAATCAAGTGATCTGCACTCATTCTGTTCTCTACATTCTTTTGTTTGAAAAAACCAAGTGTACTTCCTCAACCAAGGTATATTTTTAAATATTCTTTTGTTTTGTTTTGTTTTCTAATTGTTATGTTTTTACTATGGAAATTTTTCTGGATTTTTAATTGTTACGTTTTTACTATGGAAATTTTAGGAAATATGGAACAGTATAAAACAGAAAGAAATACAGAGTCCAGGATTCTACCACCCACATGCAGCTACAGCCCGTATGCATTTTGGCAAATTTCTTTCTGGTCTCCTTTTGTTGTATGAAAAATTTCTAAGGCACGAGGAATTAATTTATTAATAGAATACAGTTCTTTAAAACAAAGACATGATTTTCAGAGCTTACTTCCAGTTAAGATTATAAAAAAGTGGGGCTGGGCTTGTGGCTCAGTGGTAGCATGCCTAGCATGCGTGAGGCACTGGGTTCAATTCTCGGCATCGCATATAAATAAATAAAATAAAGATTCATTGACAACTAAACAATATTTAATAAAAAATATTATAAAAAAAGTGTCTGGTTGGTCTAGGGGGTCATGAAAGAACTAAGTTGGTTTGTGTTGGGGAAATGGATGGAATGCCACCCTCCAAGGGAGGCCAAAAGAGGTGCTCACAGAACAAGACTGTTCCTGAAAGAACTAAAGTGAGCCAGGGTGAAGGTAGCTGGTCCAGGTAAGATAGTTGATAAGCCAACGGAAGAAGTTTCCAGAAAGCAGAAGCAAGGACTTGACCCCGTTGAAGGGAATGGGAGCTCAGAGCTGGCAGAAAGCACTAGAGAGTCCACAGAGACCTGGGCTCCAAAGAGCTATTCAGTAGCCTGGCTGCCCCAAAGGACTATGCAAAATACAAGATAACCTGCCAAAATGCTGAAAACGCTACACTAAAACATGGTAAACTTGATTCTTTCTGAGCCCTGCAAGTAATTGATGTGAGACCTTTTGTTTGTTTGCAGCTAATAACAGCTAACATTTCTTGAGTAGTTATCCAGCACTGGCTAATCTATTTCTCATTAAGCCCTTACAATAAGTCCATTACTATTAGGATCTCTACTTTATAGATAGGAGTCAGAGGACATGAGGAGTTGATGGTTTTGCATGAGGACATGGGGGTAAATGGAGGAATAGGAATTCTAGCCTGGGATGATCTACTCCAGTTTTTGTTCTTAACTACCACCCGGTCTATAATATAGTCTTTTTATCTGAGGCTCATGGTAGGATTCTAACCTCCTAGATGAAAATATTGTGAGTGTGGGAGAGGATATTTACTGGGGGTCCTCAAATGAATTGCTTAGCCCTTCTAATTCACTCCAAATAAATCCAATGTAAATATCTCAGATATTCCAAGTAACTCCTGACTTAGAAATGTCCTGGGTTCTTGATTCTGTCAACATCTATTTTGATTTGTTTGTTTGAGCTGGAGCTGGACCTCAATTTTATTCACATAGGACATAGAATTATAAACCAATAAGATCTCAATTGCCACAAATTCTGCAACAATTACAATTAAATATTTAAGTGAATTAGTGCTCTGAAATAACATGAGTTATAATCTTGTAGTGACTTGTAAAAAGGTCCTGAAATCTCTGGGTCATATGCCCAACTATCATTTTTTCCTAAGGGTTGTCATCCTTGATGCCAATAACATGTGCTTTCATGTTTATTGTTGAACACTCCACTGGATGACCATAACATTTCCAGGAATCCCTTAGAATTCTGAATTTTGCACAGTGCTGTAGATGGGTCTTTGGTTCTTACAAGTTTCTTAGCACCTTTCCATCCCTTAAAAGTGGATTTTTTTCAGCCCATGCATGCTTGTTTCAGTGAAGTCTTCCCCTATAATCTTATGGAGTCTCTTGTATTAGAGTAAAAGGAAAGCTATACCACAAATGATGAGAAAGCAGGATGGTCAATACATTTTTGGGATGTATATAGTTTTAGACTCAATTAATTGCAAAGCCAGAGTAGGACTGATGATAAATAATATTATGTTGTACATACTATTTTGGAGGTTTCCTCTGTTACATGAAATTGAATATAATTTGATTACAGTAATGTAGAAGCTATCATAATTTTGAATTTTACTTATTATCTTCTGCTTTTCATTGTCCTTTTTCTACCTAGTGACCTTTTATATATTAGCAACTGAACTGGGAGTAAATATTAAAAGTCTTTCCTCCATTTATTGTAATTTAGTGAATGATTTTATACAATATTTGATGATATATTTGTAAAAAAAATTGACTTCTTCAAATTTTTCTTAGAATGAGACAGAATATGAATAAAATGAAATGAATTATGATAAATTGGCATTTTAAGTACTGTTTTATTTCAACACTGTCAACTGAAGCTTGCAATTATTCTTGCAAAGCTGTGTTGATAACCTGATCTGTGCCGTAAGCTGGCCTAGGTGTTTTTAGGCAGATCTGTGATATGACATAGGCAAATGTAAATTATACCCACCAAAGTATGTAATATTTTCATATTATTATTGCTCCTGCTCTCAGGGTAGTCCCTGCCAAAGACTTTGGTAGATTTAGCACTGTTCTTCATGTGGGTTTGAGATGACATCAAGAAAATTAGACAGCTGATAACATGGATCTTCCCAGGGAAGTCAAGTCTTGAAATGCAGTTATAGGACTGATCATGGGTTCGGGTATACTGAAAATTAAATTACATGCCTATAAGCATAAAAAAATTCAATGTAGATGATACAATTAATATAGAGAAGCATAAGACCTATTAGACAATACCAGACTATTAAGTGTCTCCACTGTAGCTATAAATTTTCTCTCATGAACTGATTATTTAGCATGGATTAAGGGCTTCTCAAATATAAGCCATGTAATTGAAATTTTCAGCTGAGTCATAAGGTAGTTTTGTTTCTAATATATTTGGGTTTACAGTATAACTCCAGGGATTATTTAATGCATTCCATGCTTTTAAATTTGTTAACTGTCTTTTCTTTAATGACTTTGAAATTGTATTTCATATATCTGTCCAAGAAATATGAAGCAGGCTTTAGATAGTGAATATTAATAATATCTTTACCAAAAAGTAATTGCATTCCTCAGGCACATTTTTCAAAGTAAAATGGCCCACTGTTAGAATATGAAGTTATTTCATACTGTTGCTTTTGTCTTTAATTTTCTTTTTAATCTAAAAAAATTTTAAAATGTTATTATATTTTTAAAATAAATCCTTGAAAAGTCTAAGCACTAAGTTGGTGGAAAGAACATGTATTTGTGCTTACCCTTGTATGGAAGTGCTCATCTTCACCTTTTGTTTTGGTTTTGACCCTATTGGATTATACCAAACCAGTGTTTGTTCATTGAGTGTGTTCATCGATTGTGTTTATAAATAGTCTGAGGATAGTTTGCAACTATCTTTATATTAACTGTGGGAATATGGGTTTCATAAGAATTTTTTCTAAGTGACCTAAGAGTAGATAATGACTAGAGTAAAGTGATATCAAAAGCAAATATATTTTAAATTCTTGATGTGTCCCTGGAGGGTATTAGATACTTTACTTTATTGATCAACAACTCTAAAATGTCATTTTCATCAATGACCTGAACATAAAGATGTTTGATAGTTTATCAGTTTATCTTGACTTGATAAATTGTCATGGTTTTTGTTAATTTTTAATAGAGAAAATACCTAGGAAAGTATTATACAAATGCTAAAATTTTAAATTTAACCTTTTAACTTCCCTTAAAATTTCATCTAATTTTTCTTAGAGCCAATAATAATGGAAAGAAAGTGATTGCTACATATTTCTAGTTTATCTGAATTTCATCCCACTGTCTATGAAAGACTTCAGGCCAAATTCACTATTCCAAACTAATGTGGTTTTTATGTGGTTTCAACAAGTTAACAAATGAATCTTACGTGAATTATCACAAATTTTACTATTCCATCATTAAACATAGAAAAGCAGAATGTGAATGTTTAAAAAAATTTTGACATTGATTATTAAATGTCAATATTATTATAACCACATTCATTCAAATGTTACTCATGATAAAAGACAACCTCTGGGATCTGTAGTTCTAAAATTAAGTACTAGGTTTTGGTTATTTTTTAAGGAAAGGACTCCTTTAGAAACTGTATGTTTAACACTTACATGACTAATCTAGGTATTTTGATGCAGTCATAAAATTAGGTCAGATGAGTGGCCAAATTGTGAGGGAGTAAAGGTAGATGTATAATTAATGATTAGACCCAACCAATTTGTTACTACAGTGCATGCTCACACCTATTACAGAAACATTATTCAATTCATATTCAAGAAATTGTTCATTTTGGTATTTGAACTTGGTATTCTATAAGAGGAGCAATCCACATATTTTAAAGTAATCCTAAAGGTGATCTCCAAAGTGAAAATAATTCTGGACAAGTGTAATATCATAAGATCAATTGAACATTACGATTTAAATTAAAATTTAAGCTTTTAGTCCAACAGACCATCAGTTATTGAAATGATATTATTTTCTCCTTTGTATATCAGGATCACACAAAAAAGATATAACATCTTTTTAATATTTTTCTGGAAAACCAATTAAACAGGTATAGTCTTGAATTGAAAGTAAATTAAGCTAATAACCTATATCTGATTCTCAAGCTTAAGGCAGAAACCACTGGTTATTTTTCCATAACTAACCTAAAAGCAACAGTGATATTCCTTGTAAACTATTCTAATTGACATCTGTTTAAGAGTTGGTTAGTTTCATTCTCATTGAACACAATTTAGGGTATTCCACAATAGATTTTGATTAATACTCATTCTTTCTGAACCGAAGTTTCACATTGTGTTTTTTTGACAGCAGAGGCAGATGGGGTAATATGAAAGTTTGGTACATGGCTTATTCCAAACTATACCAAGCATTTGCATCCATCTTTTTCAATGTGTATTACATTTCTCCAAAACCAGTTAATCATTCTTCTGTTTATATCCAGCACCACACAGAGAAACAAGTACTCTTCTGTCCTTTTGCTCTGACCCATTGATTTCTTCAACTGGTATGTTTTATTTCCTGCTGGAAAAAAATAGCAAGAAAAAAAAGTGGTGCATCAAAGTAGCTAAAAATACACATATAACTTCATCATTATTATTTTGATGAAAAACATTTGAGGAACTTGCGGACATATAAGCCAAAACTATAAAATGGCAAAAAAAAAAGTTCCAAGTCATGGAATAAAATTCACTAAAAACTCCCAACTTTAATATGGATCATCTCAAAGATCACAAATCCAAAATATTAACCTCCCCCACCACTTTTCCCCTCCTCTAAATATTATTTTCAAGTTTAAGATCATTTATCTCATTATACCATAAATTATATTAAATAGTTATAAAGTATTCAACATAGACAGTATTCGCAGGCAATAATCCAAAAAGTCAGAGTCCCCTCAACAAAAGTTGACCAACAGATTTGTGTGTGAGACATAACCGGAGATTATCTGTATTTATGACCAAAATATTCTTTCACCAATGGTTAGATGACAGACCAGGTTGAATATGCCTGCCTGTGACTCTGGGTGAGTTATTTAACCTGGCAAACCAGGCTTTATATTTACCTGAAAACTAGAGACAAAGTCATAAACTGTGTGTTTGACACAGGTACCAAACCTCAGATATTGTTGATGTTATTATTATTAATTCAATGTTTATTGATATTTCTATGAGCAGCAGAAGAGAAAGGAAATTAAGCTCGCATTATTGAAGACTGAATCTCAGGCAGCTAAAGGAAGTGAAAGTAATTTATGAGATTATCAGTAAGAGTACTCACTGGGAATACAAGGTTTCTAAGAATCAGCCCCCACGATTTATTTCAGACCTTTGAAAAGACTTGGCTTAACTACAAACCAGTCAACAAATACCAATAGAATGACTACTACTGGTTTCTCAGTATTGTGCTAGATAATGAGCAACTATAATACAATCACATAAACAGTCTTTTTTACACTCAGAGCTCTTGAAACACAGAGACTAAACTAATGCACTCAGATAAATAGTACATAATATGCACATATATACCTGTAATTAGGTTCTAGAGTGCATTTTCCAGAAAATCACACAATATATCTTTTATAAAAATGAAATAAGAGGTTTTGGTTTATTTAATCACTTTATTTCAATGTAGTCTCAGTATAGCAACATCAGCTTTTTCTCTTAATTTTACTGTTTTTTATCCTCTCCAGATACAAATAAATTTCAAATTATATTGAAAATGTTGTTGTGTAATTCCTTCAGTGAGTCATCATTTAATTAAAATTGAATGTATTCATTTTAGTGTTTAGATTTAATATTTGGCACAGGGGATGTCAGTTTATTCTAGAGGGGAAAAAGTAATGATTCCCCTTATCTTCATTTTAATTCAGAATTTATTAGAGAATTTTTGAGTTAAGACTTGCTACAATTTCAGTTTGGAAGTATAGTAAGAGGAAATTCGTGCTTTACAAACTTATGAAATCATAATTGTTCATCATCACAATCATGAATATTTTATAATATGTGGGCAGGAACTATTTATTCATTTATTCATTTTTAATATTTTTGTGGTGCTAGAAATTTAGCCACACATGCTAGGCAAGCAAACATTCTACCACTGAGCTATATCACCAGTCATATATATATATCACCAGTAATATATATATATATATATATATATATATATATATATATATATATATATATATAAATTGGGCCCAGGGTGGGGAAGATAATGGGGATTGAATCCAGGAAGGCTTTACCACTGAGTTACATCCTCAGCCTTTTTTATTTTTGGTGACAGAGTCTCACTAAGCTTAGGGCCTTGCCAATTTTCTAAGGCTGATCTTCAACTTGACATCCTCCTGACTTGGCCTCCTGAAGCCCTGGAATTATAGATGTGTGCTACTTCAATTGTACCACCTTGTTTATTTTTATATAAACATGTTTATTTATTTTTATCAAAATTTCTGTAGGGTATTATAGTTTCCTTATGTGGCACTTTGGGCTGAAGAGACTGACCCACTTGTCCCAGAACATACAGTATGTGTGTCATGAAGCTAGGATTTCTATCCAGGTTTGTTGATTCCAGACCTGAGATAGTCTAACTTCAATATTTTTAAATATAATTCACTTTATTCACTTCATCTTTTATTTGAAAGTGAACTGGGAACCTACAATTTGGGGTTGATTGCTTTACACGGATTGTTTTGCAAGAAAAAAAAATTGATATTTTAGCCATATATTTTGAAATAAAATAGCAACATCTATAAACTAAGGATATAACAAAAGCACTCAATAAAAATAAAGATATAATGTAATATATTTATCATAATTTAATGAAATAAGATTATGACAAGTACTATACTTAGTAGATATAAAATATTGTACATGTTGATTTTGTAATAGATATAATATTATTTATAGATCTCCTTGGTATTCAGTTCTTTTCTGTACTCAATCAGTGCAACTTTAAACTAACATGGGAGGTAAAACAATATTTGGAAAATTTTCAAAACTATTTCACATTGGGTTATGTATTTTAGGACTGTTTCAAGTTTCTTTAGATGACACAGATGTATTTAAAAGATTTTTAAGGGTGTGCTAGAAAAATGTTTTTCTCTCAATGCATCTATTCAGAAAACAAATGATTGAAATTTTACTTTAAAACTACATGAAAATGTGTTACCAAGCTTTATTTTGTAATTATTCTGAAAATAACAAGAGTGTCTTTGACATATGGGGCCTCTCTCTTTAAGTGTTGTACCCTTGATTTTCGACATTCCTTTTCCTTCCTACTTTCTTTTTGTTTTCTACCCCAACACCACTACAGAAATCTTGAAAATGACAAGATTAACAGAGTGGTACTGGGGCGGGGGGGTGGTGTCTTAATTACAAGGGGAAAGGAAGAGCAACACTTTTTAACCTTGACTATGGGAGGATTATCCATCAGTCTGAGGGGCATTTTTATTTCTAGGAGCCTGAGGCCTTGACAACAATGAGCTATTATTTTATGATCTTTTGGAACCAGTTCCATCCTCTGTCTCCTACTCGGGGCCCAGATCTTCCCAAAGCACAGCTTAGGGTAAATTTGAGCAAAGCTATTTCACCCCTGAAGCCACAGCTTCCCATCTATAAAATGGGGACACTTTGTCATGAATTTTGTTTTGCTTTTTGACAGGTAAATGAGATAATCCAGGAAAAATGCTGATGTGCAGTATCTTAGAAACCACTAAGTTATTGGTTAAGAGCAGTAGAGCAAAATCATAATCATGGACTACTCACCTTAAATTCTTCGATCCATTTTTTAAAAATATGCTAACCCAATAATGTGATTTAGTTCTGTATGTACTCAGCACTGCAAACCATCAATATTTTTAGGGAGGTTGGAACAGATATATGTGCACACTGAAATTAAGGACGCCAAGTGCGGGATTATTTAGGGATGGAGCAGCCAGCGTCTAGATTGTACCAGCCTTGGTTAAACTCAGACATTCTTCCAACCACTTTGCCGCTCATTCAGCTGTCTACCAGAGCATTAGCAGTGGATAGGGAAGCAGGTAAAATAGAATCCAAACCAGTTTTGCCGCTCATTAGAGGAAAATACCGCTGCTAATGTTTTAGGAGATTTTAGCTATAGAAGAGTTTTCTTTTTTGGGTGGGTGGGTGGGAATCTGGCAGTCACTGTATTATTTTACATATTTAAATTAGGTTATTTATGCTCTACCAATTAGTGAAGGTAGTTGTGAGTTTCTTATCTTGTGCAGATCTTAATTTATACTTTGCCATCTGTCTGTGTCTTAAGGTTTAATGGATTTTGCTTTATAGTATCCTCTTATAAATGAAATCCATCTTTGGAAAGACGTACACTTTGTAAACCTACTTAACCTGCATTGTTTGGTCTCACATTAGACATACAGGTCCTAGGAAAATCCAGGAGGCTGGTAATTGTTACTTTTAAGTGACATCTTGTTTGGTAAATTTGCAGCTAACAGTATTGTAACATTATTAGTCAAGACATATTACTGGTATCTTATTAATCTAAGTTTGTTTTCTGTATAAATTAATTATGGCTTATCTCCTATAAATGTGAAAATGATTTTTAAAAAATCAGACTAAAATTTATGTTATTGTTTGTTTTTTGCAAATTGCTGCAATATTTTGTTTTTGTTATATTTTAAATTTATCTATTTACTTACTTGTTTATTTGTTTTTGTGGTACTGGAGGTTAAATCCAGAGGCTCTTTACCACAGAGCCACACCCCTATTTTATTGGTGAAACATGGCTTCACTAAGTTGCTGAGGCTGGCCTCCAACTTGTCATCTTCCTGCCTCAGCCTCCTGATATTATGAACTGGCATAAATGCCTCACATTTTTTCAAAACATTCATGTTGTCTGGTACAGGACCATGTGAAAAGGAAGAGAGGAGCCCCCCGGAAGCAGGACCTTGGGGGATGTGGCCTCTGTGCTATAGCTTAGGAGGCTTTGACACCCTGTTTCTTCCCACCCAACCTTCACACAGATCCACCTCTATGCCCCGCCCCCCAAAAGAGAAAACTAACAAAACCTTCATCTGAATTAGAAACATTACTTGCATTCCCACTGTACAAATCCCCAGGCCATGGCCTACTACTTAGTTTTTTCTTTTGCAGTTCTAGGGGGTGAATCCAGAGCCTGGTCCATGCTGAAAGTGCTCTGTCACTGAGCTGCATCCCCAATCCTCTACTCAGTTTTGTAGTTTCAGCAACACTTAAAATATTAACAGAGTTTAAAGTTAGAAAGATCTAGAAAAGAAAAAAGTGAAATGCTAATTAATATTCTGTGTTTCACATTAATATTTAGGGTTCTGAAGTCAAATCACTTGAGTTTAGATTTCTGCTGTACTATTCATTTGTCACATGTCTTTGAACATGTTAATTAACATCTCTGTGCTTCCTTTTCTTCAGTCAAATTGAGAAACCACTGACCTTCTAGTGTTTGTAAGAATATGGTCAGGCTGGGCATGGTAATGCACACTTGTAAGCCCAGCCACCTGGAAGACTGAGGCTGGAGGATCGAAATTTCAAGGTCAACCCTGTCAAATTAGCAAGACCCTCAGTACCTTAGCAAGACCCTGTCTCAAAAACTAAAAAGCGCTGGGGATATAGCTCCATGGTAGAGCCAGGCCCTGGGTTTCATGCCCTGCACCACACACGCAAAAGAAAAAGAGAATGTAGTAAGGGACTAATGAGAAATTTGTGTAAGCATTCATTTAGCCCAGTGAAACTGAAATAAAAGTCAGTCACCACTGTGACTTGTGTTTATTATTGAACATGGTGTCTTCATGCATAGGACAAATTTGTGAATTGGCTTGAAGTCTAGAATTTTCACAATTTTTGATACTAGAACATAGTCTTCTAATCAAAAATGATATTCATTGTCCAACAGTCTTTAAATGGAAAAAATTTAAGAATATAAAGCATCTCCTTTTCCATTTTTTTAACTCAAATAACGAAGCTTTATAGAGTGAGTGGCTTTCTCAATAAAGCACTAGAAATCAATTGAATGTGCGCATTAGCTGGATACAAAGTGTTCTGATTACTTCAGTTCATCTGGACATGTAAATTATTCAGCATTCCACACTAAATTAGACTTCAGGATCTAAGCATCAGTAGGAAAATATTTCCTGAGTAGCTCAAGCAAATATACATTATTGCAATAAAAACTCCTAAGGCAGCTAGACAAGGAAACAAATCACTCAGCTCTGATGGGGAAAATGGGCGGTTCCTCAAACTTGCTATTTTTATTTAAACACAACTCACTTGGATTCAAAGGGCCCTTTAAGAAAGAAGGGCCTGCCTAGAAATGCCTCTCTGTTTGTTTATTCTTTCCCTGCTGCTCACCAAATATTTTTATCCACTTGCTGCATTTTTTGTTATTGTTCTTAAACCAACAGCAAAGTTTATGCTCTTATCCTGATAAAGCTGCTTCAGATGTCACAGAAGTAACACAGTGAAAAATGTCAGAAATATTCATCAGAAATGTGACCAATTGTTCACTGATGTTGTTAGAGACCTGGTGTCCTTACATTTTTATATCTTTGCCTGTTTTTAGAATGTTGTCTGTTTTTTTTTGGAAATCATGTTCTTGGTAGAGTGCTTGCCTAACACATGTAAGGCCTGTGTTAGAACTCCAGCACCTCAAAAAAAAAAAAAAAAATCGTATCTTTGCCTCACAGTCATAAAATGGCCACAAGAATGTCAGGCATGCCTGTTCCGGGCAAGAGAAAAGATTGGTATAGGTGTTCTCCTGATTGATTTAGGAAGACTCTCTCAGGGACATCTTCTCTTATATTTATTGGCCAGGATTGAGTCATTTCCCCACTGGGCAAGGGAAACGGCTGTTGAGTAGACACTGGACAGTGTCTGCACATGTCTCTTTGATCAATAAAAAAGCCAAAGTTCATGAGGACAGACATGCACAGGTGACACAGTTACCTGCGAAGAAGAAGATTCTAATCCCTACTTCTGCTGGCTTCCGACCTCCCAAAATGTACCATTCTGTGAATCAATGAAGTATTTGAAATCCTTTTTTAGAACTAGTATTATTCCTGAAAGCCAGTGTTAATTATGTTTAAGGGATCATTAGAAAAGTACCCTATCTCCTTTTGTGGTGACACATGCCTGTAATCCCAGGGATTCAGGAAGCTGAGGCAGGAAGATGGCAAGTTCGAAACCAGCCTCAGCAATTTATTGAGGCCCTAAGCTACTTAAAGACACCATGTCTTATGGGGTTGTGACTCAGTGGCAGAGTGCTTGCCTCTCACATGCGAGGTACTGGGTTCGATCCTCAGCACCACATAAAAATGAATAAACAAAATAAAGACATTGTGTCTGTGTGGCTAAAACATATTAAAAAAATAAATACAAAAAAATTATAATATTAATAATAAAAGTGCTGGTGATATAGCTCAGTGGTAAAGCACCTCTGGGTTCAATTCCCAGTACCAAGAGAAAAAAAAAAAGGTATACACTATATTAATAAACAAGGTACCTGGAAGACCTATTTTTTAAAAAGATAGCATCCATTTCTTCAACCTTTAGAGAACCTGATGTAGATTAAATCTGTCCAAAAGACTTCTTATAGCATATTGTTTTTTTTCCCCACAGATACTGTATATTATTCTGCTATCTGTTATTTTCATGACAACAATCACATGTTGGATGCCCTTTTCATCTATAACGGGGACTATGCTGAATAGGCCAGCTGAGAGCTATTTTACAAGAAAATTTAGCAATCACTTTGTGGTAATGGATATTGGTGTGTGGCATATCCGTTCCAGTTTCTGCCTTGTTAAACACTTTAAAAGCAGCTTGAGTTTGCTTAGCTTCTCTTTCTGACCCTCTAGGAAGTACAGGTTTATGCATCTTTTACAATGGATGGTGAGCAAAGCCACACTCATCTAAATTGCATATTATACCCATTGGCATTAAGTAGAGAAGCTATCTTGGGCTTTATGCTGCTTCAAAAGATGGAATGATTACTGATTCATTATAACGCATAGAGCCTATAATGCATGCAGTCTGTTTGTAGGTCATTCCAGATTATTTTAAGGGAATTTTCAATGGTTTAGAGGAAAAAGAAAAGAAAACAGCCTCTTGTTAATTCCATTAGAGTCAATTTTGGTACAAACTAAAATAGTGGTGGATTAGTCAACCTGTATTTTACATTAGAAACATTTATAATGTGATTGCTGTTGGAATAAGATACTTGTTAAAATGCCATGTTTAAAAACAACATCCTGGCCTTTCCTCTGAGACCATCAACCATACTCAAAATGTTGAAACTGTTTGCAATATATATTTTATAGAAAAATGGATATTCAGGGAGTCCATATGCTTATAATTATAAAAAAAGTGTATAGCTTATAAAATTTAATCTAAATTTTAGTAGTATAGAGTCATAAATGCTGTCTTAGAAATGTATCATTAAGTCTAATAAGAAAAGTTAATTAAAAACCTTTAAAGAAATTAGAAATTTATTGCATATTCTTTCACAAAAATAATGGGCTCTTCTGGTTCTAATTCCCATGCTTGATATTTTCTCTGAATCTGAAACAATACTTCTGAATTATTGACAATGAATATGAAAAAGTCTCCTGGGTGATGTTTCTTAATTTCTAAGTCAGAGTTAACTAGATATAACTGACTCATCAGAAAATGGTGCCAACAATTCATTTTTAGATGATTAATAAATAATCAAGATTAGTTATTGTCGTTAATTAAAGACTATAACAGTTGTAATATTCAGAGGACCCAGAATAGAACTGATTTTGTCATGGCTTAAATATTTTTGGAAACTCTTCCTACTTGTCACAGCTCTCATAATGCACTCTTGCTTGATTTTTATATAATTAAATAATTAAAACTTCCCAAAGTTTAGTCAGACCTCAGTTTCACCAAAAGGGAAGCTAAGTTTTGTTCATAGCTTGCATCTGGGAGTTTAGCGCAGAAAGGCTCTCCTAGTCACACGGAGGTCACCCTGATGCCTTCTTATGTTCCTTCTCCTATCATACTCATTTAAGTCTTTTTTTTTTTCCTTGTGATTTTTAAAAATTTTGAAACATAAAATCATAAAACCATCCATATTTATGGAATGCCATGTGATGTTTCAATTCATGTACACACTGTGTAATGTTCAAAAGAAATCAGATGACGGGAAGAGAAATGACATGAATGTTGTCAGATTCCAAGTACCTCCATGAAGATTTGATTGGGTGCAAAGTTATAGGGCTAGGTAGAAGAAAATACCATCCATCCTATTAAATTAATGGAATACTGAAGCCTACAGAAATGAAGTGCTTGCTTGTTGTTAGGTAGAAATGGATTGCACATAGGTATCTGTTCACATGTCTCCCCAGAAAGAAAAAGTGCAGAACACCACCAAGTGTTCTTCTTCCTCTGGTGTACTTCTTCTTTGTTTTCATCAATTACTTCTACCAATTTCATCTATCACATTTCCACTTCATTTCTTTTAAAGGTAGCATAGAAAAATATTGTCTTTTCAACTCATTCTTTTATACTACATTATTCACCCTGGAAAGCCCATTGCATTCATTTGATAAGGTAAGTTTCATAATAAATCAAAAGTGATTGTTTTTGAGTGTACTTATGTCCTTGCCTAGTACTCTTGGGTCCCTATTCTATATTTGAGCGCATTTTGAAAACTTCACTACTAACTTCGCAGAGTTAATGTAGGTAAAATGACCTATGCTATTTACTTTTAAGATTTTTAAATTTAAGTAAAAATTTTAAAGATTAGCAGCCTAATGAGAAAAGCGCCCATGGTTTGAACAAGTACTGAAAGTCTGTCTCTGTGGAAATCATAAATGTTCCCTTTTCTAGGGAAACCAGAGAAGTGTCACCAATTGAGAAAGAAAGAGGACAACCTATTGAGAGCGCATATAATGTGACACTACTTGTACACATCAAATTATTTATTCCTCATAATGATGTGTGGTAGGGATTTATTAAGTCTAGGCTACTTAACCTTCCCTAAGACTTTACAGTTAGCAAATAACCGAGCACCGTTTTAAATTTAAGATATCCCCAAACCAAGCATTACTTAGTGTACCATATTTCCAGTAAAACCAAGTAATTCAAAGTGAATAAATATAGTTTTTGATAAATGAGTTATTTCTGTTATGGATTCATGAAGCAAGACTTTTTTTGCCAAAGCAAAAAATTTGCGCAAGTGTTTATTGAGAGCAAATATTCTCATTTTTTTCCTGTACTGTGAATTCAGAATAGGAACTTTTATAAATAAAAATAACTATATTAAGATAAGACTTAATTACAGAAAGACTTAGCCCTTTTTACTGTTCCTTGTCTACTGTGAAATTGTCAAGTCCTAACCTGTTAAAAACAGAAACATCTCCCAGGCCACTTGGAACTTTTGCTAAAATGACTTCCTGCATTCATTCCACTGATTTCTATTTTTAAGCATTCGGGTTTAGAGAAAGACTTAGCACAGTGCCAAGAACATCACATATTTAAATAATGTTGGATTTATGCTTTTAATGACATCAGAGTTTAGAGTAAAGAAAGCAATCCAGTGTCTCTACCTTGTCATTGCTGACATTTCCTACATAATCTCTTCTTTAAAAAGACCTATTATGTGTGTGGCTAAGACTTTTTTTTAATACTTATTTTTAAAATTAATTAAGATTTTAAAGATTTTAAAATTAATTAAAATTAATTAAGATTTTATTTAATTTTTATATTGAATTTTTAAGGATCCAGCAAACACCATTTGAGAGAAGCCACTATTCATGCTGTCACAAAACAGTTAAAACATAGAAGGAAAATGTGGTAGACGAGTCGGTCACAGTGAGGAGGGAAGCCCTGTCATTTGAGAGGACATGGATGGACCTAGAGGACATGGATGAAGCTGGAGGACATCGTTTTAAGAACCATTTTAAAAGCATTTTTTTTTTTAAAAATTATTTTTTTAGTTGTAGTTGGACAAAATACCTTTATTTTATTCATTTATTTTTAAGTGATGCTGAGGATCGAACCCAGGGTCTCACACATGCGAGGTGAGAGCTCTATCACTGAGCCACAACCCCAGCCCTTAAAAGGATTTTTAAGAGGCCATATGATACTGTGAGAAGAACCTGTACTGCAAACTAGGAAACCTAGGTCTTGTATCATCCACCAACCAAATGATTGGGTTTATCAGTGTATGAATGAGGATGAAAATGTTCCTGGACCCACCACTGTCGTGAGAGTCTCATAAGCAGGTGAGATAGCACACAGGGAAAAGCTGGGTCCACAGTACTCTGAAGTCCAGGTGTAACGACTGCCCTGATTATCTTGGCTGTGATTAATACCTCCACTTTAGAGCAGTGACAGGCTTAGTAAACAGCAGCAATTACTGGAGCAGCTGCCAGCTGGCATCCAGTAAGTGACTTTAAGTCATTTTTATTCCTTTTACTTTATTACTCTGATCTGGACTTTCCCTACCACATTATTTAATTTGTCCTCTTCCCTAAGTGATGTATTTAGGACGTTATTGCCACCAAAAAAAAAAAAAGTGTATTACAGTACTTGACGCAGTGGTACATGCCTATAATCCCAGTTACTCTAGAGGTCAGGGAGGATGGTCAGTTCCAGGCCAGTCTCAGCAACTTAGTGAGGCCCTGCCTCAAACTTTTTAGAAAAAAAGTAAAAATGAAGGAATGGGGATGTAACTCAATAGTAAAGCACCCCTTAGTTTGATCCCTAGAACAGAAGGAAGGAAGGAAGGAAGGGAGGGAGGGAGGGAGGGAGGAAAGAAAGGTATGATGTAGAAAGAAGGAAGAGTTTCAAACTTTTGAGCACTCAGGGTATGTGAGTAAACTGGTTCTCCTAATGTTTTTGTATATTAAAACTCTCCCTGTGACCAATTTCAAGCTGCCATTATGAAGGACAGTATTGGGAAGCAATGCACACAGCTGGCTCTGGGGAGTGGATGGGAGCCCCAGATCAGCACATATACCAAAGACCAAGGTCAGATGGGTATGCCAAGGTAACAGCTTCAAGGTGCCTCTTTCACAGTGGAAATGTCTGAGAACATAGACATGGACAAACAGTTTCTCCCCGGAGATGACCTTTTGGCTCCTACTCTTAATATCCATCTCTTGTCTTTAGTATGTGGGATATTTGAATCTAAACCCTCCCACCAGCCCATGGCTGGGCTCAGGCTTCAGCCTGTAGCAGCTAGATTGTCTCCAGGAAGAATCCCTGCTCTAATTCTGCCCCTTCCAAAGTCAGCCCTCCATTCTGGCCACATGTAGAGTTCATCTGCTAAACAAGGATTTATTTCACTTACAAAATGCATTAGTATTGAGAAAATGAAGATGCTAGTAAACATCCATTCACTTCAGTCATTGTTTACTTTTTCAACATCCTGGGTAAAATCTGCTGGGGGCAGGGAGTGTTGGTTTTAAAGGAGGCTGTGAGCAGCCTAACTTTGTATTCTAGAAAATTCTGGAAGGATGGAAAAACCTGAATGGGATTCTTTCCTGAGGTTTGTGAATGGGTTGGAGGTAAGGTAAACTAGCACTGAGAATATACAAAATGGCAAGGAAAGTCCTAGTCTTTAAGTAATGAAGAAGCTTTTTTGATAAGTTTTTGACACAAAGGAGTCAAAACAAAAACTCCGCTTCCTTTCTCCACCACTTGAGTCTCCTTCTTTTATTTCTTCATTTGTACACTGAGAGATTGTTCCAGGCAGAGTGCTACCAAAAAGCACATTTATCTCCCTCCAATTTGTACTATGATTCAAACAGTTTATAAGTTAAATAGATTTCTTTGGACTAGCCAGGAAGCCCAGGTGCTATCTAATATTTCTCTTTAAAAGCCAGAGAATGCTGATAATCCACTCCTGTCCTTTTCTCAAAATAAATTGCAAAATTTAGTCACTACTAAATTTCTGCAGTTTGTAACTGGCCTGGCAGAGTCTAGAGGTTGTGTTCTGACTACCCTGCTAATGGTGTTGGTTCTGGAAAAGCTGAACTTAATGCTTAACATTAAAATTTGAAAGAAAACACTGTTTTCAGCATTCTTTTGATGACTTGTGGTCCTGCCTTTTATTAGTTGTTACCTTGGGCAAGTCCATTCACTTTCTGTGCCTCAGTTTCGTTACCTGTGAAATGAATATAGTAATAGTACCTGCTGCTTTAATTTTTTAAGTATTACATGGTAAAATGCTTAGCTCAGTGTCTGGCTCCTAGTAAGTGCAGCTACTCTCCCCTTTCCTGCTTACAGAGAAATACAGAGACAAAAAATATGATGCACCAATTGCAAGCCAATACACCACCCTCCACCTGTGTACATGCACAATATATTTATGCATATATACACACATACTCATTTCATTTTTCTTCTGAATCTTTTGAAAGTATGTTACATCACATCACAACTCTGAACACTTCATCTTATCTTTAAAAAACAAGATGTTCTCATTACCACAATAACATTATCAAAACCAAAAAAAAATAACATTTATTCAATAATATTATCTAATATATAACTCACAAATTTCTCTAATTATTCCCAAGATGTCTTTATTGATATATTTTTAAAAATTTAATCCAAGAACAAATCAAGGTTACCATGTTTTTAAAATTTCTTTTATCCTAGCACAATGTCCCTGTATTTTTTTTTCTTTTCTTTCTTCTTTTTTTTTTTTTTTTTTTTGTGACATTGATGTTTCCAAAAATTCAAAGGCCAGATGTTTTGTAGAATGTCCCACCTTATGGAACTTTCTATTTGCTTCTTTAGGATTAAGTCCAAAATATAAATTATGGGAGAAAAAACCCACATAGATGATATTAAGGACTTCCAAACAAGTAATTGGGAAAAGTAACTTTCTATCTCCATAATGGAGAAGGGATCTGTGGGTTACACCTTGAGACCATGGAAATGACCTCTTTCTCAACAACCTTATCTGATACTTTTAACATCCAATGATGATTCTTACCTAAATCCATTACTATATTGGGGAATGCAGTGGTGGTATTTTTTTTTTATTTGTTTGTTTAATTTTCTTGTTGTGCTGGGGATTGAACTCAGCGTCTTGTGCATGCAAGGCAAGTACTCTACCAACCGAGCTATATCCCCAGCCCTGCAATGGTGATTATTTTAAGACAAATTATCATTCCAATTAAATACCATTCTTCTCTAAAGATCATTTTCCTGCCTTTCCTCTGCTTTTTAAGGGACCCCCACCCCATCTGTTAAAGTATCATTGTAACTCATGGATTGTCTTTTATTCAATGTCTTATAAATTAACACCTTCGTTATTTTATTTAATGCCCAAATTATTTCAAGACCAGCCCCATTAGTCCGTCAATACTTCCCTGCCCTGGCAAAATAAGATGTTCAGAGACTCTTTGTACTTTAACAGTCCCAAGGAGTCTGGTTCCTTTTGGTGATGCATGGTATTTAGGAACCAAGACTGGGGCGTCACTGCTTCTAATACGAAGTGAAGTCATTACCAGAGTACTGGTAATATGTGAAGTGCCACGCTGTCACGACTGCTATTAATGTCACCAGACAAGCACCTGGCTTATGTGGAACAATGTTAGATAGCAGCACCAGCACGGGCTTCAAGTTGTTTAGAGAGTGAGGAGAAGACTTTAAGTTGTTTAGTGAGTGTGGAGAAGAGAAATAAGCCGACTTTGTCCAATACAATGTGAATACCAGTCTTATGACTCTAAGACGTTGGCCAGAACGAAGGGAAAGGCTGGGAGCTGTATTAACACCCTTCTGTAGGCTGCTTTGATATTTAAACCTCAGAGAGTAAAGAATAAAGTGTCATATTTTCTGCACAGATTATAATCCTTTTAAAAGACTGGATATTTATCTGATGATGGATGGAACATACATTTCTTCTGATATCCTTGCTCATATTATTTAAAAGGTTCTAAAAGAAAAGTGCCATTTTGAGAATTTGAGGGTTTTTCTTAATTGAAAATATATAACTTGCATTATTTTTCTTGGTGGATGCAGCACCTATGTCACACTTAAAAAAATTCATGCAGAACAGTCTTGGATTTCTTTGTGGGCGAATGGATTTTTGTGCAGGTTTTCTTCCTGTGATTTTATTACAAATAAAAAAACATGGCTGTTGTCTATAATTTCATTTTTAACTTACACTATAAATTTGGTGTCATTTGGCTTCATTTCCAGGCCTTCCTGCTTATGCTGCATCACTTCATACTCTCTAATGAAAACTTTGTCTTAATAATATTCCCCAATGAGACAATAGGTTCTGATACATTGGTCATGGGAGAGAGATGGGCAAACAGGTGACGCTTAGCATCTCATTAGTCATAGGGAGGAAGAGCAGAATTGCTCAAATATCCAGAAAGAGCAGTTTTTTTTCATTTGAACTGTGCCAGGACCATTCCTCTAACTATGGGAATAAAAAGTTGGGAATGAGGATGGAGCAAAGATACCCACAGAGGCAATTGTTTTACAAGTCCTATTTTCATATGAAGCCAGGCTAAAATTAGGAAGGAACGAAGGACTTATAATCGTATGGTCTACATTGGAATGTCAGTTATTTTTCTATTTGGGGCTTTGTATCAGATTCACATGAGGAATGTCAAATGCCTGTGTGTGTGCTGGTGGCTGGGCCAGGCAAGGACAGTGATCAAGTTTGGTAGAAAGAACTCTTTTCAGCTGTTTCAGGAGTTTCTCATTTTTCAATACAAAACAGAAGGGACAATGGAATTCAATGTACATGAAGAAAAATTTAGACTCAAGGGAAAGCTCAGGTCAGATTGTCTGGGTCATGAGACTCTGATTTACTTGGGGAACTTATCTAACTTCTCTGTCTCAACTTATATTGGGGATAATAATACAAACTTCCTTACAAGATACTATTAATATTAGTAAAGTGCTTAAATGTATTTGTTATGGTTTAGATGTGGTGTCCTCCAAAAGCTCATGTGTAAGACAATACAAGAAGATTTAGAGGAGAAATTATTGGGTAAGAGTCTTAACCCAGTGAGTGAATTTATCCCCTGACAGGATTAACTGAGTGGTAACTAAAGTGGTGGGGTGTGGCTGGAGGAAGTGGTTCACTGGGGGCGGGCTATGGGGTATATATTTTGTATTTGGAGAGTGGAGTCTCTCTCCACTTCCTGATCATCTTGTGAGCTGCTTCCCTCTGCCACTCTCTTCTGCCATAATGCTCTGCCTCACCTCGACTAAGACCTCTGAAATTGTGAGCCCTCAAGTAAACTTTTCTTTCTTAAGATTGTTCTGGACAGATCTTTTAGTCACAGCAGTGAAAAAGCTGACTAAAACAATATTGGATGCCAGTACTAAGCACTCAGCAAGCTCTTAGTTTATTGCGTACATGTGCAAAACAGAAATGCTAAGAAAATATTGTCATTTCTTTTTAATAGTTGAAAAATTTTAAATAACCCATGGCTGAGGATATACCTCAGTAGTTGATCACTTGCCTAGAATATGCCAGATCTGGGGTTCGATCCCCAGAACCACAGTGTAGTAGGGCTGGAATCCAAGCAACAAATAAATTAAACATGACTTCATATTCAAACTATATTTATAACTTTATTTTTGTTATT
The DNA here is from genome assembly GCF_048772815.1 of Callospermophilus lateralis. Lineage (NCBI taxonomy): Eukaryota > Metazoa > Chordata > Mammalia > Rodentia > Sciuridae > Callospermophilus > Callospermophilus lateralis. The sequence continues at coordinate 26,317,376 of NC_135313.1, read as the reverse complement.
GTTTGACTCAACTTACTTCCTTAGAAGTATGATTTTTTTTTGAGAAAGAGAGAGAGAATTTTTTTTAATATTTATTTTTTAGTTTCTGGTGGACACAACATCTTTATTTTTATTTTTATGTGATGCTGAGGATCGAACCCATCGCCCTGCGCATGCCAGGCAAGCACGCTACCCCTTGAGCCACATCCCCAGCCCAGAAGTATAATATTTTTAAAGAATTTTGTGGCTCTCTGTAAAGCAAACATGAACATATAGGTGAATATTGTGTAAATTTTGTGTTTTGGGATTATCCTAATGCCCAAGGTTCTATTTATCAGTAATTTATTTATGTCCCCTGAGCATTGTGTAATTTAATATAATAAAATATCATTTTCCCCTTTTACCTGGAGCACAAATCACAAAGCCACTTATACACTGGAAGTGTCTGTCTCCAGCTGAAAACAATTTAAAAAAAACTCAACAGTGATTTTCAACCAGATCAGTTACCAAAACATAGGTTTTTATTCCTAGATCCCACTAACCTGAAAATTATAGCAGCTTTTAAAAATTAGGAACAATTTTTTTTTTTTTTGGTACTGAGGATAGAACTCAGGAGCACTCGTCCACTGAGCCACACCCCCAGCCCTATTTTGTATTTTGTTTAGAGATAGGAACTCACTGAGTTGCTTATCACCGCTTTTGCTGAGGTTGGCTTTGAACTTTCGATCCTCCTGCTAAGCCCCCTGAGCCACTTGGATTACAGGTGTGCGCCACCACGCCTGGCAAAAATTAGGGATAATTTTTAAAAATTGAATCATTAATATCAGTTATCCACAAATTCCAGAGAATTAAAAGACCAAGTTACCCAAACTGTTTTTGGATATTCCTTCAGTCTCTGGGTGCCAGATTATTCATGTCATGGACCTGCCTTCACAGTGTTCAGCTGGAGGACTGAAGTGCCAAACATAATCCTCTGCAAAGTCTTTGACCATTTCCCTGTTATAGGAACAGCCTAGATTACATATAGACTATATCAGAGTACAGAGTAGTAGAACAATCTGCAGTTTTAAATACACACTCGTAGTTTAAAAGCATATGAACCGAGTTCATATTCAGCCGTTTAATCGACCTGTGTGCTGCTTTCCTCATCTATGACATGGAGAAAATAATAGTAACTCCCTCCCAAATTTGATGTAAAGTTTAAAATGAGTACCTATAAGTAAAGGCTTTTAAAAAATGCCTAGTCTTTAGTAAGAAGCTGTTCAAAGTTTCATGTTATTGATTGAGGTCCCTGAGAACAGCCCTCCTTTAGAAATCATCAGAATCTGAATTAGATTAAGGACACCCCCATGGCCATCACCTTGCTCTCTTTCTTGGAATAGTTCTCTGGCTCAATTCCTCTGGCTCTTTCAAACTAAATCAGATGTGTGCCTGGAATTTCCCAGTTTCCAGAGCCACTCCCAAGCTATACACACCAAGTAAGTAGCATTCATCAGGACGTCTCCCCTTGCATGTGCTGGCTGTGCTGCCTCTGGTCCCGACAGAGGGTTTGCTCCTCCACCATGATAAAAGTCTGTGAAAGCCAAAGGAATGTTGCATTTTAATCTGACACAACAGGTATCATGGTCACCTTATGATTGCTTTGCTGTTGAAAGAATAAATCCTTTTTCTGTGACTACCTGTTCACAAGCATCCAGTAGTAATCTTGCCTTAAATGATAGAAATATGGTGACCCTGGATGGGGAAGGCAACATAATTATGTGGGCAACATTTATAGACTCTATTTAAAGTACATATCATGAATATAGCTTTGAAATCTTCTTCGTATTATCATTTGTCTTTTAATAGTCAATAGGAAATGAAGGTCAGGTCATCTAAAAATGTCCTTAATTAGAGCATTTCTTTTTCCTGGATTTTACCTGTTATTACTGATTGCAGCTAATAAAAATGAGATAATAAGAAAGGGAAAATTAATAGAAAAGATAAGGGAAAGCATAAAATATCATGTCCTTTAAAAATGAATTTCTAATTTTAATTTAATCTTTCAGAGTAGAAGACATTGATGTAATTTATCATTAGTTCGTTCTGATTTAATTCACTACACTTTGTACAAATTAATATTCACACTTAGTTTGATCTCTACACTCCATATTTTGGAACCTGTTGGTTTGATTTGCACAAGAGACAAATACCTTTGCTTATGATGAGGAAAAAAATGTATCTGGTTATCTTGTTTTTAAAACTATATTCCATGAATTACAGTAATTCCAGTGGCACCAGAATTACCTGGGCTGGTTAAAAAATGCATAGTTTCCTGAATCCTGATTTTAGCCCAACTCTATGCAATCCAGAAATAATATGTGAGCCATAGCTATGGGTTACAATCACAGTGTTTTCCCCATAGAGGATGTTGGGTAAGTGATGGCATGCTCTTATCTCCTCACCTGCTGATATCTTTGTTGTTTTGAAACACAGGTGCAAAGAATTGAGTTCTTTCTAATCCTCATTTTTTTTTTTTTTTTTTTTTTTTTTTTTGGCACATCATCCTCAGGTTAAGTCACTTTTCTGGCTTCATGTTATTTTAACTGTTTTCCTTTTACCTCTGAGGTCTGTGCATTCCTCTCCCCTACAAGGCCCCATCAGTTTGCTTGATGTATGTATCTCTTTCTGATAGAGATGCCATTCCACTTACTATGGCTGTGGGGTCCTCTAGTTCAAACCCACAACTGCACAGGACTCCAGGACTTCTCCAACAACATCTGACTTGTATCTGTGCTCCTTGCTGTGGGTATCTGGTTGTCTTTAGCTCTGACCACCATAAACACCAAGTTCAACCACTTCATACATGTTTGCTGTGTGGCTCACTCCCTAGTGATCAGGTCTTGTGAATACTCTCACTGTTAAGTCTGCTTTTAAATCTGGACTTTAAAAACCCTTCTTCATTGATGGTGCTTTAAGCTGGCCAGATAACAGATATTGGGAGGAATTGCAAACTCAATGGGAAATGTCTTTCAATTACACTATGGAATGACATATCTGAATTCCTGCTAATGAGTTATTTCTAGCTATGATTTATATGTTCTTAAAAATGTCAGTCATAGGTACTTTCTAACTCAAAGTTGTTTTGCTTTCGCTCACATTTGGCATACCAATTTGTGAACTGGCTCTCTGGAGCCATTCGCTTTTTGTTAACCAGCCTACATTACTAAGAAAGTGTGATAGAAAGTCACAAATCCATCTTCAGCAGTTTAAAACATGAGTCCTTTGTTAGCATTATTTCTTAATTCAATATGCACTCAATTCAAAGGTCACAATTAAAGATTGTTTTCTCCTGTTATTTGTCTGTGAGCAGTATTAGCATCAGGGTCTCTGGATCAAAAAGCTATTTTTGACTCTCTTAACTAGTGCACAGACATCTGAAAAGAAAATTATTCTAAGCAAAGTTTTATTTATTTATTTTTTAAACATAAGCAACCAAGCATTTAACTTAAAGAATACAACCAGCCAGTCAATAGTAATGAAATACTTTGTGTCTGTTTTTCAGTCTCCCTTCTTTGGCACCTTCTGGTTATGCATGCCTAGGCCATAGGCATATTGAGGGTGACATTCTCTGTTTCCAAGATAATCTTCACGATAGGATGCACTTAATTTATGCTGTTGATGAGACTGGACAGAACTCATTTACATATCATCAATACATGTGAGTCCAGAGTAGAGAGCCAAGCATCCAAATTAAAATATTCCCTGTCAAGGATTTGCTGTATCCAGCAAATTCTGGAGTAATGCTGATCGCAGGTGGTGGGTGAATATTGATCCTGTACAGAATTTATAAGGCTGTATTGGAGGGCATTGTGAAACCTAAGATTTCTTTAGAACAATGTCCCTGTTTAAAACCACTCTCATTCAGACCCAGCTGGGCATTCGGTAATGCCAGCCACTGAATACGATCTTTCAAGTGCCTCAGCCTGCTTCACCTGTCTGACTGGCTCACTGGTTTATAAATGAAACCCTATTTGCTTCCAACACTCTTATGCCAGCAACTCTTCTGTACCAATCTCCCTCATTCTTGCTTTTCCTTTTGATCTGAGTGTCTTGACTCTCCTAACACACACTATCAATTTTCATTCACTTCCTTTTCTCAAGTGATGCTCAGATAGTATACTTAGCATTCTGTGCTATTTTATCACCCTCATTAACCCCACCCTTTTTCCAGTTTTCTCTGTCATAGAATAGTTTCTTTTTCATTGCTCTTGCCTTTGAACTGAATGTCATGAGTGTCAGTTCCTCAAGATTTCTCTTTGTGCATTCTTTGTGCATTTCTTAATGCGGGCTTCATGTCCTCTACTCTCATCAGCCAATCAATCAATCTTACACTTTATTGAGCAACCCAAAATTAAAATAAGAAATTATAACAAGATTATAAGGCGCCTTTGCCCTCTAGAAAAATCTGTCATTGAAGCATCTCTGGCTTTTTTCTAATATTCCGTCTGTGTGCTCTTAGGTGTTGCAACAGAAAGTAACTGTAAATTGAATATTTGATTCCCTTTATTTCTTTTGTTCTTCTATTTTAAAAGTAAATAAATACAATGCTAAAATAATATATACAATGTCTACCATAAAACATTTTCTCCCCATTTTTATTCAATTTTTCTACTCAACATCCACAAAGCAAATTAACATTATTTATTGTGTACCTTTGTAAGATATATATATCAGTGCTGGGCATGCCTGTAATCCCTGCTGTTTGGGGGGCAGAGGCAGGAGGATTGCAATTTCAAGGCCATACTCAGTGATTTAGTGAGGCTTTGAGCAACTTGGCAAGACCTTGTCTCAAAATAAAAAATAAAGGGGCTAGGGAGTGTGGCTCAGTGATAAAGTGCCCCTGGGTTCAATCCTCAGTACAGCAAAAATAAACACAAACAAAAACCTAAGAGCCTATCAGATATTATAAGAAAAAAGAATGTAAAACACATGCATTTTTGCTCTCAACTATCATGAAACCAAAGACCAATATCAATGAAAGTGTTTCTAAATGATCCCTTAAATATTTTCCTGGTTTTCTGCCCATGATCCTCAAGACTTTGGGGTAAAAAGAAGAGTTGGAAAGGGTAGGTAAAACAAAGAGAATGGGAAGGCGAGGAAAAGAGACAAACAAAACACAAGAGTAAAGCAATTTAAGAAAAAATGTTAGTAGTCCTTGGGGATGTGGAAATTTCTCTCCCAAACAGAACCGTTAGCTCAAATTCTTACAATGGCTATTTTTGCAATCTATGTGAAATATAAATCAAAATAGATGGAAAACTAGAAAAAAAAATCTTTGACTTTTAAAAAATATTAAATGAAACACTCTTATTTCTTTAATTACATTTTTGTTATTAGAAACAAAATGAAAAAAGTCACAAAACTATGGAAAATGGTAGTGTAAATATAATGTAAGTTCATATTTTGACTTTCTAATTAACTTGATGATACTGTTGAAGGAATATTCATATACAGCTAGATAATGTATAGTATTTTTTATTTAAAAACCAGAATATCTTTTACCTAAAATCTTTTGTAGCTTAGAAATCTGATGATAAGGCAAGAAGTGAAATTTTAATAGAAATAAACTATTCCCACTTACTATTCTAGTTCCTCTTTTTTCTTAAACAAGCAAAGAATTTGATACTTATCATCTATATTCTTTGGTTTCAATATATGAGAATTAGGAGCTTTAATGCAGTTTTAGATGTACTATTGGATGTATTCAAATTGTGTTGTAATTCTGTTTCATGGAAAATATCTATAAATAAATACCTTTGTAGCCAGTTATGTCTCTCCTTATCTCTGATGTAACCCTGATATAAGGACTACAGGAAAAAGTAAGAGAGGGACTAAGAATTAACACGTAATTCTTAGTGGCCATCACCTTAATACCTTGTCCCATAAACAGAGAGAATAAACATGGATTTCATACATTTTGGGGGGCATAGATTTGAGCTATTCATGAAATAACAGACACATCTTCAGAAATCATTCTATACATGATATGGAACTTATTAAACCTTCAAAACAGGGAGTTTATTATTTGAATTGGAAATATCAAAGAATGAAAGAAAATGCTATATGATCTTGCAGAACTGAAACCTTCTCAGAGTGATCTGGTAATTTGACGGCTACACAGGACCTCATTCAAATGGAATGCACCAGCTGACTTCTCCAGTACTCCTCCTCTCCAGATCTTTGTTGCTGAGGATTGAAGGAACAATGGGAGTTTTGAATATTGAGATAAATGTACTTTTAAAGCTCAGAAAGAGTGCACAGGATAACTCCTTTGACCAGTTTTCAAAAAGAAATCAGAAATTTATATCTAATGTCATGCAGTGTAGCATTTGATTTTGTAGCATTTGCGCTTTTGCTCACACAGTCTTCTGTAAAGTGTAATGGCCCCACTCATGTAGGCATTTGATAAAATGAAGGTTCATTTCCTGAGTCTAGGAAGATCAGCCAAGAAATTCATGACTCATGAAGAAGATTGTGCTTGACTGACTTCTACATGAAAATTTTGTTTAGTAAAAAATTTTTCCATACTAATTTTCTTTCATGGCTTGCCCATTTCTCCTGCAAATATGGCCTATTTGAATAGTGAAGAAACCATTTATATCAACTTTTAGGTCCCTAAGAGAGGGAGATAAATTTGCAAGTCATTAACTAAGAATTCACAAGCAGATAAGAAAAAGTGCCAGAAGAATTTTTATATTATTAAATAAATATTTTAAAAACCTGAAGTAAAGGGTAATATACTCAAAATGGCTATCTATGCCAAAGATGAAAACCTGGAACTTATATATTTAAGTAGTTATCCAAGACTCAAACTAAAAGAAATACTTACACCTCGTTTGTCTTGGGATCTCTTGACTCAGAGTTAAAACTTTGGGGGAGGAAATTATGGATTTTTTTAATATGAGTTTTATTGTTTTGATTTCAATCACTTATGCATATATTAGTTAATAGTTATTGAATATTATGTACTAGTTGTGTACCAGACCCATTTCCACATATTTGGGGCATTTTAGTGAATGAAATAGTCAAAAAGTTATGAATTCGTGAAGTTTGCAGGTGAATAAGGAGAGACAATAAAAATTAGCATAACAAGTAAGTTATGTAGTATATGAGAAAGTGAACAGTATAATGCAAAATAGGATAAAAGAGATTGGGAGTTGAAATTACAAATTGTAATATTAGATAGGATGGTTTGGTGAAGCCTCATGAAGAAGGAAAAATTTGAGACAAGACTTAATGAAGAAAAAAATATAGATTTCTGGAAGAAAAGTGTCCCACACCCAAATGTAACTATGAAACATTTTTAAGGTATACAAGCATAGACTATATAATATGATTTTGATACAATATTTTCTGATGTAACACTTGAGATTCCCTATGACATCTGATGATTTTAAACTTGATAAAATAAATAGAGGGGAGTGATTTTATTATAACTTGTACTTTATTATTATCATCATCTATACTTCTAAGATATGGAGTGATTTCAACAATATGTTTAAAAACAAATATCCAAGTTCAAATTATCAAATAATGAAGTTCTTTAAAACAAGACAAGCATACTTCTTACCCACATGACTCTGTATTTTCTGAATAGGCCAGAAAGGTTGAAAGCAAAATTATGATGTCTTTCTCAACTATAGGAATACTTAAGTTCATATGTATATTATTTAAGTATGAAATGATAGAATCTGAAATTATTCTGAAAGTAAAAATCTAAATTCTAGCCTTATGTCTTTTATGCACAGCCTACTTATATAATATGTAGTCTGTCTTAAAAAGGAAATTCTTAATTCTATGTTTAATTTCTCTCTTCCTCTTCTGATATGTTACCAGTGTAAATGAAAAATTCTTAGTTTTATGTTTAATTTATCTCTTTCTCTTCTTATACTTTATAAATGTTAGGCTGAATTATAAATTAATTGGCTCAGAAGTCTAGGGAGTGGATTTCTCCTCTACCACTTACCAGCTGTATGTCCTTGGGCACATTACTAAATCTAATTGGGTCTATTTCCTTAACTGTAAAATACAGGTATACATCTCAGAATTTTGTTGAGTAAAATACCGTACATAAAAGGGTTGGCACATTATAGGTATTTAGTCTTTTTTGTTTGTTTGTTTTGTTTTGTTTTTGTTTTTTTTTTGGTACCAGGTATTGAACTCAGTGTGCTCAACCACTTAGCCACCCAGCCCTAATTTGTATTTTATTTAGAGACAGGGTTTCACTGAGTTGCTTAGCACCTCGCTTTTGCTGAGGCTGGCTTTGAACTTGTTATCCTCCTGCCTCAGCCTCCCAAGCCACTGTGATTAGATGTGTGTGCCACTGCACCTGGCTATTTAGTCATTTTTAACAGAATCACATCCCAAGCTTTTTTAATCAGCCAATATTACATTAAACAACTGAATTTAAAAATCTGAAAACCAGTCCAAAGCCACATATAACAATACATTATATTATCATGGTGATTTTTCTTATGTTCTCTCTTTCTTTCTCTTTGGTATCATGGGATTCTGAGAAAGTAAAGAGTTTTGTGGTAGTATGTACTGTGAAAATTTTAGAAGCCATTATGAAAGAGGCAGAATTTAAATGAAACAGAGAGGAAGTATAAGCTTTGGATTGGAAGAGAGGATGAATCCTAAAATATACTAGTTATTACAGTGAGCACTGAAAGACAAAAGTTTCTTATGAAATTAGCAATGTTGAAAGCACCTTAACTGTCCATTCTTTTGCCAAAATAGTAGTTCAATAAGAGTTGCTACAAGACAGATAGTTTCATTTGTTGAAATGTTTCTAAAATACATATTATACTTGTCCTTGTTGTTTTTCAGAGTTGCATTTATTAAAAGCCAATGTAAAATATCCTCTTCCTACCAAGGAAAATGTTCCTTTACAATTGGTTTATTTAACATATAAAGAATCATCATATTGTCTTCATTTATGCTGCTGTGGTTACATGGCATGTTTAAAATATCTGCAAAATATCTGCTTAGACCAAAACCCTTGTGTGTAACATTCACTACAGATTCTAAAACTTGCTGTGAAAAAAAAAGTTCATGTACCAAAGACACCATAATATTTATTATAGTTATTTTTAGAGTTGAGGCATAAGATAGGTCAGTAGGGTGCACATTTTTTCTCATTCCCTACCATCCCCCCGCAAGTCACTACCACCCAGATCAAGAAGGCATGCTATCTCTTCCAGGTCAATACATCTTCCTGCTCCCACAAAGGTAAACACCGTTCTGACTTCTGTCTCTAAGTATTTGTTTTGTCTGTCCTTGAATGTCATATAAATGGATTAACATACAATGTCCTCTTTGTGTCTGTTTTTTTTCACTAATATTATGCCTGTGAGATTCATCTATGCAGTTGTATGTAATAGTAATTGTTTCCTTTTCTTTTTGTATATGTAGTAATCCATTATATGAATGTACCACAATCTATTGATGAGAATTTTGGTGGTTTCCAATTTTATCCTGCTATGATTAGGCTACTGACAGTATGTTTGTAAGTTTGTGTATAAGCAAGTAAATACTCATTTCTACCTAGAAGTAGAGTTACTGGGTCATAAGGTCATTTAGCTTTACTAGACACAGCAACAATTTTAAAAAGGGATTGTAGTAATGTACAATCCCACCAGGTATATATGAGTTCCAGTTATTCTACCATTATCATTTTCTTTTCAGCCTCTGAAAAGCATTTTATTCCCAACATAGTTCTTAATGTATAATGAGATTATGACTTGATGAATTGAAGTAACAATTATTTTCATTATTATAGTTCACGTGACTTTTTTTTTTTTAAGGAGTTTTAAAAAAGAACTTTGGTAAAAGTGTCTCAGCAGAATAGAACTTTGGGTACATCCATTTCCTTAGCCTAGAGGGTAATGGCTTAGAAAAATATAGCTTTTAAGCTAGCTATTTCACTAAATTGCTGTCAGAATTTGAGAACTGACAATAAGAAAAACCTCTCTCATTCTCTCTCTGTCTTGCTATTTACATCATCCTATTAACTTCCCCCTTGATAAGTGAAATAAAAATACCATTGCAATAAAAAATAAAAAGAGAAAATTATTTCTAAAATTTCTTGTGCAAAACTTTACAGTGAAATGTGAATATTTGCAAAGTTCCAAGTGGTACATAATCAGCCTGACAAGTTGACACAAGTCTATAATACCAGCTACTTGGGAGGCTGATGCTAGAGAATCACAAGTTTGAGGCCAGCGTAGGCAACTTAGCAGAACCCTGTTTCAAAATAAAAAATAAAAAGGACTGGGGATTCCCAACAGCTCCGGATGCTGAGACAGGAGAATAACGTTCAAAGCCAGTCTCAGCAAAAGTGAGGCGCCAAGTAACTCAGTGAAATCCTGTCTAAATAAAATACAAAATAGGGCTGGGATGTGGCTCAGTGGTTTAGTGTCCCTGAGTTCAATCTCCAGTATAACCCCACCCCACCCCCCAAAAAAAGGACTGGGGATTTAACTCAGTGGTAGAGCATTTACCTAGCATTTATGAAGTCCTGGGTCCAATCACCAGTACCATTGCCAAATAATAAATAAATAGATAGATAGATAGATAGATAGATAGATAGATAAAGTGAATAATCAAAAAATAATTTTATACTTACATGCAAATAAATATATAATGGTTTTTAGAGAAAATCATCACACTAAGATTTAAAATGGAATTGCAAAGCCAAACTCCTATCATGATGATGCAAAAGGATTAAAGCGTGATTCAGGAGCAATAGGAAAGTGGTCAAGTTATTTTATTTTAATCTTCACTGTACTTGCTTAGAATAAATTCTTCCTTCCCACTGCAGACCAAGTCTAATAGAAATCACAGTGAAGATGTAACATGCCCACAAGTGACCCATATGTCAGTTTGCTCTTTGCTTCTTTATAAATATACTTTCTTTCTGATTCATTCTCATCTAAGTTCAGTCAAGATGACTGAATATTTTGGTTTAAAATATTTCCCACAAGGTTATATGTGTATGAGAGGATTAAAACAAATATAAAGTAAGGCAAATAATTATAGGACTTACAATATCAATCTTTTTTCAAGCATTAAAAAAGTAAATAGTCCATCTCATGGCATATATCTTGAAAAGTAAACAAGAGTGAATGCACAGTGCTAATGAATGTAGCCTGTCTCCAATTGCAACAAAGAGAATTTGGGACAAGATTTGGGATTCTATTTTTGTTGGAAAATTTCCCCCTTATTTTACATCAAACTCTTCTACATAAGTTTCTCAACCTATTGGTTATCTTAATATTTATAACTGGTAACTCAGCTGTGGAGTTAATAATTTGTATAGTTTGTTAATAAAACCATGTGAGTGATTTATGTAAATTTTGTGTGTGTGTGTGTGTTTAGTGATAGTCTTTTAACCCCTGACCATTCTTGATCACATAAATCAGACATCCTCTAGGGCCTGTCTTTCACTGAGGAAATCATGCTAATCCATTCTCTCATGTGAACACTTATTTAAATTATTGAGATCTGGAGACCAACTGCTGAAAAAAAAAAGTGTATTGTTGATTTGCAGATCCTCAAATGAATCAGAGCCTCATGGCCTTAAATCAACAGCCTTTGGAACCGTGCTTCTAAGAATTGGTAGTAATCAGGAAGTTGTCACAGATTGATTTTGAAACTTGTCATATTTTAATTAGTAGCCACAGAATTCCAAGACTTGCTGTTTAGAGACTACAGCGTTTACTAGTTTGTTATTTTAATTTTAAATTTCATGAAGATATATTTCATGTGACATGGAAGTCACCCATATAAGTGTGTACAGTTCAGTGACTTTTAGTGTATTCAGAATTGAGCAAACATCACCACCGTCTATTTTTAGAACAGTATCATCGCCCCCCCACACACACACCCCCCAAAAAAAAACACCTAGTAAGAGACACTCTCAATTCCTTCTGCCCCAGCCTCTGGTGACCACTAATATACTTTCTGTTTTCTATGGATTTGGGTATTCTAGGCATTTCATATAAATTGAATGATATAATGTATGGGGTTTTTTATAACTGGTTCCTTTCAATTTATTATGTTCTTGAGGTTCATTTATATTGTAGAATGTATCAGAACTTCATTATTTTTATTGTCAAATAATATTCTATTATGTGATATACCACATTTTAGATTTTAATCATTAATATTTTTGCTTTAAAAATAATAATTGTTTGCATTTGGGAGAACAATGTGATTTGTTATTTTTAACAGTACAGCTCTATTACCTATTGGTTTTCATTTTGCATATTTGATCTCTAGATTTGTTCATCTTATATATCTGCTATTTTGTGTCCTCTGACTTACATCTCCTGTTTCCTCTTTGTGTCATTCTGCTCCTGCCCCTGGTAATTAGTGCTCTTTTTCTCTACCTCTGTACATTTGATTTCTCTTTTAGACCCCATATTTAAGAGAGATCATATAATAGTTTTCTTTCTTTGTCTGGCTTATTTCACTTACCATAATATCCTTGGCTCATCTATGTTGTGGCAAATGGCAAGATATTGTTCTTTGGGGGTTGAATAATATTCGTGTGTGTGTATGTGTGTGTGTGTGTGTGTGTGTGTATACACTTTTTTATCCATTATGAAGCAGTGGACACTTTAGCTATTTCCATACCTTGGGCTGCTATAAAAAATGCTGTAATAAATATGGAAGCACTTTGTATAATTTGTGCTACTCAATTCTGCATTGTTTTATAGTTTCTCTGTTAGTCTGAACCATGTGAAAAGGCCATTTTATAAGTAAAAAATCATAGACTTTCATCAGTCTTTCCATTCAGATTGTGTTAATTTTGACACTTATTCCTTTGTTTTGGGGGGGGGAGGTGGGGTCTATTAGAGCACCATATTCTTTTGTGTGGACCAACTTTGTTGAAGGAAGCAACATTATCTGTAGTTAAATAAGACCAGACAGTGTTCAGTGAATTGGGGTATCATAATAATTTGCAAAGTACTTAAATATCTGCCCATGATATTTAGAATAACTCCAACTTAAGAGTACTAGGTAACTGTCATTATTATTTCTACTATCAATTTTTTTAAAGTATAGATTACAGTAAATATAGTCATCTTTTTATAAAGTCCTTCCAAACTATGTGGACCTTGACACAACATTAATTAATTCATTGTTCTAATTTAATTTTAAAATCTAAAAATTAAAATTTAGCATATTTTAACATCAATAGAAGACAAAAGCTTTCTGGGCATTTTAAAAGTGAGAGCCCTCAGCCAGGTACTTTGTGGAATTTAAAGAAAGTAGGAGACAAATCTATTTTAAATAAATTTATATTCAAAATATTGATTCTATGGCAATGGGTGCTTTATACTACAAATAAAAGGCGATAATATCCATAAGGGAACTGAACATAGAGAATATAATGAGCAATATGGAATAGAAAGACTTTTCTTGTGTTTGAACACTCTGTTTCCTCCACTAATGTCATTTTCACATTCACTCATTGAAAAAAATATTTTTGAATGCCAGTATATTTTGGGTATTGTTTTAGGTACTGTGTATTTGCCCATAAAGATGACTGTCCTCATGGAACTAGCATGAGGTAATAAATAGTAAACATGATCAAAAAGAAAACTTCATGGTAGGACAAGTGCCATGGAAGAAAGAAAAAAAAATGGAATAGATCATGAGAGGGCATGGCCACCATCTTTATTATAGAGGTCAGGAAAGCTTTGGTTGGAAAGATGATATGAGCAACAGCTCCAAGGAGAGAAGGAAGGAAGATCCATCTCCATTGTTCATTCCCAAAGAATTTAAAGACTGATGCACAAATACACAGTCCAGTGTGTTTAGGGAGTGAAGCCAAAGGTCTTCCAGAAGAGCCATGGAAGTGAGCTAACTGAATCTTGGAACATGGTGAAATCAGATTCTTCCAGATAGGTCTGGGAAGAAGCTGTAGCCAAGGGCAGAGTCAGAGTGTCTTGTCAAAGTGAGAGAGAGAAGTGTGAAGTTAGTTTTCTGTTTACTTTTCCTTTTTTCCTACTATCTTTGAAGTTCCTTGAGGAGAAAATGCTGTTCCCCTTTGTTTCCTATTCCTGGAATCTGTGCAGTGTCTGAAACACCTGTGGGTGTGCCATTACAAAGGGCTGAATGAATTGACTACGGAGGCTAAGTCCAGGGCTAAAACAGGAGTGGGGAGGAGGCAGCACAGTTTAGGCTCATAGGCATAAATTATAGCAGCTTAAACTTCGAAGAAGTCTTTCAATTGCTTGTCATCTTTTATTCTTAGAATATGACATACTTTAGGACAGTAATTATATTTTACACATAGTGCTTACTACATGATGGAAGCAAATGGGGAAAAAAGAGAAAGAAAAATAGACAAATTCATTCTCGTTTACTGAACCTGTTTTTTTTTTCTTAAATATGAAATGATTTCCAGATAATATTTAATGATTTTTGGAAGCTATGCTATTGTTTAGACTGACCAGGACTATTATGTATGCTTTATGAGATCCTGATAGAATATAATTCATATTTAAATAAATAAATCTCATGCATCAAATTTTGAACTTGGAAGTGGACAGTTGACAATATATTAAAATAAAGCATTCACTGTAAAAAATCACCTTATTGTCCAAAGTCACTGAAGAAAGATAGACATTGAACAGAAAGATCATATTTAAAGGGACACCTTTTAGGGGAGGAAGAATCCTAACCAGCTGTGGGATTCACTAACTTCTGAAATCTCTTGTAATCATTACCTATGGCAATCATAAATAATTTTTAACAAATTTATTTATTTATTTATTTTCACTGAAGTACGAAAGGGAAAAGGATGGTGGTGGTGGCAGCCACTGTGCTGTTGACCTTTGAAAACACAATATGACCTATAGATGAGCTAACCTAAAATTGATGAATTATATGAACTGAATATTGAAAGAAAACTTTCTCTTTTTAATTTTCTTTTTTGGTACTGGGGATTGAACCCAGGGCCTCGCATAAGGTTGGCATATGCTCTACCTCGAAGCTACCTACCCCAGGACTGGGGTTGTGGCTCAGTGGTAGAGTGCACACCTAGTGCATGAGGTGCTGGGTTCAATCCTCAGCACCACATATGAATAAATAACAAATAAAGATATTGTGTCCACCTACAACTAAAAACTAAGCTACCTACCCCATCCTAAAAAGACTCTGAAAGAAAATAAAAACAGAATAGAACATCAAGGTCAAAATCCTTGTCGCAATTGTTACTGGGTAATTCAAAAAAGATCTTGATAAATATTGCGCTCTCCAGTGGTTGTTTTAGATTAACAACTCTCGCCCCCGCTTGTTTTACCTGGGCTTGATTTTCCAGCTGCATGGTTTTAGATAACCCCAAGAAGGTTCACACTGTCTATACCTAGGAGAAGCCTTGGGAGGCTGGCTCAGTTTGATCGTCCAATTTCATGCTTGCAGAAAGAATGACGCAAGTTATGATGGATGCCCACTGTATGATGATTAAGCTCAGGTCCAACAAGCAAGGTCCACAAAAGGGCAATCATGCTTGATTCATCTGATTGTCAGACTGGAAATGAAAGAAAAGCTGTTGACATAATTACCCCAGATTTTTCAGACCTCAAGTACAATCCAGCACAGATATTAAGCAAAGCTAGTTCTCAGGATGATTGCAATGTGTTTTAAACAGGAAGATTACTGCTTTAGCAAATAAAAGGTTTACAAAATCAAAGACAAAGGATGTTTCTGGAATATGTCTTGCCTGCAGACACATGAGAGAGAAAGGGAAAGAAAGTCCCTTGATGAGAGAAGACAAGAAATGGACTGAATCAGGAAGCAAGGCTGGTCCTTGAGACTCCCTGGGCCTCAGATTTCTCACCTATGAAACAAAGGCTGTGGGCTAAGCTGAGTGGTCTCCATGAATCTAGCCTATGAACAGAGAGACAAGGAGAGACAGGATCGATCTCATACAAAAGAGCCAAAATGTGAATATTTATGAAAGCAAAATTAGCTAGTGATTAAAAAAGAGAGAACAGTCCCAGCAGGAGAATGCAAATTTATTTTAATCAATTCAAAATAAAACATAAAACTGATAGAGACAGTTCTTTCAAGAAGGAAAGAATGAAGCATATCGTTTTGTCTCTAAATTTCCTCTACTGTGGTCTTATTCCCTCTTCTCTATCATCACCTTATTTTTTTCTTCTTACTTTCTGTTTCCGGTAACCATGGTGATGCTCCCTCTCAGCAACCTCCTTTGCAGCTGGCCCTTTTGGTAGGCATCAAATTTTACTCCATTCACCGGGGCAGGGTGCTAACAATGCCATAAAAATTAATGTATTTATTATCATATTTCTCCTTCCCTTTTCTCTGAGAAATAATGCAGGGAATTGTTCTACACTTAACCTCACTAGATAAGGAGCACTGTAAAACAGGGATATTCAACTGTTAATTTCAGTTGCTAACACGAAGTGGGTACAGATTATGCCAAAGCTTCAATTCCCCCCTTTGGCCCTCAGGGACTGCAAACTCCCAAGCCTTTAGCTGGTTGCCACCTCCCTTTGCTTTTGTATGGAAAAGGAATAAAATGCCTTGCCCACAGAAATCACATACAAACCCTTGGTTTCCTAATCCTTTTTCTTTTTTGCTTTCTCCCCGGTAAGGAAAACATTGCCAACTGCGTAATTATCATAAGGGGACTGAATTTTCCACAGGAAAATATATATATATATAAGTATATGTGTTTCTTTAATGAACATTTTTATTTTGAAATGTAATAAACAATATTCACTTGATATAAAAAATATTGTAATAAATAGCCAATGACAAAACACCAAAGAATCTCTGATGTCCTTAACGCAGATAAAAATTCCATTAACTGTCATTTGGTCATGTCCAGTTTTTGTAGCTTAACTTGTTTGTAATCCTATATGCCTGTAAACTGTCTCTGTATTTAAGCAGAGGGTGTGTGTGTGTGTGTGTGTGTGTGTGTATGTGTGTGTGTATGTGTGTGTGGTGTGTGTGTGTCTGGCATTAGCACAAAGGAGACCAGATGATGACATTCATAGGCTTATAGACTCGACTCCTGGGGACACACTTGGATGGAGGCAATTAAAATGCCTGTCAGGCATTTGGTACCAGAAGCCCCTATGGCAAACCTCTAAATCGTAAGCCAGGGCTGCATCCTATTGTCAGTGAATGATGGCGGAGCTGAGTGGCTTGTCATCATTCTCGAAAATTCTGAGGCTAGTGAGCTCTCTCTCCCTCTCCCACTCGCCTTATTTTCCTTTTCGCCACTGCGGGGACTTTTTCTAATTTGCAGCTTCCCTTTCCCCGACACACACAGACACGAGCTGGTGGCTTGCAGACTGCGTCTGTCTGGAGCTAGAGAGCCAGAGAGCCAGCCCGAAGATAATGCTCCCGGGGAAGGATCCTGCAGCAGTTCTCGAAGGCTAGACTTGGGGGGTATTGCTGCATATGTGCTGGTAATGGTTTGGGGTTTTTTTAAAAATGTATTTTGCTTTATTTTTAAGGCATTTTCCCAGGGATCTGCTTTATGTCATCTTGGAGTAAAATGCTTTAAAATTCATTATTAAGCTTTAAAATTCAAATACTGCATTCTTTGTACTCCAGATCTCATGGCATAGACTTATTATTTGGATAAAGAGATTGTATTTGCTTACTGGTGAGTTACAGTTTTTGATATTTAGTTAACAAATCTATACATGTGGTTTTTGGTTTTTTTCTTTTGTTTCGGTAGATTCTTCAGCTTGTTGTCTCTAACGGAGGAAGCATTGATTGAGAACTACTCATTCAGAAAATTAAAAGGTACTACATGTTTTGTTTGGATGTTTTAAATGAGGGAAAATCAGTGGAAAATATGAATTTTTTACTTCAGGCAATCTCTTTATGGTTGGTCTTTTATCCTCAAGCCTGTGTTGATCATTGTTTAGAGCATGTACGATTTCCTATGCAGATAACACCCTCATCCAGGCTTTTTGATTTGATGTTTAAAAATTGTGTTTTTTTGCCTATGTTTCAAGTTATTAACAAATATTAAAATGTCTGTTTTATTTTGGATTTTATCATTATAATGGTTTTGAAAGAGTCCAAAATCCTCTACCATAATGAAAATGTATTCTTCTGAATTTTAGAGAAATACATAGAGTAATGATTTTATCTAAAGATTTCCTGCTGACAAGTAATTTTTTAAATGGCTAAATGAAATGGCTTGCCCTTCCCAGGTAGAATGAGCACTAGAGATGAAAGCCTAGGAATGACTCAGTATTGTTGGGTTTTGCAAATAAAAATATTGTAACTTATTCACTGATGCTTTAGTCTTCAGCAACGGATATATTTTAAAACCAAGGTTGTTAGTTCTTTAAAGAACAGATATTACCTGTTTTTTTTTTTTTTTCCTAAATCGACAGCATAAGAGAGTAATTTTTCATCTTGCCGTGAGAGCAGTCAAATCTATTGATCCTGGGCCTTATGCCCTTACATGAAAAATGTTAATTTTCAAATTCAGTATCAGGATGTATATTGATTTGGGAGGGCAGTTATGAGCATTACTGTTTCTTTAATTCTTTAACATTATCTTTGGCTTTACAATATGTTCAGACAAATAAATCCTGTGTTTTTAACTTGCCTTTTAAAAAAATGGAAGACATTTTCTATCTTGCTGAGAAGAAGATCAATAACAGGTTTTCAATCTTCCCTTGATATCCATATAGTATTTTCCCTTTTAGGATTTTCAGTTCAAAATATTCTATGAGTAAGTTTAGCCTTTTAAAAAATACACTTTAAAAATGGTCAGTGTTCACCATTGACCCCAAGGTACCATAAGTATGAGTATATACCTGTGAATCTGAATATTTGTAGAAGCTGAAGGAGACTAATGCATTGTCCTTGGTTAGTTTTCTCTGCAATGTATAATCATGAGAACCTTAATTTATTCATTCCACAAGCATTTCTGAAGAGCTTTGGTTCTGTGGGTAGTCATTGTGGGAGAAGAGGAAGGGACAGATCACACTGTCCATAGCCTTCCAAAGCATAGGAAGAATCACATAAGATTTTTGAAAAGGAGAATGAATTAAATAAAATAAATCAGTGCCTCCTCAAAAAGGAAAATTGCATTATTTCCGATTTTTTAACACATTCTAATAGACTAGTCTTAGAGACAGATGAAATTGCATTGCATTTTTTTTTCCTTAGAAATTACTAAGTGGAACCAGGTATCAAATGTCTAAAAAATACTTACTATTCCTTCTGGATATTGTAAAACCCTTGAAACCATTCTTTGGGGGTGGGTGGGAGTTTTATTCAGGGTAAATGAAAGATTTCTATTTGGTATTTTCTCATCTAACTAAATCCATACAGCATATATGACAGTCTGTTCCCTAACCTTCAGACTTTTTCAGCAACTCATTGTATTCATTTTGAACTTTGGGATATTTGTATGAATTGGAAACAAATTATTATTTGACAGCTCAAACATGTCCACACTATATGTCCGTCAGTTGTGATTATTGTGGGTATGGGAGAAGTGGCACATGACCTCACCAAGGAGCTCTTGGTACCTACCTTTTCTAGGACCATTTTGAAATTCTCTAGGGTGTGTTGACAGACTATGTGTAATAAAAACCTGCCTATTAAAATAATCTGTCAGGGAGTCAAATCCAAACAATTTTGACTATAAGACTCTAAGACAGTCAGGTGTCCATATCATAGTGTTTCTAATCAATATTTTTTTTTACCTGAATTAGTTTCTTTACTGATTTTTTCACTCATATCCTTAAACACATAGAAAGGTACCTGAGCTTCAGTAGGAATTCAATACATACGTATCTATTTAATTATTTAATGGATAATGAACTCGAAAGGAATTTTTTCCTCTCTCTCTCTCTCTCTCTCTCTCTCTCGCTTTTTTTTTTTTTTCCTTTTCATGAAATGATACTCAATGAAAAAATACATGTTTGGTGCTTTAATTTCTTTTTTTTTTTTTTTTAGTTACCCAAAATGTTGATTGGATGTCCTAGTCAATAATAATTAAATAAATAATTCATACTAGGTGGAAACTATGTCTAGAAATTTCTTCAGGTTATATGGACAAGGTTTTTCTAGACTTAGGTTAACAAGGAAAGAATTTTTGAAATGTCCCTTTTCACTTTCATCAGCTAGGGGAAGAATGCCAAGCTGCAGCATGAGCTTTGCTTATGGACGCTTCTTCCTAAATACTACTCCCAGCCTTGGCTTTGCTTATTGCTCTCCACAACCTCCGCCAAGATCTTGCTGCAGCAGAGGGAAGGGAGGAGGCCTTTCTCTGTCTCGCTCTCTTTTTCTCTATAAATCTAATACAAGAAATGATGTCATACTTACCAGTCCATGATGAGCAAGAAAGCATTTAAGGATGGATAGATAGATAGATGAGAGAGAGAGAGAAGAGAGAGAGAGAGAGAGAGAGAGAGAGAGAGATGATAGTCAATATTTTTAAAGAATCTGTAAGGAAACATCTAGAGTCATAATAGGTTTAGAGAAGGCTCTTCTTTCTTATTGTCATTTGTTTTTATTGATAAAACTATAACTATTTGCCTAGCAATATTCTAAAATCTTAATATATATTATCCATATAACTCTCCCTATAATTCTGGGAGGTAGGTATGGTCTCCATTTTGCATGAGTGAACTAAGACTCCACTTGGGCAATCAACCCAAGTCTGGCCCCAAAGCCCTCATATAAATTAGAAAGCACTCCGTCTTTTTCTGGCATATCTTTTGGCATGTAGTGATTTTCTTAATATTTTATTTATGCTCATGATACCTACATTACTACAAAAAGGTTAAAACTGTATCTTGTAGATTTGTATAATCATGTGTGTATATATGCATATGTGAATATCTTCAAATAGTTATAATAGTCAAGTTATTGTATAATTATTTATATGAATATGTTTAATATTCAAAATCATACACACACACACACACACACATTAGCCAGGTATAGAGGCTCACACTTGTTATTCCAGACACTCAGGAGACTGAGGCAGGAGAATCACAAGTTTGAGGCCAGCCTCAGCAATTTAGCAAGACTCTGTCTCAAAATAAAATGAAAAATAATTGAGGATATAGCTCAATAGTGGAGCATCTCTGGGTTCAAACCCCTTACAACCATAAAATTTAAAAAAATAAAATATAATATAATTAACCTGAAGAACTTTATTGTTTATAGAGAGATGTCAGAAATAAATTAGGACATTTTAAAATAAATGAATCCATAAAGGATCTTCCAAGTCATGTTATCGAATTGTATAATCTATGTAAGAACATCAGCCAGAGAAATCAAGAGCTAAATAGCATACTTGATGTCATGTCTTGTAAAGATTTTTTTAATTGATACAATAGCAGAAAAATGTTCAAATGTCCATAATCAATAAACAAGTGGAGAACACTATCATAATAAGGATGAAAGTACCACATTCAATCTTGAGGATCACTAACCCATAAAAATCTCTGAAGGTACTAACAATTACACAAATATGTAATCAGACCTTCTACTTGCAAAGTAGTGGATGCAGCAGAACATTTCCCAAGCTCCGTTGGGAAGCTCCAAGGCTCACTGGCAGATGAGACATGAGTCATTTATTCTGGGCAGGATTACTAATAATGGAGAAGGGATTCCATAGAAAGTGCCTTATGGGGAATGAGTCTTTATGGAGGATGGAAGTGAGGGATGAATAGAAGTATTCAAGGTGGAGATAACACATGGAGGAGTCCAAGAAGAACAAACAATAGCAAAGGAATGAAGGGAAGTGAACAGCTTGGAAAGTGTGGACAGATCTCATTTATATTCTAGACTGCAGGACAAATGAAGGGGACACTGACAAGAAAAGAGTGGAAGGTCCATGAATACTATTGTGTTGTACCATACAAGGTGGCTAACAGTCACCTTTTTAAAAAAATAATAGTCCTTTTTGAAGAACAAAATAAAAATTTCATTCGGTTCAACTTAATACATGGAAGAGGATTGAAGTGTCAAGATGAGGAGCGCTTTTTTAGTTTGTTTTTGGTATTCAATGGGAAGCTATTCACCGTGGTGTTTCTGAACAGGAGATGACTATGAGCAAACTGTTTTCAGAGAATTTATTTTACAGCTCTATGCACCATGAATTGGAGTTATAAGAGAAAGCATGTTGCAAAACTATCACTTTGGAAATTGTCATAGCAGAATCCAGGAAAAATAAATAAAAGTTCCGATAGGATATTGACTGTAGACATGAAAAAAGGTCATGAAAGTGAGAGATGTTTCAGAGATCAGAATCACATATGGAGCACAGCAGCTGCTTAACTGGAAGAAATGAAAAGCAAAAGAAAAGACTCACAGGTGACTCTGAGGCTTGAATTTGATCACTAGAGAAATGATTGAGAGAGAGGTAGCAGACAGCTACTGGAAGGACAGGCCATCTTTTTTTTTTTTTTTTTTGTAGTTGAGTCTCTAGCTGACTGTGTGGTCCACAATAGACAGCCAGTAAATACTAAATGAATGGGAGTGTGGAAAAAACTGAAGACATATGTACAGACAAATGTGGCCGGAAATGTGGGTGAGCTGAGCTAATAGATGCAGAACTTGTAGGGACAAGGCTGAGAGGAAGTGAGGTGGGAAGGGTGTAGGTGACGTCATCAGGAAAGATGGTGAGAAACTCTGCACAGCACCCACATTACAGTTGCAGAATGAAAGACAGATCAACAAAGTTGAAGGGGGGAAAAAAGCAAAGAAAGAAGAACACAGAGAATGTAATAAAAACAAAGCTAATAATCAAATTCTGCAGAAAAATTGAAGAATGAGAATAAGGAAAATATTGATGGATTTATTGTTTCAATAATGTTTTTTTGTTTGTTTGTTTTGAAATGAACAAATCAATGTTTCCTAAAACTAGCAAAATTTAGAAGAATATAAGGAAAAAATAGTCACCCACCATTGCACAATATACAGATTATGGTTAATACTTTTTAAAAACATTGGCTTATTTCCTTTCATTGTATCACATTTAAATTTACGTAATCAGGACCAGGACTATACACATTCGAGTTCTGCCTTCCTTTTTCCTACTCAACAAGATCTTAAGTATCTCTTACAACATTTTCCCACTTGCATTCTGTTCTCTCACATAGATAGTGGGCATTTTTATTCCATGCTGTTTCCAATTTCTCATTATCATCCCAATGTTGCAATGGAATAGTTTGTATATTACTCCTACACAACAGGTCAAATTATTTCCAACAAATATTTCTTAACAACAAAATCACTAGGTATTATATTGTTGATTTCCTAGACAGATAAAATCTGACAATTTCAAAGTGAGCCTTGTCTTTTTGCCAAGAAGGAAAGTTTGAGATTATGTTAGCACCTGCCATGTGCCAGCTTGTAGCAGGCAATTTTATTCTCACTGTCATTATGGAGAGTCTATTATACCCACTTTATAAATGAAGAGACAGAGACCCAGAGAGTTGTTCACATTTTAGGGTTAGTTTTTAATCTGAGTCTGACTCCAAACTGCCAAATTTTGGAGAAAGAAACAAGATCTTTCATAAATGGATGAATAAGAATATGAAAACTATAAGAAAAAGTTTCAGAAACCTCGGACTCAAAGGAAGTCAGGAGGGTATAGCTTCCTTGACTTCCAGGTGTGCTCTTGCTGCTAATGAATGAAGGAAATCTCAAGGCAAAGGCAGGGTCAGATAGAGAGGGGAGGTTACATATGTAAGCAGAAGATGGACATATATGTAGAATAAGGTCCTAATGGAAAGGGGTTAAAAAATATAGACAAGCATTTGGATTTGACAAGCCAAATGTATCTACCTTATAGAAAAGAGGAAGAGAAAAGAGAGGGAGACTTTTCAGGGGGCAAAGCAGAGACATGGAGGATTTCATGCAAAATGGACTTCATCCTATCCTGCAGGCAAATTAATTTATTTAACTCACTTTCATTCTACGAATATTTTTGGACACCGAACTGCATAGCCTTTTCTTGCCCTCATGGAACTTTCCTTCCAGAGAGGAAAATAATCAGTGGGTTAACAAATAAAATAGATCATTTCTCAGGCAGCTGTGCAGGAAATGTTAGATTTACTTCTCAAACGTTAAAGCAGAGATGAAAGATCTGAAATCTTATTGAAATGCAGATTCAGAGTCAGTGGTCTGGAAGAGGGGGCCAGAGATTCTGTGTTTTGACAAGCTCCCAGGTCATGTTGATGCTGATGAACAGTACTTTATTAGTAAAAGGTTAGAAGGCAAATGTCCAGGAAAAAACAAAAGCAGAAATCATTCGAGCAGTTGTTTACCAGCAAGTTAAATGTGAATCCTCCTCTTTGTACAGTAAAACTGTGTACTTAAACCTGACTGTAGAAAGAGAATTGCCTCTCTTTACTCCTGAGCTTTTTCAATTACAGCCAGTCATTTTATGAAAGACCCATTAAACCAACCCTAACAAGCTACCGGCATTTTATTCTTTCTGCTCATGCTTATTATACCATATAACAAATTCTTGTGGCTCAGGTTTGAGGATGTGATTCTATATAACCCCTGAGCCAAGTTCTGTACTCCAATTTTGTTTCCTGCTTTATAATTTCTTTGGACTTTTAACCTCTTCTCTGCTTGGATATTCTGCAGAGTCACAGTCTGCTAAACACTCTGGCCCCTCAACTTTTACCATCATCCTTCTCACTCCTTTGTTCAAAGCTTCAGAGTCTCCACCCATACTCTAAGAGAAGCCTTGGATTTTTCTGCTCAGAGCTACAGAGAAACATTGAGGATAGTCTCTGATTTAAGGAATGCATTTTTTTCCACTAAAATCATTGCTGTTTGGTGGACTGTTTTGGTTGGTGACAGCAACTTATGTTCCTTTGAAGGATTCTCCAGAGCTCTACAGGAGGATGCATGTGTTGGTAGACAGTTAAGGATTCAGAGGGCCTTGTTCATAGGAAGCCTTGACATTGTTAGGAGGGATGTTTTTTCTGCCTCCATTGCTAGGCTGTAACTCAGTCTTCCATTTTAGCTGCAGGAAATTGGGAGCATTGACCCATGTGAGTCCCTTCACAGCATACATAGTAACTATAAAATATTTGAGAAAATCAGAAATCAAATAAACTTGACATAATAACCTATCAAGAAAGAACAACCTAGGTGTATATTAAATATCTACGATGTCCTCATTCTTCTTAGCATTTATCCTGTGCTTCAAGGGCTAGCTTTATCTCCAGACTCGGCTGTGACCAGGTCACCAGACCCATCACTGTCATTTAGTGGTTTGGTGTATACTTAAAACAGGCAAGTAGGCGTGCGCAGTGTCCTTAGAAACTTGAAATTAAAAATTCCAGGAAAAAGTCAAATTAATTTCATTTAAACAGAAGTCAACTTAAATTGATAGCCACATTTTTTAAAGAATACTTCGGAGGGGTCCTGGAGAAGAGAAACGAAGTCACAGTCACCTTACACCCTACTGTCCACAGAACACATTCTTGACGCACATGGAGTGTGTGTGTGTGTGTGTGTGTGTGTGTGTGTGTGTGTGTATCCAGTCTTTCTATAACAAACAGTGCTGGTCCTTGCATAGTCAAGCTGCAGTGATAAAATTTTCAGAATTTAAATGCCATGCTCAAGCCTTTTTACCATTCCATCAATGGTTAAGTCTCAGAGAAGCACAAGATCGCCTTTGCCTTTCTTTTCTTTTCTTTTCTTTTTTTTTTTTAAGAGAGAGATAATTTTAATATTTATTTTTTTAGTTTTCGGCGGACACAACATCTTTGTTTGTATGTGGTACTGAGGATGAAACCTGGGCCGCACGCATGCCAGGCGAGCGCGCTACCGCTTGAGCCACATCCCCAGCCCGCCTCTGCCTTTCTGACACAAATTATCTCTCTCCTTCTCTCTCCCTGTCCTCCCCAACCCTTTTTCTATTTCCTAAAGTGTTAATATATATTAACAAAAAGAGGATTGATTCAGGCTCCCCTATATATATATATATATATATATATATATATATACATACAACTAATATATATATATTACATATATATTAGTTGTAGATGGACATGATACCTTTATTTAATTTATTCATTTGTATGTGGTGCTGAGGATCGAACCCAGTGCCTCACACATGTGAGGCAAGCGCTCTACCACTGAGCCACAACCCCAGCCCAATCCTCTTTTCTTTGTGGATTCCATTCAGGTCTGCCTCAGATGGTTTGAATTAACCTTTCTTTAAATTCCCTCCTGGTGTTAATGACTCTGGATTATGATCATTTAAGGAAGCCGGATGTACATTGATCCACATCTGGCAATTGTTAAAACAAAGCAACTCCATTTAACTAACACATTAGAACCAAAATATATTTCTTCCACAATATGTAGGAACTTAAGAAATTATGTTTCTTTTTAGAAAGATCTTGTGTTTTATTTCCAAGATGAACAATGACTGTATTTATTTTTAATTTTTAAAATATTTTCTTGCTTATTGTAGGATGTTCTCATGGTGAGATTTCATGGCTTCGTACACGTACATAGAATAAGATATCATATATCAGCATCAATGGTTGCTCCCACATAGTGCCTAAGAGCCACCAGTTAGCACAATTTTGAGCATTAGCTGCAGATGAATTTGTGATATTCAAGATTTTAAAAAACAAAAACAAACACCTAAGTAGGCTGACTATTCTTTTATGGTAGGGATAGAAATTCCTAAAATGATTGACTTTCAAAGACTACATTGGTACTTGAGGCAACGTGAGATGTAATAATCAAAAAAAAATTAAACTCATAAAAAAGAACTCATGATCCTGAGTAATTGATGTAACTCTGCCCTGACTGTTATACTTTTCTTCTATAAGAAAGCTGGTAGTGCAAGATATAAAAGAGAAGTAATATAACATGGTGCTTAATGTGTGCATGTAGTTTTGGTTCTGCTTCTGTGTTATGCTCACAAAAGACCCAGGATATAGAGTTTGGATTATAAAATTGTTGAAATAGTACAACCTATTAAGAAGTTACATTTAGATTTTAAGGGAAAAAAAAAATGACTTCTGTACCACATTTTAAGTCATACAAAGCACTTTCTGATACATAGTGTTCCAAAGCTTAGAACAAGCTATGGACTGGGAAAGCCAGACATTGTTGTTTTATTTGTTCCAGATGAGAAAACCAGAGTTTGAAGGATGCAAATGACCTCTTAAAATCACTCAGATAGAAAATGATAAGTCTAGGGCTTGTATTCCTATTCTAACTCCAAAGTTTTTAATTTCTACTCATCTGTCAAATAAATATTTTTCTAAATCTGGGATTTTTAAAAATATTTGTTCTAATTAGATTTAAAAGATTTTATATTTAAAAGATTTTAAGTCCTTTGGGTATATACCAAAGAGCAGGATAACTGGTCAAATGGCTTGATAGTAGAATGTATTTTGATACATTGTACACAATGGAGCACAACTTCTTCCTCTAACTGTACATGGTGCACAGTCACATCGGTAGTGTAATCAAACATGTATACAGGGTAATAATGTCTGTCTCATTCCACCATTTTTCCCATCCCTACTGCCCCACCCCTTCTCTCACTTCCCTCTGCACAATCCAAAGTACCTTCATTCTGCCCTGCCCTGCCCCACTTTGTGGATCAGCATCCGCTTATGAGAGAAAACATTTGGCTTTTGGATTTTTGGTTTGGTTTATTTTGGTTAGCATGATATTCTCCAGCTCCATCCATTTACCTGCAAATGCCATAATTTCTTTCTTCTTTAAGGCTGAGTAATGTTCTATTGTGTATATGTGCCATATTTTTTTTTATCCATTCATCTGTTGAAGGGCACCTAGGTATATTCCATAGTTTAGCTATTGTGAATGGAGCTGCTATAACACTGGTGTGTGACTGAGTCACTGTAGTATGCTGATTTTAAGTCCTTTGGGTATATACCAAAGAGTGGTCAAATGGTGGTTTCATTCCAAATTAAATCTAGAATATTTTAATAATGCATTGACTTGATTGCTAAAATAAAGAACCTGTCCAAAGTAGTGAATTGTTCTGGCATCCAAAAACATTCCTGCCTTTTGGAGGCCTATATTAGTGTGGTGGGGAGCTGTTTAAGTACTAGTTTCAAACAACAGTTATTACTAAAATCGTTTTAAACCTTTCTATATTAAAAGAAGATAAGGCTAAATATATCACAGAAATAGTAATCTTATTATTCTAAAAGAACATTTGATAGAATAGATTGATAAGAATTCATTGTTTAGATCTCACTTTTATAGAATTTTAAAGAAAGTGGTAAAGAACTTGGCAAGAACCCACAATAGCAAAGAAAATTTTTAAAGCTTCTTAAAATTTGAGGTATGGAGAAACATTTTAAAAAGCAAACTTTTGACTTTCCTATTATTAGGAACATTAAAGGAGCTTATAAAGCAAAATGTTGAGCTGAAAACTATGTATTCCAGTTCTGAGCTCAGATGTAGAGATGGAAGGGTAGCATGGGTAAAGGAAGTGACAAGTGCAGGGATCATGGAGGTCATTGAGTTAGGGTTAATGTCAAGGTTAGATCCCCAGAGTCAGACACCAGGGGGAACAAGTTGCACTGAGGACATTCTTGGTGCAATGGCCCACCTCTTCCACAGTTGTCCTTTCCACCACCTTCCATGCTCTTGGGAGCATGCCAGGGTTACGAAAATACTGCTCTCCCACCTGGAATACCAGCATCACACTAATCTCCCAGGCAAACTATAACCCTCTTCTTTATTGTTCTCACTTTCTTTACCTTCAGTGGCCCTCCTTTGCTTTTCTGAGCTGAGCTGGCCAATAAATAGGGTGACCCAATTACATGGAGCTATTTAAGTTTAAATTAATAAAAAATTTTAAAACATTTTAAACTTCACTTCATTAGTCACTGGCCACATTTCAAGTGATCAATACCCACATTATTTTTATAGAATCTTATATATGTTATATTACATTTCCATCAACACAGTGGTTGTGTTATATTAGAAAGTACTGCTCAGGAGCACAACCACACCCATCATCTTGGCATTTAAGCCCTACACTGACTTCTTATTCTCACTTCCCTTAGCACACAGCCTACAGCATACATGTTACCCTCTTTCTCTTCGTCATCATCATTAGTATGATCATAATTAAAATATAGTAATAGCTATTGTTTATTTAAAGGCTCTTGTGTGTTAAATGCATAAATTTTCTCACTGGATTATTAAAACAAGAAAACAAAAATTGCGAAATACTTTTCTATCCCCATTTCACAGAAAAGGAAAATAAGGTTTAGTGAGGGTAAGTATATTTTCTAAAGACAGAAAGCTCATAATTGGTGGAGCTAGAAGTAAAATCCAAGTCTATCTATCCCCAAAGGTGGCTTTTCCCCCTGCACCAGTGGACCCCTTGGACAGAGGTCATCTGGAAATGTCCAGAGATATTTTTGATTATCGTAAATGGGGCAATAGCTACTGACGTATAATGAATAGATGTTAGGCATTCCATTAAATATTTTACAGTTGGACAGCCCCCTTAAAGAATTATCTGGCTCAACATATCAGTAATGCTGAGGTTGGTAGTTTTATATCCTCTCCCAGAAGAATTTAAAGTCTAAAAGTATGATGATATTGTTTTATACACTCTGAATCCCTATTGCCTTGAAAACTACTTAGGATAGAGTATATAATGTACTCTATATAATATATAATGTATATTTATAAATGAGCAGTGAAACTGTGATTTTTAAAGTAACACTTGTTCATGGTAAAACAAAACAAACAAAAAACAAAGGGACCAAAATAAAATGAACATCTTCCTTCCTATCCCCATTCCCAATCTAACATCCTAGTGAAAACCATTTAATAGTCACTGGGATTACAGGTGTGTACCACTGCCCCTGGCATATCCACTTTTGTTATTTTTAAATATGAATAAGTCTGATTTTCAGGGTTGAGATAGAACATTCTAGATGCATATTGTAATATGCAGAGTACAAATGTCAACTATCTGCATACATCAAACTTCATCATTGATCCAGAGTAACAAATACTAGCAAACTTGGAGATTAGCCAGTTATAGGAAACCCCCTCCTATAATCCAATAGGAATTGCAAGGGGATCACAAATTGATGCAAGACCTAAAACTCTGTGAAATTCAAAAGAACCAGAATTTTCCTTGGTAGCAACAGTAAAATAAGGAATTCTTCACAAATAAACATATTCTCACCTAATGGGAAGAAAGAGATAATAGCAGACTAAGAAGATAGTTGATAAACTGAATAAAAATAAATGTAAATTTTAGGTAAGCCATAGAATATTTAACTTAATATGTGTGATCCTTTTCTTGGAAAAAATAACAATATTTGTATCAACAATGAGTATACTTTAAAACTGCTAATTAGCTGTCACAAAATTATTGTTTATTTTCATCTGTTTTCAGTTAATTGAAAATTTCTGCTCTCAGTGAAACTGGGATACAAAATACTCAGTAAAACAATAACAGTAAAGTGGCTTAATTGTAAAAGTCAATAAAATATTAAGAAGAAATTAAATGTTGAATGGAAGTTAAAAATCATAGTGGCCTTTGACTATGGGAGTGAAAGGAGTGTTTTTCTGAAATTATTAAAACACAGCATTTTTATTGACAGCCTTTATTCTTAGAAATAAGTCAAGAAAACATCACACAGACAAAGCATAAACTAAATCAGTGTGAATGGATGCTAAGTGATGTAAATACCATTCAGTGTTCAATGCTCTTCATTCTCAGTTTCTGCAGCAGTTATTACATTCTCAAGTTTAATGTTTATACAGGATAAGTCACCAGCCCTAGTTAAATGTTAATGATCTGGTGACGTACCATAATTTAAGCTCAAGGCCTCACCCAAAGGAATGTGAATAAAATGCATTTGTTTGGCTTTTACTATTAAAAGTAAAAGAAATGAGGAGGCTGGGGATGTAGCTCATTTGGTAGAACGCTTGCCTTTGCATGTATAAGGCCCTGGGTTCAATCCTTAGCACCACCAAACAAACAAACAAACAAAAACTAAAAGGAAATGAAACCAGAAACAACTGTGCTCAAACATTGGCATAGGTGAGACTGCTTTGTAGCCATAGAAAGCTATATTTATTTATTTTTATTTTTTATTTTAACTTGTTATATATGCCAGCAGGATACATTACAATTCATATTACACATATAGAGCACAATTTTTCATATCTCTGGTTGTATACAAGTAGAGTCACACCATTCATGTCTTCATACATGTACTTAGGGTAATGATGTCCACCTCATTTCACCACCTTTTTTACCCCCATACCCCCTCCCTTCCCCTCCTTCCCCTTTGCCCTATCTAGAGTTCATCTAATTCTCCCATGTCCCCCCACACACACATAATGGATCAGCATCCACATATCAGAGTAAACATTCAGCATTTGGTTTTTTGGAATTCACTAACTTCACTTAGCATTATATTCTCCAACTCCACCCATTTACCTGCAAATGCCATGATTTTATTCTCTTTTAATGCTGAATAATATTCCATTGTGTATATATACCACATTTTCTTTATCCATTCACCTACTGAAGGGCGTCTAGGTTGGTTCTATAGTTTAGCTGTTGTGAATTGTACTGCTATAAACATTGATGTCCCTGTAGTATGCTGTTTTTAAGTCCTTTGGGCATAGACCAAGGAGTTGGATAGCTGGGTCAAATGGTGGTTCCACTCCCAGTTTTCCAAGGATTCTCCACACTGCTTTCCATATTGGCTGCACCAATTTGCAGTCCCACCAGCAATGGAAAGCTGTATTTATTGATGGTGAAGCTCTGTTTTGCACAAACAATGATTTCTTTTCCCTTCTAATCCATATCTAATATCTTCACCCATAATTAATTACTTTTACTGATAGTATTCATTTTCTCTTTCTTCCTCAGTTATAATAGGACCCCTGCTTTTGTGGGGTTCAAGGATACATGACCATTCTAAATAATATCCAAAATTCCAGCCTCCCTTGTAATAAGATGAGGCTATATGATTAATTTCCTATGAGGTATAAACAGAAGTTTTGTGTGACGCTTATGTCAATTACTTAAAAGACTGACTGTGCTTTTCACCACTTTTTCCTTTTTCCTAATGATGTGATTCAGAAGTAATGATTGGAGCTTCAACAGCCAGAGTGAATCTGAGATAACCTTATAATGCATTTCTGTTTTATTAAAGCCATTACTTACAGACTAAACATCATTTGTTTAATAACTGTAACTCTGTATTTACCTTTAGAGGCTTTCAAGTACCATTATTTACATAAATAATTTTAACATTAAATTTGTTTCTTACACTATACCAGTCCAACTAATCACCAAGTCCTATCACTTCTACTTCCTAAACATGCTTCAAATCTGAGCATCTTTTTCTATCTTCACAAGGATCACATGAGTTCAGACTCCCATCACCTTGGATCTTCAGGACTGCAATAGGTTCCTGCATCTACTATTATTTGATAGAAACCATTATACACATGGTAGATGGACTAATCTTTTCAAAATACAATATAATTGTGGTATTTCTGTGCTTAGAACTTTTTAGTTTTCCCTGTGCACTCATCATAAGGTCCAGAATACACATAATATCCTATAAGGTGGTCCATGAGCTGTCCTCTGACCCACTCTCTAGGTCCATCCTGAGTTGGTTGCCTTGGGAATCTGCACATTCCCCACCCCCCAACTTTTTCCTGGTACCTTTTTTTTATTCTTCTTTCTTCCATTCTGCACTCCCAATCTCAAGGCCTTGAATATCATGATAAACCCTTTTCTCATCCTCTGGTCTAAGTTATACATGCACGTTACCTACTCCCCTACCTCCTAAATTATTTTACCTGTATTTATCAGAGGAGTGCATGTCTTTTCCATGAGACTGGAATCTCCATGAGCCTTTGTCCAATTTCTCACCAGATCCCCAGCACTTATTGCAGGGACTAGTACAGAATAAGCGCTCAGAAAACATTACTGATTCACAGATCCTTTTTCTCTTCTCTTTCCCTAAAATGCACATCTAACTGACATCCCAAATGAAATCTCACTTACCAAAATCCTATCCATTCTCTGGTGCACGAAAACAATGTCCATGTTCTTGCCTTTTAAAATTGGGTATTTACTTTGCTTCTGATCATATGCTAGATTTTAATTTTAGTTATTTATTCACAGTATTCTAAGTTAGCATTGGGAACATATTCTAGAAAATATGAAGTCTTTTAGATAAGTTTTATTATAATAACTACCTGCATTTATTAAAATAAAAACATTTATTACAGTTGCCTTCATCCCAACAGAAAAAGAAATTTGTGAGGTTCATGACTAGTGAATTATTCTCTTTTATAAGAAAAATATCTGGCACATAATAGATATATAACAAATGTGTATTATAATGTGGTGAAATAACTACAGAGTAAAGGCAGTTACCCTTTATCAGCAATGAAATATGGTGAATTTATTAGGCCTCAGTTGTGTAAAATAGGAATTATATTATCAACTTTGTCAGAATATTGAGGGAATTAAGGAGGTCATTTGCATAGGAAAAGCTATTCATTCGTGGGTCATGATTATTGTGACTTTCCAAGTTTATTTTTTCTCTTCCCCACTTCAGCAAACAAGTAGCTACTCAGATTTGGTTTTTTGTTTTTTAATTTTTTTTTTAATTTATGTTGTTTTGGAGTGACAAGATTTGATGAAGGGAAAGCCTAACATTAAACAAAGCTAAAACTTATAAAAGAAACTCTGAAGGGTACTATACAGTTTTGTTTACTACATTGCCTTCCTCCTTTTTGCCCATTCCACCTGATTAAAAAAGAGAGAGAGAGAAGAGAGAGGAAGATATTGACAGGTGGACAGCAGAAAGGGGAAAGATGGAATTGCATATTATCCAAGGTCACCAGAGAGGCCTGGAAATTATACACATGCTAAATTACACCACCTGAGGCTGTTCTGGTAGGGAATCCGAATGGAGTGGGGGTGTCAAGTTCAGCTGTCCCTGTGAGGCTCATCTGCAATGCAGATTTACTGAGCTTTCCCCAGCTCTTTCAGCCTCCAGACAACCAGCTGCTCCCAGTCCTCCCAGCTGGCTTAACAGGATTTGTTTTCTTTAGCCTGCTTCCACGGGTGTCCACCACCAGAACAGATCGCAGGTAGACAGTTTTCTCTCTTGGATCAAAATCACTTCCAAGCTCCCTAATTATCACCTGTCTAAATAAGGTAAATTATTGAGCAATTATTTTCTGTCCTCTGCCTCTTGCCTCATACATAGATGTCATCTTTTGTAAGAGTTCTCCATGAATCCCTGTCGTAGAATAAAAAGATAAAACCTCCTTGAAAGGCTGCTGGAGCCAGGATTGCTTGGGCACACTTGGGGGCAGCTCCCTTGAACTTGCAGGCTCTGCAGTTGGTGCTGCTGGACCACCAGGTTTCAAATACTCCGCTTTTCCTTCTCTGCAGGTGTAGCCTAGATACCAGCTTTTGAAACAGGATGGTGGCTCTGTAGCTTTGCCCACAGGTTAAGGTTACTCTTCCCTTACATACTCAAATTCCTGCTCAGTTTTTATAAGCAAGTGAGACACATTGTGAGAGGGTAATAGCTCAGTTCAGAACCAGGCTTCTCACACTGACAGCTGTGCGCGCTTGACCGAGTTATTCTGTAGAGACAGGTTTCCCACCAGTAGCTCTCAGTAATCCCTACCTCCCAGGCTTGTGAGGAATAAATGCCATGTTGATTGTGAAGTACATAGTGATGCTCCAGACACTCAGACATGAGCAATAAATAGGGCTAGTATTCATAATAGTGTGAGATTTT
The DNA here is from genome assembly GCF_048772815.1 of Callospermophilus lateralis. Classification (NCBI taxonomy): domain Eukaryota; kingdom Metazoa; phylum Chordata; class Mammalia; order Rodentia; family Sciuridae; genus Callospermophilus; species Callospermophilus lateralis. The sequence goes on along the minus strand of NC_135313.1, from coordinate 26,282,526 downwards.
ACTGTTTGAACCTTTTCATGAAGAAGGAAAGAAAAAAGGTAAACTGTTGACTTTTATGATGAAAACCTCTATGAATTGTTTGCAACGCAGAGAACATTCTATAGGGGTTTTCCATAGTGATTATGTCTTTAGTGTTTTCCCTTGTCCTGCTAATAACTTACCCCAGTGTAAATGAGGTGGATATTGATTTATTCTGGGTTCTTGAGACTACAACTCTTTTCTGAATCACATTTGATTGGCAGTTTATTTTTCTGCCAGATAAGACATGTACATAAGAAAGGAGAAAGCCTATTTGGCATCTTCATCTACTCCTCATATTTTAAAAAATAATAAATCTTAAATTTATAGGCTAAAATTAAATTTAAAACAGCCTTTTCCAGAGGGGTAGGGGTATCGCTCCGTTGGTAGAGTGCTTGCCTTGCATGCACAAGGCCCTGGGTTCAATCTCCAACACCACCAAAACAAACAAAAAAATAAACAAAAAACAGCCTCTTCCTAAGGACATTGAAGAAAAGAGGTGGTTTACTTGTGTGGCATGCACGAACTCTTCTCAGGTTCAAGGCTTATTCAATATATGCCTCTTTTCAGTGACACTTTGTGTGAAGAATCTCCCAACCTAATGTACAGGACACGGGACTCAAGCATACTTGTTGACTTGTTGTTGCTCTAAACTACTTGCTCACCTTTTGGTTTTTATCTAATTTGAAAATAAAATTGACTACTATATTTTACCTTGAGTATTTTTTTAGCTCAAACAAAGCTTAACTATTTGTTTTCTTTTTATATTCCTCTAAATGAAACAAATCAACTCTCAGTTCAAAAGACAAAAAAGTGGTAGAATTTATAAAGAAAAGTTGGGGTTTTAAATACTGATTTTTAAAACAAATATTAAAACTGATTCTTTTTCTTCTTCAATTGTATTCAGACAGAATTAGCACAGGATGCAGAGATGCAGGGCCTCCCCACTCAGTACTCAGCTAAACCTCTGCTGAGCATTTGATTTCATAGGCCTCTCTTCAGCCAGGCTGGGAGCCACCTTGGCCTCTTTCAGCTGCCAGAAGGATTGAGTCTTCTGTAAACTCATTGGATTAGAATGCCAGCAATTTAAAGAGCTAGTGTAAGTAAGATGGATGCAGAGATAAGTCCCCAACTTCTGTTACAAGTATTAAAAGTTAATACCCGCTACCTATAAAAGTATATATTCACATTGTGAATGTCTTTGAACGAGTTCTTAGAAGAACAGGAGCCAGCTCCCCCCCACACCCCGCCCCCAATAATTGGGAGACAGAGAAAACCCAGGTTCTTGGGAGAAGCTTAACAGATTTCAAGCATTCTAAGACAGAACTGACTTTTCAATGGCATTTCTGTAAATGTAAAGTGCTACCTATGGGCTTTGGGACCACTTCTGTAAGGTCCATATAACCCATGAGAATCTTCTACACAACTTACCCTGTTTTCTGGAAATACTGCTATGCTTACAAATGATAACCCTGGCAGTCTTGGGAGGGAGACTAATGATTCTCAGGCAGACATGTAAAGCTCATAAATCAATGGCTTGAAGTGAGGCCATTTAGACTGGAAATCCATGCTCCATAAATGTCAATCAGAGATAAGATAATCTTAAGAAAGAGGATCTCCGGCTGCGCCTAGCCATTCTTTCATTGAGTTCCAACCTAGAGCCAAACTTGGATTTAAGCATGGGGAGAATAACAGTTGGTTGGGTGGGACTGACTGTCCAAACAGACCTGAAGCCAACGGATTCCGAGGGAAAATAAACCCTTTGGCTTATTTAAAACTAGAGTACAATGTACAATCTAAAATAAGTAGGTATAGCTATTACTCTTTTCCTACCTAACAGGTCACCTGTGAAGATGCCCAGGGAAGCCATGACACTGACCACCAGCGGAAAGACCTTTCCCACCTCCAGTGGGAAGTCATGGTCATTGTGTCATTTAAGGGGAAAACTTCAGGAAAATGGGGCTTATCACAGAGAATCACAGAATGCACATGAACATTTTCCCCAATGGTGGTCCATTCATCTTCTGTATGTAGAAAAGGGAAATCAGCACACTTAAATCAGCCTTTTCAAGAGCTTCCTGCATGATGGGGGCAACTCCTTTTGCTCAATAAATGTTAATAGCTAACAGGAGCTTATACTCAATCTTTGATATCTGTGCAATCTTTTCTTTTTGTAGCCTTCTTTTTTGACCACATATCAGAGCAGCCATGACTTTGCACATTTTGACAGAATCTCAGATCTTTCTCAACTTTTGCAATAAAAGAAACCTTTTTTTCTTTTTAAAGTATCTATATACCAGTTTTTTTGTTTTGTTTTGTTTTTTTATCAGAGAAACAACATCCCACTATTTTTGGTAGTAGTTTCAAAGTTGATCTATTAATAATCTAAAGGCTCTGGTGATTAAAGTAAAAAATAAGATTTAGCAAAGTTTGTCTTACGCCAAGGTAAAGCCACCACCGGTGTCCTGCTTTTGATGGAGAGAGGATTATGCAGTTATATGAAAGGACATTGTAAATTTCAGTTACCTGAGGCTCTACCTTGCTGAGCTGGGAATGTTCCCATCATCTGGGAGATTTAGTTTTGCTCTCTATGTGCACTACTTTGCACTAATTTACACATGAGATTCACTGGGTTTCTCCAGCAATAAGGAGAGGTATGGAAAAGAAAATTGTAGATTATGCAAGGGGTTAAGAAAGAGGAACACATTTACTCTTAGAATGTTTGCATTTGTTTAATCATATATTCACTTCAGTATTCCAAGTAGAGATGGAGGCAGTGTGTGCCCAATACCCTGGAAATATAAATACTGTACAAATCCTTGTCTAAATCTGCACTAATCCAGACAAGCTGATTTAGTAGTTTGGCTCTTGAGTTAACCAAAATGACTGTCACACACAGGGAGTGCAGTGCCACTATCTACGCAATCATCAATTGTAGCAAAAAGAATTTTTGTCTTCAGAATGTCTTCAGTCTTCAGAATGTCACCAGCATTTATTCTGATAATATTTACTCTCAGGTTTGAATATCAGCAGCTGATATAAAACTGGAACTAACAAAATGGAGATCCTCTTGATTATGAGGTTCTTGCCTTATTTTAAAAGCTTTTATTAGAAGTACTAGTAGTAGTATTAGCAATAATAGTAGTAGTAGTGCTGGGGATACAGCCCAGGGCCTCAGGCATGCTAGGTAAGTGCTCTACCACAGAACTACATCCCCAGCCCCTTGAAAGCTTTTGTAAAAAGCTTCTATTTTTCCAACTTCAGTGAGGTGCCCTACAATGGCAGTCTGTTTTATGGAGAGCAGTTGGATCTTTCCATTCTGTGCACAGAGGCAGACTTCAAGCCCTGTGCACATGCTTCTTGTTTGTAGGTTCTTTTATTGCTTAAGCAAAAATAACAAATAATTATCCTGTATAAAAGAAAATACTGATAATTACAGTGTGCCAGGCCTGTTGTATAAGCAGACAGGAAAGACAAAGTGTTAGTGTTGGCAAATCCCAAAACAGAATACTTTTGCAGACTGAAATAAACTCCCACTGCTAATGGCTTCCCTTAAAAATACCAAATAGTCCAAGGCTGTTGAATAAGACTAAAATGATTATGGTATTAAATGCATAATCAGAGAGATGAAGATTTTTAAACATAGCCAAGAATTTTCCTCTGTATTTTAGATAGTGCACAGCAGAAATATAACAATAGAACATATATGTATGTGCTCACAAAGGTGAATTAAAAGGTTCTGAAAGGAAAATATTTAGATAGAGGTAACCGGAATATTCTAAAAACAATTTTAAAAATACAGGTTCTTCTAGGTGCTATTCATTAGTAGTCCTCTCCACCAAAGTATTTTAATGAAACTTAATTTAATATCATAGGAAAATTGATGTGACTTTAGCTGGCTCTTATGGAAATGGATTTACTCAAAATTAGGTATTTTTCAGAAATCCTGTACAAAGAAGACCTTATTATCTGGCAATAATTAGTATCACAAAAAGAACAAAGATGGAATTCTATTAAAAACAACCTTCAATTTAAAAAATTAAATTAGAGGTTATGAAAATGAGTTTAACTAAAAAGAGAAATTTTGCATTATAATTGCAATTATATGCTCATTCTAAGAAAAATGAATGAGTGAAGTTTGTTTGTTGAGAATAATTTCCCCACAGATTTTATTAGAATGCAATTCAACCTCTGTTATGTCACATTTGACTTCTTCAACATGCTCCTTAAAAAAGGCTGTTTAGTAATAATATTCAAGAGTTTAATCAGTTTTTTTCTAGATTCTTTCTTATTATTGTGATGTGTAAGAAATTATTTGTTAAGGCCATAATCATGTGCCACCATTCTATGGTTCTCCCCTTCCTGCTGATTTTGGTCTAACCATGTCAGTGCTCTAAGTCTGCATGAGTTGAATGGTGTCCAGTTTGTGTTTTGTTGTCAGCTGTTAACATCTTCCCAGTCATCTGGAGGTCAGCTACAGAACAAAAGCATTGGGGCTGGGTTTGTGGCTCAGTGGTAGAGCGCTCACCTAGCATGTGTGAGGCACTGGGTTCGATTCTCAGCACCACAAACAAATACATGAATAAAATAAAGGTCCATCAGCATCGAAAAAAAAAAAAAAAGAAGAAGAAAAGAAAAGAAAAAAGAAAAAGAACAAAGGCATTGACCTTTAGAGAAGGGACAGAAGCCAGTGTTAATCAAGGGACAGACACATGCCCAAGTGGGCACTCATGAATGATCAGCTTGTAAGTGTCTCTGCTCATGGTACGACAAAAGTATTCACTATAAAAGAAATTTTCCAAATTTGTGAAATGGTTTTCACTTGGAATCATGCATCAAGCCTTTCCACCAGATGGTCCACCAGAGAGGACCATTAGCAAGAAATTGTGCAGTCTTTTTGATTTCCTGGAGGACTATTTCTATATATATGTGTATGAATCCAAATATGAAAGAAATACAGAACTATCAGATAAGGCTACACATATTTAATTGCCAGGCACTGCATGGAAGGGCAGAGTGTTCTTGCTGCTAACATGTGAAGAAAGAATAGAGAACGTGGGGTTAAAAATAGACTAGTTTCATGCTGTGGACCCAATCTAGCCAGAAACTGGTTAACTAGCATTCATCTCTCATAAATTGGGCGTATATAAGAACTTTAGAAAAGTTTGTTCAAATCCCCTCCTTTGTTTTGATGACATCATGTGGAATGTAAAAAACAATAATGACATTTTATAGTTGAAAGCATGTCTATGAGTCATTTGATTTTGTATCTGTGAGTCTGTCTATTCTTTTTCAAGCTGAGTAATTGCATAATTAAGTTGTCAATTAAAAAACAATAACAGCGAAATGTCAAATGCTAACTCAAACGACTCGTGGTGAAGGTCTGAGATCCATATTTTAGGCAGCCTCCACCATAAACTAATAGCTTTAGTGACATGACATATCTCATTTGATGTTTTGTTCTATTAATCTCCAGCAGAAATATTTGTTAATTTTAAATGTATTTTGGAGTTGTAGGTATAAAGTAAAAAAACACAAAATTCCTCTATTCACCAACACATAGCTTTGTTACAATAGGTGTGCCAACGTATGTTTCCAGGTATGTGGCTTTCTACTTTGAAATAGGGCTGGGAACTGAATAACCACTGGATACAATTTAACATTTAAAACATTTTCAAAAGTTGAGAAATGTTTTGCATATTTAATGTTTTCATTTCATTGTGTAGACTATGATGATTGAGGATAATTAAAAATTCGATCCTAGGGTCAATCTAGAGCACATTTTGACAAGTGATAAATTAGTCTCTCCTTCCCAAAGGTCTTCAATGTAACACCATGCTCCTTATCCCAGTGAGTGTGCCCCACTGCTGGATCCTGACCAGTCTAATACCCTTTTACCTCAGAATCCTCATGTGGAAGGTCCTAGAATAAAAGCTGATTATCTGAACCCGCTAATTCACATTTCTATTTACCATGTTCTGATTCCTCTTCCTATTCAAATTCCTCTGACATTTTCAATCCATTTATTGCTTCATGTTTTAGTCTGTCACATTCTCTTCTTAGCACATCAATAGATGGGGTTTTCCCCCACCTGTGTTAGTTTTCCAGCATTGTGACAAATACCTGAGATAAAGAACTTAAAAGGAGAAAAAGGTTTATTTTGGCTTATGGTTTCAGAGAGCTAAATCTGTGGTCAATTCTCTCTCTCTCTCTCTCTCTCTCTCTCTCTATATATATATATATATATATATATATATATATATATATATATATATATTTTTTTTTTTTTTTTTTTTTTTGGCTTCTGGCAAGATACAGCATTTTGGTATGGTGAAGCAAAGCTACTCACTTCATAGTGGCCAGAGAGGAAAAAAAAGAGAGAGAAAGTAGAAAGGGCTGATCCTCAAATCTTCTTCCATGGCACACCCCCAGTGAGCTAATTCCTTACACTAGGGCCAACCTCTCAAAGTTTCTACCACTTCCCAAAAGCACCACAGGTTGATGACCAAGATTTGAGCATAGGGGAATATGTAAGATCCAAACCATAACATCATGCTGCTCCTTGCTAAGAATTTCTTTTGACAGCTTTCCTATGCAACATTACTAAAAAATGGAGTGGCTGCCTACTGGTCTTTATATCAAATAGCCACTCTTTGCCAGAGCAAAGATTTTAGTCTTGACTCTGCCACCCATCACTGACTGTGAGAACTTGGATGAGTTTTGAAACATCAAAAGTATGATACAAAGACTAAATACCAAGCACATATAAGAAAAAAAAATAATTGCTTGTGGCCACCAGTTTCCTTCTGAAATCTCTCGTTCATTAGATTCTACAGTGCTGATTTTTTTTCCTTCATTTTTGTCTGAATAATATTCCACTGAATGGATATACCACTAGTTATCATTCCATTTTTCACTTGATAAACATTTGGGTTGATGAGTCATTTTCCTCATCCGACCACAGTCAACCTGAAGACTATTGGTTCATCCAGAGTTTTATTCCCACAGATATTTGATCTGGGCATCCATTTTAATTCAAAATGAATCTTTGTAAAATACAACTGACTACACATAAACCTAAAATCTCCATGAAACTCCTGTTACTACAGAAATAACTACATATCCCTCCAAACAGGATTCCTAGCCCACTGTTATATGACCCCAGTTTTCATCCCCAACTCAATCTCTCACAGTTCCATTGTACGTCAGTGAAATATAATAACAACAAAGCGGCGTTCTCTCTTCCTCATCTCCATGCTTCTTTTGCTTCTGCTGTTCTTAATTTCTTTTTCTTTTACCCCCTCATCTCCTGCTGGCCCAAGCCATATGGGATTTTACAAAGCTCATCTTAAAGACCATGTCCTCAGAATTGAAATTGAACGTAATTTCTCCTTTGATTGAGCACAGCCCCTGATTTGTACTCTGTCTTGGGTACTCTCACCTTATGCTGTCTTTGTGTTCCACTTAATTACCACTCCAGATACAATGATATAAGTTTCTTGAAATCAGGGAAGGTGTTTTCGACAGGGTTCTAAATAGGGTATAATTCTGATATGTAACAATAAGTGAAGAAATATTCAGAATGGATTTTGGAATATTTTTTCCCATTATAAGTGTATTTTCCCACTGCTTGTATGTAATGTCTTTGAAAAATAGCTTTTCTAAAAGAAAATCAATATTTACCGAATTGAGCTTAGATTTTAGTATTAAGATCATAAATTAATATTAGTCACTGTTTTTTTATTGTTATTTTTTGTTTTTGTTTTTTTGATACTGGAATTTAACCTAGGGGTGCTTTACTACTGATCAACATCATCAGACCTTTCTTTAAATTTTGTTTTGAGAAAGGGCCCTACTAGTTGCTCAGGACCTCATTTAAATTTCTGAGACTAGGCTCAAACTTGTTATCTTCCTGCCTCAACTTCCCAAGTTGCTGAGATTACAGGTATGCACCACCATACTTGGCTGATTTTGTTTTTAGTAGTAGATCTATTGAGATATAATTCACATATAAAATTTCACCCTTTTAAATTATGTAATTCAGTGATTTTTAGTATATTCACAAAATTATATAACCATCTCCACTAATTTTAGAACATTTTCATCACTCTCAAAAGAAATCCTATGTCCATGAGCAGATATTCAAATTCTGCCTTACTTATGTCTGAGAAAACAACTAACATACTGTCTGTATAGATTCATCTCTTTTTTTGGACATTTTATATATATATATATATATATATATATATATATATATATATATATATATGTATATATATATATATATATATATATATATATAATACAATCTATAGTCTTTTGTGAGAGGCTTCTTTCTCTCAGATAAATATCTGGGTTAGCAGTATACTTCATTGTGTTTTTTATGGTTAAATAATATTCCACTGAATAGATATACCACTAGTTATTATTCCATTCATTGCTTGATAAACATTTGGTTTGATGACTTATTTTTTAAATTTTGAAACTGAAAGGAAACCAAGTGATTTTTTTAGTCCAACACTCTTCTACTATGCATGTGAAACTAAGGCCTAAAGAGATATTCCTAGACCTTCACCTAGATAGTTATTGAATTTCTTCTTATTGTATGTGATAGGTAGGTAGAATATGATTCATACATTCATGAATTCTCTTATTCATTCCTATATAGTTAATAGATTCTTATAGGGCACCAAGTCCTGATCATCTGGTTAAACAAAACAAGTATTGTCCCTGTCTTTGTGAAACTGACAGCCAAGTAGGGAATAAGCTCTTAATCTAATATTCACACAAATAAATGTGAACTTTGAACTATGACAGGGGTTATAAAGAAGAGAGTCTTGTCAGATAGGATAACTGAGCTGTGACCTATGGATAAGTAGTAAATAACTATACAAAAGAAAATGAAAAGAATATTCTTGGCAGAGAAAAAGCACCTGCAAAGGCCTTGTGGCTTTGGGAGAATAATTAATAAGAAGGAATGAGAGAAGGCCAGTATAACAAGACAGCAGAGGGGGTGTGGTAGAGATAATGGAAGGCTTGATGTTGCAAGGTCTTCCAAAACAAGAGAAGGATTTTAGTCTTTTTTCCTAAGAGTGTTGGACCATAGAAGTATATTAATCCCAGGGGTCATGCAAGCAAAACTTAAATATACGTTCCATTTTATGTTTCTCCCATGCCTTAGATACATTTTCAAAGATAAAATCTAATGGGTAATATATGCCTATTATGCCAAAACTTGAGGTAGAGTTTGTAGCATTGAAAGTTCTCACAGTTTATGTGTTTACTGAATGTTATCCAAAGTAGAAACTTGTGTTATTTTCACAGAATAAACAGCCTTCTTATTAAAATTCTCCAATTCAATTTTGTAAAGAAGTATTCTTTCCAGCCTCCTACAGAAGACGCTATCAAAGCTACTTGAAAAGTAATAAATAGATATATAAAGGTTGCATTTTTCCATTGTACAATAACTATGTTTTAGAGCTGTAAAATCTAAAGGGTATAGAAACTTCTCTCTAAATAGCAAACGGTTAATACCTAATTCTTGAGCCCTAGTGCTTTTAACTTGAGGCCCAATGCTCCCAGGCAGTATATGAATAGGACTTGGGAAGCTTTTGTAAAAATAAAGGTCATGCCTGCATGGGCATGAATTCAAAGCTTTCATTAAATTCTACAAAGAATCTATTACACACACATGGATTTAAAACAGCATTTTTGGAGAGGAGAAAAAAATCCATAAGTTACTTGGAAAAATATTTATTTCCTATCATTTATAGAAGTTTAAGCCTATATAGTTAAAAAAAACAATAACAGTAAACATTAAACAAATAGCTATTGCTAAGCTAATATCTTGAAAATAATACCCTTTTTTAAAGCAGATTTTTTGAGAGTGAAAATAATAAAGATTATACCATTAGAATCAATTATAAACCAAGCACAGCGGCACATGCCTATAATTCCAGCAGCTCAGGAGACTGAGACAGGAGGATCGTGAGTTCAAAGCCATCCTCAAAACTTAGGGAGGCACTAAGCAACTCAGTGAGACCTTGCCTCTAAATAAACTACAAAAAAGGGCTGGGGATGTGGCTCAGTGGTTAAGTCCGCCTGAGTCCAATCCCTGGCACCACAAACACACACACAAAAATTAATTAATTATATATTATGTAGCAGCTATTTCTCAAATTGTTGTCCCTAGATCATACTCTTACAGACTCATTAAGTACTTGTAAAGGGTAGAGATTCCTGGATCCATTCCATTCCAGAACCCTGGAATCAGAGTCTCATAAACTGGAATAGACTGGAACTCAGGACACTAAGTTTAAACAGGATTCTGCGTGATTGTGGGGCCCACCCATGTTTGGAAGGTGCTATGCAACCATAATAGCATCCTTTTTGTTTGACATTTGGACGTTGTTTTTACCTAACTCATTGAATTATACAGTAAGACTAGACTCATTACCATGTAACAATCACTAGATGGATAGATGATATCCATAGATTAGATAGATCAATGGTAGATAACAATCAGACCCTGTGCAAAACGCTTTACCTAATTGATCCCAAGTCCTGAAATTCATTCTATAAGAAAATAGAATTATTATCCACAATTTTTAAATGAAGAAATTATGGGCCAATGAAAGTAAATAACTTGCTGCATAGAGGTATGGCTGGCTCCAAAGCCTTTTTTCTACTGGGTCACATAAAGTTTGGTGCAACTGTTATGCCAGTTCCCCATTGCATAAAGAAGACAGAAAAAAAATGGAATTATAGATGAGCCTTAAAGAGCCTCAGTCAGCATCCACTGAAACCTTGGTCACCAACAAAGTTACAGATTTAGGATGAATATGGTTTAACATGTAAATCTTGCTGAGCATAGCTGTCTGACACTTATCTAAAAGAAGCTTCAAAGGTAACACCTTGTGGGCAGGAATCTTGTGAATATGAGAAAATTGCTTCAAGTTGTTATAATTTAAGGAGGAAATATAAAGGAAAACCAAGCATTGCCGTATGCAAAACCCAAAACCCACCAGCATGCATCACTAGAGAGATTAAAGCTCCTCTGTGTAACCTGATAAAGGAGCTGGATGACTAATCCATTGGGTTGTTTTATTTTATTTTTTTATGGTGGTACTGAGCATTGAACCCCAGGCCTTACACCAGCTCTCTACAACTGTGCTACAAACCCAGCCCTGTTGGGTTATTTTAAAACATGATCTTTGCTGGACATGGTGGCACAGACCTTTATACCCAGTCATTCTGGAGGCTGAGGCAGGAGGATGGCAAGTTCTAGGTCAGCCTCAGCAAGTTGGTGAGACCCTGTCTCAAAATAAGAGAAAAATTAAAAGGGATGGACCGAATGTAGGTCAATGGTACAGTTCCCTTGGGTTCAATCCCCAGTACTGCAAATAAAGTAAAATTTAAAAAGAAAACATGATCTTCTATAAGATTTTTACCTAAAGGAGGTGGCTCTGTGATATGTGTGTGCTCTAGAACATGAATTGCATTTCATTACATGCAAGATCTTTATTGGGCACTAATAATAAAATCGTTCATTTAAAAAAAAATCCTGATAATCACGTCCATTTTTATAAGCTTTTACTTGAAAAGAGTTCAAAGGCTTTCTAAAATAAAATGATCAATTCTTAAAATATTCTGAGAGTGCGAAAAGTAAAAAAATTCCTGTTATTACTCTAATTGTAATTTTAAAATACGGTTGCCTGAAGTTATAAAATTATCAGTTTGAAAACTATAACTTGACTTTCAGGATGGCTGTGTTACAAGAAAACTGATTTCGTTGGGCATGGTGGCCCACACCTATAATCCCAGCTACTCAGGAAACTGAGACAGAAGGATCTCAAGTCCAGGGCCAGCCTAGGCAATGTAGATATACCCTGTCTCTTAATAATGTTTTTTCTAAGAAACAGCTGGGTATGTAGCTTAATGGTAGTGATAGCCTAGCGATAGAGTGTGTGAGCCCTGGGTTTAATCCCTGTACCTTTTATTTACTGGTAAGATTACCTTCTGTTGGATTAGGGTCCTATCCCGGACCCCCACCTCCTGTGGTCACCCATAGATCTTCTATTAAACAGGCAGATTACCTGAAGAACTTGAGGTAGACTTACTGTGCACAGGGACATCACATTGAGTTCATGCTAACTAGACTGAGCCACTCAGAACAGGCAGCAAAGAGGAAGTCACAAATAACTTCCAGACTCTTGCCTGTTTTTTTGTGGATTTCTTTTTTCCGTCATTTTCTTTCAGCTAAATGACTTTCGGTTCAGATTTACATTTAAAAATAGGATGTGAGATGGAAAAGTAAATTCATAGTAAATAAAATTAAAAACTATAAACTTCTGTAGGCTCTGTAGTCCTTCGCTAAGAAAGTACTTCTAGAATCTCCCTTAAAGCTGAGGCCTCTGCTAAAGATGAAATCATGTAAGTCACTAGTTGCAGGGGAACACCCACAGAGCAGGCTGCTGGCCTTCACAGCATTGGGAAGGTTCCAGATAAATGGGAAGTCAGGGGTAAGGTGGGTGAGAGTAGCCCCACTCTTAGAGTTAGACCATCCAAGCACTCAGAATGAGACACCTGATTGTAATGTGGTTATTCAGAGCTTTGGGCTTAAAAAAAAAAAAAAGAATACTATTCTCTCCCACCCCCCCTTTTTTGTACTGAGGATGAACCCAGAGGCATTGTACCACTGAGCTACATCCTCAGCCCTTTTTATTTTTCATTTTTAGGCAGGCTCTGCTGAGGCTGGCCTTGAACTTACAACCCTGCCTCAGCCTCCAGGTTTGGAGTCCTTGGGGTTACCAGCCTATGCCACCAGGCCTGGCTAAGATAATACATTTTTAAAAGTCTGTTGACTATTCATTGGCTTAAAGCAGGCTCTAAAATCCCTTTGTTGAGTAGGCTGAAACCAGCCTCTGAAGAAGACTTCTGTGCCTGCAAATACCAAAGATAACTGATGTGGTCCCAGGGGAGCCTAGGGCAGCCCCCAGGGACCCAAGCAAGGAGTCAGCAGCCCTCAGGTTTCTTTGGAGGGATAGTCATTAGAGCAGCTGGAATATTTACAATGTAATTGGCTCACTTGCAATCATTTTTTATCTCAGATGTTAATCTTATTTTCATATGTTTTTGTATAAATCAGACACATGTGGCTTGATTATAGACATTAAGTGGCCACTCGGAGCTTTAAATGAAAGGCTTTCTGGAACACTCCCTGCCTTGGTCTGGCCTCCTGCACCCCTGCGGTCCTATCTCTGTGGCTCTGCACCCCTCCTCCTGTGTTGATTTCTGTGCCCCTCCTGCCTCCCTTATGGTCGCCCTTCATCTCATGGTGTCTGTTTACTTAAATCTAAGCCAATTAAATAAAGCATAATAATAGAACACCCTTCTGAAAAGAGCACAAAGGAGGAGAATTGCATGGCTACTAGCAGAATAACAGAAGAGAGGGGAAAACATTTTAAAAGAGCTTCCCAGCAGATGATCTGCCTCCTCCTTTGCCTTCTATTTATAGGGTGGCAAATTCTTTTTTGTTTGTTTCCAACATCTCTATGCCAAGTTCTCCTTTTTTTTTTCCCTCTCTCTCTCTTTCTTTTCTTTTCTTTTTAATGTGAAATCTCTATGATACATCCTGGTGCATCTCAATATTTCTGTGATTACTGATGTGAGACTTATTATATCATGCATATAGGAAGATTGTTATAGAATTTCCAAACACTTGGGAATGCTAACAGTGGATTCGGATGTATTTCAAGGCTAGCTTTTATGTTGATATACTTTCTCAGCCAGTAAGTAATATTCTCGCTCAATTAAGAGATCCTCACTTTTTATAATGGGTTTTTGCTGGCAATTTCTGTCGTAATAAAATGTTGGCTACCACTGTTAAGAAAATAACTTGGAGAGAGGAAAAAAAAATACTTCAAATTAGCATTATGGAAGGGGAAGGGGGAGATGCCAGCCTAGCTCCCACTGTGCTAATTAAGTTATCAGCCTTTCCTCTTGAACAATATATAGCAAAAGATGAAGGACCTAAGCCAGCTGGAGATCACCTTAATCGTAAACTGTTTCCCCCAAGACTCCAGTGAGTTGATGAAATCCCTTTACTTCTACAGTCTTTAGCTCTTCAGGGTAAAGGAAGATGACTCCAGCATAGCCTTTTCTCTGGTGTTGGGTATGTCCCTTTCCAAATTGTAAGCAGTCAGGAATGTCAACACTCAGGCAAAGAACATCATCAGCTAACTGAATTCTGACCTCTTTAGACCTCAAAACTTGCCTGATCCTCTGTCTCCAGGGTTCAACCAAACGCCTCCTGGATAAAATCTCTGTGTGCTGCTGCAGGTTGACAGATGGTTCCCAGCAGGTGAACTTTGGGCCATTAGTGAATGAAATGCTTTCTTTCTCTGGCACAATCCTTCTCAAAGACACCCTATGTCTTAAGAATTAACAAAAGGCTTTTGGATGCTAAGTAAAATTAGAGATGTATCCAAACTAAGAAACCATAGATTAGTGTGAACAGAAAGGTTTCTGCTCAGATTAATGCACAGTCTCTTCATGAGAGAGTAGAGTGGTGCTAACTGGTGAAAAGAGACTATTGAAGACTGATATTGGTACTTTACAATTTTCCACAATTCTCAAAGCACTTTTGTGAGTACATGATTTTATTTCATCTTTGCAACAACTATATAAAGGTTTTAGTGATGACATTGAAAGTCCAAAAAGTTAGAAGGCCTGCCCAAAACACAGCTGGTGAGTGAGGCCAAGGTCTCAACACAGCTTCTGTATCCCCAGTGTACATTCTTTTTATTTCAGAGATTGAACCTGATTAACTTCTGGTCAGAGTGGTTAAAAAGAATAAACGATTATCATTCATATTCATTAGACCTTTACTAATCCACTTATAAATCAGGAAAACATTAAGCCAGGCATAAAGAGATTCCATTGCTTAGAACATAGGAGTTCATATTCACAAGACTGACCAGTATCAGGCACACCTTTCCATTTTCTGTAATACACACCTCAATTGTTCATTCATTTGTCAAATAGGTACTGAGCAAACATTTGCTACCAGACAGGGGTGTAGTGTAGTATATACAAAAGACAATGCTCCCTGGGCCTCTAGAGTAAGCAGAGTAGTTGGGGTAGAGTGACGCAGACATTAAACAAATAAAAAATGGTGTTCAAAAATAGATCATGGTAGGCATCTGGATTAGTCTGCCCAGGATCCAATAAAAGTATACCATAGACTAAATGGCTTAAACTTCAGGAATTTTAAAAATCATACTTCTGGAGGTCAGAAATCCAGGATTTAGGTACATCAGGGATGGTTTCCACTGCTGACTTGCAGATGGCTCTCATTTTCTTGCTCTATATTATAACAGGGGATAGTGGTTAGTCTCAACTCTCAAAAAGAGCCAAGATACTTGAGGATTTAAGCCAATGAGCAGAAGAAGGAAGTAGTGGGTAGGAAATTACTTAGAGGAGACATCAAGGGTGGGGTGATTCTTGCTGAGCCTACTTAACTGGATTCTTGCAGAAGGCAGGGCAAAGTCTTTGACATCATATGTGGGGTATGAGGGACTTGATCAGCTATCCAGGGTGAGCAGATACCAAAGGTGGAGGATTCTCTCTAAAATGCTCTATCTGGAATTGTAAGGACAGGGCTAAAGTCAAGGACTAGCTAAGAAGAGGGATCAGAGAAACTCCTCAAGTGAGAAAGAGAGCTGTAGTGTCTCCTCCTCTTCTTATAAGGACTCAGACCTACAGGATTTGAGCTAAACCCTTGTGTGACCTCACTTGGCCTTAAGTACCTCTGGAAAGGTCTTATCTCAATATAGTCACCTTGGAGGTTAAGGCTTCAATGCATGAATGTTGATGTTGGAACACAATTCAGTGCATAACAAGATAGAAATAATAACCTCCTCAGAGACAGGTTGGTAATATGGCAGCATTGTTTGAGGTGTGTGTGTGTGTGTTCCTATGGCTTAATATTTTTTATCCTGCTTATGAATTTGTTTTTAATTAAAACTGCTGTGAAAAAGAATTCATATGTTTCATTGACACAAAATGGCTTCCAGGATTGAAATAAAGCAGACTAAAAAGGATAAGTGTAGAATATTTTTTTTCAATTTCAAGGAGCCTTAATTAATTAATTAATCAACATAAGGTAGCTCACTATGAAATGCAAATAAGTATGAGAAACTATTGCCATACAGCAGTGAACAGACCTGGAGGTGGTTGGGGAGTTTTCGTTTGGAAAGCAATCTCAGTTGAGCAAGAGGTTGGCAAACCTAGGAAAGAAGAGAAGGAGGAAGGGAGACAAGAAGAGATAACCAAATGAAATGGAGAAAGGAGAACTTGAGGGTTTGGGGGTGGTTAGCTTAGTGGTAGAGCACTTGTGTAGCATGTGCAAAGCCCTGGCTTTGATCCCCAGAACTGCAGAAAAAGAAAAGAAGAGGACTTTACAGAAGAAGAAGAGAAAATATGAAGAGGGAATGAAAAGGGCAGTTAATCGATCTAGAAAAGAACTAGTCTAAGAAGATGTGAGGGTTTTGAGAGTAGAAAGTTGGGGACAGGGTTGAAAAAAATAGGGTATGTTCACAATATAGAAACCTGTGAGGCTGAGCCTAAGAATTTTAATTTGGACATATCAAAAGAAGAGTTGTACCAGGTGTGGTGGTACACACCTGTATTCCCAGCTACTTGGGACGCTGAGGCAGGAGGATTGCAAGTTCAAGGCCAGCCTCAGCAACTTAGTGAGGCTGTAAGTAACTTAGCGAGACTCTTTCAAAATTAAACTAAAAAGGGCTGGAGATGTGCTTGGCAGTTAATTGCCCCTGGGTTCAATCCCAGGTACCTAAAGGAAAAAAAAGAAAAGAAAAGTAGACAAATAAAAGAGGAGTTGTGAAGATGAGAGTAAAATCCTTAAGTGGGATCCCAGCAAGTTAGATCTGGTGGTAACTTGTGAACCTGCTCAGTTTCCTTTAAGCTTCTTTCCAGCTTTATCTTCTTATACCACATGATCTTATCTGCATAATTTATTCTTTTTAAGTGGTTGAAGTTCTGTTACTATGTCTTTTATGTAAGGGCAAAAGACGGCAAGTGTTGTTAAAGATGTAGAAAAAAAAGAACTCTTGTACACTGTTAATGGGACTGTAAATTAATACAGCCATTATGGAAAACAGTATGGAGGTTACTCAGAAAGTTAGAAATAGACCTGCACTAGATCCACCAATCCCACCTCTGGGTGTACATGCAAAGGAAATGGAATCAGTCTGTTGAAAAGACCTCTGCCTTCTCATGTTTATTGGAGCACTATTCACAATAGGTAAGATATAGAGTCAACCTAAGTGTCCATCAGTGGATGCATGAATAAAGAAATTGTGGTATAGATGCACAATGGAATACTAATCAGCCATTAAAAAAAAAAAAAAAGAACAAAATCCTGTCATCTGTGACAAATGGATGAACTCGGAGAATATTCTGTTAGGTGAAATAAGCCAGGTTCAGAATGACAAATATATCATGATCTGAAAAGAAAACAACCTAAAAATGTTGATCTTATAGAAGTAGAGAGTAGAGTGGGCTGAAGTATTAGGATAGTGGACACTGAGATGTGGAACATGCACAATTGTAGGTGTATAGGAGGAATTAGTTCAGGAGATCTATTATACAATATGGTGACCATAGTTAATAAGAATACATTAGCTTGGGCTAGCTGGTCCGCCAGGATATATATTTTAGTCATCATGTCATATATGATAAATATATACAATTTTATGTCACTTTAAAAATAAACAGATAAATAAAAATAAAAGGGTTGGTGTTTGTGTGAAATTAAAAACAAATGAACAGATGGCTTTCTGTCAAGCAAAGAAGTGTTATATTTTTTCAGATATATTCTGATTCTGAACAGAAACTGCAGTATAATATTTAAATGAGCAAAAACAGTGACACATGTGCCCCATTGCTGCCCAAAGTTCTTTATCACAGTGCTGATTCCTATTTTATTTAGAAAATAAAATATTTACATTTGTGTATATACTGTCAGAGTCAGCATATGCTAATAATTTAGCAAAATCAGTTCAAGGCTGATATCATGGAACATCATTACTTCTTTTCAACAAGGAAGGCATCTAAGGTAACTACTGTACCAATCTCATCATGCTTCTTTCACCCTGGCAATTGAGATAGGTACTGATCACACAATATCCATTAATCCCTCACGTTTCTCCACCACCAGCATTTAAGCAAAGCTACATTGAGTCCAGTGGGGAGTAAGAGGTAGTGATGTGTGTCACTTCCTCATTAAGGCATTTAGAGCCCAAGTTCAACCCTCACATATCTTCTTCCTCTTCTTCTGCAATCCTGAAGGCCTTGAGTTGGGGTATAAGAATAATGCACCCAGAGAGCTTGGGCACTGCAAAGCAGAGGTGGCCTGGAGACTCTCCCTGCTCCCATCAGAATTTGTGTGAACAGGACATAAACCTTTATCATGTAAGGCCTCTGAGATGTAAGCCTGACTTTTCTGACTAATCTGATCCTTCATATTTCATTTATTGGTATGCTATTTTTACTGCCTTGGATTATGTTGAGGTGCTTTGGACAAGAGTAGATTATTTCTGCTAAGTCAGCTTAACGCAGCTGGCTACTCCTCAACAACAGTGTTGGTATATTGGGTTTGGAGATGGAAGAGCATGATTCTTATTGTCTACCTTACCTAGATTCTCTGATCAGTTGAACACACATTTTGTTAACAGTTCTTAATTCTTTCAAGTGTATATTTGAAATAAGTTTCCTTTGAGAGAAACAATGTTCTCCAAAAAAGAAGTTGTTGTTTTCTGTACAGGGGATTAAACCCAGGAGCACTTAAGCACTAAGCTACATCCCCAGCCCTCTTTTACTTTTTTATTTTAAGACAGGGTCTCACTAAATACTTAGGGCCTCCTCACTAAGTTGCTAAGGCTTTTGGCTTGGAACTTGCAATCATCCTTCCTCAGCTTCCTGAGTTGATGGGATTACAGGTGTGCACGACCACCCAGGGTCCAAAGGGAATTTTGACAGTAACTCCAAGAAAGAAAGAGCATTCTCTAATCTGTTCAACCATCAGCAACTGGTTGGTTCATCAGAACTTTTTTTCTACTCACAAATAAGTAGATAATGAACTGATTCTAAACATATTAGGGAATAGAAATGGTTTGGTAGCATGTTAAGCTAAATGGCTACGTAGGCAGCTGTGCTTCTACTAAAAGACCAATATGATAATAGATATTTTCCCAATTGTATTAGCAATGCAATTCTCAGTAGCTGGAATCAGGTTATGCTGGACAAGGGTACTTAATTACATGATCACAGGAGATAGAAGGGGTCAAACACACACAATAGTGGATGTTTGACAGCTGATCCAATTGCCTAAAGCACCTCTCTGCGGTTAGGCTGAGCTTCCAGAAACATCATTAGGGATTCCAGTAATTTCATACACTCAGTGTTTTATTTATCTGACAAAGTATCAAAACATGAAATTAGCCAGGCACAGTAGTGCATGCCTGTATTCCCAGCGGCTCCAGAGGCTGAAACAGGAGGATTGAAAATTCAAAGCCAGCCTCACAAAAGTGAGGCTGCTAAACAACACAGTGAGACCCTGTCTCTAAATATAATACAAAAATAGGGCTGGGGATGTGGCATAGTGGTTGAATGCCTCTGAGTTCACTCCCTAGTACCAAAAAGCGAAATGAAACAAAAAACAAAACATGAAATTAAATGACTAGAATGTGTTTCAAAGGTAAATGAAGAGTATACTTTGGTTCAACAATCCAGGGAAGATTTTATGTTGGTGACTTAGCTGTTTGATGAAATATGATTTCTGACATCAGCTAAGAAAACTGCATCTTGGCATTATTTTTTTCCGTGAGATTCTGAAACTCTGTACTAATTTATCATTCTCCCTTTGATGCTCTAGGTGGCATATAACTCACATGTAAATATGCCCATAGCCAAACATACACTGCCTCAGAGCATTGCAAAGCACATCCATTTATCTGACCAATCAGCTGATAGAAGGTGATTTTGTTTATAGCTGAGTAGGTGTTTTATCTATTTTGAGTTCTTTGTTTTGCTCTGTGTGTGTGGTAGACACTGGGGGTTGAACCCAGAGGTGCTCTACCACTGAGCAGCCTTTTTTATTTCTTATTTTGAGATAGGGTCTCACTAAATCGCCCACACTAACCTTCAACTTGAGATCCTCCTGCCTCTGCTTCCTGAGTTGCTGGGATTACAGGTGTGCATCACCATGTCCAGCTACACTTTCTTTTTGATGCCAATGCACAATATAAATCCTCTTCTCTATCTTGGGCAGGCTAGCTCTTAAATGTGTTTAGCAACTGACTTTGTCAGGAGTTGAGAGAGTCATGATTCTCTACAGTATTTATATCCAGCCCTCAGAGTTTCTGCAAAGTGGCATAAGTCACCTGAGAGCAATAATGGAGAAAAGGGCAGAACCACAGCTGAGTAAATTTCAATTTGTCCAAGAAGCCTAAAGGGCTGAATAATAAATGTGCTTAGTAAATATTTCTAGTAGATTGAAAGTTGCCATTGATGAAATAATGCTTCCCAGGGGAGCCCCAAGTCTTTATCTTGAAAGTATCTTAAATCAGAGCTGAAGACCTGAAACAGATTTTCAGCATCTATTAAGAGGTGCTAAATAGTTAAAAGGTTTGGATACTTGGTAGTTGATGGGATGGACACATTTATATTGGCCTGTATTCTCATGTGTAAACTAGGGATAATAATAGAGGCTGATAGTGAGGAATAAATAAATTAATATGTATGTGCTAAAAACATTGGCACACACAATGAAAGCTCTATAAATATTTGTTCATATTATTTTAGGGATGTAGCAGCCACTCTATGCATTGTATCTAATACTAAAACTGTGCCAAATAATACTCATAACACAAGCTATGTTAAAGTGATTTAGTCCTTTGGATATGGAATAACTGCATTATGATAATTTAAAATGACTATTCAGTTTTATGTAACTTATGGAACTGTTCGTAAATTGCTTTTTAAAATGAATCCCAGATGGCATTTATCTCTTTCTCAGGAAATAAAGTTTAGCGGGAAAAAAAAAAGTAGTCATTTTCATTTTATAACAAACAAACAAAACCCCCATAAAAATCAAGATTCTGGAGGGCAATTTTTTATGATTAATGGGTACTGACTTCTAATAATCATCACATGCTTTGACCAGTAATTTCCCTTTTGTGTATGTGAGGGGGGTGGTACTGAAGATTGAACCCAAGGGTACTCTATCACTGAGCTACATCACCAGCCCTTTAAATTTTTAAAAAAATTAGAGATAAGATCTGGCTAATTTGTTGAGTCTGGCATCAACCTTGGGATTCTCTTGCCTCAGCCTCCTGAGTCACTGGGATTACAGGCTTGCGCCACTGCATCCGGCAATTTTCCAACTCCTGTGAGGTGAAATTGACTGGTAGGTGTTTAGAGCTGCAATATCACTTCTATTCACTTCTAATCAGTTAATTTCATTGCTTTCAAAATTACTCAAATGAACATGATCTTTGATATCAGGTATGTTAGACAAAGTTTAATTAAAGGGCTGGATAGTAACTATTTAAGATTTTCCAGCCATACCATCTCTGTCACAAATACTCAGCTCTGGCAATATAACATCAAAACTGTTCTAACCAACACCGAAATAAATGGCAGGGCTCTGTGACAATAGCATTGTGCTTAGAAAAATAGGCAGTGACATAAAGGATTTAGTTCATGGGCCATACTTTGCTAATCCCTACTTCATAAAGTTTACTTTTCTCTCCTTATTTTTACTAGGGTCACATATACACATGCACACAGTTATAATATATAATTGCCCACTTATTCATATGCATGTATGCTTGCTTGAAAATAACAAAAACATAATCTTTTAAGTATTTTTTATTAATTTTTTTAAGTTGGATACAATACCTTTATTCCATTCATTTATTTTTATGTGGTACTGAGGATGGAACCCAGGGCCCCCCACACGTGCTAGGCAAGTGTTCTACTTCTGAGCCACCATCCTAGCCCATCTTTTAAGCATTTAAGGAAAACATGGAATTTAAAGAAAAAAATATCCAGTCATGGTGGCATGTTCCTGTAATCCGGGCAGTTTGGAAGGCTGAGTCAGGAGAATCGTGAGTTCAAAGCCAGCCTCAGCAATTTAGTGAGGTCCTAAGCAACTCAGTGAGACCCTGTCTCTAAATAAATACAAAAAAAACACTGTGGGGAAGGTCGGTGCTGGAGATGTGGCTCAGTGGTTAAGTGCCCCTGGGTTTAATCCCTGGTACAAAAAACAAAATAAAAGAAAGAAAAGATAAAGTATGATATTTGCTTCAGTATTTATTAAATATCCAAAGGCTCTATCTGAACAAGGGTCAATGCTGGTTTACCATTTTATTTTTGTTCTAAAATCAATCTACAAAGTTTAATTTTCTCGTAATGAAAACTGCTATGGTTTAGATATGAGGTTTCTTCCAAAAAAAGTCATGTTAGGCAATGCAAGAATATTCAAAAGAGAAGTGATTTTAGATTATGAGAGCTGCAAACTCATCAGTGGGTTAATATATTTGGCAGTTTTGTTGTTGTTGTTATTGTTTGTTTTTGTACTGGGGATTAAACCTAAGGACACTTTACCACCGAGCCACAATCCTACTCCATTTTATTTATTTATATTTTAAGACAGGATCTCACTAATTTGCTGAGGATCCTATTAAATTGCTGAGTCTTGCCTCAGACTTATAATCCTTCAGTCTCAGACTTCCAAGTCACTGAGATTACAGGTTCCTGTGCTGATAGATTAATAATTTGAAAGGTCTACTGTACTTGCTGGTAGAGGTTTGTGTCCTGACTGGAGGAAGTAGATCACTGGGAGCATGCTCTGGGTATTATATTTCGTCCCTGGCTCCAGGGATTGCTCTCCTTGTCTGCTTCCCATTTGCCTTGAGCTGAGCGGCTTTCTTCCACCAGGGTGTTCTGTTATGCATTTCTTCCTCACCTCAGTCTTAAGTAATGGAGTCTGTTGTCCATGGACTGAACCTGTAAAACCCTGAGCCCAAATAAAATTTTCCTCCTCTACATTGTTCTTATCAGGTAACTTGATCTTAGCAAGAAAAAGCCAATGCAAAAAACTATCTATCCTTAAAATATTTTTAAATGGCCCTAAATTATTGTTTATTTAAACTCTATGTGACAATCTTACATGTATATATCCCCAAATCAAAAAATATTGAGGATTAAAGGGGAAAAGAAACCGTGTGCAAAGATTTTGGCAGTCAAACATTTCTTGCTAAAATAATTAACGAACTATTGCCAGGCCCAGTGGCGCAAGCCTATAATCCCAGGGACTCAGGAGGCTGAGACAGGAGGATCATGAGTTTAAAGCCACTTCAGCAATGGCAAGGCAGTTAGCAACTCAGTGATACCCTGTCTCTAAACAAAATACAAAACAGGGCTGGGGATGTGGCTCAGTAGCTAAGTGCCCCCTGAGTTCAATCTCCAGTACCAAAATAAAATAAATAAATATATATGTCAAATTATTATAGGGAATGGAGAATTCTACCATGTGTCTTCTTACCTACAGGATTTTCTTTATGTTTACGTAACTGTTAAACCTTTCCAACTTTATAGACTCGTTTGTTGCTTCACATTGTATGTGAATGCTCACAGATTAAATGAGCAATACAATTAATGTAGAACCTGGCCCAGTCGACATTTGTTGCTTTTAAATAAATACCTTTATTCTCATTGTGTTGTTTTTGTTTTTGTTTTTGGTACTGGAAATTGAACCCCACAGGCAGTCTACCTCTGAGCTCCATTCCTAGCCCTTTTTATTTATTTATTTGAGATAGGGTCTTACTAAATTGCTGAGGCTGGCCTCAAACTTACAATCCTCCTTCCTCAGTTTCCTAAGTCACTGTGATTACAGGTGTGTGCCACCATGCCAGGCTTACATCACTCTTTAAAGAGTCATAGAGAAGAACTGAGCCATCTTTATCTGATTTCCCAAGTTTGCATTTCCTTCTTGGGCTCAAAGAAGAGTTAGTAGCTATCACAGTTTTAGTCTCAGTGCTTTATGGGTAGAGTAATATTTTCCTTGAGCATATAATACAGTCCAGTCAGAGCCTAAAGGCTCTCAAAATACATGGGTTTATTTAGATACCTCTATTGTATAAGAGCTGGACTTCAAAATGGGCCTCAGCCTTTTAATCAGTCTTTCTGGTCTTCCCTGCAGATACAATGACTAAACCTGAGTGGTTTATGAGACAGAAAATAAGCCTAGTGCCCTCTAGTTAATTCTGTTTATTTCTAGGTACCACTTCAATAAGAAGCATTCTGTATGGCTCTAGGTAGCATTTCTAAGGAGAACTTACTAATACAAAAGGACTTTTAGGATTCTCAATGTCAAAATAAGTTTAGTACTCAATAGAGAAAATTTAATAAGTTGTTGAATAATTTCTCTCCACCCTGTGCTGGATAGCATCAATACAGACTGAGCTAAGGCCCCAGTCCTTTAAAATTTACTAGATATAATTAAACAAAGACTTATCAAGACAAATGTATTATCTCCAGAGAGAGTACAATTGCCTGCTGTTTGCTAGCTGAAAATAATTTAGAAATCTATTCTTCCTTGGATTTAGTACTTATGAAGCATCATTGAAGTTAAGCTAAAGGTGAGATAAAGTGTGGACCAGTTCGTATTTTCAGTGCTTTAATCTCAGGCATCTGAGATAGTACCTATCAAGTTATAAATACTCAACATATGAGGACTATTAAGAACTGTCATAAAATCCATCTAGTAGTAGTCTCACACTTACCTGATATAAAAAGTTGAATTGAAGGAGTTAAATTTTATATTGAGTTATAGGATATAATCATTGCATGTGTATCAGGGATTAAATTATTAACTTTCTATTTTTTTCTATTTTTTTAACAGAAAGAAGCCAGATCATATTATCAACCTTTTGAGGACACAACATAACAAACTTGACTATCTTACCACTTTCTTGAATAGGTAAGACTTTACTTTCTCTACTACAAATGAGTTACCCAAAACTGTGAAAAATAACCTTTGCTAACTTGTTTCTTAAAAAAAAAAAAAAAAATTCTTTAAATAAACCAGGTGCAAAGGCACACCTTGGTAATCTTAGTAGGAGGCTGAGACAGAAGGACTCCAAGTTGGAGGCCAGCCTGGGCAATTGAGCAAGACTTTCAGCAACTTAAGGAGACCCTGTCTCAAAATTTTAAAAAAGGAAGGAGGAGAGGGAGGAGAGGCAGATGTAGCTCAATGGTACAGTGTCCCTGGGTTCAATTCCTAGTACTTCATAGAGTTTAAACTAATTCAGAATGAAAAGATCTCTGCTATGTTTCACTAGCCAATCACACCTCAGCACCTATTACACACCAAGCATGATTCTACATACTTTCTTTACATAATTTAATCCATTTATTCCTTCCAACGGGCCTATGAGTTAGTTACAGGGATCATGCCCATTTTATGCATTAGGGGCATGCAGTTGTATCTGAATTTATGGAAGAAAAAACTAGAGATAATTTGCTGAATGTGCAGTAAATGCATAGAATGCAAATTCTTATATTTGTACTTGTCACATAGACAATTATTTCATGAGTAAATAAAGGAACATTTAAGGTCATTTTACAAGCAAACACTTTATTTCCATCTTTCTTTAAACTCAAAATCCTTATGATAAAAGCAGAATAAAATTACAAAAATATTACAAATGAATGATTTCTCATGCCATGAAATATATTTTAATGTAATTTGTCTTTATTAGAAGCACTCAATATACAATTTTAAATTGGGTACAGAAATTTTTTTTTGTTTTTATTTTTTATTGCTTTTTTTAAGAAAGAAAATTTTCAAAGCAACATTAAAAATTACATGACATATTAAAAATAAATACCTGCCATCTGAATTAAACAAATGCTAACTGAATAGCTAGAGCCTTGCTAAATTGCTCAGATTGGCCTTGAACTTGAGATCCTCTTATCTCAGCTTTCTGAGTCCCTAGGATTATAGGTGTGTGCTACCATGCCCAGCTCCTTACTTTCTTTTATCTTCCTTCCCTTCTTTCTAAGAAGTTTCACAGTGTTAAAGATACTGAGACTTTCCCAAGTGTGTTTTAATATTTCTGTGACTTGTGTATGAACCAAAGGTCATACAGTTATTTACGTCCTAAGAGTGCCTATAAATGGCACCAAGCTGTAGATGTTCTTCCGCACCTTGCCTTCACCCCCATTATATTTAGATCCACCCACCCATATTGATGCATGAAGGTCTGACTCGCTCATTCTTAGTATTACACAGTTGACTCAATTCAATATTTTAATCTTCTGATGCTTGGCATTATTATTTCTAAATAATTTGTAGCATTTAAAAAATTCAATGCTGAAATACTGTAAGTATGACTTGCAAAGCCTGTTTGGGGTTTATGTATGAAGAATCCAAAGTTTTTCATCTATGATCTCATACCAACCCTGCTTAGTTGTTTTTTTTGTTTTGTTTTTTTTTTTTCCCAAAATGGAAACATGGTTGTTGTTTTTTTAATTGACTTATAAGGATCTTACTAATCTAATGGGACCCATGGTTTTCACTGTTTTGCCATAACATAATAATTGAAATCTGTTATTTCCCCAGAGATGGAAATACTGACTATTACCATAATGTATATACTACCTTCAAAATTTTAAGATATTTAAAAGAAAACTACTTTGGGGGAGCTCATGTCAATTGCTTTTATTCTCCTTAAAAACCAT
The DNA here is from genome assembly GCF_048772815.1 of Callospermophilus lateralis. Taxonomy (NCBI): domain Eukaryota; kingdom Metazoa; phylum Chordata; class Mammalia; order Rodentia; family Sciuridae; genus Callospermophilus; species Callospermophilus lateralis. Next base: position 26,255,676 of record NC_135313.1, on the reverse strand, counting down.
GGGAGAAGTTTTAAAAAAGTCTTTTTTCAATTTTGTTTTCCTAACATAGCACTTAATTCTATGTTGACACATAAGTGGAAATTTAATTTATTCTACCGGTATTTATTGAGATCCTTTCATGCACATTGGGACTGATGTTTAAAAAGCAAGGAAGACACAATATCTACCTAAAATGAGAAAGCAGGCTACTGGGAAACATAAAGATTCATTCAGTGATACTGCAAATGTAACCATTTAAGTAGATATTTTTATTTTGCAGTTATCTTAGCATTGTTACACATGATTGTCTTTGATATCACCCAACCATGGCAGTTATATTAAGCTGACTGGGGTAATAGGAGTGAAAATGCTTGGTAAATAAAGTCCTTTGTACTCAGTTGCTAATACTGCTAATTACCATATTGTGCCAAATTCAGAATTGAATAATTGCAATATAATACATGTCATTCTAAATACGAAAGATGATCTATGTCTCTGAAGTTTGAGTCTTGGTAACTCATAGAATTGCCATTTTTTTCTCATTAAAACTCCTTTTAAATATTGTAGTGCAGTGGTTAATGGCTCTGAAAAATGATTTTTCACCAGCTTCAACAACCTATTAGGAGCATATTATTTTGACCTCTTTAAGCCTCATAGTAAATCATTACAGTACCAAGCTCATACCTGTCAAGATCATGTTTCATCATCTCTACCTATATCATTCAAACCCATTGCCTCTCCCTTTTAATACTATAATAGCATCCCTTGCACTCAATCTTACTCTTCTGTAGTCTATTGTCCATATAGAAGTCAGAGTGATCTTTTTAAAAAAATCTTAATCAATTGATATGATATTTCTATTCAAAATTTACCAGTTGCTACCTGTCGTAGAATAAAGCCCATACTCTACTGTGGCCAACAAGGTGCTATACAAACTGGCATGTTCTACTTCCCTGGCATCATCTTAATATCATCTCTTCCTGCTGAATGCAGGGACCACGTCATGTTCTGAACTGGGTCACCAGCATCTCCAGCCATCATCCATCCTGGTGGATCCTCACTTGTTGAAGGAATGACTAAGTATGCAAGGGTTACTGCTCAGAGGTAAAGGTAGATGCTTTGCACAGACAGTACCCTTGATGCCCGTCAGTGTTGATCTTCTAAGGATTCCCTTACTTTGTCTTAACCAAGTCCATCATCACTTCTGGAATGCCAAAGCACTCCGTTGTTTTTGAGGCAGGACTTTATACCATCATGAAAGGCTTTATACCTGAGCGTGGTGGAGCACACCTGTAATCCCAGAAATTTGGAGGCTGAGGTAGGAGTATCAAAAGTTCAAAGCCAGCTTCAGCAACTTGGCAGACTGTCTGAAAATAAAACATAAAAAGGGCTGGGGATATGGCTTGGTGGTTAAGTGCCCCTGAGTTCAATCCCTGAGAAAGAAAGAGAGAGAGAAGAAAGAAAGAAAGAAACAAAGAAACAAAGAAGGAAACAAAGAAAGAGAAAGGAAGGAAGGAAGGAAGGAAGAAAGGAGGGAAGGAAGGAAGGAAGGAAGGAAGGAAGGAAGGAAGGAAGGAAGGAAGGAAGGAAGGAAGGAAGGAAGACTGGCTTTATATTGCTGATTTATAATCTTGACTTGTAACTTACACTACAAAAAAATGAAGGAAAGAAATCCACATAGACGAATTAGAAAGAAAGTAGCTATAAGGACATGAAAAAAATCATTTGAAGAGCAAAAAATATGAAAATATTTATTATATCTTGCAGCCTTGTAACTCACTAATAATACTAAGATTTGCCACAACCCAACATTGTGTAGATTTTACTTTATCTTCAGAATAGATTTATTTTCATCATTTGTAGGTGATTGAAGTTTATCCTTTAAAACAATTGCTTTGTAAAATAGGGTAGCTTTTTGTCTGTTTGTTTTGTTTTGTTTTCAATATTCTTAGGAGCAGCACTTGATGACTGTTTATATTGTTGAGAACACTTGGCAAGAGGAAAGCAAGCAGTAGGACCACTATACCCACAGTATCAGCCAAGGAAGAGAGAATGAAAGCCTGGTATTTTCATCACCCTCTGACTCATGAGTACCTTGACTCATACTGATGAACACCTCATCAGCACTGAGCTCTGGTCCATGGCAGATTAAGCATTCTAAAGCATGCTACAGGCAGATTAATCATTCTGAAATTCAGTTCTGCTAGTAAATTAGGATATCAGATGTGCTCTTGTGAAAACCTCTTCCGTATGTCCTATTAGCTGGCCGGGCAGTCTACCCAGGCCCCAAACTATTCTGCTGTTGTGATCAAGAACCTATTGCAGGTGAAGTTTTAAAGTGGGATCTCTCCTGGCTAAATAGAGACTTCAAAAGGGAGAAATGCCCACATGTGCTGACAGGAGTTAAAATAACAATAACAGCCCTCCTACTTACAGGCTGAGTCATAAGCACATTCTATTGATTTTTCAACAATTCTGAGAAGATTGTTTGGGCTGGAATTCTGTAGGCAGAGGTGGTCACCACCTGCTGCCAATAACCACCTAACTCTTATTAGGAGGTTATTGCTATTAAAATCTTTTTTTTAAAAACAGTTTGGCCAAATAGAGGTAGGAAAAGAAAACATTTTATGCTTGACAAGCACTTTTTCTAATGCTTTGAATTTAAAAGAAAAAAAGAAAGGAAGGGAAAAAATGATGGTCTACACATCATTATTATGCAATTCATTTTTTGTTAGCTGTATTAGTTACTTAAAAGGGGAAGCTTTGGTACAAGATTGTACAAGTTGTACAAGATTTTTGTGCAATATTGTACAAGACCCTGGTAGTCAAATCTTGCTAGATGTTTTTATTCAGAAAGAAATTTGGAAGTCAATAGCAGCAGCTTTGTCTCAATTTGGAGAAAGGGTCAAAATTAATAGAAATCTACTTTTTGCTCAAACAAAAGAGGGAAGACTATTATATGCTTCATAAAGTAACTTTTAGTAGAACATTTTTGTTACTATAGCAAAATAACTGAAGCTGAGAAACTTAATAAGGAAATGAGGTTTATATTGTTTTGTGTTTATTTACATAAAGACTGAATTTCCCTATTTTGTTGTCACAAGCAGGACTTGCCAATTTGCTTGCCCACCAGGGCCAGTTTTATAAGTATTTTTATATCAATTTTTAGTTACCTGAACTTTTTGAGAAACAGGTTATGACCTTTTAAATAGCCAGATTTTATATATATATATTTGCCAGGATCCTACACCTTTGAGTAAACTAACACCCTCAACAGCCATTTAAAACATCACAATACAGCTTATTTGCTTCCTTACCCTGACCTTCCACAAAGTGCTCTTTCATTGATAATTGCCATGTCCCCTGATGATTCACATAGACATATATATCTTACCATTGCCAGGTCATGAAAGCCCAACCACCAGGCTGATTCAGAGTCTTTTCTGTACCTTGGTTTGTGTTCTAAAACTCTTTGAGGCCATCTAGAATTCCATGAAAGTCTTGTTTACTCTCTCCTTGCCCCATAGGACAGAAGTTAGCACTTTCCAATATTAAAGGAATCACAAGCAAAGAGACTAGATAAAGAGCAGAATGACCATCTAGACAAATTTGGAAACAGAAGCAGCAGCTTGAGGAGCACTTCAGGTGCAAAGTTTGGATTCCATCTTTAGCCCAATGCATGTTCCTATGAAAATAAAGCCTATTGTGAGGTATATTCCTGTCCCTGAAATAGGCAGGCTTAGCGAGAGGTGGGCAAGTGTGTCTGTGTGTGTGATTACGTGCATGCCTGGAACCGACTCAGCATTTCTTTTTGTTTTTGGTACCAGGCATTGAACCCAGGACACCTAACCATTGAGCCACATCTCCAGCCCTTTTTAATTTTTTTTTTTTTCTATTGTGAGACAGGGTCTCACTAAGATGCTTAGGGTCTCACTACTTTGCTAAAGCTGGCTTTGAACTTGGGATCCTCCAGTCTCAGCCTCCCATGTTGCTGGGATTACAGGTGTGTCCCACTGTGCCTGGCCTAACTCATCATTTCAATACAGAGAATTCCAGAGATAGAGTTTCTACAAAATTTAGCACAAATGAGATCACAAGTTGAGGATCCCATCTCCACACACAGTCCTATGGTAATTGAAACCAGTTTTCACTGGGTGAGAGTATGATATGAGGAATTTTGCAAACAGACCATCTAGCTACTGTCCTGTGGCCCTGACTCCATCCTAGGGAAGCAAGTGGCCATTTTCTCTGCAGCACTGTGATTGACTTGACCGCTTTGACCTCTCAGGCTTCTACTACTGACAAAGAACAAATGCTCCCCAAATAAACCAAGAAGTGTTTTTTTTCAAGGGTCACGATCTAACTCAGCATCATACCTGCTTAGCACAGAATCTCACTGAAATATATGCTTTTCCTTGAATTCATCACCTTTTCATAAGAGATAAAAGAATATGTGGAGAAGCAGGCAGTGATCTTTTCACCTAGTCATGAAAAGGCATTTCAATTTCTAGCCTGTTCACATTTCAGCCTCAGTTCTACAAAGCATGTAAAATCAAACGGGAATTGTATAGAGGCAGGAAATTGTAACATGCGCTGAAAGAAAGAGCAAGGTCCTGTTGCTTATGGGTTTTGTAGAGTAGGAAAATTATTTGAGCCAGGAGGGAAAAAAAATGGAATAAGAGCATGGAGGACTTGCAAAGCCAAAATGAGGAGTTTGTACTTTTTGTTAGACAGGTTGTTTGTAGGCAACCAGGTTTCTGAACAAGCAAACTATATGATCAGATTTCATTTATGAAGCTGGATTACCCTGGCAAAGGTATGCAGAATGGATTAGGCAGTCAATTCTGAAGCAAAAGAAAACTGGAAATTCACATCACTGACATGGATTTACATCTTCAACATGTCTTGAGGAGTAGAAATTTAGTGGGAAAGAAATTTGGAGCAAAGGGTAATGGTCAGGACTGGAATTATGGACTCAGGAATCATGTACAAATTTAAAATGTGAAATGTTAGAAATAAAGGGTCCATGGGAAGAAGATAATGGCAAAAACAGCAAAAGCCTTAGGGACCTTCACAGTCATTTTGTAAGAGAGGAAAGAAACAGAAAAATCAAGGTATGGAAGGAGGAACCATATCTAACTTGATCCAAGGATGTTACTACAGAGAAGGATCTGGTAAGTCAAGAAGGATAGGGCTGGGGATGTAGCTCAAGTGGTAGCGCGCTCGTCTGGCATGCGTGCGGCCCGGGTTTGATTCTCAGCACCACATACAAACAAAGATGTTCTGTCCGCCAAAAACTAAAAAATAAATATTAAAATTCTCTCTCTCTCTCTCTAAAAAAAAAAAAAAAAAGAAGAAGAAGAAGGATAAAGAAAGAACAAGTAGGGACTGGGGTTGTAGCTCAGTGGTAGAGTGCTTACTTAGCATGTGTGAAGCCCTGGGTTTGATTCTCAGTACCACATAAAGATAAATAAATAAAACAAAGGTATTGTATCCATCTACAACTACAATTTTTTTTTTTTTTTTTTTTGGTGCTGGGGATTGAACTCAGGGGCACTTGACCATTGAGCCATATCCCCAGCTATTCTGAATTTTATTTAGAGACAGGGTCTCACTGAGTTGCTTAGTGCCTTGATATTGCCGAGGCTGGCTTTGAACTTGCTATCCTCCTGCCTCCCAAGCCACCAGGATTAGAGACGAGCACTACTGCATCCAGCAAAAAAAAAAAAAAAAAAAAAATATATATATATATATATATATATATATGTGTGTGTGTGTGTGTGTGTGTGTGTGTGTGTGTGTGTGTGTGTGTATACATGTGTATATGTATATATATTAATTTAAATAAAAGAAAAAACAAGTACGTGCTACTTCATTGCCTAATAAATGATTAGTTTATCAATACATCAGTTAGTACATTAGTAATAACTACAAAGTCTCTATCTTCAGCTCCACCTCTTCCACTACCAAATGCCACTTTACTATGTTCCCTGGACCAACTCATCCAGATGTACCTCAGTCAACCTAACAAATTCCACATGTTCCAAACAGAATTGATGGCTTTCCCTCTGTGCTCTCCCGGTAACAGGGGTTTACTTGATGCTTTGACTGTATCATTGTCACTTTGAAACTTAACATGTTTTTTTTTTTTTTTTCTTTTTCCCAACCTTCTCCTCCCTGATCTTCTTTTCCCCGATCTTCTTCTTCCTGATCTCTCCCTAATCTTATTTTTTTTTTTTTTTCTGAATCACCTCTTACCCCCTGTTCCTGCAGATGGGCAGAATCACAGCCTTTGGGACAGGAGTCCCCCGTGTTTCTCCTTTTCTAGCAAAGCAGTAAGCCTTCTTTTTCCTTTTTCTTAAAACCATGTCCTCATTCTTGGATTGGCATCGGAACAAGGACCAAGCTTTATTTCCATTGTTGTCTATCAAGATATCCAAGTAAAAATCTAAGGACCTGTTTTTTAATCTTTTCTTTCATTCCTCAATATGGCCAGGCACTGAGTTCTGAGGTGTCAAAAGGCTGAGCCATCGTCTCTCATTCCTACTCCCTTAGCCCAGACCTCCAGTACATTTGCTTCAATTTTATTATGGCCTTGATTAGTTTCCCTTTTCCTGATTTTTTTAAATAAGCAGATGCTCCTCTCTGCTGTCACTATATAATTTTTTTTGTTTTATTCTTTTTTCATTTTTTAAAATTTGATCTAATTAGTTATACATGACAGTATAATGCATTTTGACACATTATACACAAATGGAGCACAACTTCTCATTCCTCTGGCTGTACATGGTGCTGAGTCACAACAGTAGTACAATCATGTATACAGGGTAATAATGTCTGTCTCATTCTGTCATTCTTCCCCACTACCATCCATCTCCTCACTCCCCTCTGCACAAAGTTCCTTCATCCCCCACACCCACCAGGGATCAGCATCCTCTTATCAGAGAAAACATTCGGCCTTTGGTTTCTGGGGATTGGCTTATTTCATTTAGCATGATATTCCATCCATTTACCTGAAAATGCCATAATTTTATTCTTTAAGTCTGAGTAACATTCCATTGTGTATATGTACCACAATGCCTTTACTCTTTCATCTATTGAAGGGCACCTAGGTTGGTTCCATAGTTTACCTATTGTGAATTGATGTGGCTGTATCACTGTAGTATGCTGATTTTAAGTCCTTTAGTTATAAACCAAGAAGTGGGATAGCTGGGTCAAATGGTGGTTCCATTTCAAGTTTTCTGAGGAATCTCCATACTGCTTTCCAGAGTGGTTGCACCAATTTGCAGTCCCACCAGCAATGTATGAGTGTGCCTTTGTCCCCACATCCTCTCTAACACCTATTGTTTGTATTCTTGATAGCTGCCATTCTGACTGGCATAAGATGAAATCTTAGAGCAATTTTGATTTGTATTCCTCTAATTACCAGAGATGTTGAACAGTTTTTCATACATTTGTTGATTGAATGTATATCCTCTTCTGAGAAGTGTCTGTTCAGCTCCTTAGCCCATTTATTGATTGGGTTATTTGGTTTTTTGGTGTGAAGTTTTTTTGAGTTCTTTATATGTCTTGGAGATTAGTGTTCTACCTGAGGCACATGTGGTAAAAAAATTTTTCCCATTCTGTAGGCTCTCTCTTCATGTTCTTGATTGTGTCATTTGCTGAGAAGTTTTTTAGTTTGAATCCATCCCATTTATTGATTCTATTCTATTCTATTTCTATTCTAATTGATTTTATTTCTTGCGCTATAGGAGTCTTATTAAGGAAGTTGGGGCCTAATCCGACATGATGAAGATTTGGGCCTACTTTTTCTTCTATTAGGCACAGGGTCTCTGGTTTAATTCCTAAGTCCTTGATCCCTTTGAGTTGAGTTTTGTGCGTGGTGAGAGATAGGGATTTAATTTCATTTTGCTGCATATGGATTTCCAGTTTTCCTAGCACCATTGGTTGAAGAGGCTATCTTTTTTTCAATGTATGTTTTTGGCACCTTTGTCTAGTATGATAAAACGATATTTATGTGGGTTTTCTCTGTGCCTTCTATTTTGTACCATTGGTCTATATGTGTATTTTGGTGCCAACACCATGCCATTTTTGTTACTATTGCTTTGTAGTATAGTTTAAGGTCTGGTATTGTGATGCCTCTTGCTTCACTGTTCTTGCTAAAAATTACTTTAGCTATTCTAGGTCTCTTATTTTTCCAAATGAATTTCATGATTGCTTTTTCTAGTTCTATGAAGAATGTCATTGGGATTTTAATAGGAATTGTATTAAATCTACATAACACTTTTGGTAGTATAGCCATTTTGACAGTATATAATTCTGAGCATATTATATTGTAGCACAGTGAGACCTGCCTACAGGGCCAAAGGAGCTGCAGAAGTTCTCAGCCACCAATTCTTGTAATCTTGAAGGAAGAATTTCATTAGAATTGCATGTAGTAGCAGGCAGAAATTTATTCAAAAGATGGAGAATACTGAGGTTCTAGGAAGGCTTACAAGATCACCTGGGGTGGAGGTCAACATGATTCTTATATAGGGGAGGTTTTGAAAGGATTTTGGGCTTTGACATAGACTAAATTTGGAAGCCTCCCCACTCTGAAATTGGAAGGTATAGGTAGATGCTGGCCCAGGGAGTTTTGCTTCCTTTGACTTTGACTTTGACTTTGAGGAAGGAGTTAAAACCTGTGAAATTCCCGGAAGTGAAGCCTGTTTAAAGCCTGCCTTTTGTCGTCTGTCAGCCCTTCCCCCTTTCAAATGCTCTCTTCCTCTAGGGCATTTGGAGAGGGAAACCTTTGAAACAATGAAGTTATTTTCCTTCTTTCCCCAAAGATGCCTTGGAATAAAATCCACTTTCCTACCAATTTTGTTTTGAAAATCTCTGGTGAAGAGAGTGCTATGGCTTAGCTTCCTTCCTCCCAAGCTGGTGTTAGAGTTGCCTGGTAACGGGTTTTGTTCTGGCCTGCTTTGATAAAGTTCTCTATTAACTTCAGTCCTGTGACCTATGGACTCCCTGCAAGTTGCTGCCCTTTATTGTCCTTCCCTACCCACCTGTTCATGGCTGACTGACCTAACAAGATCCTTTTTCTTTCCTACTTAAAAATTTCCTATAGTATAAAACTCCAGATTATTCAAGACCATTCAAGTCAGGGCACAAAGCAGCAGCTGTCCCTGGACTATCTGCACTCCCTCCACCTATTCCATTGCCTTTCCCTCATTCTAATTGGCAGATTCCTGTTGCTTGTTTCTCCTAGATGCCATGTCTTTCTCCTGTCCCCACTGCCTCTGTTAGTTCGGCTGCTCTTGCCTAAATATCCATATCCCCCCGTCTACTTTTTAAAGACCTATGCCTGTTCCATTCAAATGTTTCTGTGAAGGCTTTTTCTTCATACTAAAAAATTGTATTAATTTTGTCTTTGGGTGATAAGAGGCAACTATAACCTTAAAAAAAAAAAAAAAAAAAAAAAAAACAGGGATATTGAACCCAACGGTGCTTAACCACCGAGACACATCTCTAGCTCTTTTTATTTTATATTTTGAGAGAGGGTATCTCTAAGTGGCTTAGGGCCTTGTTCAGTTGCCAAGGCTGGCTTTGAACTTGTGATCTTCCTGCCTCAGCCTCCCGAATGGCTGGGATTACAGGCAGGTGTCACTGCACCCAGCAACCATAGCCTTTTAAATGTATCTAGACAATGAAACATTTAGACAACTGAAAAATTATCATGGGGTATTATTCTTTCCATCTCTGTCCTTCTTCCCAGTTTTGCAAAGTCCTCAAAAGTCCTTTTCCATTTTTGTGCCTACAGAACCACAAATATCATTAGATTTGAAACAAAATAATATTTAACAAACTGCTACTAGTAATTGTTACTGAGTCACTAAGGATCAAAAGAGTGAGTAGATAATCCATAAATGAGGAAGTAAAGAGGTGAAAAAAAAAAATTGAGCTGTAGCCCTGAGAGAACACATTCATAAAATGAGTTTTAAGTTGGTGGCTATCCTTTTCTTGTCATTTCTTATGTGTGTGTGTGTGTGTGTGTGTGTGTGTGTGTGTGTGTGTGGTTGTTTATTTGTTATTTATTTGGGGTAGGAAAAAAGAGTATGTCCCTAGTGGGAAAGTAAGAGAAGGAAGGATGCGCTGGTACTGTGAGACATGGGGGAGATTTTTAATGAAACAAAGTTTTGGAAGAAGGAAACGCTTTAACAGATTAGGTGAAAGACGCTGAGGTCATCTATTCCTTTAAGGAGAAGTAACCACAATGAGGGCAGATAAAGAGAGCCTGGGGAAACAGGAAGTTGACCACCTGTAAGGCTTTTATTTTCTACACCTCAGGAAAGTGTCCTGAGATCCTCTGAAAGTGATTGCAAATTCAATTCCCACCTTGGCCAGCCAAGGGTTCTGTCCTAAACTGGACCATCTTTGCTCCAGCCAGACTGGAAAAGCGGAGGGGCATGAAGAGAGGGCATTAGTGTTTTCAGAAGCTCAGTTCTTGTCCTTTATCTAATCCAATGATGAAGACAAAGTGTTGAGGAAAAGAAAAAAGAAGCTTTATTGCTTTGCTAGCAAGGGAGAAACCCAGGGGACTCCTGTCCCAGGTGTGATTCTTCCCATCAGAGGGAACAGGGGGTTTTGTTGTTGTTGTTGTTTTTAAGAGAGAGAGAGAGAAATTTTTTTAATACTTATTTTTTTTTTAGTTTTCGGCGGACACACATCTTTGTTTGTATGTGGTGCTGAGCATCCAACCTGGGCCGCACGCATGCCGGGTGAGCCCGCTACCGCTTGAGCCACATCCCCAGCCTGAATAGGGGGTTCTTAAAGAGGTGATTCCAAGGCTACATTCCAGGTGTTGTCTATCTGGAGTTGAAATTCACTTGTTAATCTGGGAGATAGTTGTTTCTTAGATCTTCTGGTGCCAACCCTGAAATCTGAATTGCTTGTTCCTTTGGTGAATGAGTGCTCCAGGACAGATAACTCTGCCTGGTGGGGAAAGAAGGTAATCCTATTTCCCCTGTGGTTAGGAAGGTACAGATTAGGGTAGGTTGAGATTAGGGAGGGGGAGAGAAAGAGGAAGTTAGAAACACGTCCTTTTAAAAAGAAGTTGCAGTGGCAGAGCAGCAAGAGTTGTAGTCAGAGCATTAAATGGACCACTGTTGCATCAGGAAGAGCGGCAGGAAATGGTCTTTCCTCCAGTTCGCTGTCTCCCACTCCTACACCCACAGGCTGCTCTAGTTGCTGTCAGGATATGCTGTGCAGGAAATAAATCAGGGACAGTTACTTTAAAGTGTTTCATTTTATCCTGTTACTTCTATTAGTCTCATCCTTTAAAAAAAAAAAAGAAAGAAAAAATCTCATTAGACTTCCTCAAACCAAGTATGTTAGCTAGGATTAGCTAATTGCTGTAACAAATAGATCTAGAAATGTGTCATAGCCTTGCTTTCTGCTAGCTCCACAGTGCCTCTGGGTGTTTGGTGCCGGCTGGGTGCTTGGGTTGGAAGGTTGTTTGTCTTTCTCATAGTCCACCAGGGATCCAAGCTTCTCCATCAGAGACTTTGTTCCATCATTGTCTGCATCCTGCTGGTGGAAGGGCAGAGATGAAGGAGAGGCCTGTGGAATTGTATAGGAGGCCAACCTGGAAGTGTAGTGTACCTCATTGCTTCCATTCACATGCTGTTTGGCCAAACTCAGTCATGTGGCCACACCTAATTGCTAGGAAATGTATTTTGCCTAAGTGTTTAGGAAAAAGAAAAGGAAAAAAAAAAAAATTGGGTAAATGACTAGTACTATTGGTTATAATGGGGAAGTCTATCTACAAAATAATACATTTGACTGTTTGAATCAAATAGTTTAAGCAGTGGCCAAAATAGGTCTCAGTCATGTGACAGAGTTAAAAATTTGAATTATAATTTGAGTAACATTAGACATACCATTTTGTCAAAGTTTATTTGCCGCCTCAAGCGACTGAGTCAGGGTCGCTCCAGGTGAATTGGGCTGGCTACTAAATAACCACACAGAGACAGGAAATACCTTTTTAAGGGTTTGGTGTTGGTTCCTTGACCACAGCTCCCACAAGGGAAGCCAGAGAGGTAGGCAAAAGAGAGAGAGCACACCTGAAACCCTCCTGTTTACTGGGGGAAAGACATTCGAGAAAGTTCCACCCAAATAAGGCAAGGGATTGGGTTTCAGGGGGTTGCTTGGTGATGTCTTGGGGCCAGCAGATTGACATCTTGGAAAGTCACACCCATCAAAGGTGCTGTGTGGGATCACAGGCAGAGCGAGAGGAAAGGACACATCCATCACAGAGCCCAGTCAGAGCAGCACCGTCAGTCTAGTTCCTTCATGTGCTCAAATGCACATAACTCACACACACAGCCCATGGCTGGCTCGCCACATCAATTCTTATAGTAGTACACAAATAAAATATTTTAATATACATCTTATAGAAACAGTTATTGTGTCCAAAATGATGGTGGCTATCAGCATGTCTGAGACCTGTTCTTGGTTTTCTTCAGTAAGTTTTGTTAAAGGAATTAATAGATTAATAGATTTAAAAAGACTTGCTATGGAATAAAATAAATATTTGTATTTTGATAAGTGCCTAAAATTCATATTTTCAAAAATTTGAATTGGGACAGTTCAATAAAAATATAAAAATGCTTTTGAGCTGAAGAAAGATGTGCCTTTTTTTTTTTTTTTTTTTTGGATACTGGGGATAGAACCCAGGGTTGCTTTAACACTTAGCTACACCCACAACCCTTGTTATTTTTTATTTTGAGACAAAGTCTGGCTAAGTTGTTGAGGGCCTCACTGGAATTGCTGAGGCTGGCCTTGAACTCATGATGCTTATGCCTCAGCCTCCAGAGTTACTGGGATTACAGGTGTGCACCACCAGGCCAACTACATGTGCCTTTTTATGATGAAATAAAGGTAGAATATTGAGAAACAAAAACCCCACAGTATTTGGTACTTTTACAAAATTATTTAAATAATCTTGATGTTTTAATGAACCCACAAGTAGTCCTGTGTAAGCTTCACATCATATTTCCATTTGCTCTGTCGATATTTAGATGATGATAAACATTGGCATTCACATGGAAGGGAGATGTGCATCTGCTTATTTTACATGAATGGAATATTATATCAGTGTTCTGTAAAAGACTTTCTATCAGCTAAATATTCCATGAAATCAGCCTATTTGCTTAACAACTTGTTGCCAAGTTCCAGTCTCCTGTGACCACGGAGTGTTAGGGTTCTTGTGAAAATACCGCCTCACAGTCACTTTATGACCACTGGTTTTTCTCTTGAAAGAAAAAAAAAATCTTTTTCCTTTTGAAAGTTGTTGGCAATTTAATCACATTATCCTGGTGGCAGAGAGCATTTAAAATTAAGAAAACTGGCCTTTTCTATACTTATATGAGGAAAGACATATCGATGCTTCGTTCTGTGTGAGAAGAATGGGAAGTGACAAGTGGAAACACAGCAGCTGAACTTGGGGACTGATTCCTTCTGAGTGCATCTGTCAGATCTTTCTCCCACAGTGCCATGATTTACTTAAACCTGATCATTTCTTGTGATTTTTTTTTTTCTTTTTACTCTTTTCTACCCACCTGCACTATTTTTTAATGAATGTTGAGGATTCCAGTCATACCATGTGCTCGGTAATTACTCCAGCAGGCAGTTTCATTCAGAGACAGTTGTAGTCTCTGAAAGAGAGATTTAGAATTCACAAAAGCAAATACTTCAGTGAGGGGGTGCCAAAGCTTGAGTCATTTAAATCCATTGTGAGCAGAACTCTAGGAAAGATCCAGTAGTAATCAATTCCTGAATGAAGAGCAAAGGGCCAAAACAGTCAAAAAGACCTTTCTCTGCAACAGACGGCTATGGTGCCTTGGAAAGCAGCACGTAAGCCTTCTTGGTTTCTGCTTGTGGGTTCCTTTTTGGCATATGCTCACAATTAGTGTTAGTCTTGTTTTTGGAAGCTAAGAATTTTAAAGGAGACTTTGTTTTAAAAGCAAATGGAACTGAAAAAATATAGTAATATCATTGTGTTAGCTTTTCACCACTGTGACCAAAATATCCACCAAGAACAACTTAGAGGAGGAAAGGTTTATTTGAGCTCTCACCAATTTCTAAGGTTCAGTTCATAGTCAGCCAACTCCATTTCTGCCTTGATGCTCACTTGAGTCTAGAGCAATGGAGTTGGTCTTCCATGGACTAAATCTCTGAAACTATGAGCCAAGATAAAATTACCCTCCTCTAAATTGTTCTTGTCAGGCATTTTGGTCACAAATGACACAAAGCTGACTAACGCATATTCCAAATCCTTTTTTGTATGCTCTTGGTCAAGCGCCAATGGTCAATTTGCCTGATTTGCAGAAGATGGGTCTGTTTTTATATTGAACTGTTTTTGTACAGACTTACCATAAAATATTGTCACATCTATGCCTCTATTACATTGAGGCTTTTACATATAAGATTGGGATATTTGTCTTTGTAGAGAAATCAATTATGCTGTATACTTAGTTGAATATTTTTGTCAGCTCGATTTTTTAATATCTCATAAGCATAAACTAATTATATACGTGTCAGGCCTGGTGGATTTAATGAATTTATGTCACATCGGATCTCTACAGAAGTTTATTCAGAACACAAGTTACAAGCCATAAAAATTGACCTTATTTTTAGAATTCATGTGGCATACAAAGAAATGTCTGTTCAAAGAGATAAGTCAAACTGTATGTGAAGGCTGACCCAATTGGATCAGACCTGAGTTGTGAGGGAATTCCAAATGATAAGGATTCTGTCTGCTTCCTTTCTGGCCCACAGCTGATGCAGTGAACAAGGCTGCTTTCAAGTCTGCTCAGAATCCCTGTGAGTCACAGTTAGAGTCAGCAGTGAGCACAGCAGAACTTAGCACACAGCCTGCCCCAAATACAAAAAGAAAAAGAAGGGAAGAAAAGGATTTGCTCTGTTTTATATAACTCATACTTTAGTTTTATATGGCTAACATTTTACCTTTCTCTAACAACAACAACAACAACAACTATATATATAAACCTTTTTTTTTTTAACTAGATTTTGGACTGCCCTTAGATGCAGTAGTTGGGTACATTTTTTAGTATATTTTAAAAATACATATAATGTAAGTATTTTGCATTTTTGCATTTTTCTTGTTACATAGGTATGATTCCCAGGTTTATATTCATTTACCACCTATTTCACCTTCTTATTATTATATTTACTGTGTTATCTTGAAACATATTTCTCAAATACATTTGTCTTTCTCAATAGAGTTTGAACTGTTTGTGGTCAGAGTCCTTATCTTAACCATCATTGTATTCTAGTGCCTAACAAAATTTCCGGAATAAAGTTGGTATAAATATTTATTGACTTCTATATTAGGAAGCATAATAAATGAGTTGTCAAGGATCTTAAACTTAAAGGAAAACACCATACATTCTCGTTAATTTGTGAATCAGTGCATCTCAATGAAAGGTCCAGATCTCTGGCCATACAGGCTTTCTACTATTTTAACCATCTCTGTTTCCTTGCATTTTCCTTCATGTCACTGCATGTGAGTGCAGTCCCCAGAAGGCTCACGTGCATCTCTAACTCACTGTCACATATGAAAAAAGAAAAACTGGAACCCAAAAGATCTTTATAGTTCTCACACTGAACAAAATCAAGCAAGAGTAATTCTATCTAAATTGAAGAGCAGCAAAATATTCTCTGAAACAGAACATTTTAGTGAAAAGGAGGTTTTCTGAACTTGATGTATGTATGAGTGGTCCACAAATAGAACTCAAAATAATAAGATTAATATCTGTCAAAATAGTATGAAACATGATCACATTCTTTTCTCTTAATAAGCAGATAGATTGTAATGTTGGTAATTAGATGAAACAAATACAGAAATATTAATTATAAGGTAGCTTGTTAAAGTAAGCTTATTAAGTAGACTGTATTAATGTAAGGGTTAAGTTTCATTTCATTATTTTTTTTCCCAATTCCAAAGTGTCTTAGATAAGGACCTTAATTAAAATAATATGCTATTGACATAAATCCAGATATATAGATCAATGAAACAAAATAAAGAACATAGAAATAAACCAATATAAATGGTCAGCTGACCTTTGATAAGGTTTCGTGCAGTGGTTAAAGGATAGTCTCTTCATTGAATGGTGTTGAAGGAACTGGAAATCCACATACAAAGGAACAAAATTATATACCCTTATATACATCAGGAAAAATCAGCTCAAATTTTATTAAAGACTACACATTAATCTGATACTATAAAACCCCTAAAGGAAAACAAAGAGTCTTTTGTCCCCTACCTCAGACCCCTTCCCAGTCTCTATGCATCCCTTTTTAATTTCAGTTCATTTCCCGCCCCCAACAGTTTCCCCTATATGAGAAAAAACATATAATACTTGTCATTTTGTGTCTGATTTATTTCATTCAACATGATGTCCTCCAATTCCATTTGTTTCCCTAAATATGACAATATGTCATTCTTTATGGACAAAATGATACTCCATATTTTCTTTATCCATTCCTCTGTTAATGGACCCTTAGGCTGATTCTATTACTTGGCTATTGTGTCACAGTAAAGACTGGTTTGCTAATATCTATTTTGTATGATGACTTGATTTGTTCAGGTTAGGACTTCATTTCCTTAAGAGTGAGATCAATGAATCTTATGGTAATACTACTTTTAGTTTCTGAGACACCTTCATAAGCTTTTCCATAGTAGCTATACTAATTAACATTCCCACCAACAGCGTCAAGGGTTCTTTGTTCTCCATGTATTTGCCAGCACTTGGTACTTTTTTGTTTTTGTTTCATCATAGCCATTCTGATTCAGGTGAGATAAGAATCTCAATGTAGTTTTGATTTGCATTTCCCTGATAGCTAAAGATGCTCAGCAGTTTTTCATAAATGTATTGATCATTTGTACTTCTTTTGAAAAGTGTCTGTTCAACTCATTTACCTATTTATTGATTAAATTGTTTTGTTGGTGACTTTTTTTTGAGTTTTTCATATATTCTCGATATCAATCTTGTGTCAGCTGAATATCTGGCAAGGATTTTTTCCCTTTCTGAAGGTTTTCTTTTCATTTTGTTGATTGTCTCCTGTACTATGCAGAAGTTTCTTTTTTAATTTTATGTAATCCTATTTGTTAATCTTTGCTTGTTTCCTGAGCTGCTGGATTCCTAACATGAAATTGTTGCCTGTGCCTATGTCTCAAAGTGTCTCCCCTATGTTTTCATCTACTAATTTTAAAGTTTCTGCTCTTATGTTAAAGTCTTTGGTCCATTTCAAATTGACTTATGTACAGGGGAAGAAATAGGGATCTAGTTCAGTCTTTTACATGTGGATATCCAGTTTATCCAGCACCATTTGTTGAAGAGGCTGTCTTTTCTCCAAAATGTGTGTTTTTGGCAACTTTGTCAAGAATCAGATGGCTGTAGATGCGTGGGTTTATTTCTGGATCCTCTGTTTTATTCCATTGGACTTTGTGTCTGTTTTTATGCCAATTCCATTGCTGTTTTTGTTACTATGGCTTTGGAGCATATTTTGAAATCAGGTGTTGTGATGCCTCCAGCATTGCTCTTTTTGCTCAAGATTGCTTTAGTGTGTTTATTTTGTAGTTCTTGTTATTTTGTTGTTATGTTTTGTTACCTCCTTTGGAATTTTAGGATTATTTTTTCCAGTTCTGTGAAAAATGATATGGGTATTTTGACAGGAATTGCACTGAATCTGTAGCTCACTTTTGGCAATATGGCCATTTTAGTAATATTAACTTTCCCAATCCATGAACATGGGAAATCATTCCATCTTTTAGTGTCTTCAGTTTCTTTTATCAGTGTTTTAACAATTTCATTATAAAAGTCTCTCAGCTTCTGGGTTAGGTTTATTCCTATGGTTTTATTTGTTTTGTTTTTTCTTTCTTATTTTTTTTTCTTTTATGTGGCTATTGTGAATGGAATTCTTTTCTCAGCAAGTTGATTATTGGTATATAGAAAAGCTATTGACTTTTGTTTGTTAAATTTGAATGGTACTACTTTGATGAATTTGTTTATTAGTTCTAACAATAGACTTTTGATACAGTGTTTTGGATTTTCTATGTATAAGCAAATATAAGCAAACAGAGATAATTTAACTTCCTCCTTTCCTATTTTATACTTTTTATTTCTCTACCCTAATTGCTCTACTAAAATTTCTAATACTTATGGAATATGAATGGTCAGAATGGACACATTTGACCTGTCCCTGCTCTTAGAGAAAATGCTTTTAGTTTTCCCCCAATATAGCATGAGATTGGCTATGGGTTTGTCATCATTAGCCTGTATTGTATGATATTTTATTTTTTGTGTAATTATTTATATATTTATTCATTATAAGAGCCTTTATTATTGAGGCATGATCCTACTATACCTAATTTATTAAGGGCTTTTATCATGAAGGGATGTTGAATTTTTGTGCATTTATCAAAATGTCTGCTGCTGTTAGATGGAATAATCTATAATGTCAGATCCATTTGATCTAGAGCATAATTTATTCTGATGTTTCTTTATTGATTTTGGGGGGGCATCTTGATACTTGTGAGAGTGTGTTATGGAAGTTACCCATTATTATGCTTTGGATCCCATCTCTCCTATTATGTGTAGTAGTGTTTCTTTTATAAAATTGGGTGTGCCAACATTTATGTACATTTATTTATTTACTTATTTTTGTCATTGACAGACTTTTATTTTACTTATTTGTATGTGGTGCTGAGAATACAACCCACCACCTCACGCATGCTAAGCAAGTGTGCTACCACTGAGCCACAACCCCAGCCCTGTAAATATACTTATAATCATTATATTTTACTGAATAAATTGTTCTCTTGATCAATAAACTGTGACCTTCTTTGTCTCTTGTTTTAAAGTATTTTGTCAAATATAGATAAAGCTAATCCTTCTAGTTTTCAGATTCTATTTGCCTGGAATATCATTTTTATTACTTAACTTTCAGTCTATGTCTATATTTTCAGATGAGGTGAGTTTCTTCTATAAGAATATTTCTCTTAGAATAGGAAAGAATGAACAAGGCTTGTTGTCAGAGAAAATGCCCGTTTATTGAGGAACAGCTCTGCATATTTATAGAGCCAGGGGTGGTTTGACAGTTATGACAGAATGGTTTGACAGTTGGCATGGGGTGTTTTCTGATTGGTGGGTAAGGATCATGTGAGCCAGCAGGGCTAGTCTGATTGGTGGGTAAGGATCATGTTTTTGTGAGTTAGCAGGGCTCATCAATGGACGTCTCTTCTCGGGGGATGGGGAGGTTAGTCTTTGGAGCTGGGGTGACTCCCAACAGAATATTATTGGTCTTTTAATTAGACCAGTTTGTATCTTTTAATTAGAGAATGAAGACCATTTACATTCAGAGTTAGCATTGAAAGCTATGTTCTTGTCATTTTGTTATTTTTCTTCTGATTGTTGTGGATATTCTGTTATTTCTTCCTCTCTTATTCATCTTAGAAGTTTGATGGTTTACTATATTGATAATATTTTATTCTTTCTTATTTCTCAATTGCATATCTGCTATTCTAGTGGAATTTATTCTTTGCATGTTTTATCTTTCTTCCTCCCATAAATGTATTCTGCAGTGCTGAACACTTAGTGTTCATGAATTCCCTTGGTTTATGCTTATCTTACAAGATCTTTAGTTTTCCTTCAGTTCTGCAGGATAAACTTTCTAGCATAGCAATATTGATTGGCAGGGACGTTTTTGTTTTCCCTTTCAGGACTTGAAATACATCATTCTTTTTAAAAATATATTATTTTTTAGTTATAGTTGGACACAACATCTTTATTTTACTTATTTGTTGTTTTGTGGTGCTGAGGATCGAACCCAGGGTCTTGTACATGCAAGGTGAGCACTCTACCACTGAGCCACAACCCCAGCCCCTTGAAATACATCATTCTATGCCCTTTTGGCCTTAGAGTTTCTGCTAAAAAATCTGATGTTGATCTGTTTAACTTTAAGTGTGACCTGATGCTTTTTTCTTGTATATTCTTTCTTTATCCTGCACTTTTGGCAATTAAACTGTAACCTGTCACGGAAAGTTCTTTCCTGGTTATGTCTCTTTGGGGCTCTAAATGCCTCCCGTACCTAAACGCCTAAATGTCCATGTCTTTCCCAAAATTTGGGAAATTTTCTTGCTGTTATTTTATTTAATAGTCCTTCTCCCTCATCTATATCAATTATGCATAAGTTCAAACTTTCAAGTGTGTCCCAGAGATCTTTTTCTTTATTGCTGTATGTGATATTTCATCAGACTTGTCTTCAGGTTCTGATATTCATCTGTTTGATCTTTTGTGTCAGTGAGGCTTGGTTTGGTTGGTTGGTTGGTTTTGATTTATTAGCTTCTCATTTCCAAGAATTTGGTTTGGTAATTTTTCAAAATCTTTCTTTATTGAATTTCTCATTCATTTCCTGTCTTGTCCTTCTTAATTCAATATTTGTTTTCTGTATTCTCTTAAAAGTCATTAAGCTTTGAAAAAATCATTCGTTTGAGTTCTTATCTATCATTTCATTCATTTTGCTATGTTTGGAATAGGCCACTATAGAATTACAAATTTGGGGATAAGTCTTATTACCTTGTTTTCTCATGTATTTGTATTTCTACACTGAGGTTTATACATATGTTGAGGTGGATATCTTTTCCAGTTTTAAGCAAAAACTTTCTTAATAATCAGTCTTCTCTTGATGATGTGTCTTGTAGTATTGTGTGTTGGGTAGTGTTAATTCCAGTTGGACTTAATTGTGTTATCTCCCTGTGGTTTGGCTGTGATTGGTGGATTTTGACACAATACATAGTGTATTAGACCTTGAGGGGATCCACTTTCTCTTTAGGTCTCACAAGAGTAGAGTCCCTCTGGTAATATAGGTTTGTGTGGTATAGCCAGCAAAGTATGTGAAGTGCACCCTCTGTGGTAACTCCCACTGGGAGAGTGGAAGTCCCTATCTATGGGCACTGTTGATATTGCTTCTATTACTTGAAAGTGATTCCAATAATAGCTGTTCCCATCATGGGGAAAGTCCGAAAGCTTTTATCTTCTATTTAGACCCTTGAGAGACTCCTAGTGTTTCTTCACATGTAAAGTGGGAGCCAAGATCAGAGTTCCCTTCTGTGGCACTCATACCCAGCAAGGTGAGGTGTGGGACCAACCAACGCTGAGGACCTTTGTAGATATAGTATTTACAACTGTTGTGTTATTGCTTTTTGCTGTTATGGATGTGACTGTCTAGGAGTAAAACATCAGACTGCCCTAGCTGTGCCTCCTCTTGGATATGGCATTGGGTGGGGGTTGGGGGAGGCTTACGTCTCACTTATGACTTTCAGTTGAAGTATCCACCAACATTAAGGTGGGACAAACTTGTGGCTGGAGTTTGGTGCAGTTTCTCTCAGCAGAGCTGAGGATGCATCTTAGTGGAGTGAAGTCCCAGGCTCAATCTGCAGTACTGAAAAAAAAAAAAAAGAAGGAAAACAAGAAATATATGAGAACAACCAAATCACAGCAGCAGTGAGCAACAACAACAGGAAAGAAAGGGTAGGAAAATAAAACACAGAATAAAATTAGGAGGTAAACAAAAGAAAGTAACAAGAATAGTTAAAAAGTAGAAAACAAAAAGAAGAAAGAAGAAAAAAAAAGAAAGTGTAAGAAAATAGGTAGAGTCTAATACAAGATAACCAAAGGAAAATTTAAAAACAGGATAAAGCAAGCAGGAGAAAAATGAAAAGGAGGGAAAGGGAAAAAAAGATTAAAAATAACAATAATAAAGAGGGGGGAAAGGCAAAAAAAAAAAAAAAAAAAAAAGTCTAGGGCTAATGCCCCTAAGTCTTTCTGTTTTGGAGTTGGCCAGGTGACTGGCAGAAGTGATTTGTGGCTGCAGTTATTTGGAGTTTGGCACATGGGAAAGCTAGCAGGGAATATGGAACTGGCTGGGGAATGGTCTCCTCTATAATTCTCTGGGGTTACAAGCTCTGAAGGCCTGGCCAACATTGGGGCTGTGGCACATTAACGAGCCATGGGTGGGGAAAGAGAGTATGGGGCCAAAATATATGTCCTGGGAGGGATGGTGGTGAGTTCCATATAATCTTGCCACCCATTCTCCCAGAGGATTATAAAGTTGGATACCATGCAAAATTTCAAAGAAATGCAAAGAAAAAAAATGCTATGACTGAGCATGTTGTAAGTCTGCATATACTTACTATATTTGTATCATTTTAATCTGAACATGTTAGAGGTGAAGCTGTAGTGCATTTAAATATGCTTTATTTCTGAGATGAATATTGTTATTTGTCTTTTTATATCTTGTCAAAAAGAACTTTAGAATAACATACAGCTATGAAGTATAGGTTGAATAGCGCAGTCACCTAAAAAAATTTTATACAGTTTAATACGGTAGGTTGTTACCAATGAAGTCAGTGCTGCTACCTGGATTCTCTTTTTAGGTCCTAACCCAGTCCTTGTTCTCAAAGCTTGGTAAAAGATATAGCAATGGAATAGATACTGGTGTCTTTGACTTCTCATTGCCAATCTCTGTGGCAAATTCTAAGGTCGTTCTCAGATTATGTCTCTGGTCTTAGCTTTACAGTATGGGGCAAACCATGTATTAGATCTTATTGCTGAAAAATTTCAATAAAAACCATAATATAATAATAATTGGTAGCATTAGTTAAGCACTTCCAAGTTGCCTGAAATTATGTTTTACTTCTATTAATCCAGTCTTAACAATAACCTAACACCTGCTTGTTTCGTATTCCATGTCGTCGTCCATCTGAAATAACATAGGATGGACCCACCAACTGCCTTTATTACTTGTTAATTAGCCTTGGTGTGTGATGCAGAAGGAGTCATATTATTATATATCTTAGATATTTTACAATCAACCTAGTGAAAAACAGCATGAAACAGATATCTGGTGTTCAGCTTAGTTTTTTTCAAGTGCTATCATTCACCTTTCCCTCAGGATGGCATAGAAGACAAAGTGTAGGAAAACAAGATTGTAGGCAGTTTATCAACAAATATTTAATCTTAGAACTCCTCAGCATTTATAAGCAAACATATGGATTCTACATGAAATTCTGATACTTTTAGGGACTAAATCAAGTTTCTGTGGCACTGATATGGATAGTAATAGTGTAAGACATTATTGAACCTACATGGAAAAGAGACAATATTCATGTACTTGACTATATTGAGTAACTGGTTGTTTTAGACTTTTATTCCTCTTTGGATATGTGGCAACACAAAATTATAAGCCCAGTGTTTCTGTTGATCTGCCACAATACATGATAATAGGGCAGAACATATCAAAGAAAACATTCTAGAACTATCTGTGCCAAGTGAATTATAAAAATGGAGATCTGCCTATCTGACATACCATGAAATTTTTCTTTAGATTTTCCAAGCCTTCAGTGTTTTCTTTCATCATTGTTGACAGTATTTAATGCTACTAATAACAACTCTAATCAGTGACTACTTCTGTGTTTCTAATATTGTAAAGTTTAGCACACACATCTGAAGTAACTAGATATTAAATCATTCAGTTACTTTTCTGAGAGCTTGAGTACTGTGAGTTCAGAAGTATTTACCACATGTTCACACTCTGCCTACTGCCCCAAATCCGTCTCTATAATGATCTGAGAGGAAAGAAAATTAAGCAAGTATACTTCTGTCCTCAGCCATCAATGAATGCCAAGGAGTAATCTAAAATAAGCATTAAAAGGCAACTTTGAGGGCTGGGGTTGTAGCTCAGTGGTGGAGCACTTGCATAATATGTGTGAAGCACTGGGTTCAATTCTCAGCACCATGTAAAAATTAATTCATTAAATGAAGGTCCATCAACAACGAAAATTATTATTTTTTTTAAAAAAAAGGCAACTTAGAGATGTTGATAAACTGGCTAAGGAATAGATGTTTTCACAACATGAAGTAGGTTTTTTTTTTTTGGTTTTGTTTTTGTTTCTACTACAGACAGTGGGTCATTTTAAAGACTCTTCAGATATTTCTGCCTCTTTCAAGTAGGAGTTGATACAACAGAGAATACCTTAGTTCCTTCAAGGTAGAATAACAGCAGTTTGTCTCCTCATGGGACTCCATCCATTTACCAAAAATATCCTGGTCACAGGAAGTGAAAGGTCACTTGTGAGAATGTCATGTGACCTATCAACTTGGTCGCCTTCATCTTTTTTCAATCACTCTACCGGTGGTATTTTGTTTGTATATTGCTGTCACCTCCTGTTCTTTTCAGAATTCCTAGGTGCTTAGCTGAGCACCACCAGCCTTTCAAACTTTGGTGTATCAGAGTCACCTATTAAAATGCTGATTTGCAAGTCCCACACCTAAAAATTTCTAGTTTATTTTATCCCTGTTGGAAGGCATTGGTTGAAAACACTTCAAGACACATTGGAAGGGATGACCACCAAAGAGCTTTTCAGTTTCATATCTTTGCAACTTTTTTTTGAATGTGTTGCAATAATTTATCTTAAAGATATTTATATATCATGTGTTTTCTTTTATTCTACTAACTCTTATTTAGGTCTAGTCATTTATTTTACTTGGTGTTATTTTTCATGTACTTTCAATGGAGCAGAACTTGAGTTCTATTTCTTCTGCCAAATTCTATATCTATGAAAATTAAGTTCAAAATCATTCTCCTCCTGCCTGTTGAGGTCATGTTGATTAAACATCCACAACTGGTAGACCCTTCCTCTCTCTATTTACCTTGAAGTAGAGAGTTGATGATTAATTCATCTAACATTCAACAAATATTTGAAATCCAATTTATGACAACTAAATAATGCTTTGGTGATTTTGTATATCACCATCATATTTTGGTTGTAAACATCTAACTTTTGAATAACACTTTTCAGACTTTGAAGGAAAAATATGGAAAATTCTGATTCATTTTTAGGTAGGTGGAAAAATTGGGAAATGGCTTCTTTCTTAATACAATGTATTTCAGATTTGGATTCTGAGTCCTGGATTTGTTTAGAGAAATAAACTTATCAGTAACTCAGAAAGATGGCAGAGCTTTTTTTCCTGAGCATCTACTTTTTCCTTATCCTTTGCAAAGAGTGGAGGGAATGTGAGACAGATGTACCTTATTTTCTTGTCTACAAGCCCTGAGGGCATATGTACTCAGGAACAATCTTTGGTACAATTAAAACAGATATATCTATTGGCTATTTGCTCTTAAGTACAGAAAATGCAGGAACTAGTAGGGCATATCAAACTACTTTTTTCATGTTCAATAATATCCAGGTAACCCAGTGACAGATGAAAGTACTTAAAAAAATAGCTTATAAGTGCTTTATGCTTTAATGCATCCCCAGTTTTATAACCCTTACAGGAATCCAGAAAATCTGAGTTATCTGACCATTTCCAATGTAAGTTATTTGTCATTTTAAAGCTATCATTGTCTTATTAGCAACATTTTCTTGAATTGGTAATTAAAGTATTATTTCAAACTAAGTAATGTTGTTTATTACAATGTATCAGATTTTTTTGCTACAGTTTGTTAATACATAACCTATCTGAAAGGTCTGACATATTAAAGTTTTATAAAACAATTTGTGTAGGAAATATTGATATCCATTTTGTATTTTCTTCACTTTCTATACTTGAATAACATAAGAGCTACAGTGTACTAAATAATACGTAATTTTCTTTAAAAACGCCCTAAGTAAAATGTTGAAAGATAATGTGTAGTCATTATTTATTTATGGCATACATTCTGGTTTCTGGAAAGATTTGATATGTTTTATAATTAAATTATAATAAAGAACATAACACAGTACCAAAGATTTAGAATGAAATAAGTGCCAAAGATGTAGAATGAGGTAATTACTTTAGTTAAGTATTTAAACTTTCTGATAATTCAGGGAAATTGTGAAACAGATTTATTCCCTGATTATCTAAGAATTATCAGAAATAGCAATATATATATGATCAAACATTTTATTTCTAAATTTCAGTATAAATTAATTTGCTATGTAGATCCTTAATTCAAGGACAATCATAAAAAAGAAAGTTTTAAACAGTGGTGGCAGACATTTGGGCTGCCTACAGGCAAATTCAAATTTTTCTCTCACACACACAAAGTATGAATTCATTAGTATCTGGAAATATACTCAAACAAAACCCTGGAGTTTTGAAGTATAGAGCAAATAATATTAGGTATGAAAAAATTTAAAAAGCAGATCCATTTCAAATCTCAGTGTACTAAAAATCTGATAATAGCAGCAATGGTGGACAGACCTGCCCACAAGCAACAGAATGGGTCTCTAAGCATGTTTTAATTAGCATGCTATATAAAAATTTTTCCTAAGTAAGTTGAAAACTGGGATATTTGTTCTAACGCATGAATTGAGTTTTTCCATGGTACCCGTGTTTTACATTGAGATGATTTTTTTTTAAATCTGTTCTTTTGTTGTGCTTCAATTCTTTTACTTGCTTTCTCTTCTATAGCTTCTATTAAATTATACCTAGAATTAACTAAGAGAGTGACTACTAGGACTCATAACTCATGATACTAAACCTTCTATCAGTGTTAGAGAAATGTATTTGTTTTACTCTGCGTTATCAAACATGTATGTTTGATAATGTGTAAGTGGATGATGACCTAATAGTACTCATTCTCTCCTATTAGGCATTGGCTTATTAGGTGCAAGATGAGATTTTTGATCACTGAGAAATCTGTTCCAAAGAACCCTGGGGAATGAGGAGCACAGACAAATTTAGCAGAGATTTGCAAGTGCTCTTGTTGTTTTTATCTACTTTGAATATCTAGTGACTAGAATGCTTAGAGTTGAACATGTGTTAAAGAACAATCCTGAATCTTTACAGATCCATCCTCTTAGACTCGGATGATGCTTTTTAGGCAACAAATTTCATTTATTTGTCATTAGTATTAAGTGAAATCAATGTGAATAGCCATTTCTTTCTTCCAAAATTAGTTTTTGTTTATTGATTAATTAGGGTTAAAAAATTCAAAGCTCTAAAGCATTAAACTCCTAGGAATTCACTTTATAAATGCTTAGTCTCTTGCAAATAAATGATCCCAACTGTGTAAGTGGATGATGACTTAATAGTACTCACTCACTCCTATTAGGCATTGGCTAATTAGGTGCAAGATGAGATTTTTGATCACTGAGAAATCTGTTCCAAAGAACCCTGGGGAGTAGGGAGCACAGACAAATTTAGCAGAGATTTGCAAGTGCTCTTGTTGTTTTTATTTACTTTGAATATCTAGTGACTAGAATGCTTAGATTTGAACATGGGTTAAAGAACAATCCTGAATCATTACAGATCCATCCTTTTAGAGATATTCACAAATGTGGGGTCATGAAATGGTTCTGCAAACTGGTTTGGGAGGCTTTGTGCATCACTGAGGATGAAATATCCATCAGCACATCCAAAGCTCTCAGAAGGTTCTCCATATGCATATATGTGTAGCTCAGCATCTCCCAAGCTTATCTGATCACGTTATCTGTGTGGTCTTCCTCCCCAAAACACATAACCCAAAACTAATCATGAAAAAAAAAAAGGTTAAATTTCAGTAGAAAGATATCCTATGATTTATTTGTCCAGTACTTCCCAAACCTGGGAAGGTCAAGGTCATAAATAATCTAAGGAGACGTGAAAGCTAAATGTAGTGTCCTAGGTGGGATCCTGAGACAAACAAAAATGATGCTAGCTAAAAATAAGGGTGTCTAAATAAACTACAAATTTGTTAATAATAAGGTATTGATGTTGGTTCATTAATTATAGTAAATTTACCATTCTAGTGCAAGGTGTTCAAAACTGGAGAAATTGTATGCAGTAGGTTCTATTTACAATATTCATTTCACACATAAAATACATAATACTACATAAGAATATGGAAACTTTAATTCTGATGAAGGAAAGTTAAAGAAATTGATGAATATAAAGATTAGGATGCTGAGGGAGTTAAGTCCATCAATAAAATATTGTAATCCAGAGGTCACAATTTAAATCTGGATAATTTCCTCCATCTCTTAGACATATGAAGATACCATAGTAAGTCAAAAAACACCACCTTTAGGCTCTCAAAATAAATATTTTGATATTTCATTTGAAGACAATGGCAGAATAGAGTGTAGGGTATTGCAGAATTGCCTTTACAAAAGATGAACCTACTTTTCCACCTGTGTATATGGAGAGGATAATTCTGAAGATACATTCTTCCCATCAGGCTTCATTTCTGGGACATTTGCTATGCCTGTCTAGGGATGTTCTTTCAGTCCTATGCAATATCTGGAGACAGATTTACAAGTATCTCTCTTTGTTGTACTTGAACAAATTTTCCAGCTACTATGTTGACAATCCCAGAAAATCTACTTAAAATGTTTTATAGGTACTGACTGGTGGTACAAAGAATGGCTGTACTACAATCAGGAAAATAATGACAAATGCCATAACTATTATTTACTCATCAAGATCAGAACAGGGACTGTGTTGAACCCTATTTTATTCTGTTTTAACTTTGTAACAAGTCAATAAACTAGGCTTTGATATCCTCATTTTACAGAAAACACAACTCTCCTGTGGGTACTGTTCTTGGCACACTGTTGGTGATGAAGGGATTCTCCCTGATTTGTTCACAAGCCCTTCAACAGGTGTCTTAAGAACTAACTTTTACATCTTATTAACATATGTTCTTAGGGAATATAAATAGGATGCATTTGGGAAATAATTGGGGAGAGGTTTGTTGTTGTAATTAAGTTTTTTTGATGAATTAACTCATCTAGCTCTTCCTGCTATGAATAGAAAGCAGAGCAAGCTAAGGATTACATTGAGATTCACCAAGAAACAGGTGCTTCTTAGAAACCTGGTAGAGAGGCCTACCTTCGTACAAGCTTAATTTATTTGTGGTGCCTTTAATTTATTTGTGAAGCTTGATAGTGAGAAATATCTTGTCTTAATACCATTTTTGTTTACCTGTTTGGTTACTGTTTTGAAAAAAATAAAGTGTTCTTAATTTCCATCAGAGATAGTCGTTGCCTATGTTGTCACTCTTAGGGGTACAATAAGCCATCAATGAGGCTGCATCACTGACAACAGCTTTCCAAACTGAGTGGTGAATCACCTCTCATCAGTTACATCTCTAAACTTAGTAGCATCAGCATTAAAAGAAGGTCGTGCAATATCTGCCATTCACTTAGCATTTATAGAACACCCCTTCCACAGCTGCTTCATTTTTTTCCTATAATTTACAGTTTCCTATTATGTGTCAATGATTTCACTTTTTCAGATCTTATTTGACTTAGCTTTGAAATAATGCCCTCAGGTAGGGACATGGGTCTAATGCTCTATTTTAATCCATTCTCTCTGCAAGATTTATGTTAATAAAAAATGTCATTTCCTCTTTATAGATAGGGTTAAGGAAAGTTCATTGACAATTAAGTCAAAACTATCTTTCAGTTCACCATATTCAGAAAAGGATACCCATCTCTAGCTTGAGTTGAATGCATTTGAAACTGCAATGTTGACCACTGTCTTTTTCCCTATGCAGAAGGATTTCTTGATTCTACCATGCTGTCAATATTCAATACCACACGTCAATGGGCATTAATTAAAGATGTATCCTTAGATGTTAAACGTTAGGTTTGACATTTGTAGCCATGATGGTGATCTTATATTAAAAGAACAAATATTTCAGCAATGGTCTATAAAACCCAATGTCTGTACAATGGCAAATTCTTGATGTTAAAAGAGGGTTATCGAAAATGTCTTTTCAACTATAGAAAACCACTGAATTTGCTACACATTTTCCCTATCTTGATAAAACTAATGTCAGGTCAGATTTGCTCAAAGCCATGACCAATTTTCTTCTTCCAATTACAGGAGAAATTACAGGGCTTTGAAGAATGGCAGACGAACGGAAAGATGAAGCCAAGGCGCCACACTGGACCTCGGCTCAGCTCACAGAAGCTTCTGCACATCCACATCCACCTGAGATGAAGGACCAAGGCGGGGCAGGGGAAGGACTTGTCCGAAGCGCCAATGGATTCCCATACAGAGAGGATGAAGAGGGCACCTTTGGAGAGCATGGGTCACAGGGCACCTACTCAGATACCAAAGAGAACGGGATCAATGGAGAGCTGACCTCAGCTGACAGAGAAACAGCAGGTAACCAAGGGACCTCTACTCTGGGCTTTGCAGTCCTTTTCGTGTGAAAGTGAATTAACTTGCAATGTTGGTCTTCTTTCACTAGTACTAGAGCTGAAATTTTGGCCAAGGAGGAGAAATGGACACCAAAATGAGAGAAAAATCATGATAATTAGGCTAACTTTCCCTAGACTAGTTGTATTCTCAGCCTCATTTACCTGTTTAATTTTCACCCCTTTAATTTGTATATATAAATCTTTCCATGTATGCATATTTTGCTAAAAATTCTCATCATTTTAACTCATTAAAAGGAAACTTCAGTTTCTTTTTGATCCCCTCAAATAACATTGGATCTAAATTCAGTGGATTTGGAGGGACAGAAATGTAAAATCTAAGCCTTCAAAAGAGAAAGCAAAAAGAAAAAAAAGAAAGGAAAGAAAACATACATGTACAGATATAGGAACCATTCATACTTTCTCAGATTTTTTAAAAAGTAATGTTCAGATGCTTCAGAGAGAACATTAATATAATCTACTCAGAAACACATCTTTTCTAAGTATGATTCCTGCCAGAAATCACTCTAGCATTGACGGTATTATCATTAGTGGCATTACCACAATGGTGTAGAGGAACATTTGCCCACACTAAAGTGTTCTTCATCATAATTTTCCTTTGTTTTATAATTCAGAATTCAATGTATTTGAATTCAGTAACTTGCAGACAGCAACCTACCCTGCAAAAGAATAAGTGTACTTCAAGTAGTAGGAAAGGCTCTCCTTCAAAATCATCCCTTTCTTATATCAAGATTTGTTTTCTGTACTCCAGCAACTAATTTGCAACACAGAGGGATTGCACATTCTCTTCAAAAAAATTTACTTAAGGGAGTGGTGTAGCTCAGGGGTACAGTGTGTACTTAACATGCACAAGTCCTGGAGTTTGACCCCAAGTACCACAGCACTCACCCATATATACATATATGTTCATAGACCTGTATGTATGTATGAATATAGGCATATTTAAATTTAATAGGGAACCATAGTAGGCATTTCAAATGATAGAGGAGAAATTACACAAATGTGTAGTGTAAATTATAAAAGTCCATTAAGTCATTAACCTCCTGATGAGCATCTTCTGTACATAAGGTACTTCATTAGCCCCTATTCCAGAATGTGTGCAAGAAATGGTCCCTGAACTTTGTGGATCAGATGCTTTCACAGCAATTAGTTTGAATATAGAGCACTGTATGTTAACTGCCAAAAAGAAGTATGTGAAGGTAAAGTTGAAGAGAGATTGTTTCTCTTTACTGCCAATGTTTTCAAATTGTGTACAGATGCACCTTGGGCTGCCAGACATATTCACAGGTGTGCAATGAGGTGTTTTAAACATCCTAGGGAAGCACAATGGTGCTCAACCTCTGTCTAACACTGCGTGAACTCCTAGCTCAGGATAGTTCACAGCTTCAATATTACATCGTCCTTTTGAAGATAAAAAAAACTCTGTAAAGTTATATTTTCAGAAATTGCTCTGATACAAAGCAGGTTCCCTGCAGAAATTCATGTAGAACAGGGAAAGAAGGTAGCAGTGTCCAATCTGATTCAAGGAGTTGAGAAACTATGCAAATACTCAACAGGCACATTCAATACACCCTACTGGTAAGACATTCTAGTTAAGAATGAAACAAACTATTATTTTTTAACCTTTCTTGGGTATAGTGAGAATTAAACTAAGATGGTAAAGTATATAAAGTGAATGGTACAAGAAATAATAGCTATTAATTACCATGAATATTGGTGGTAAAGATGGTATTATTGAAGACAGCAGGCACTCTTGACCAAAGAATATTTTTCTACAGCATTTTGTAACATAACGTGGTGAGGGAAGGACTTGGGTGTCCGGGGCATTAGCTAAGAGGACACTGAAGGGTTGTAGTCATGGAGGGATGAGGGTATGCCATAGCATATGGTTGTGAAGAAGAAAAGAGACGATATGGTAGACCAAGGTTTTTCTCATCATCCTGTCCGGCAGCACCTGGCATTACACCCGCAGACCTCAACAAATGTGCATCAAGTGAGTGAATGAATGAGTATGCAAATACAAAAGGAAGAAAGTCCTTTTCAAAGCAACTGAAAAACCATTGAAACGTCTAGCTTAGTCCCTTGAATGCTCACCAGCTGACTCACTGACTTCTCTGTGGGCTTATAATGCACTGTAGAAAAAAAAATTATCCATAGAGAATTCTCTATCCATGTGTTTGGTGGTCATGCAGTGGAGAACCATCATCCTTCACTATTCCATTTGTTTATTGATCTTATGGAAGTATGTAAGAGCATCACAGATATCTATGTGCCAGGTCAGTGTGTCCTTGCCAGCTTCTTTGAGAAAATAATATAAAATTAGAAGAGACTAACAGATGTTTCTTTCAAGTGATGATTTCAGGAACATCCAGAATCAATTTTAAGAGCTGGGATTGTGGCTCAGTGGTAGAGTGCTTGCCCAGCATGTGTGAAGCCCCGGGTTGGATCCTCAGCACCACATAAAAATAAATAAAATAAAGATATTGTGTCCATCTACAACTAAGAAAAAAAATTTTAAAGAATTAATTTTGAAGTCAGCTCAATGTGTATCAAACAAATCTTATTTTTCGGAGATTGATTACAAGAGTTTTATACAAATGTTCATAGTGACGGAGGTGGTAAATAATCAGCTGTGGGTTATCAGAGCCATGTTTTCAACCCAAACTTTGGTATGATTTTAAGCTAACTTCCCTCTAAAAATAACAGGCCAACTATTGAATCCAGAAAATATGTATGTGTGTAAAGCTATAGGAAAAGGAAAATACATGATTTTTTTCCCTCAGACCTACAAAGAACATTCCAGTGATAAGTTAATGTGCAATTAAATTTTTCTCCAAACTCTAGTTTAATAAAATAACAATTTTTATCATTGATGTTTTATAGATAACTATTTCATAAATCATGTAATAAAAATCATCCACTAAAAGGAAATGATTTTGAATCTCAAATATGGGCTTTAAAAATGCTATCTCTTGAGGACGGAGACTTTGAGGTGATAATTTTACAGAGAACCCAGCAATTATAAACCAACCCGCTCTTTTCTTGTTCACATACAGTCTCTCAGTGTACTGCATGTTTTTCCTCTGAAAAGGACAATCCTCAAGACACTACTAATAGGGGTCACTTCCCAGTGACTCAGGTCCTTAGCTCTATGTCATGGTTTCTGGACTCACTACTGGTTGAGTATAAAAATCTTTACTTTCCTTCTTTGCTTTAGTTCTCTCTTCATTTTTAGAAGTAAATCTTTTCCCCAATTGTTTCTTTTTATTCATTTCACTACACAGGATTGCATGACCCATGAGTTGCAAACATCAGGTCATCCTTCCTTGCCTTCCTTCATTAGGGTGAACCTACTTCAACAAAGGATCTTACCCTATTCTCCCTCATTCACTCTTCCCATTGAGAAAGTCGTTTATAGGCCATAATTATTTTTAAAGATACAACTGACATTTCATTCGTTTTTTTTTATCTTTTGCACTGAGTTCAGGATTTGGAATGCCAGAGAATATTAGAAAACAGTATTTTAAATTGCATTTCTTTTCAACTTACTTCTTTAGATATTGTCTCCTTCCATACAATTTAAAGCTACTTCATAGAAAAAGAAGTGGAATTGTTTTTTGGACCCTAAGTAGTGATCCATTAAGATTTTTTTTCCTATCATTAAGTGTCCTCTGTTTTAGGGGGTGCTAGGTATTGAACCCATGGCCTTACTTAATGCTAAGCAAGAGCTGTACCACTAAACCACAAGCCCAGCTCTAAAGTGTGCTTTATAAAAGCCATGTCACAGAAGCATAAAGAAAGAAATGTGAAACTATGGAGAACCTAGCCCCTTAGGAAAACTCTTGTTATATTAAGGCCAAAGCATCATTTTAAATTGGTTTCCAAAGCGTGAATAATAAGAGTAATGGCTTGAAATAATCCCTTCCTCTCTTTTCCACTTTATTAAAGAAAGCAAGAGGAATGCAGTTGGTCCCTACAGAGTTCCAACTTGGAGTGACAATTAGATACCTCATCTTTTAAGTTTCTTACCCAGAAGCAGGGCCCAAACTCATGTGAGAATTCACATTGAAATAACATAGTGTTGCTTATAAAAGGGCAGAAGAACTGATGAATAAAACCTGTAAAATTTTGACTGGAAAATCATTTTAGAAAGTGGAAAATAAAAGAGTAACCTTTCAAATGACATTTTAAGGACATGAAACAATTAATTTCTGCAATCTTTGTGCACATGACTTGGCAATGTGGCTGGTCTCACTCCATTGAGTTCTCATTATCTACAATATCAGGTCCTATCTGTCCTGTATCTATTTATAAGATCATTTTGAATATAGCCTTTTCTTGTAGCCAACACCAGAGTTTGCAAACAAAGCAGTTCTGTATTTCTTACCTTCCTCTGTAAAACACCATCATTTTACTGATGCTCACTTTTCAACTATAGAATGGAAAAGATTTTCTAATTCTCTATTCATCCTTCAAGACTTGCTTAAAGAACTATTGTGGAAATACAGTTGCCTTCTGTCTCTGTGGGTTCCACATCCACAGATAAAACCATCTGTGCACCAAAAAATAGTTTTAAAAGCTTGCATCTATATCAAACATGTATATTTTTTGTTTGTTTGTTTTTATGTGTGTGTGGGTTTTTGTTGTTGTTGTTCTTGTTCTTGGGATTGAACTCAGGGGCACAAAACCAACGAGCCACATCCCTAGCCTTTTTTATATTTTATTTAGAGAACTAAGTTGCTTAGGCTGGCTTGCTAAGTTGCTGAGGGTGGCTTTGAACTTGTGATCCTCCTGCCTCTGTCCTGAGTCAGTGGGATTATAAGCATGTACCACTAGGTCTGGCTCTTAGACTTTTTTCCTATTAATATTTCCAAAACAATATAGACTATTTACATAGTATTTACATTGTTATAGGTATTATATGCAATCTAGAATTTATTTAAAGTTTTTGGGAAGATATATGTAGGTTATATACAAATATTATGCTATTTTCTATAAGGGACCTGAACATCCACAGATTTTGGTTCCTATCATTAGGATCTTCCTTTTTAATGCACAGAATGATTACATAACTTTCCCAGGGTTGCACAGTAAGGGGAACTGCATTGTGACCACAAGTACTCAGAAATCCAGTGCCTCTTCTTTCTTCTGAACTCTCCTATCCCTAAGAAGTGATGTGGGGTTTTTTCTATGGTTTATCATATTTTTTTTAACTCTATTAATGTGCTGCTGACTTTGAAAGCTTTCAAGACTCTTTTGGATGAGAGTGTTTTTTGTTTTGTTTTTTTCTTCACTTAACTCCCAGAATTAATTTTGTAAATGTCAGGATTTGTCCTTTACTAGAAAACGCTAATGGAATCTGTTCATTCTCTATCATATAGTTGTAGAAAAAAATGACAGAAAAGAGGAAGGGACAAGGAAGATGACCTTTTACAGTCATCCCCTTTACAGATTTAGTCATCCATTCCAGGTCACATGATAAACACAAGAATCAATACCTCTTGGTTTGTAGACAGACCATGCTCTTTCCATGACCCCACTAGCAGATTTGGAATAGCACAGCCCTTCGCAGCAGTTATCTGTAAAAGACAAAGAGGACAGTTCTTCTATTGCAGCATTTATGCACCTGGAAGCATCACATAAAATCACAACTTTATTCCCAGTTTTTAGCCTGAGTGAAGAAAGAAAGGAAGCAGTTCTAAGATGTGTCTAGATGCTGAAACACTGAGGTATTAAAATCGGGCTTTGGTGATTTTGACTGTCCTCGGTTACAAGGCTTTGAACACTAGTAAGAAATACTAGTCACCGGGTAAAGTGGCTTTTTGACCATCAAAAGCCAGTGCCCCGGGGTATCTTCGAGTCAATGAAAAGTTTGAAAGGCATTTCTTCAGTTTACACTCCAGGATTCTCCAAGAGCCCTTTGTTTTTCCAACATTTGGGGCAGGCTCTTTAGATACTTCCTGTCCAAGAGCTGAAAGCTGTCACCTCCTCAGAACTTCTAAAGGATCTGGGTTTCTATAACCTGGTCCTGCATGTTAAAGCCCACATGACTGAAGCAGCATAGCGATAAAGAGATAGATATTATATGTTTATTGTTGCTGATGTTATCGGTAGAAGCCTGGAAGCATGATTGAGGAAAAGTTTGGTACCTCTCACATGCAAAGGGTAAAGTATGTTTTAAGCTTCTCTCCATTCCCCTTTTTCAATCTTAGAAAATTCATACTGCCTTTTCTTACTCTTCTTCTCTCCTGCCTCCATTGCTAGATTTGAGATTTCCTAATAAAAGTCAGCATCCTACTTAAAATATGACCTATTGTTTGTTTCTAATCTCTCATCGATTTATGCAGAGCAAAATAGTACAAAGCCATTTCTCCTGCAAAATGACTAAAGCCATCCACACCACCCCCAGAGGCAAATAAGCAGGCTAGCCTCACAATACAAGAGGTTGCAGGTTTTCTTCTCCTTGTTGCCATGCCAACCACTCCTTGCTCTGGCTGCCATTTCCCTGAGCTCCGCAGTGAGAGGAGTGTGCAGAGCCGAGTTATTTAGCATTCAAGGGTGGATCTGCAGAAAACTACACGGCCTCACTGCGAAGCATCTGGGCCTGGCAACACCGGCAGATGAGGACAGAAAATGGGCATCTTTTCAGTGTTTTCCTTCTGAAGGTTAGGCATTTGGGGCTAGAAAGAGTGAGAAAGGCAAGGATTGTTTTTGTTTGTTTGTTTGTTTTTAAAGGCAGTTGTGTGAGGTTTGCATTTATCACCTTTGCTTTAGCCTGTGTGGTTTCTCTACCAGATGAATGAAGCAGGTTTGGGTATTAGCTCCTATCAAAATATGTGGCTTATCATGTTGATGAGTAGAAGCATCTGAACCTAATTCAGTGCTAACTTACATCGTTATTATCTTGAAGAATTGTGTCTGTTGCTCTTGATAAGGAATGAGCTTGTATACAGCAGGTGTTGTCAGATACAACTTTTGATGTTTTACAAATGAAGTTTTTTTGTTTGTTTGTTTAATATGTGGTAGTTCATCCCCTAAAATCAATTTGTGCTCTTCAGTCAAAGTCATAGTAGGATGACATTGTTCTAAGCCAGTGATATTGAATCAAAATCTGAGAAAAACGTGGTTTCTCAAGACTTGTTTCAATTAAAACCAATGACTCAACAAATTGAAGTATGATTTTATTCCTTGGAAAATTTAATTGCCTACAAACTCTTCAAGTTGTGAAGAGCAAGGCTTTGAACACACTACAATATGATGTTTTAAAACTAAGGTTAATTTGTATATACATTTACCCCCATGTATGTTCTTAAAGAAAACGCCTTCCATGCACTATGGAAATCAGTCTCGTCTCTTGTCTTGCTTTGTGCTAAATAACAACCACATCACCAGCACTAAACTAAGTATTTTTATCAAACTCTTAGGCCCACCGACACTTCGAAAAATTATTTTGTTGAATTTGATTCTTATCAATGCAACAGATTTGTGCTAAGAACAATTCAGGTGTGTTTGTACAAATTATTCTGTGTGGGTTGTTTTAAAGTGTAAACTTAATTTAATCATCATTGTATTTTTTTTATTTGACCCTTCCCCCAATCCTGTATTTTCCAAGATCATACAACTTTTCTCCTCTTCTATTAGCTATTATCTTTTGCCATATTTTTTTAAATGTTTTCCAGTTTTCAGAGGTTTAAAAAAATCTCTATGAAAGGAAAATCTTCGTTTGTGACATCTTTTTAGCTTTTAGTGAACAAGTTGAAAATAATCAGTACTGGAAGTGAGTATTATGGGATTCATTTCTAGATTGCCTAAGCATTTGTTTGGTCAGGATTACACACGCATTTTATTTGTCTCTTGTTATAATATTTCTGAGTATTCTCTCCTTCAAAAGAGAAAAAAAACAGGGAAAATTTTGATTATAGTTTTGAACAAATAAATTGCTCAGATATCTGAAGAATACGTTCATCATCAAACAATAGTATGTTTTTAAAAAGTGTGATTAAAGTATACATATTTGTATATATAAATATGCAAATATATGTTGTTTTATTATATTTGTATGTATACATACATATGTACAGCTTTGATTATACTGCCAGTTTTTGTCTAAGAAAAATATTCCCACTGTATGCCAAATGCCACCCTTGAGGCCCTGCTTTGGGTTTGATCTTATTTCGGTCAGGAGGTTATGAAGCCGACGGGGAGTGCAGAGTAGTTATCACTCCTCTTTTTCCTCCAGGAGCTACTGAGAGACATTGACTCTGCTTCAATGCGTCAGACCTTTTTCTCTCTCATTCCTTCACACTTCACTGCTCCTCAGCACATTACCTAAAGCACGTGCTTTGACTGTCAGGGGAGTCTGGAAGTGCATATCAGGAGCAGATTAACAGAACAACTGGTGCTGCCTTGCAAACCTGGTAGCATTGTCTGACCTGGCATGGTGAGTCCTGCGGGGGAAAGATACAGAACTGTGTGCTGCTGGCTCACCCGGCAGCATGTCTCACAGATGAGTCATCATTCAGCCGCACTCAAAAAATACAGTGCAAACCCAGCCCAGCTGATGAGCAGAGAGAGGGGAAAGTAGACATCCCCGGCTGTCTGCAACCTGTAAGGAATGTGCAAGTGCTGAGCAGTTATTTAGAACATGGAAATGAGAGTAAAATGCCTGAATTTACAGTCAATTCCAGGATACTGAAAACTTAGGAAGGCATTGGACAAAGGTAGATAAGAAGGGAAAAATCCAGACCCAGAGAAAAACCTTCTTTATTAGAGATGATTCAGCTTCAGTAGCCTGAGAATTAGACTGGTTTTTCTGTCCACATGTTCTGTTTGGAAACAGGTCAAGGCTACACAGGCATATAAGCAACTCTGATTCCTGCATACACATCTCCAGCATGAATGTTCAGACCTCTGATTGTACTGAAATCTTCCCTTCTATGACACAACTATATTTTACCCAGAAAATTTTGTGTGGTTCCATTCACATGCAGCATTGTGCAGCAAACAATAGAAAAACATGTTGGAAGGGACAATCCTACAGAAGTGGTTCTCAGAAGTCTGCCATCAAAGGGGCAGATCACCTACTGATCTGATCATCAGAAATGAGTCTCTTTTTTCTTGAACATCCCTGAGTACCATGTTTAGATCTAGCTAAAAGCATTGATTATAGTGAACATTTGCCTGGGATTACTCATTGCTTGTTTTTATCCGAGTCACTGGATTGTAAATGCGTTTTTATCCCAGTCACTGGATTGTAAATGTCTTGAGATAGAAGTAAATGTCTATTCATTTTTCTGTTCCTTAGTATATAATGCAGAACCTATTCTCTATTGTAGGTACTAATAAATATTTCTTGAATTAATTAAAGACTTAGGATCCATGTACAGTTGTGACAATGGAAATCACATAGACAAAATGGTGCTACAAAAATTATACCAATGTGAGCACTACATTAACAGGAAAGGTTGTGTTAGAAAAGAATGCTGGAAATGAAGAGGCAAATGGAGGAACTTTGAGAGGAGGCTCAAGTTCCATGTAAAGACTCTAGTCTGTTAGCTGGAACCAACAAGAATTAAACAGGAACTCCAGAGTACTGTAGTGAAAGGATATAGTGGAAGAATTGAGGCTGTCTGAAAGTGGGAGAGAGATTTGCAAGTGAAGAAAATAGATCCCTGACCAAAGATGGTGGAAAGACATCCAGAGACTTTCCTCTTTCTTCTTCTCCTTCTTCTTCTCCTCTTCCTCTTGCTCCTTCTTCTTTTGATGATTATGAAAATTACTGAACTGAAAAGAATATAAAAAAAACAGGATAAATGGCCTGAATGACATCTTTAACCTAATAGCAAAGAAACATGGATATTGAATAACTTTTCATATCCATTCCTGCAAAATTGAGCTCAATGTAATAATTGTCCTGAATTGAAAATGCCACTGAAAACATCACAAATGGAACTTTAAACTGCATGTTCTTTTGGCCCTCTGGCTATGAGGATTGCTTTGCTGTTCTGGGTCAGGAGCTCAGCAAATCTCATTTCTGATAAATGGACAACCTGAACCTTAAAGCAAATAGATGTTCTTGGACTTGTTGTGGACTTAATTATCCTCCTTTAAAGGAGTAAAACAATATTGTCTTGGAGAGATATCTTTGTACCTTATTTTTTGAGGTCAACCTGAACAAAAATATCACCAATGCCTTTTTTTCCCCTCTATTTCACCTTTGAGTCTATAAAATAATTTGCAAACAGTAAGTATTTAGTTAGTAAACAGCATTTCCATACTGAATTAGTAAGCAAAATATACATATTAACTATAAGAAAATGTTTTGATTCAATTAGGTATGCTTATTTTGTCTCATTATTTTAAAAAGCTTCCCATGATCCATAGTTCTACTTTCTTTAGTATATATAAGCATAAAAATGTTTCCATTTATATTTTCTAATTCTAATAATTAAGAATTTCAACATTTCAAAGACTTCTTGTCTAAGAAGACCAGTAGTAAAAGTAATAGGAGTAATAATAATAAACAACTATTATTTTATAAGCAATTAAAAAGTTGTTACATCCCTGTTGGGCGTGGTGGCATAGCCTGTAATCCCAGCAGTTTGGAAAGCTGAGGAAGGAGGATCCAGAGTTCAAAGCCAGCCTCAACAAAAGTGGGGCACTAAACAACTCAGTGA
Organism: Callospermophilus lateralis; assembly: GCF_048772815.1. Taxonomy (NCBI): domain Eukaryota; kingdom Metazoa; phylum Chordata; class Mammalia; order Rodentia; family Sciuridae; genus Callospermophilus; species Callospermophilus lateralis. The sequence goes on along the minus strand of NC_135313.1, from coordinate 26,214,762 downwards.
GACCCTGTCTCTAAATAAAATACAAAATGGGGCTGGGGATGTGGCTCAGTGGTCAAGTGCCCCTGAGTTCAATCCCCAGTACCCACCTCTCAAAAATGTTGTAAGTCAGTTCATTTCCTCCTTATTACATTTTGTATCTTTTAAGGGCCATGTTCATTTTTATCTGTCTTTTAAAATTGGCTCTCAAGATTTCATTAGCTTAAAAATAGAGGTTTGTGACCAAAGCATTGAAAACATTGGACTGGGGCTGGAGGTGTAGCTCAGTGGTAAAACACTTGTATATATGAGGCCCAGGGTTCAATCCCCAACACCAAAAGGAAAAAAAAAAAAAAAGATTGAAATAAACTTGTTATCCTTGGAGCTTCACTGGAACACAACATGAATACTCACATAAGGAAAGTGGCTGTTTTCAATTCTTCTGTTGTTGTTATTAGAGTCTCTCCATGTTGCCCAAGGCTGGCCTGGAACTCCTGGGCTCAGGGGATGTCCTTGCGTCTGCCCCTCTAGTAGCTGGGACTATAGGCACACAAACCCTGCACCATGAAGAATTGACTCTTTCTTTCTTTCTTTCTTTCTTTCTTTCTTTCTTTCTTTCTTTCTTTCTTTCTTTCTTTCTTCCTTTTTTCTCTTTTTAAATGCACTAACTTGACATAGAATCACAAAACATGGAGGATATTTTCCCCCAGGCTATTTCTCACCTAATTCTTATAAGTACTGTCTACACTAAGAAAAGAAGCAAAGAATTGAGTTGGAAGCAGATATGGTAATCACTGAAAAAAGAAAAATCAAATTTTAGGCAAAAATTTCATTAAATTGGGATAACAATGGTCCCCTGCCTTCATTAGTAATATTTGCCATCTGCTGAAGAAAAAACTCCAGTGCTTGAAATCTTTTGTGGGATGCATATGATTTGCACATTTGATCCAAATCTACTTAAAATGGTGTTCAAGAATTTGGCTATTTTAGGGACATTAGATTTCACTACTTAAGGTTATACTGAAGCTATGTTAGCTGATAATTTACTATCTTATGACTGGAATCACTGGATAAATTGAAATTTAATTTTTAACTTAAAGAAAAAATATTCTTCCAAAATGTTTCATTTTTAAAAGTACATTTAGAAAATATTCAACATTTTTTTCAATTTTAACCAGAAATGCTGAATCTCCTCAACCTTGAATAATATTGTTCCAGCTCTCCCCTGTGTTCTCTGATGCAAGTGGATGTGGAAAAACCTACATAAATACAAGTGTTTATCTTCACAGATCTGTGAGGCAAATAACAATTTGTAAGCTAGCTGAAATATTTTGGAGACTCTATTGATTAAAACGTTGAGGTATTTACTTTGTTGTATGAAATTTCAGATAAGACATTTTGGTTAATAAGTGACTGCATTAAAAACCGTGTTCCTTTTCACTTTTGATTCTCTTCTCATTGCTGCCACTATTTTGTTGCATTTACCAACTTTTCTGGGGATGGGGGTGGATGTAACTGAACTATTGGATGATATATAAAAAGAAAAAAGACCTTGCTGAGTCTCTTTACATTGCTGCTCATAGTTTTAGCTGAGAGTCTTTATCATCAATTTTATTTGTTTCAAATTTTTCCAATGAAAGCATCTTCCTTATGTTTTTAATGTGAATTTTATTTAACTATATAATTAAATAATAATAGAAGGATGGCTTGAATATATATCGAGAGAGAGAGAGAGAAGAGAAACCACAAAGTCCCCTGGCTTCATGGAATCTTTACTTTTACAAATAATTTATCTTTAGAAAAATAAATACAAACTACAAACTTGTAGGAAAAATTTTTGAGTGATAGGAGGTCTGTATAAAGGTTGGGAAGGAGTGATTAATCGACTAAGAAAAGGGAATGAAAATGAATCAGAGAAACCAAACTAGTTTTAGGAGTATTCTTAGAACCAGGAACTGGTCAGTGGCTTCATAGTCAAGCTGCTGTATATGAAATATGAAAATTGTTATTTTGTTTTGAAAAAACACAGGACCAGGGCTGGGGGTATAGCACTGTGGTAGATCGCTTGCCTAGCATGAGGGAAGCCCTGTGTTCAAACCTAGTACCACATAAAACAAAATTGAAGCAAACAAGGGTACAAATCCTAATTTAGAAAATGTCCTTATATGGTCAGGAAAAAAAAAAAAACATGCTTTTTCATAAATCATCACCAATATATTTTCTTACAAAAATTTCAGGACCTTTTTATGAAATCTGATTTTCCTTATCCTCCCAAAGCTCCATTTATCTCTTGCATGTGATTTCTGCTTCTCAAGCCAAATGAAGCTTTGTGTTTATCAACAAAGCCTACTGCATGTCTATAATAACATCTGCCTCTCTGGGACCAGCCCTAAGCAATTTAGGAAGTAAATAAAACATGTCTTAAGCACTTTCCCATCAGCTTCCTCAATCCCATCTTTTAATTTTCTACATGATGTCAGTGGTCACATGCTCATATTCCTGTCTCTATCCTTCGACCCCACTGCAAAGCCAGGTTGCCTTGCCCTATAACATCCTGCTCTTGCATTTTTTATTTTACCATTTCATCAAAATGTATCCATTTTTGCAGGAATCCTACAATAAAACAACCAGAGCTGTTTCAATAATGAGTTACAGTTTAATACTTCTAGAGAACATTTGCATTCTGATATAAAACTTCAGTGTCTTTGAAAAAGGAGTGAATATATTGGTAAGTTATAGATATAAAATAGATGGTGCCTAAAATTATAAGTATTTCTAGGGTTGTTATTGATGGTTGTTATTGATGAAAGCCAAGATACAGAGGACAAAAACAGTAATATAGTATAGAAAAACGAACAATATTGAAGCAAAGTCATCAAATGTAAATTTTTATTTCAACAGATCTTGCAGAGATATTTTCTAAAGTAGAATTTCTGTTATCTGCAAATTTATGAAGATAACTTTAAGGCTGATAATACTTGTTTCTTATTTGTCTTGCATAATAAACATTTCATTTGTTATGGTTAGAGAGGAATTCAGTTAATATTATTTTCCATGAGATGCATTCATCAATCCAGAACACAAATAACCATCTTTATTCTAGATTTTTTTTTTTTTTTGGCACAAGAAAATGTTTTTTAAAAAATCTATCACAGTGTTTGCTTTTTAGCATCATATAGCATCAAAAATAATATTGGGCTTTGCATTTCTACTTAAAAAATAATCTTGTGGGAGGGTAATGGGGATTGGATGTAACTAAACTATTGGATGTTATATAAAAAGAAAAAAAAACCTTGCTGAGTCTCTTTACATTGCTGCTCATAGTTTTAACCAAAAGTCTTCATCATCAATTTTATTTGTTTCAAATTTTTCCAATGAAAGCATCTTCCTTATGTTTTTATTGTGACTTTTATTTAATTACATTATTAAATAATAATAGAAGGATGGCTTGAATATATATCATTCTTCTCATTGTTTCTTTGGTTTTTTACCATAAATATTTTAGTTTTCAGAATTTCATAGTGAGATTAATTTCATTGTACCTTCCCACATTAGAGTATTGAAAAATGGCCCTCTGGTTATATATATTCAATTATAATTTGAAAATTATAAATAATCATTATGTCTGCTTATAAGTGACTTACAGGCTGTCAAGTTCCTGTATGTGCTGGTGCAAAGAGAATCTTTGTAAACAATATTTTATAGAGCTACAATGGCCAAAATAAGCAGTTACAGACAACCACTTATTTAAAATATTCACAACTTAGGAGAGACTTGCTAAGAAGAAAGCACGTTTGGTGTTGTTCCTGCAATTTGCACATTTTGTTCCTCAAAATGTGTTAGGACAGAAGCTTTAAGCACATTGTAATTATGCTGTAATTATGTTGGCCTGTCCATGTGCTGATCAAGTGTACTCTACAGTGTATTGTGAAATAAGTGATTTTCCCATCTCTTAAATTCTATATGCTTCTAGGTCACAGGGTCTCAGCAGTTATGCTGGAGATAAGATAGAAGCAAACATGGTGGCTAAGCTGTAGATTTTTATCATTTCATTGTAATAAACATAGGTACTCCTAAAAGAAAAATATGTGTTTATAGAGGTAATTGGTAAAGACTGCTTTTGGTCTAAGAGAACTTATTTTTCTGAAGTTCATTCCAGTGATATTTTGGGGGAATCTAGAATATTATTTTTTCATTTTTGCATCACACCCCCTGTTTCTGACATTTATTAACCATTTATTAATTAAGTCATTAATTAATTAACCATTTAATTAATAAATGGTTAATAGGGAAATATTAATTTTTTCAAAAGAAACCCTAGCCTCATTATGGCATCCCAGTCATTTGCGGTATCCAAATACAGATGGGACTTCTGGAAAAAGGGAGAAACCCTTATGTGCGTGAGCACCTACACATGCACACACATGTACACACACACACATTGTATTTTTTTTCCTCTCAGTTTCTCTAAGGGTCAATGTAGTTGAGATCTCTTTGTTTGTCAGTATTTCATCTTTTCATTAATGCTCATGTCTTATGCTATTATCCTTTGGTATTTTTGAAGACCTAACAGAGATAATACAGTTTCTCATAAATTTTCAAAGAGTAATAGAATTGTAATCATTTTGATAAGATGCAAAACTTGGCATTTCAGAATTCCAAAAGTGTTGTCAGTTCCCCCAATGCCTAAATAATAGTGTTCAATTTATTAATAGTAAAAATAAAATTTCAGGGGGAGTAAATTCCCCTATGAAATTTATCTTTCTCATATTAATCTAGATCAATAAAATAATACAACCTGACTTAATTTATAAATGGTTAATATAAGGTCTACAAAACAATCCAAATGTGTACATGTTACTATATTGAATACCTCTAGCTTCACTAGTAGCCAAAAACTTGAACTAGAACATGACAAATATAAAGATAGATTGGGACTATATTTGCTTACTAGGTTTTTTGGCTTAAATATATGTTTTTCTCCTATTTCCATCTGGACCCTTAAATTTAGAAGCAAAGCTTCTCGGGAGGTACTATTTCTAATCTATGGTTTTTAAATTACTTTTGACTCCGTAATGTTGTGTCCTCAACCTATGGTGTCCTTTAGCTCTGTGGTAGAGTGCTAGCCTAACATGTGCAAGGCCCTGGGTTCAATCTCTAGCACCACCCATCCCCCAAAAACGATTTTCTAGTAGTTGCACTGAAAATTATATTAGTTTACTGTGCCTTTCTCCTTGACAAAATTTAAATGCTCGTCCAGTTCTGTTAAAGTTATATAAAAACTCCACTTGAGTATATTCAAGTGTAAGCTGTATAAAATTGTGGATTTCAACATATAGATTGAGGTAGGAAACAAAGGAATTGAGATTGTCTCTCAATTTTATTTTAGTTATAATCATACATTCACAATCCTATTTTGCTAATACATTTTAGGTAAGTACTATATGAGTGGCTATGGAGAAGGTACAATCAAAATCTGTGGCAACTACTAGAAAATCGTTTTGGGGGGGTGGGTGGTGCTAGAGATTGAACCCAGGGCCTTGCACATGTTAGGCTAGCACTTTACCACAGAGCTACAGCCCCAGCTCAACTACTAGAAAACCTTTAAGAACAAAAACAAAACCTGTCCTTCACAAGATTGCCCCCACCTTGAAACACAATGTGGGTGTAGGAACTCCATGTGTTACTCATCTTTGTATCCCCCCAGAATGACTAAGCATAGCTTCATTGTCTATAGCAGGTGCAAAATGCATTCTCTTCCATTTAAATTCATAGCAGAACTGAACTTTGCACAGTCCTTAAATGCATTTATCTGTGTAAGCTAATTGTGCATTTCACCTATGAGATACATGGATCTTTGTTTTCATCTCTAAAGTCATGGAAGAAATCTTTAGAAGAAAATGCTAGTAGGCAGTGTTGGCCAGCGTGACCATTTGAGATCATTAGAAGTCCGACTAGGGTAGGATATGCCAATGCTGGCCTCTTTAGTTAATGCAAAAGGTGCCAGGGAAACAAACAACAAAAACCCCAACAATCTGCTCTTCTAATTTCTTTCATCCCTGTTGATTACAGGAAAGCGTTTCAGAGGAGCCATTTATTCTCCAAATTAAGCCAGGAGTAGAAGCAAGGATCTTTTCTTCTTTCCCTATTTTTGTGAATTTATCTAGGGTATTTGTTTAGCAGAGCGCTTCTGACTGCACAGTGCTTTCCTTGTTGACTAGTTTCCATCAACAGCAGCAATTAGCACTGGTTTCCTAGGCAACCATTCTGTACCCTACTGAGAAAAACCTTTTCTTGACAGGAGCATTCTGTCTTAAATTGTTTTGTTTTCCTTTTTTTCCACAAGTGTATGGTAGGCTTATTTGTCATTTCTTTTAACAAAGCGTTATTATGCCTGTGATTCTTAAAAGCAAAAACATTTACTGGTTTTTATATCCATATGGTTGAATTTACTGTCAATGTATCTTACTTCGCTCTTAAGAACCTGAAAGAAATCAACAAAAATATGTTCTCAGGCATATGCCAAATTGCTTAGGTTTTTGTTCACAGTCTAATTGGTGAACTTTTGCATGTTCAAGTAATCACAGCTGGTCCTGATAAAGACCCAGAGGGAACACATTTAAAAAACAAACTTCTGGGTCTACCTATAATGTCATTTGTCACTCAGAAGCAAGTTAGCATTTTCAGAGCTATGGAGAAAGTGTCAACACCACTGATTTGGTTAGCTATCTTGATAGATTAATGTAACAAAATAACTAAATTAAAAATATGTGCCTGAGCCTATCTATAAAATTGAACATGATCACCTCTGTGACCAGAAGGGCCTTGCAGTGGTAGTCACCATCATGGAGAAAAAGAGAGGGATACAGCAGTTACAAATGCAGAGCAGAGCAATGCAACCTGAAGCAAAATTTTATTTATGTGCATTTGTCATTTGATTTTAAGTAATCAGTGGCAGGAGATTGATATATTGCTGCTTAGGCAGTGGTTGGATATATAAGAAAGGAAGTATTCCTTGGGAATTAAAGAATCATCTCTATGGATGACAAAAAACGTTTAGGTCTCACCTACATTGGTCAATTGAATACACAATTTGAATGAGCACGATATGTGTTATTTCACACAATCCTTGCAGCACACCAAAAGTGAATAATACTTTTATTCCCTCTCATCTGGGGAATCTGAAGTTTAGAGAGGTTGACCCTGAACCAAATCTCATGGCAAAATTTGATCCCAGGTTGCCTGACACCACAGCCTATTCTTAGGTAAAATATTTGTACTACACTGATGTCAAACAAAGTGATATCTAAAGGAGGCAAAACATTGCTTTTTTTCCATTATTTTACCAGTGTTCCTATCTTGTAAATATGTGCATTAAATAATATCGACAAGAAATATACAAATACCTAGTGTTTAATAATCTTGTATAACAGTCTAATATTTATTCATGAGTTAAAGGAAATATAAATAGCTAAGTGTGATGCCTTTGGGGTATTACTAAGTAACTTTTGTGCATAAAAACATATCTCAGTTACTTTATTGTACCTACTTATTTCCTAATGTGCTTCATCAATATATTTCTCCAATATCAAGAAAAAATATTTTTTTCTTTCCAGAATTTAACTTATCTACTGAAGACTTTGGTATGCTTTTCTGACTACTGAGCCCCAGGCCTGGCTGAAGACAAGCTTCATTTTTTACTTTAAAATGTTTACCTATATAGTGATGGTGTTATTACTGTTCCCTGGATTGTAGCTTTACATTGTTTATTCTTTGCATTTATTCTCATAGAAGTTATGAGATAAGTTTAAAATTCAGAAAAGTTACTTTTACTGTTTTTCTTCCAAGTGGTTTGTAGGCGGATACACTTATTAGATTAGTTCCAAGTCATTGTTCCTTTATTCTTAGCCATAGTGTGACATTGTGGCCATGGTATGAGATTTTTTTCTGTTACTTGTAGAAACTGTCTCATAACCATATTGATAGTAATGATTAAAAAATCAAATGTAACAGTCTAAATATAACTAATTATAAGGTTATCACTATAATGCCAAAACAATCCTTAATTTCTTTAAATCCTAACATTTACAAAAGAGGAAACAGAAGTATCACACCTACTTTTTAACTAAGATAATTTCTTACATAAACCAAAAACTATTCACTTCCAAAATATTTTTAGAAGTTCAAAAGAAAGATAACTGAGACTTTCACAATATCAGATTGCAAAAAGTATTTTATATTTACACTTACAAAGATCATTGTTTCCCACCAATTACATATAATTAATAATTCCCCAATTTATGTTTAATCCTTTGACAACTAGATTCTATTCATAAATTTACATATATTTTTAGAAGGAAAGAAAACAGAAAGAAGAAAGGAGAAAATAAGCAATAAAAAATGAAAATGTGTTCTAATCTCTTACCTACAAGAGGATTTTTCCTGTTGTGCATTGTCCTTAGGAGTTGACAGGGTGACCATGGCTTTTAGAGTACCATCTAGAAGATAGTCCCAAACTGGGACATGCCGGCAGCAATCTCAAACAGATGGTAACCTAGGGAAGTGGGTATGAGGTCAGAAAATAAAAAGCAAAGATAAAATTTGCTTCCTTCATAGGTTTGTCTTGGCAAACATAGTTCCCTTGGCCATCAACATAGCTATCAACATCAACAATAGTGAATTTAACAGTATTACCAGAGGGTCATAATAACAATACCTAGTAGGGCTGGACCCTTAGTGCTCTTCACCATTCTTTCTTGAAAGTAGAAATATTAGGTTAAGAAGTTCAGAAGAATGTGTAACTAGGGAAAAATAAAAATATCTTAGTGAGAACTATCCAGAAGTCTTCCTTTTATATGATCTCCTTGATGTGCCAGGTGTATAACCTATAAGGGTTATGTAACTAAACCCCCAGACAACCTGTGAGACAAGTACTATTATCCGCATTTTATGAGTGAATCAATGAATCTGAGTAAACTTTGGGGAGTGAAATAACTAAAAAGTAGCCATGCTAGAGTTCATACCATATTTTTCTGAATTAATGTCCATAAAATTTCCTCTGCTTTACCCTAATAAGACAGTTATCACATAAATAATTAAAGAGATGATGAATGGTGGGAAGGTAGGTGGGTGTTTGGATGGATGAACACTATATATTGAAGATTTTTATCATATATATAATGAAGTTTTTTGTTTTTTTGGTTTTTTTTTGTACCGGCATTGAACCCAGGAGCACTTAATCCTCAAGCCTTTTTAAAATTTTATTTGGAGACAGGGTCTTGCTGAGTTGCTTAGAGCTTCATTATGTTGCTGAGGTTGGCTTTGAACTCTCCATCCTCCCGCCTCAGCCTCCGGGCCGCTGGGATTGCAGGCGTGCATCACCAAAATCTATGTATCTATCTGTTTATTATTTTGTGTGTGTGTTGCTGGGGATTAAACCCAGCTCCTTGTGCATCCAAAGTAAGCACTTAACCACTGAGCTCCATTCCCAGCCCATATTTTCCATTTTTATTGGTCTGATTTTGTGTGACTAGCTTTTGTTTGGTACATTTATCCTTAATCTTTACTAAACTTATCCAAACCCTGAGTGAATTTGCTCCTTTCCCAAGAGTCAGCTTTAAGGATGAAGTTCACTCAGGAGATGAGCTGATTAGGCCTCTGTTGAGAAAAAGCCATCTTTTGTTCTTTAGGGACAACTGCCTCTGCGGTGCTGTTGACAGCCTTTGCTAAGAGAAATATTGCAAGTTGCCTGGACCAATTGAAATTCCCAGAACAATCTATGCTGTTTTCTTAAATTCACTGGGACATTTAGATTTAAAAATTATTATTTGAAGATGTCAATAAAGCCAGTATAGAGTTGGTGCCCACAGAGTCTGTTAGATTTTTTTTTAATGGCATTGCACAAACTCTGTTAGTTTCTTTTAAAGAAAAAAAAATTAATCAATTCTTCCAAGATTGGGTTAAATTATTTTCGCACATTTTGTTTTAATATGAAGTAAAGTAAAATTAACTAATTCATAAGCTCTTATTCAACTGTGAAACTCAAGCACATTTTTAAATTAGTATTCTCAGATAAAAATTAAAAAATACAAATTTCCTACAACTTCCCATCTAAAATATTTTTTTTTTTTCTGAAACTAAATTTTTTTTCTCACCATTGAGATGTGATGCTGGTTGATAAAGTACATTCTGTTTAGGTTGGATGGTTCTATATTGACTGCAGACAAGTAAACAATTCAATTCTCCCTTCACTTGTCTCTATGTAGATTATTTTAAAAGCCCATTTATACAGTGCCCCAGGATGTTATTTGGTCTATGAATATGTTCTTTATGTATTATGCTCACCTCTGTTATTTTGTTATTATCTCTCAACATTTAAAATAATTCTCAGTGTCAAAACTGTATTCTAAGTATAATATCAGACAAAAAGATTGAAATAATGTAGCATTGCTCAGTTCTAACTCGGTTATATAAACCAATAGATATTTGCACTATGTTTATTGGATTATCTTCCCAACCTAAAAAATAAGTAAGCAAGTATCCAGGACCCCAATTTAAGAAATACCATTCTAAATACATGAAATCCTTAAACAGGAATAGAGTAAGTAGAATAATTTGAGTGTTTTTATGTTACGGTTATTAACTTGTGTAAAGATCATGAATAAAACTTTTCATGTTGATTTTTCTTATTTAAAAAAAAAATGCGTTAAGCATTCAGTCTGGGTAAAGCTCCATGAGAGAAGCTTTGAGAATCGCAAATTCTCAACCTCTCCTTGAGAGGCTGAGGCAGGAGAATTGCAAGTTTGAGGCCAACCTCAGCAACTTAGTGAAACACTTCCTCCAAAAAAAAGGGGGGGCGATGTAGGGCATGGTAGCTCAATGGTAGAGTGCCCCTGGGTTCAAAGAAAGAAAGAAAGGGAAGGAAGGAAGGAAGGAAGAGAGGGAGGAAACCTAAGGTTGGAATAAGTGCGAGCAGGAAGATACTGGGATGATGCAGAAGACACAGGGTTCCTGTAGCTCTGTGTTTTCTGCTGAGCTTGCTCCACCTCTAACAATTCTCAAAACCCACAGTAATTCCTTTTGTAATATTATTAATTTAGAAATCTAAAGCTGTTTTTTAAATGAATTTAATCTACAGTTAGCCCTTTTTATATGTTCTTTCCCACTGAAAATGTCACTTCATCGGAGCCTGTCCTCTCTCCTGGTCTTCATAGAAACCTCGCCCAGCAGCCTGGCCTCAGGACAACACACAGCCCTTGCTCCTCCTCCACTGCCCACCTCACACAACAGCATAGCAGTCAGACTTCTTTACCATGCTTTGGTGACTGTTAATGCTATTAATTTGCTGGGAATAACTGCAAAAACTTCTGTTCAAACACTAAAACTGAACAAAAAAAAAATGGCAATAAAAGAGTAATAAAATATTTACCTTCTCAATTCTTGCTTCATCCAGTTTCCTCATCTGTAAAATTGGAGCAATAATAGCAAATAATTCATTATAATGAAAAGAGAAAATACCTTTGCCGAGTGTTTGGCACATAGTGAGTGCTATAATATATATATTTTTAAATATCACTTCTGTTACTGCTAGGCACTGCAGATAAAAATGTTTACCTCCAGTGCATCACTTAAGAAATATGCATAGTGAAATGCATAGTGAAATATCACTTCTGTTACTGTTTTTAAATGAAACTGTTGTGTTTATGAGTTTCTATCAGATGACTTCAGAGATCTTTAAAGCATCTGCTACCTAGAAAATAGTATTTACTTAGAAACAGACTTTCCACTATATCAATTTCTGTGTATTTCATTAAAATATTATCTTTTCAGTTTATCATAATTTATCTTGTTTGTATTGGATATTTTAATCACAAATACATATTTTGAGTCATCTTCCTCAGGTTTTACATCATGATATTTTTGCAAAAGAGCACAGAAATTGATTTTAGTGATATTTTCTAGAATAGTGTAAGAATACTATAAAACATATTTTAAGTTATATCCAAAATAGATCCCCTTGTCTCTCTTTGGGTTTATTTTATTAGGTACAAAGAGATTAAATTGTTTTTGTTTATATAAATGTTTTAAAATTAAATTGGCATATGAATTAAGTAATTATTTGTCTTTAGTTCTGTGTTCATTTTGCTTAGCTACCAGATGCCAACTTCTTTTCTTAATCTTCTTGTTTGGTGTGTGTGTGTTTGTGTATGTGTGTCTGTGTGTGTGTGTGTGTGTGTGTGTGTGTCTGTGTGTCTGTGTGTGTAATGCAAAAATCATATTATACTTTTTTGGAGAGAAGACAGCAAAGATAAGATTTTTAATCCACTGTGCTGTTTGATTACTTTTCCTCTCTGCTACCTGTTTGGACTTCTCCTTATGATATTTCCTTTTGTTACTGCTTATTACAGAGGAGGTGTCTGCAAGAATAGTTCAAGTAGTCACCGCTGAGGCTGTAGCAGTCCTGAAAGGCGAGCAAGAGAAAGAAGCTCAGCACAAAGATCAGCCTGCACCTCTGCCTTTAGGTAAATGAGAAGAGCCTCAAGCCAGGGGCTGGGTCTTCCTGCCCTATCACAGCAAAAATTCCTCGTGTTCCCAAGATTGGTTATTTCCTTTACATTATTTTTACCCGTGACTTCCATCCAGCCCTTCCACGGAAATGCACTGGGACCTATTTGCGCCCTCCTCATCAGGTTAATTGTAGTATTTTGGTAATTTCTAGAGTGATAAGCTTGTAGTTTGATGTTCCACTAAGTGGCCTACAATTTTTTATTTCCTAGACCATTAGAAGATTGCATAACACTCCACACATAGGGAATATGTATAAAGACTTAAATTGGAGATGATTCTTTTCCTTTATGGGTTTCAGTGAGTGATTATATTATAGTCTTGTTTTGGTCTCTCTGAACTGGCTACAAAAATCTTAAGTCAAAGCGTCAATGGAATCAATATTGACTTTGCATCAGAAAAGAAAAGTACTGACTATTTGGCTTCTTTCAGGATACCAAGCTAGCACTGCCCTGTCCCTTGGCCACAAATCAAATGGCCTCCAGTGCCAGACAGGTAAAGCAGTGCTTCCTTGCTGAGAAAGACACTCAGACAAAGCCTTCCTGCCCCCACTAAGATGAGAGACAGAGACAGGTATGTGTCCATGACAAGATGTAAGGAAGGACACTTTCAGGCTCAACATCCCTGTTTCACAAGTACATATACCTGATCTATAAAAAGCCATGGTTTTTAAGGACTAAAATTAGCACATAACCATTTTCCTATATTATAATCTGATGTATCCTTAATATTTTATTTTTAATGCATGTTCTATCACCTATTGAAAAGTAAGCAATAAAATAATTTGTTTTACCAGAATAATAATTTAGAATATATTCAGTATTTTTTAATACCGAGTATTTTTGTTATGAAGGACTGTTTTTCTCTTAAAACAGAGAGAAAAAAATATTTAAAACATTATTCTTCAATCTATTGTTCATTTCTATTCTTTGAAATGAAAGATAACCCAGTTTGTTAAAAATCTGCAATCTTAAAATATGCCATGCAAACCCACAGGGTCAAGGGACTGAAAGTCATCTGTCATCCCAAAAGCTGCCTCTACCAACTGCTTTATGAAACGGCAATTCTATAATATTAAAATGGATTTAGCTACTGGCCTTAAATGAGAAATATTTTCTTTTGAAATTTCTTACCTTTGTAGAAGTGTCATGAAGAAGGTAAGTGTCCTGAGAACCAAATCATAAGGTTGACTGTGAGTGGATGATATCCTACAGAACCTTTCTGTGCTTCACAAGCAGGGCCAAGGCCAGAAGGCCACGCCCCCACTGGTGCATGGTTTCTCCCCACAGATATCCTGGCTATGACAACTTCATTTTGTTTTCTGAGAAAGCATAGAAAAGATGGGTTTTGGCTTTAGACTCAGTGGGCAAAAGGCTATTTAATGATGTCAGTGGGCAAAAGGCTATTTAATGATGTCAGCTAGCATGACCATGAATGATCAAGGTAACATTTGTTTCCAGATCAAGAAGCTGAACAAGAGAGCATTTGAATATGTTTTCAGTTGGTCTAGCCTAATCCAAACTAAAAGGCCTGCCTTTTTGTGTTTTTATATGGCAGATAGGGTCAAAATGAAATATATTATTAATTGAATAAGTAGACACAAAGGAAGGAGATTAATGATACAATTTTAGCATTAATTTTTTAAGTCATTTTTATGGAGAAAATGAAATGACTTTTTTGAAAAATATGAAATGTTTATCTTTTTAAGTTGTCAAAAATATATGAATCAGATAATAGGCCTAAGAATAAGTCAAACAGATTACTATTGGGTCTCCCCTTGCATTTCATAGAGAGGCCTTTTTACAGATGGAAGAACTACCTACACATCAACTGGCCTGATAAGATTAATTATTGTGTCTCATTTCTTCATTGTTTGGTCTATAGCAGCTGAAGAGACAGCTCATCTGCCTCCTTCTCCGCCCCCATCGCCAGCCTCAGAGCAGACAGTCACGGTGGAGGAAGGTAAGCTTTGACCTCACAGGGTCTGTCTTCTCAAAGAGGGTAAATACTGAACTTCACTGCATAATACACAGGCTTCAGTGTTGTTAACATATGACCCAACTTTGGAGTTTGTCTCAAGTCGTCAAAAAGGAACAAAATCCTAAAATATGCACATAAGCCCTTATCTCTATAAAATCAGAAGTCAAAGAATATGGTACATAAAAAAGTAAAAATCTCCTAGTAAAAGAAAAGAGAACTTTGTGTTTAATTTGCTAGAATAAGTATAGAGAACCAGTTTACTTCATATAGAGTGTTTTAATGGAGAAGACAAAATCCCATCTTGTAAGGGATTGAACAAAAATTAAAATAAATATAATTGCCATTATAGTGGGAGTCACACTTCCTATGGACATGTCAGGAACTGTCTGTTTTGCTCACCATTTTACCAAGACCTCTCCCAGGGCCTGACCCATTCCCACTTTCAATAAATATTAATGAGTAAATGAAGAACTTAGTGAATAGGTTGACACTGAGAGCAGGGAACTAGAAGCTGAGACCACGGCTCCTTTCCTGCTGAGACCTGTTATTGTTCATGAATATATTTAGGCACATCAGCTTTTCAGTTGTCATTGATAAAACAGAGAGATGGCTTTAAAGAAGATCCATTCAAAATCTGAAAGGAAAGTCACTTACCTAAATTATATTGAAACCACAATCAATCAAGCCTTAGCTTTCCTCTGCCTTCTGTAACTCTCAAAATGATATACAAGTTAATGGTTCTAAGTCAGAGAAACAATAATAGCTTGTTTTTAAGTTTTCATATACTAAAACCAGAGTTTTAAAACTCTTCCATTTTATTTATTTATTTTTTCTTGTATTTTTTTGTTGTTGTTGTTGTCACATCAGAGACCAATTTGCTGTTTTAAAAACTGAATAACATTAGGCTAAGCCAGGAGGATCTTGACTTCAAAGCCAGCTTCAGCAAAAGTGAGGTGCTAAGCAATTCAGTGAGACCCTGTTTCTAAATAAAATACAAAAAAATAGGGCTGGGGATGTGTCCCAGTGGTCAAATGCTCCTGAATTTAGTTCCCAGTATCAAAAAACAAAACCAACAACAACAACAACAAAAACTGAATAACATTGATCACAGAAGACTTTTTATAATTTATAATCAGTTTCTTTAAAATATTCTTTGAATACTTAATATAAATATCTAAATTTCTGACCTACATATTGTTAACTCCAATATGATTTTTTTGTCACAGATTTATTAACCTAAACTTTTTATTTTTTTCTTTTTTGATACCAGGGATTGAACCCAGGAGTAGTTTACCACTGAGCTAAATGCCTTTCTTATTTTTTTTATTTGGGACAGGGTCTCAGTAAATTGCTGAGGCTGTCCTCGCACTTGTGACATCCTGCCTCAATCTCCAGAGTCACTGGGATTACAGTGTTGCCATTGCACTTGGCAAACTAACCCTTTTATAGCAAGATTTTTCTTTCTTAAATTAAGGACTTTTATTTTTTTTTTCTAAATTTAATGCCCCAAATATTGTTAAACAAAATTATTCTAAGGGGATAAAAAAAGAACATATAGAGATAGTAATCATTGCATAACAGCCACTGATTATTAGTTAATTTCCTTAAAATGTGATTAACTTTTAAATTTATGGATTGGAAAGATTCTTTTGGGCCTATGTTTATCCACTCATCTGGCACACATCTGTTGAGCATCTACAATTTTTTAGGAACTCTGCAAATTCTGGGTCTGTGTTAGTGAGCAAAACAGGCATGATCCCTGCTTTTAAGGAGCACATTGTCTAGTGGAGAACAGAAATCCAGTAAATAAGTTTACGAATAATTTACAATTGAATTAGCACCAGGAAAGAATAAAACCAGGGAGCTTTAAGATAGAACAGCAAGGAAAACCTTATTTTATTGGATGGTGTAGGATGATTAAGAATCAGAGCCCAGAATCATGAGGATATGCTGGCCAAGCATAGATGGATAAAAGGGGAATTTGGGGCACAGGAACCAGGATGCACAAGAGCACTCCGGAGGGCAAGAAGGTACAGTGTTCTAGGAAGAGGGCCCATGGCTAACAGGTAGTGAGAAAGGGGCAGAGGAGTGGAAGAAAGAGAGTAAGCAGAGGCCTGTGGTGTCAGGGGCCTGGACTTCACTCCCAATGCAGTGGACAGCCTTACATGATAGTGTATTCTCTCAGGTCATTGAAAATGCTTCTGAGCCACTGAAAGCTATTCAAGTGCCAGACAATCCTCTTAACCCAGAAAGGGATTTGATGTTGATAGAACTGGTGTACTCCAAAGTCTGCTTGAGATCAAAGTTATTGACTTTTTTTTTTTTTCTCTCTGGGAATTAGAGTAGAAAAAGAAGTAGGGTCCTGCCATCCATCTGGGAAACCACCCAGCCTGCTTTCTGGAAGATAGCATCATGGACATAATATAAATATGAATAACTGAAATATAGAATCACTTTCATGTTTTGGTTACCTAGAAGTCAGCTTTCCAGAATAACACTTCCTTTACAATGCAGAACATCTTCCTCAGAGGGTTTCAATAATATCCAGGGACAGTGCCAACTTACTTCCCCTTGGAAGTTATTCAAAGATATTTTCAAACCTAACTTGTGTTTTTAAATTTTTTTTAAAGCATTAAGTTATATGATGGTTTAATGATTTGTTTTCAAATGGATAACCATTTTGAGTAATATGAAATTTTTTTTTACCAATTCTACTTTATTAATTTAAAAATCAGATAATATTCTCATCTTAAATTTGTGAAAGATATAGTCTAGATGATCAAAATACTGCCTCTTTTATTTTAAATGACACACTACATACAGTAAATATTAGGGTTTTTTTGTTGTTGTTTATTTGTTTAGTTTTGTCAAAAAATGTTAGTGACAAGTCACAAAAAGACAGGATTGAACCATTTGAATTTTCAATCCAGTCAGTTTATAATGATGCAGCACTGTTTCCATTAGTGTCCTGCTAATAGCAGGAATGTTGGAAAGGGAGTGAGTGGGCTTCTTCACTCTGTCCAGGGGTTATTTTTCCTCTTTGATGTACCGTCAAAGCAACTTTAAGGTTGCAATGAGTGTCACAGTCCAATCCTTTTACACAAGCGGAAGAGAGCTCTTGGGCTAAATTAATTCAGTGATACTGAGGATACACTAATTTTTTATTAATTATCAAACATTTTTAAAACTGTTCTTTCCCAAAGGGGAAACATGAAAGCCTCCACTGAAAATAATTTAAGATGTTAATTACCATCATTTATAAATACTCATTTATTATAATTAATGTAGTTTTAATAATTCCCAGACTATATCTTATTCTGCAAATCATTTTAATGGGATTTTGAAGAAAAAATTCAACAAGTAGCACACTTAGAAAGGAAACCATGGTACAGTTATCTAATACTAGTTATAATGTTTTCCAATTAATCTCCTTTTTATTTTTGGCCTAAACCTAACACTTGCCGTTTGGACTGAACTGTCAGAACTTGGAAGTTTATGCAAGTACAGTGGGATCCTTTGAAAACAAAATGAGGATCCTTCTGCCCTCTGAGGTTTGCTCCAGGGTTGTAGGGCAGTGTTTTCCTGTTGTCACAGATATAGTGACATCATAATTGGTAGTCTGAAAACAGTTTCCCTCCATATCATGCTGAGGCAGCAGAAACAGTCAGCAAGGTAAGGAGTCCCCATTCAAAAGCCGACAGGATGGAAAGAGCTTAGGGATGGAAGAGAACCATGTGAGTGGAGCCAGCTGTCTCTAGCTGTGCACTGTGGGGCAGAAGCAGTGATGCACAACAAGCAAAGATCAAACTCACTGATGCCCTGCGAGCTGTAGTCCTTGCAAAAGTAACTTCTCATTTGTATCAAAGGGAGCTAACAAACCAAGGCTCGGTTTAGGGTGTCAAACCCTACTTTAACCCCCAAATAAATTTCCAGATGCTTTTAAAAAAAAATTGAACAAAAGCAAACTAAGGGGAAATTTATTCCTCCATTGAAAGTAGGTAACCTTCATTTTTGAAGGTTATTATTATCTAAAAGGACTACGTAAAAGAGAAGGGCACATCAAGTCACCCTGTTCTTTTATATGTCACATTATTAAATGAAACAGAATACTTTGTGGCAAAAAACAGATGACCCAAACATGTCTACTTATAGGAAAAGGATGAATGTATTCAATTGTTACCTTAAAGAGCAAAACTAACTGTTTTGAAGTGAGTTTAATTTTTCACAAATTTTTCAACTTCAACTTTGGTGTGTCAAATAAAGGGAAGGAGCAAAATTACTTGGAAACATGACTGAGTACATTGAAGACATGGATGCTAACATGTATGGAGTCAAAAACTGTGCTTGGCACTTCCACAAATATCTTCACATTTAATCCTCCCAGAGACCCACAGAGACATTCTATTCATTTCCACTTTTTGCCAAGAATGTAGTGGCTTATCTCTGGATAAAAGGCTTATCCATAATTCAGATCTAAATCTTAATTCTGCAACCCACATTTTCACTATATCACTAAAACTGGCTCTTGTCAAGTTTCCTGTTCTGAGACTATGGAAGTAAATTCTCTTCAAACAGGAGTTCTTTGTTATAAAACACTCCCAAATATTCCATTTATTTATAATTATTATGTACCTTACCCACATTGGGTGTGATCCTAAAGTACCTGCAATGCTCAGCTCTGTAACAAATGAGAATCTAATATCTTCTTCATTCTCACTGGAACCACATGAGAGGTTGAGATTTAGCTACCCCTCTAGGCATAGCTTTCCTGGCTTACCTCTGGAGCTTGTATTATAGATGAACACAGGTCCTAAAGACAGTCAAAGTACATAGAGCACATAGTTCCAAGAGAGAACTGGACTTTGCCAGATCTCCTTTTGAAGTTGTCTTGGCTAAAGGCCATACAAATACGACAGATAAGACTTTTTACACTGGAACCCTTAAAGTTTCTGTCGATGTTTCTGTTATTCTGATTAGAGTAAAGGTCTTCAGAATAGAAAATACTGCTTCTTTGAGAGATTACAGATCTCAAGCAAGACTCTGGTCTGTTTTTACATTCTGGCATTTAGGAAAAGAGCAATAGCAACAAGAAAGAGGAGGTTGGAATCTTCCAAAGGTTGAAGCATCTGAATGAATAGTATTGCATCTGTCTACCAAGTCTCTGCTCTACTTTCCAGCAAATAAATATTGAAAAGCAGAGAGAAATAGAGAAAAATACCCTATTTTCACTTATTGACAATCCATGTGATCTTTTCAACATATTAGAAATTTGAGGAGCTAATTGCTCCTAAATGGGGAATGGGGAGTTATAGTCTCAGGGTCTTGCTAGGGAAAATATGAATGGCTGGGATGTGAGATAAGCCGAGGGCTATGATTCAGTCAGTGTGGTAGGCTAGATCTTAGGCAATTATCAGCTCAGTTGAGAAGTCGTGCTGAGTTGAACTAAGAATATCAAACATTATTTTAGGATTCTGCTGTCCCGTGATATAATAAGTTTTATGGCTGAGAAAGTTCTGAGCAACCATCCAGAAACAACTCCTATGGAACAATCAGTAAATAATGTGCTTAAAAGATTAAAATTATTCTTTCCACAGTGTTATTTTAGTCTCCTTACGATTTCAGACTTATTTTATTTCCAGTTGTCAGCACTTGATTGCTGAAAATAAGTTACCATCCTAAAAATACAATGCATTTGCAAATTAATGCTCTAACTCTGCCTGCTTAAGTTCTGATTGAAGTAAAAACAACATAGCTAGGTAAGATAGACTTTATTCTTATTATTGAGAGTTATGAAATTTTAAAATTATTTCTAGATATAAGTAAATAATGATTAACAAACTTGGTAACCTGCCAGATAAGCTTGAGATGTGATTTCTGCACCATATCAGAACCCAAATGGTGTTTATTCTCAGGGTCCTTAAAGCTCACTGAATTATATGAGAGTTAAGATGCTAAGCTGACTGATCTATAATTGTGAATTTAGGGAAATTATTTAAATAATGCAAATTTCCAAGCCAAGCACAGGGAAGGGCAGAAATAAAAACGGTTCATTAACATTTCAGTAAGAAATATGCAGTAAGAGATATGAAACAGGCACATCCAAGGCCAGAGGTACAAATAAAGCTGTATGGAATACAGTCTTGATGAATTTGAAGCCAACTCTAGGAATTTTCAACTCATTGTGTCTGTATTAAGCTTATAAAGTAGAAGCAGAACATGAGAAAACACATTTATGACATTGGGGGAGACTCTTAAAACAATATACTGTACTTCTCCCACCAGGCAGTTGAGAACCAGTGTTTAAAATGATGCTCCTGGGATACCATCAGCCTTAGCATCCAACAGAAATCCGTGTTGACTGCTTCCTCCTTATCAAGGCAGGAAAGAAGAATAATGCTTCATAGGTTTTTCTTAAGAGAATTAAAATTTAAAAATACTTTCTGGTTGAAATCATTCTGAACTAAATTAACCACAATGCCAACTATTTGTACATCCTAGATAAAGTTGTGTTTCAAACAGGGACTGTTTCTCCCCATAGTCATACCTGTATAAGAGCCTAACAACTGTTTTTCTTTTTTGACTTATAAATATATTGATAGAAAAATAAGAATGAATCTTCCTGAAGAAATTTTCTCCAATGAATGCATTTGTTGTATAATACTTTGTTTCTATTCCAATGTTTATTTGGTTATTCTCACTTGTTTGAGAGGAATGTGTAGATAATTTCTACTTTGCAGCAGGGGTATCAATGCTTTTGATTGACCTAGATCAATGGCAGAATTGCTTAGAGGACAGTTTAAATTCAGCAGCCACTGAAGCATGCAACATTCTTCCTCGGCCATCCTCCATCAGCTTGGTTTTGCTAGCCGCCCTCCATTCGCTGTGCTGTTTCCCTGACCCTTTGTGTCCTTGTGGACGTGTTTGTCTCGTCTGTCTGATCTTGTGTCTGTCTTGTCCAGTTCTCCCTGCAGTTTCTTCCTGTGTGTCTGTTTGTAGATGAAGGGGCTGAGGATCAAGTGGGTCCTCTACACAGGTTCCCCAGCCAGGAACCTGCCACCAGCGGGGAGAGGCGTAGACTTCTAGCGCCCTCCATCTCGGTGTCTGTGCCTGATGATGACCCTTACAATTCCGATGAGGAGTACTATGAGCATCCTTTGTTCAGCTCAGA
Organism: Callospermophilus lateralis; assembly: GCF_048772815.1. Lineage (NCBI taxonomy): Eukaryota > Metazoa > Chordata > Mammalia > Rodentia > Sciuridae > Callospermophilus > Callospermophilus lateralis. Next base: position 26,193,074 of record NC_135313.1, on the reverse strand, counting down.
ATGGACTACCTCTAGTGGGCTCCCCAGTGTCACAGCGCAGAGTGCAGAGGCCCACTTAGGCCAGGAGAAAGGTGAACCGAGCATGGTCCCCTTTTGCTCCTCCTCCCCTGCCTGCAGCTTGGACCATGCACATCATGTTCAGTGTGTCCTCATGTGGAGGTGGGTGGGGCAGGAGTCTGTTTTTTCCAGATGAAAGTGAAGTCCCTATATCAATATCAATTGTCTCCATCCAAAATATCGCCTCAAAATTTACAAAAAAGAAGCCTTACTTAAACTTTGTTTGAGAGGCTTGTACAGGTAATTTCTACTTTGCAGCAGGGGTATCATGCTTTCTTTTTTTTTTATTTTTTTTTTTTATTTTATTTTATTTTTTTATTGGTTATTCAAAACATTACAAAGATTGCAGAATCACATCGGTTACACTTGGATCAAGGGCAAAATTGCTTAAAGGATAGTTTATATTCAGTAACTACTAAACTTCAATGGCATTTCCTTTTTTAATATCATTACTTCTGAGATGCAGACAGACAATAAAGAGCCCTCCCCAGCCCAACAAAAAAACAGTTCAAATGTTCAAAGTATGACTCCTTTCTGCTTCCTTGCAAATACATCAATTGGGAATGAATGTATCCTTTACCCAAACCAAAGAAATTGACCCCAAATATTGGGGGTTTTTTTGTCCTTGAATACATAATATTACTAGAACTGGACTTAAATAGAATTAGCCTGCTTTTTAGCACTATGTTAATACAATTACTCTTTAAAAGAGAGAGATTGAAGAATCTGTTTAGAGCTGAATAAATGTTATGGAATGAATTTATTTTCTACTTTAAGTCATCTGCAGAAACTACACAGGCTTTCCTAGGTAACTAACTTGTGGGTCAGTAAAGCTGGGCTAAAATGAAAGAAACGATTCCTTTCAGCCTAATAAAGCTGGGCGACCCTTGTGTATAATTGGCTGTGTGAGGATAAAATAAGTGGATGGTGGCTGCATTCTGTCTCCTTCTAACTAGTAGTCTGGTAAAGAAAGTACAGCTAAAAATAGTTTTGCTCAGGTGAAGAAGTTTTTTTCAAATATGAAAATAACTTGCTTAGATGTAGAAGTTATTGGATAGTTAATGGGACAATATTTAACATCAGGGCAGGTAGTTCTAAGGCAATGAGGGATGAGCTCACAAGAACATTCATGAAAATGAGTTTCTTCAAGGGTCATTTTGAAAACAAAGCACTCCAATGGCTCAGACACTCTAATAAAGAGGTAGAACCCACAGTGAGTGAGACTAAGCTCATTTAACAGTGTGAACTTAAAACCAGAAAAATATGGGGATTTTTGAATGAGGAATTGGTACAGTGGAAACAAGCATAATTTATACAAAATGAGAAAATGGAATGCTAAATAGTGACATGGATTTGAAAACTTTTTAATTAACCCGATTAGACTTCAGCTAATAAGGTACCATTAATAAAGCAGCTATATTAAAATCCTTTTAACTGTAATCAAAATCTATGCATTATGAAAGTCTCCTTAGAAATGTTAGAATTGGAATTTTTCCAGTATTACTTATAAAATTAAATTATAAAAATGGGTGTGTCTGAGTACTAAATGTGAAGGGATAGACGAACTAGTTGTCCTCAATCCCCAGGTTGCTAATATTTCTTTAAAAAGAAAAATTTTTTCCTTTACATCTGTAGTCTTTTCTGCAGAGGCATTTAAACAATGTACAGTCATTTCATGGAAATTTCATAAGAATCTTCTATTTGCAGAACTGTAAAACAGCTTAAATATTTTCCTGTAATTCCTTATGGGCTAAAGTAAAATTTATTTATTTTTATTGGCATTTGAAGTGTAGATGAAAAAGAAATTAACATAATCATCTATACCTCCATAAGGTTTACTTTTTACATTTTACAGGCTGATGTTTTTCTGTGGAGTATACATTTTTTGGGGGGATATTTTAGCAATTTGGTTACTACTCCATTATCTTTTCTTGGCAATTTTGTTTTGAATTATAGAAATTAGGTTTTATTACTAATATGTACATTTTTCTTCTTAGTGTCAAAGAAAGCTACACATGAATTACATTATTGATATTTCTAGGTGTTAAACAATATAACACTTGTGTACCAGAGAAAGACTTTTATAAGTAATATGATGTAAATTTTATCTTGACTTTGTCTTTCAAAATTCTTTGCTCCCTGAAATTTTTCATCTTCTCAGGCACTGTATAATTCATTGAGGATAACATAATTGACTTAATAGTCTTTTATGATGGAAAAATGGAATATATTTTAAATAGTTTTGATGGACTTTTTGATGAACCTGTTAAGATAATTGGTTGGCTATTGGAAGGCCTTTCTTTCTCTTTCCCAAGACTCCGTAAGCAACGCTTGCACATTTTAAACAAACCAATCAGGATGTAGGGGCTTCCTGCATTGGAGAAAACCGCATATGTCTAACAAATTTAAAGGCTTTTCTTCATTCAGTACATCAATACATCTGTCTTTTCATAACCATCTGTTACCTGGCAGCACCGTCTCTTATTTCCAGCAAGCTTTCCACATGCGTGCAACTTAACCGTCATTGCCACTAAAGGGTAATCAATCAACAAAACGCTTTCAGCTCTCAAATTTTAAAATAAATAGCCTTTTAATGAGACTTTAAAAGGCATCACCATTAGCAGTTGATACATCATAATTTCCCAATGAGTTCATAAAGTGTATTGCATTTGACTCTCAATTTGCTCATCCAAATGGCAAAAGAAAACCTCCCTGAAGTTCCTGGGGAGGTCATCCCAGTGGAGCTGAAAGTGTCCTTAAACAGTATTTCTGTCCTTTCATGTGTTGTTCTGTGGTCATGATGTCAACATTTTTTTCATCTCCAAGAAGAAGAAACACTAGAGGGTCCCATGCCTGAGGAAGAGAAACCTGCTGCTCTTCCTGGGAAAGAGTGTGGGGCTGCTAAGTCCTCAGACCAACCCCAGGGCCTCAGTGAGGGCCAAGTGGAGTCTAGTGCGGAGGCCCAGATAGTTCCTGAAGAGAGTGCCCTGACAGGGGCTCTGCATGAGAAAAGTGTAAAAGAGGCCAAGGAGGTGTCTCCAGAAGTAAAAACCCCTTCCTCTGCCCAGGAAGGTGTGTTTTCCCAGGATTTGCATGTGTTTGGTTGCAAGTGATCTCGCCAGTGCTTACCAACCTGATGCCTTTCCAATGCTGTTTGCTGTTTCATCGCTGGGTCTTTTCATGATCTCCAGACCCCTGTTGCAGGCTTCATGAGCAGAGTGTGGCTTGCACAGGTGCTGTGTGGCCGCATGGTTCTCCCCTGCTGCCACAGATTCCTGGTTGTCCTTTGCCATGATACAATACGCTTTGCCGCAGGCTGACGATGCTATGTGAGCTTTTGAGTTACCCTCCCTCCTCATCTCAAGTGTTTGCCAGTCACATTGCTAATACATGTATATTTTCGTTTTTTATTTTTGGGACAGCAATTCATATGCTTTTCTTTCAAATCGTAAAGTTGGGTTTTGGCACATAGAGGCTTAATGACAGAATCGCTTTTGTTTGCAACCGCAAAGTGCTATATATTTTTTGTGCTTCAATGAATACTGGTTTGGTTTCCTTAAGAGCTCCTACTGATGCTTTCCATGTCATTTTCTCTCCATGGCAGTCAGCCCCTTTGATCACCCCCATCCTTCTTGAGTTTTCATCCATACAACATTTATTACAAGTTCACACAATTTTCTATTATTACATCAAGACACACAAGTATATCAAGTAATGATCAATAAATACACTTGCTCTTCAAGAGATGATTGAATTTCATGATTTTTTTCCCCTAATCTTTTCCAGATAACTACATTTAGCTCTAGTGATCACAGAAAAATGCCTTTGTTCTTAAACACAATGGGATTTGAAGGCTTTTGGATTGACAAAAAAAATAAATAAATAAAAATAAGAATGTGTCATTCATTTTCTGTGAAAATAACCACTAAAGTCGATACTGGTCAATGCTTGACCATTGATCATGTCCCAGGAAATGATGTCCTGACCATAGAGAAAAATATATTTTAATAGTTGATTCTATTGAAAAAAATTTTTTTACTCATCTGACTTCCCAATGTTGGTATAATTTAGATTTTCTTATATCTACCATATAGACTAAGTAATGATCAAGAATTAAAAATTATGAATGTGGCAGAAATTGGCTTATCAATTTTTAAGCCATGTCATACAAATTGACAGCAAATATTTGGTTATATTCCTTAAATTGAACCCCAGATGATTTCTAAATGTTATACCAGGAACTTTTTAATGCCCCCTAAATCAGTCCTGGCATTTGTTGATCAAGTTATCTGAAACTATTAATATACGTATCATTAGGATTACTTGACCTGCTGCCTAAGGACTGCCAATTTACTTTCCAATGAGGAAACCTAAGAAAAATTTCTCTAGAAATCAATCCTTATCCATATTTAGTTCTTCATATATATCCTTTTGTACACTAACAATAGCTACTTACTCAAAATGCAGTAATCTGTAACTTTTATCTATGGAAGGCACACAAATGTTCTATTATAGGGCACGTGACATAATGTCTAAGAGACACCAGACAAGAGTGAGTAGGCTGAACTAAACCCTTCTTATAATTCCTGTGTGCATCACTTACAACAGGAGTTCATTTTAGTTATAGTACACACAGATCTCAGTCCTGACATCTTCATGTTGACTTTTGAACAGGTAGCATGCTTGCATGGTCTCTAGTTTTTTCCTTTTGCCCTACCATTCATTTGCCATTTCAAAATATAATTTTAAGCTTACTGCCTGAAAGCCCTTGCCTATTATGTGCTTAAAAATCAACCCAATTACTTCAGATTTACTTACAGCCTCGAAGATGGAGTTTCCCGATCAACAGGCATTGACTCCCTCTACAGCTGAACCTTCAGACCAAAAGGAAAAGGAGTCAAAGACACAAAGTAAGCCTGGTGAAGACCTTAAACATGCTGCCTTAGTTCCTCAGCCGGAGACAACTAAAATTTCCTCTGAGATAAAGGACATGCAAAGAACAGAAGGAGATGAGGTACCTCCCGCTCTGTTTGGGCACCCTCTTGGTGACAGCCTCGAAGACATAAAACAGAAGACAGAACCAAGCCTAGTAGTGCCTGGCATTGGCCTCCCTGCAGAGCCTCCAGCTCCAAAAGAGCAAAAAGACTGGTTCATTGAAATGCCAATGGAAACAAAAAAGGATGAGTGGGGTTTAGCTGCTCCAATATCTCCTGGCCCCCTGACACCCATGAGAGAGAAAGACGTACTCGAAGATATCCCAAGATGGGAGGGGAAGCAGTTTGATTCTCCCATGCCCAGTCCTTTCCAAGCAGGAAGTTTCACTCTTCCTGTAGATGTCATGAAGAATGAAATAGTAACAGAAGCAACACCCTTTGCCCCTGTCCTCTTACAACCAGATGACAAAAAATCTCTACAAGAAACCAGTGGCCCAGCTACTGCCAAAGATAGTTCTGTTGTTGAAGAGCCACAAAAAGATAAACCTGAAAAAATGGCAGAAACACCAGCCTCAGAAGTAATCCCCTGCTCACCCAGAGATGCTCACTTTCCAGTTGTGGAAGAATCTGTCATAGAGAAAATTTTCGGGGAAGAGGGGGAGGGCATAAAACAAGAGAAAAAGGAGACTTTCACCCCCTTTGGACAGGAACCTACACTTTTTGAAAAGGAACCTCAGCCAAAGCATGAAGATAAAACTATCGTTTCTGACAAAGAGGCTGCACCAAAAGAGATTGAACCCTTAAAATCAAGAGATGAAGAAACAGGTGTAACTCAGACCTCCACAGAGTACACTTTTTCAAAAGAAGAACAGAAAGACCAGGAGCATACCATAAGTGTGCTGAAAGACGACTCCTTCCCTGCAGTTACCGATTCCATCATGACCTCTAAGACCTTGGAAAAAGTCATGCCAGAACCAGCTGCACTGAGTGAGAAGAGTGCAGCCCAGGAACATTTTGAAGAGAAAGTTGCTGACAAAGACCATAAGATTGAAGGAGTCGAGGCTGTGGCATCAGCTGAGGTTGGCATGCCATTTTATGAAGATAAGTCAGGAATGTCCAAGTACTTCGAAACCTCTGCCTTGAAAGAGGAAGCGACAAAAAGCATTCAGCTGGGTAGCGATTATTACGAACTAAGTGACACAAGAGAAAGTGCCCGTGGGTCTATTGATACTGTGTCTCCCAAGCATCAAAATGGTGACAAGGGATTTCAAGCAGAAAAAGAATCCCAGCCCAGTGCTCCTGCACAAGAAGCCGGGTACAGCACTCTTGCCCAGAATTATCCATCCGAAGTACCTGAAGAACCCAGTTCTCCCCAAGAAAGAATGTTCACTATTGATCCAAAAGTATATGGAGAGAAACGGGACCTCCACAGCAAGAATAAGGATGATCTGACTCTTAGTAGAAGTTTAGGACTTGGTGGTAGGTCTGCAATAGAACAAAGAAGCATGTCGATCAATTTGCCGATGTCTTGCCTGGATTCCATAGCACTTGGATTTAACTTTGGTCGGGGTCATGATCTTTCTCCTCTGGCTTCTGATATTCTGACCAACACAAGCGGAAGCATGGATGAAGGGGACGATTATCTTCCAGCTACCACACCTGCAATGGAGAAAGCCCCTTCCTTCCCAATAGAAAGCAAAGATGAAGAAGAAAAAATACAAGATGAGAAAACTACCGGGGAGGAAACTACTCAAGTTGAGACCACCTGTGAGTCCCCTTTCCTAGCCAAAGATTATTACAAAAATGGTACTGTCATGGCCCCTGACCTACCTGAAATGCTAGATCTGGCAGGCACAAGGTCAAGATTAGCTTCTGTGAGTGCAGATGCTGAGGTGGCCAGGAGGAAATCAGTTCCATCTGAGACTGTGGTGGAGGAGAGCAGTACTGGCTTGCCATCCGTAACTGATGAAAACCATGTCGTTGTGAAAACAGACAGTCAGCTCGAAGACCTGGGCTACTGTGTGTTCAACAAATACACAGTCCCGCTCCCATCACCTGTCCAAGACAGTGAGAATTTGTCAGGAGAGAGCGGTTCTTTTTATGAAGGAACTGATGATAAAGTTCGAAGAGATTTGGCCACAGACCTTTCATTGATCGAAGTAAAACTGGCAGCTGCCGGAAGAGTCAAAGATGAGTTCAGTGCTGAGAAGGAAGCATCCCCTCCTACCTCTGGTGACAAGGCAGGACTGGGTCGAGAGTTTGATCAGGAGAGGAAAGCTAATGATAAGCTGGATACAGTATTAGAAAAGGGTGAAGAACATGCTGATTTAAAAGAACATGCAAAGGAGACAGAAGAGGCTGGTGGTAAAGTGGAGACATTTGGATTAGGGCTAACCCATGAAGAAGCTTCTGCCCAAGAACTGCCCATATCAAAAGAGGTATCATCAGAGAAAGAGGAGAAAGGTCTTAGTACAGTGCCAGAGGTAGCCGAAGTAGAATCATCCAAAAAGGCTGAACAAGGACCTGAATTCACTGCGAAGAAAGCTGACCAGGGCCAATTCGATATTAAAGTCAGTGACTTTGGACAAATGGCTTCAGGGCTGAATGTCGATGATGGAAAGACCACAGTACTTCAACTGGAGGCTGCACAGGAGCTGGTGCCTTCATCCAAAGTGCCACAGGAGGCAGATGCATTCCTGGGTATTGAGACTGGCCATATGAAAGAAGTTGCCAAAGTTAATGAAACCGAAGTCAAAGAGAAGGTGGCCAAGCCTGACTTGGTGCACCAGGAAGCTGTAGACAAAGAGGAATCCTATGAATCTAGCGGGGAGCATGAGAGCCTTACCATGGAGTCCTTGAAACCCGATGAGGGCAAAAAGGAAACATCTCCAGAATCATCTCTAATTCAAGATGAAGTTGCCATCAAATTGTCCGTGGAAATACCCTGCCCCCCTGCTGTCTCAGAGGCTGACTTAGCCGCAGATGAGAAAGCTGAGGTCCAGATGGAATTTATTCAGCTGCCAAAGGAGGACAGCAAAGAGACCCCTGATATATCAGTCACGCCCTCCGATGTTGCCGAACCACTGCTTGAAGCAGCGGTTGTGTCTGAACCAGCAGAGGCTGAGGAAGAAGAAATAGAAGCCCGGGGTGAATATGATAAGCTGCTCTTCCGCTCAGACACCCTCCAGATCACCGACCTGGGTATCCCAGGTGTCAGGGAGGAATTTGTAGAGACCTGCCCAGGTGAACATAAAGGAGTGATTGAGTCCGTGGTGACCATCGAGGATGATTTCATCACCGTAGTGCAAACCACAACCGATGAAGGAGAGTCAGGGTCCCACAGTGTGCGTTTTGCAGCCCTAGAACAGCACGAGGTGGAAAGGAGACCATCCCCTCGTGATGAAGAAGAGCTGGAAATAGAAGTGGCAGCAGAAGCCCAGGCAGAACCTAAGGATGGCTCCCCAGAGGCTCCAGCTTCCCCAGAGAGAGAAGAAATCGGACTATCAGAATATAAGACAGAAACCTACGATGATTACAAAGACGAGACTACCATCGATGACTCCATTATGGATGCTGACAGCCTCTGGGTGGATACTCAAGGTGTGCTTTTGGTCTTTTTGTTTCATTTTGCTTTAATTTTCTAACCCCAAATTAAACTCAATAACCTATTGGGATTTTTTTTTTTTACACTTTAAACATTTTAAATATCCCTTTATCTCTTTATTTGCATTTTGTTAAATATGCAAAAGATCTTGTACATTTGTTACTAATGTTCTCGCTGTTGTTGTTGTTGTCATGATTTGCTTTGATCCGCAGATGATGATAGAAGCATCATGACAGAACAGTTAGAAACTATTCCTAAAGAGGAGAAAGCTGAAAAGGAAGCTCGGAGACCATCTCTCGAGAAACATAGAAAAGAAAAGCCTTTTAAAACTGGGAGAGGCAGAATTTCCACTCCTGAAAGAAAAATAGCTAAAAAGGAACCTAGCACAGTCTCCCGGGATGAAGTGAGAAGGAAAAAAGGTTCATTTAACAATCACTTCTTTAAAATTGTGTTTGAAGTATTTCATTATTACTCTTTTATAGAAGAAACTGCCTAACAGTGGTAATCGATGATTGATGAAATTTTCGTTTGGTTTCATTCCAAATGTTAATTTTTTTTCCTGATGGTATGCTTTCTGTGTTTTCTTATTCATAGCAGTTTATAAGAAGGCTGAACTTGCTAAAAAAACAGAAGTTCAGGCCCACTCTCCCTCCAGGAAATTCATTTTAAAACCTGCTATCAAATATACTAGACCAACTCATCTCTCCTGTGTTAAGCGGAAAACGACAGGTGACTGTTCAATTCTGCAATGTGGCTGGCAAACATAGACATGTATTTTTTTTTTTTAATCTCATTACTGTAGCAGCTTCTTCATTTTGTTTTTCTTCCAAGAATCTCAGTAGTCATGAACGATTTTGCTATTAAGTGTCTTGTATCATTATTCTTTTTTTTTCCCTCCCTGCAGAAGAGGTCATGACCATCTGTTTCTTTGTCATGCTCAGACATAACAGTGCGTGATTGTATCTTGGCATTGTGCTCTAGTGTCACGTTCTGGGGATTCCTATTTTCATTCTGTGTGTTTGGTTAGACGATGGCGATGAATTTAACCGTGGTATGCATTCTCATTATTTTGCTTATTTATCTCCCTCATGCCTAAGTCCATATATATTTGTCCTATTTTCTGCATCGTTACTGCCAAATCTGTTACTGATGTTGATGAATTTACTGAAAACCACCAAGAATATGCAGTGATTTAGACACTGAAAACAAAAAGCAAATCTGGGATAGATGTGTGGTGTGCAAAATTATTTTGCTTTAAATGGAAAAAAAAGAAAAAAATTAAATCATCTGGAAATCCCGTCAGATTCATATCCAAAATTAGCAAGCCTTTCAATCTACTGTACTACATGTTGACATTTTGTCATTGGGATTTTCTTAAATGTATTTATCCAAAATGCACCTCCCCCCTTAAGAGGAACTTAAGTTTGAAATGAACTTAAGTTTATTTTCATTTTGCTTCCTATTTGTTTATTCTATGTCTTTTCCAAATATACACATTTACTAAGTTTTAAAAAGTTAAACATGTTAGAAATCATAATAAAACCCCATACAAATATCTATAATGCAAACTTTTTTCTCAATTTCAATGCAAAATATTTATTTTCTATGTATAATTATGCTAGGGTAATCTTGACAATAAAATAGTTTGCACAATCTCAGATTACTGGTTCAGAAAGAAGTGTTTTCCTTTTCATTATACATCATAAATGTCTCCATATAAACTTTAAGATGTCTTGAAAGGTTAGGAGCAGCATTAGTATGTAAGAAAAAGAGAAGCAAGATAATTGATGGTTTTATGACAGCCACTAAAAATCCCAAGTATTTTGTATTTGTATTCTCCACACAGGATTCTTATCGTGTTTTCCATTAAGAACAAGTGTCTAAGGCAGGATTTGAAAGTGGAAGACTTATATATATACACAAACCTTGATAGGCTTAGGATAAAGAATGCCTTTAAGTTAGGAATTCAAAATTGACATTATATCTCTATCTTACATCTTATTTAGTGCACTTTCTCAGATTTTTAGCCTCATCAAACTTGAAATTTTTCTTCCAGTTAGACAAATACTTGGACGAGCAGAATCCTTTGATTTTGGCATTTTAAAAACCCTATATCTTATCTGTAAAGATTTAAGATGTCATCAGGACTGTGGAATTTCAGAGGAAATGAGAAATGTTTTCATAGTGTCTACATATCATTGGTACTCAGTTTACTGTGAAAATGAATTGCCTTTTTAATTCATTTTTAAAGGAAATTTAAGATCTTTGGACTAATTAGAATTTTTGCTTATTCTTGTCAAATATAAAAATATTCTGGCAGAAAGCATGTATCAAACATAAATGACTTTGATTTGAAGCAAACTATATAGACATGCCACAGTAAGTAATTTAAGATGCTATAGAAGCAATAGGGAGGCATCCTTTTTACTGTTGCTTTTTGTTTTTTAATCAGCTTTAGAATCTGTGAATAATCTTGCCAGCCAGGCCTACATACATAAAGCACATTGTAGGCAGTTATTATTTTGGTTTTAGATCGCCACATAGCTTAAGAAATCTTTTTGGAGAGCTTATGAGGATAAGCTCTTACTAATGAAAATTGAGGAAGTAAACACAAGTTTGAGTATTTTATTTTCTGAGCATATCTTGCAAATGTGGATGGTTATCCAAAACACAAAGGGTTGTCTTAAATCATGAGATATTTAAGTCAGGTAAGTCATCAACAGAAAGTATGCTTAAGAGATGGAGTTCAAAAATGGAACCAGAAGTGTAAAACACAGCAAGAGAAACAACAGTAACAGATGTGGTAATGATTTCATACAGGAAGTGCATGTGTAGAACATATTTTGTATTTACTAAACTTAAAATTCCTCTCATGTTTTCTGTTCTTGACAAGCTATTTTTCTTCCCTTCTTATGTGGTGTATTTTTATATCAAACAAGTATGTCATTCATATTGTAAAATGAAGGGGTGCATAGGGAAAGGGGCTGGAATGACCATGACAGTTTGGAGGCAGTATTATTTTGGTATTAGAGCTTCTCATAGCTTAAGCAACCTTATTGGCCAACCCTACAAGTCAATCATCTTTCTTTTCCTTAAACTCTGCAGCATTCACCTTGCTGTTTTGTAACTTCTAGTCCCAAGAATCTATCCTCATATAGTACCTATTCAAAGGTACATTGTTAACCCATAAAAAATGATCTATGCTTTGGTGCTAACCTATGCTTTGGTAAACACTAGGATGTGTAAATTTAGCACACCCTCTAGTTGGAGACACTATTGTTATTCAGGTTTTTCCATTACTGAATTTGAGCCTCAAAACAAAACTTTGCTCTGCATTGGTCTGTTGACACAACAGAATATCCAAAAGGTATTAAAAATGCATTTGTGTGATTTTTAGCCACTAAGTTTAGGGTTGTTTGTTTGTATTTTTTTCTTTTCAACAGCAGCCAGTGGTGAATCAGCTCAGGCTCCCAGTGTTTTCAAACAGGCGAAGGACAAGGTCTCTGTGAGTAACGATAGTTTTTCCTTGTTCTTCATTTAAAGTTCCTTTGGCATTAGCTGCAGTTTCTTAATAATTTTAGATATTCTTTAGACTTAGACATTTACTTTTAAGTTGCCATTTTATACTGTTTGCTCATCCAGAATGATCCTCAGGAGCATCCAGGTAAGTATTAACGTCTTCCAGAATGATATGTGATAATAGTGAGGACACAGCTGGGCTGTCTCTTTATTAGTAAGATGAAAACATATAAAGCTGCACAATGACTTGGCAGAAATGGAGAAGAACAATTCATTTACTTTTCATAGAATCAAATCAAACCATTCTAGTCAACAGTATTTTATAATATTTTCATTGTTTTTATTATGAAATAAGAAATAAGACCAAATGAAATAATATTGATGAGCAAAAAGAAGTACAAGTCAGTTATAATTCCTTTATCTAAAGATATCTACAGTTCCCATTTTGATGTAATATCTTCAATTTTTCCGCACACTTATAAATTTAATAACAAAAAGAAAACTATTAATTTTTAAATTAATGAGTAAAAATAAGTTCTTGCATGCCTATAATTATTTTAATGACTATATAAATTGGATTTTATTTATTTGCAATGCTATCCTTAACCAATTTCTTATTATTGACATTCAAACTAATTTTTTATTGTTAGACTTAAAATATTGCTATTGTGCCTTTTTAGTCAAGTTCATTTTCTTTGGATAATTTCCTACCAGTGAAATGACTGTTTCAAAACAAATGTTGTATTTCAGTTTTTTGCTTCATATTGCCAATGTTATAGTGTTCTTTACTTGCTAAATTATGGAGATAAATACATTATATCTGTGATATTTAATTTCTTCATGTGTTTTTTTTAAAATCTTTTCTACTTTTTCTTGGAGAATTTTTGGATTTAGATTTTTAATCATATATTAAAAACCCAAATCAACATGATCCTTTATGACTGGAAGGAAAAAAAATTAAAGGGCTACTAATGAAACCCTAAAATTACAATAATTTGAAGGATGTTAATTAGAAACTTATCCCAACATTCTTGGTCTTGTAATCATATGTGATATTTAAATCACAATTATTAGTGTGACCTTCTAAAATCTGATAAGATTTTAGACTTCTATTTTTTGTTTATTGTGAAAAATAGTGCTTTATTTCCAACAATGGCAAAACTTTTGATAATTATCTTGAAAGAGGGTCTTTGCTGAAGGAAAATATTTGATTTTTATATAAATGTTTTCAGACATGTTCCTGAAGCATGGAAGCTAATAGAATGCCTATATTGCTTTGGCAAATATCTTTATTTTTTAGCACAATGTGATTTTAATATTTGTATCTCTTTATCTTCTTTTCTGATGGAGAACTATGAGTTGTCACGGCCAAATCTAGAATATTTATTATCTCTATATTCTTTTTCTTCCTATGCTTTAATGTTTTAAAAAATAAAGGGAGTGGTAAAAATTTTATATCATAATTTAGTTATGAAAATTAGATATAGTAATTTTATAAAACAGTACATAGTAGAGTGCCTAGAACACATTGTTCACTCAATAAATAACAATAGTTGTTATCATTATTTTTATTATTATTTAAAAGCTGACACTGTCAGAAGCAGATATAGAAAAAAACAAGTCTATAAGTTTTTCTCCTTTAGGAAAAAAATTGTAAGTGGCATTGTTTGGACAACTTTTAAAAAACTTTCAAATCCCTTAGTCTGCAAATAACTCACTAGGATAAACATGTATATTCTTTCACTTGGGACAGAAATTATATACATTATCTGACAGAAAACTAATCTTTTTTTTTTCACTTGTAAACACCCATCTCACCTTTCTGAAAAAGAGAGATAAATCTGTCACTTTTATTTTTTTCTCATTCATCATCCTCTTTTTTCCCACCTAATAATACCTCATCCTCTTTTCTTTTCTTTCTTTCTTTTTTTTTTTTTTTTTTTTTGTGTGTGTGTGTGTGTGTGTGTGGTGCTGGGGTTTGAACCCAGGGCCCTGTGCATGTGAGGAAAGCATTCTACCAACTGAGCTATCTCCCCAGCCCCTCTCATCCTCTTCTTAAAACCCCAAGATTAACTTCCATTTATCTCTGATATTCAGTACATTCATCAAAACAATTGTGATTTGTTGCTTGTTCTTTATTATGAACCTGGCCCACCCTTTATTTCATTTGGTTTTCTGGTGGTGGTGGTAATTACTAACACTCTTAGTTGACTTTCTTAATTAGGGACAATCCAGCTACTTCCTCCTCCTTTCCTGGATCACATTTTCAAAACTCAAGTCTTTTGTGGGTAGGATCAATCAAAAAAGAACGACTTTTGTAGACCCAATTACACTTCCCACTCAAGGTATTCAGTCTGCAAAGAAGTGATTTGTGCAATCTGTGCATGCTTATGTCTCTGTTAAAGTAGCTGTGGAGGCTAAAACTTAAAAATTGCAGCTTCCTCTGCTATTTTTGTAAGAGCTGAATGAAATTAATTATTTAAAGATAATAATCTCCTTGATTTTGTAATTCTTCTCTGTACTCTTAAGACTCTCTCAGGAGACATGTGGCCTGCCAACACCACTGTCTCCAAAAGTCACTCATCCAACCCACTTAAACTTGCAGACCCCTCAGGTACTATCAACATCTATATATTAAGTCTTGTGGATTTTGTGAGGCATCTCTTCAGTGCTACCTTTCCTTTTTAGAATTTTTAGCTTTACAGAGTGACTTCTGTACATAAAAAAAAATCTTACTAATTCTGTACTAGAAGTTGATCCCTAATTTGTTCATATATAAACTGAACAATTTTTTTTCTGATGAAGTCAATGTAGCAGATAACTGAAAATAAATTTTCTCAATCTTTAAAATAATATTTTCCATTATCAGTCCCCAAACATGTACTCAAGTTCTTAAATGTTATCAAGATATGGATTGTGTGTACACCTTCATTGTGTTGAGTAGAGGAACAATTTCAACAGACTCTTAAGGTATTTTCCAAATGTGGTGCTATTGTGGGACCTATGGATTTATTGGAGACCTTACACATCAAATTTGTAAAGAATATTTTATCCATATTCTCATAAATGCAATATCTACATATAAAAATCATTTTAAAATAACCCAAAATATATCTACTTAGCATCATACTTTAAATTGATAAAAGGGGTTTTGCTAATTACCATTGTAATATTCTTCCTATGTTAAGGCTTATTTTTTAAAAATATATTTATTGGCAGTACATCCTTGAAGAGTGGGATTTATGATTTAGGGGTTCTTATTGCAATCTCTGGTAGTGATTTCACTTACAAGAATACTGGCAGTTAATAATTTCCAGGGCTGGGGATGTAGCTCAGTTGGTAGTGCTTGCCTCATGGCACAAAGCCCTGGGTTCAATCCCCAGCACCACACACACACACACACCAAAAAAAAAAAAAAAAAAAAAAAAAGAAAATTCCAAACAGTTGGCCATTGTGCCAACTCTCACTCACTCATCAGATGAGAAGACCCTTGGGGATTCTATTTCCTCATTCTTCCAGAAGTTACAGAAGCAGAAGTTACTTTAATGTTCACTTTTACAGTAAATTCACTGAAAATAATATACTTTACAAATGTAATTATAAATGTATGACTGCATAATTGCACAGTGGAAGTTGTTTCCACAAACTTTCTAAAATTGGCTCCTCAAAATAACACAAGTCTCTTTCAGAGACAAGAACACCTTGAAACTGTGTTCTTTTCCTGAACTATTTACTCAGAAGATAGGTGGCTACACAGCTTTGGAGGGCTTCCCATGTCTCTACCCACCAAGAGTAACCCACACCAGACAAGTGTGCTCATATTTTGTTTGTTTGTTTCAGAGCCAAACTCTATCCTTAAACAGTGGGAGATTTCAACATCAGCATCCTTCTTTCCGGAAGGGTCCCTCTTATCTCTCTTTCATGAGGTTGATTACATTTTCCCTTCAAGGCAGATCTTTGGTTTCTCTGTGTAGAGTTATGAAATTACAAATTTCTGTTTTAAATCAAACACAATTCTTTGCTCTCAGAATTTCACAAAGCTAGGTCCTCCATATTTGAGCAGTATCATTCTTTCTTCTCTCCTCCTATCCATCTACCTACTTACCATTTATTGAACAATCATTCTTGTGCCTCTATTATGTACCAACCATAAATAATCTCAATGTTTGAAAGTAGAGGAAAGCAAATAACATAGATCCTGTTCTAGTCCTGATGAATACAAAATCAAAGCATTATGTTTATGTTAATAACAATAGACATTTTTAAAATAAATACTGTTGAGTTAGTTCCAGCCTAGGTGTTCACTGAAAATCCCTCATTATCATATAAGTATACATCTCCATTATTGCTTTTAATCATTTATCTTGTGTTTTTATTAAAAGTAGACATTTAATTTCTTATATGTTTGTATGTGTGGGATTACTTTTTTCCTTTTTCTTCATACTTTGGTTTATTTTGTACCTTTTTTGTTTGTTTGTTTGTTTATTTGTTTGTTTTCTTTCATGGCTAGAATTCTACCTTGTCAAAGATTCCTGCTTCACAGGGTAGCACAAAGTCCCCAAGATACAGCTCAGCTTGCCCTAGCACGACCAAAAGGGCTACATTTTCTGACAGTTTTTTAATACAGCCCACCTCAGCAGGCTCCACAGACCGTTTGCCACACTCAGAATCAGGGAACAAGGTAAGGCAGCAAGTCAATAAAAGGTGCAGAAAGGAATAAATTGGGAAGATTATATGACATAACTCAGGAAATGTGTGAAGCAAAGATGTAAAATTTTTAAGTATTTGACATATAAATGGTAGATCCTATTAAATACAATTGAAATATTGTAATAAATGGCTTACTAGTAAAACAAAAATGTTCCTTTTTCTAAATATAATGTCCATTATTATTTATTATTTATTTGATTATCTTATAAAAATTAAATATAAACTGACAAAGCAAAATTCAATCTATTACATGTAATATGACATGTGATAGACAATGTTATATATTCTAATAACAACAAACTGTGTCATATGGAATATAGTAGACTGTTTAGACTTACCACCAGACACATTAGGGTTTAATATCCCCTCTGAAAACTGTGAACTTTGTGATTTTGAAAAAAAAAAAATTACATTAACTCATTAAACCTGTTCCCTTAGCTTTAATATGTGCATAATATTTTGTGATGAAAATGAAACCATAAATAGATGTGATATGCTAGAGTTCCTGTCTTATATGTGCACAATATATGGTGGTGGTCTTTCTTGGGAATATTATGCATTCCATACCTTCTGCCAGTCCTTTCGAATTTTATCATGCTAAAGAAGATTTTTCAGTAAAATTAGCAACTTACTGAAGATTGCTTGAGTAAATTTGTTTTAGACATATTATCTTTTAGAACTTGAACTTGACATTAGTTTTTAGAGTTAACTCCAAAATAACTTATTTTCATAAAACATCTGGACAAATATGAACTCTTTTAGTTTTAAAGTAGAAATGCTTATGTGGGATTTGATAGTGCATACTAAAAAGAAATAGATCTATCAGTACAGCAGAAAAATAACCCAAATGATGTAATCACTTCTCATAATTAAAATAAAAATTCCCAAGAAGGCAATGTCTGTTTTTTCCCAAATCAGGATGGAGTAACCAAGAGCCCAGAAAAGCGCTCTTCTCTCCCAAGACCTTCCTCCATTCTGCCTCCTCGCCGAGGAGTATCAGGAGACAGAGATGAGAATTCCTTCTCTCTCAACAGTTCCATCTCCTCTTCAGCGCGGCGGACCACTAGTAGGTTTATTTTGGGTTTGGCTTTCTTTTCAATCATTTAAAAAATATCCTTTAAGTAAAAAAAAGCTTACTGTGTATTTATATTTTACAGTGTTCAAATAAACATGCATTAAGAACAGATGATCTTTGTCCTAAGAATTAGAAAATTCTTGCTTATAGATGGTTCCAAAATACCTGAGTGAAGACAATTGATAGAGAAAATATGAACTAATTAGCTTCTTATCTATTAACTAATATTGAGATAAAGTCATTCTTCTAAGAATATTGTTTCAAATTTAGGGGGAAAAAAAGAGAAAATTCTAAAGAAGTAATTAAAAGAGGGGTTGGGGTTGTAACTCAGTGGCAGAGTGCTTGCCTAGCCTGTGTGAGGCACTGGGTTTGATCCTCAGCACCACATAAAAATAAATAAAATAAAGGTACTGTATCCATCTACAATTTTAAAAATATTTTTTAAAGTAATAATAATAAAGAAGTAATTAAGAGAGAAAAACAGCAGGGATTTTAAAAATATACATCTATATGGACTAAACACTCATTAGAATTCCAAGTCCTAAAATTTAAGTGGAAAGTCAAAAATCAAAACCCACAATCTTGCTCAATTTATTAAGAATTTGTATTCCAAATGAACAGTAAACATAGCATGTTCTGTGCCAATAGCTGCAATTCCTTTCAATTGACAGCACAGGATGACAATTATAACAACTTATGTAATGCCCAATCATTACATACTTACAGGTTATAGCAAAGCGTGGACTCAAATTATTTTCCTAAACATTTTTCTATTACAACAACAACAAAAAAAGCTGCCATTTACTAAACACATATAGATGCAAGGCTCCTAAGATAAATTTTTACTCAAATTAGTTAACAATGCTAATGGTTAGGTATTAATAATCTCAATTCAAATGATAAGAAAACTGACCTTATAGGGAAGATATCTTGCCTAATGCTACACAGCTAGTAAATGGTTGAATTTGGTCTTCAGTCCACTAGTAACTTCACAACTTGTCCTCTTAATGTTGTCTCATTGTTTTTTTGAGGAAATAATATTAGATAATGCTCTGTAGAATCACTTGAATCATCTCTCTGTCATTTTGATACCATTATAAAATGGTAGAGATTGCTACCACCATCACATTATAGTTGATTTCACCACTTGCTTTATTAAATATTTAATAGTAATTGGCCAATTTCAAATTTTATTATTTTGCATGAAATGTTTTTGCCTACAATAGAACAATTGTGTCCAACACCATTTAGTTTCATGAAGTATTAGCATCCTTTGAAATCTTTGTTACATTTTGACCTCACCAGAACTCTTTTTTACCATAGCAAAAATTAATTATTCAAATAATAAACTAGCAGGAAGGGCATTTAAGTGTTTGTAATGTCCAGGGAAGAGACTGTTATTCCAAATATCTGAAGTTGAGATTGTGCATCAACAGCAGCTTCAAGGATGATGAGACAAGACAAGGCACGAAGTACTCCCTAAAGGAGCATCTTGAATGCTTGTATGTGTTGCCATGGAAGCAAAATGGCACTTTCTTCATAAATCTACTTCCTCAAACCACTGTGCTCTGCCTTTTAAAATATATCCCCATATACATTGCTTTTTTAAATGTTCTGAACCAGTGCTGTTTTGAATTTCTAGTTTCATTTGTGTTCACATGCATATTTAGTAATAAATATTATTGTATTACTTCATTGTAGTATTTGGTAATAAGCATAGCTGATACCCTGATAATCTAAGGACATTGGGCCTATCTTAACTCTACATAGCAATAGCAAAAAAAGGAAAGGAGTAAACTAATAAAATGCAACTGAGCTCAACTTAAAGCAAAGAAATTCATCTCCAAAGATCCCGTGTAATTAACAGTGCAGGATTATTGATTTGACTATAAGCTATCAAACTAGTGATGAAAGCAGAGGAGAAAAATACCACCAGACACTAGGCTCACTGTGACTACATTCTTGGAACAACCAAGTTTTCTAGAGATCAATAGATTTTTTTTTTTAGTATGAAGCACTGAGATAAGTTTCCTTACAAAGGGAATAAATGATGTACTTGAACAATGTCTGATAGCTTTCAATAAATGCAAAATTCACAGTGCTCCTCCACATAAGCTGAGGGAGAGACCTTGAAACATGATTCTGTGAACATCTTTCTAAACAGGCTAAATCTATGTGATATAGATACCAACTTCTATGTTTTATATATACCCAGATCTCAGAAAGAATCTACTAAAGGAATGAATGGTCACCCATGCCCTTCAGAATCTTCAGTTAACAGGAATCCGCATACCAAGTTAATTGTGCACTCTGTTTCCAGCTAAAGGCAGCCTATATGCCTTAACAACCATAAAAGTAGAAAATGGTTTTTTGACACATGAACTCTTAACTATCTGTGGGACAAAGGATGTCTTGAGAACTTTCTAATGCTGTGGTTTGTTGTGTATTAATACAGGGTCAGAGCCAATTCGCAGAGCAGGGAAAAGTGGCACCTCAACACCCACTACCCCTGGATCAACTGCCATCACTCCTGGCACCCCACCAAGCTACTCTTCACGCACCCCAGGCACTCCTGGAACCCCCAGCTACCCCAGAACTCCTCACACACCAGGAACCCCCAAGTCTGCCATTCTGGTGCCCAGTGAGAAGAAAGTCGCCATCATTCGCACTCCTCCCAAATCTCCTGCCACTCCCAAGCAGCTTCGGCTTATTAACCAACCACTGCCAGACCTGAAGAATGTCAAATCCAAAATCGGATCAACAGACAACATCAAATACCAGCCTAAAGGGGGGCAGGTAAGAATTGCATGGACACATATTTGCTGCCAGAAATAAAATCCCATTCATTATTATATCACTTTCCTCAGGTTATGAACTTACAGTTCTTAAAATGCACAGGAGTTGGAGGTGTTACAGAGTTACTGATTATATTTTATTGCTGAGTCTGGGCCTTTCTGAGAGAGCTAGCTTATAAAATATAATGAAAATCACATGATACATCTTTTTCTTCTGGTCACTATTGGATAACAATTGGTTTAACCATATAGAATATTTTAGTTGATTACCTAACCTAATAGATCTTTCCTGAGTGTATCTTTATGGCTTTGTGGATTTAAACTTAAGAGATTGAAGTTACTACTCTTCACCACCTCCTCCTCCTCCTCCTCCTTCTTTTGTTCTTTTTAGATATACATGACAGAGTGTATTTTGACATATACCTATATGGAGTATAACTTATTAGGATCCCATTCTTGTGGTTGTACATGGTGTGGAGTTTCACTGGTGTAGTATTCAGATATGAACATAGGAAATGAAGTTACATTTCTGATATGGATTTGAGTTTTTTATTTTGGATCCTGACCATGAGCTCATCTTACTATCTTTCAGTGATTCCAATTGAATCTCTTTCCTTTTTCCCCAAGGATTTTCTATGATATCTTTTACCATTTTCTTATGTTTCCTCCAAATTCAGAGCATGGTTCACCCACTTACTTCTCTGCCTAATATTGCCTACGTATTAACAAAGGCCAGGTATTTCCATTGATAATGAATAGACAGCTCTATATAATCCTTATGAATAAAATTATAACATTGGAACTTCTACTTAAAATTAACTGTATTGAATAGTGTTTTTAGCATGTTAAACCAGAGGGTTTGACTGGAATTTTATAGCTCCTACTTTATAGAATGACTAGAAAGAAAATCGATGGTAGGGCTCCATAGAAATTATCAGGATAATATGTTAAAGACTTTTATTATCCAATTGAGCATCTATAAATGCATAGTTAAAGAAAAGCTATCAGCATGTTATTCCCAATTATCATAGAGTATTTCAATGAAAATTGGCCTATCCAGAAACATTGAGAAAGGCACAGTGTTATGATTTGGATCTGGAATGTCCTTCAAAAGCTCATGTGTTGAAGGTTTCATCCCCAATACAGCAATGTCCAGAGGGAAGTGATTTGATCATGAGAGTTCTAACCTCATCATTGGATTGGCCTGTTTGATGGATGAATAATAATTTAAATGGACTACTGGGAGGTGGAGGAAACTGTGTGCAGGTGCAGCATGTTTGGAGGAAGTAGATCATTGAGGGCATGTCCTCAGGGACTATGTCTTGTCCCTGGCCCATTCTTTTCTCTATGCTTTTTGATTGTTGTGAGCTGAGCAACTTTTGTCTGCCATGCCCTTCTACCATGATGTTCTTCCTTACCTCAAGCCCAAAGCAATGGAGCCAGATGACCATGGACTGACCTCTGGAACTGTGAGCCAAAATAAACTTTCCCTTATTTAAGTTGTTTGTTAGGAATTTTGGTCACAGCAATGAAAAGGGGAGCTTTCTGCGGGAGCCAGATTTTGTAATAGCAATGTGTGGGAACCCATTAATTTCCCCAATCCAGAAACTTTATTATTTTCCACCAATATGAACATTTATTGCTCTTCTGTATGTGTAGGTCTTGTGCTGATAGCCCTTTAGCTTTTTGTTGAAGCCCAATTTTCAATTACTAGAGAGGCTGTGCTTATTGGTTCAGTTCAATGATGCCAACCAATGCCTAATGGAATAGATAAATTAGTTGAAGATATGATGAGCTTTATAGAACTCAATAAAATTAATCTTGTCAGCTGAAAAAAAATCATTTTATTGGAAAGAACATATGCAGTCATAGTTTCACTGTAGATAATATGGTTCATTTAACTCAAGTTATAGATAAAACTATATTAAGTGTACTAATTTAAAACTATCTCTATTTAGTTAGCTCCTCAATCTACATTAATTCTAAATTTTCAACTAATATTAGCTTTTTAAGAATAAAGATACTTGGATTAAATAGCTATATGATAAGAACTATCTCTAAACATGTAGTTTTTAAGAAATTAGGCAACAATTGGATGAATGCCTTTTACCTTTCCTATGAATTAGCTTTTTTAGAAGTACTTTGAGATATGTGGAATAATCCTATGTGTTTTGTTGCTTTTTCACCCTGTCAGCTTGTGAAAATCAATATTTAAAATGCACAACTTATGCACCTTTGTAATAATTGAACATTATAAATGAAGTCATTTCACAGCGGTTGTTTTCATTTACTGCTCATTGTCTAGATCATGATCTTTTCAAGGCCATGTCTGTGGTTTGACCGATTACTTTGTAAACTATATATTTTTGCTTCTTTCATAACCATAGTCAGCCATCCTCAGGTCAGTGAGGCTAACCAGAGTGGTTAGAAACATACTTCTGTTTAAGGAAAGAGCAATGACCAACTTTTATGTAAAGATACATCCTTATGTAAAGATTCTTCCCAGTGTTGCTCTAGCTTTGGAAAAAAAAAACTCTGTAGATAAATCCATTAGACTAGAACCTAGGAAAAATATTATTACGTTCTAGAAAAAAAAAAACAGTCTGGTTTCTCTCTTTCAATTCTTATGGATTCACTGAATTAATTAAAAGATGTTAGAGGTCAAAGATATTCATCTCCTAATTCAACCCTCACATTTTACAGAGTAAGAAACAGAAGTCTTCACGTTACCCACACCTTGCATGGATAACTTTTAATATCTTTTCATGGCTGAGCTACAAAGTCAGAGACTAATTTTTATTTAATGAATAATTAATCACCAATCTGTAAAAGTATGTAATTTTAGATACCTTAGTCATTTTTATTTGCTGTAACTTTTGTTACATGACATGGAAATGGCAGTTTTATTTAACAGCACCTCCTGTGCAGGTTTTTGTAATCATGTGATGGAATTTTGAGGCTTCTGAACTTTAATGATATTTTAATGAAATAACAATGCAAATAATGTTATATTGATACTCTAAGGAAATATATGTTGTATTGGTATACTACATAAATTTGAAAAGTATGTTGATTTTTTTTCATATTTCATATTTGTTATATACCAATACAGCATCTATTTAACCATTTATTCAACAAGGATAACCTCAAAATTCTATTATATGATTGAAAAATAAAAACCTTGGCACAGAAAGCTCTTTTAAATTACTATTTTCACATGCTGTGACAAAAATTACAGCAAACAAAAATGACTAAGGTATATAAAATTATATGTTCTATAGATAAGTGATTAAATATTCATTAAATACAATGAAAGAACAAATGAACTACTGTGCACCATGTTATGTTGTAGATAACTGGGAATACAGCAGTAAACAAAGCAGTCAAAAATTCCTGACATTCTTGCCTTCATGGAATTAATGATCTAGGAGGAAATGCAAACAAAGAAAAATAATGTCAGAAAAATATGTTAAAAAGTGTAGACAGGAAAAAACACAAAGCTAAGGAAGAGGCTTGGGATATGTTGAGGGGAAATTGCATTTCTGATAGTATGGCTAGGAAATGCCTGAGCAAGTGATATTTGAATGGAAACTCGAAGGAAGTGAAGGAATAAACCACTTGGTAACTCAGGAAAAAGTGTTTCAGGTGGGAAAACCATAAATGCAAAGGCCCTGAGGTAGAAGCGAGCCTAGAATGTTCTGGAACAGCAAGGACATCAGTATAACTGATGCAGCATGGATCTTTGAGAGTAGAAAGCTCACACTACTTTAAACTCTTAAATGCAGGATTCTACTAAGTATGACAATATTTTTCCATTACAAATCATCAAAAAAACATGCAGTTAGGTATTCTAGGAGTCTATAAATGCTTGTGCCACAAAATGGAAGCTAAAGCTGTTTTTTTTTTTTTTTTAAAGCAGTATTTCTGAAACAGGAGCTTAAATTGGAGAAGAGGGAGTGATAAAGAAGGAAAGAAAAAATACAATCAGTGAAATATAGACTAGAATTTTTTTGTATTTTCTTTAAAAGTTTTAGGCATTATCCTCAGACACATGTAGGGCTTTTACATGCTAATTGAATAGTTTATTTTTAATTTTATATTCAAGTAAGAAAACAGAATTAATTCTGGAGGCACATATTACATTATAGCAAAACAAGATATTTACCTATTACATTAAATCATGAGTTACCACTGGGAATACCTACTGTGTGATACTATTAACATATAGACACATTTATAAACTTTAAGACAAAAAGATTGTCTGTTTTTATTCACGTGTCTGTTCTTTCACCAAGCTTTACCAAGACCACTGGGTGCCCTATGACAAAGGGGGAATGGGAAACGTCAGGCATGGTCCCTGCCATCTAGGCAAACTGGAAGGTTTTTGTTTTGTCTTGTTTTCTGTTCTCCCCTATTGTCTTGCCCTTATTTAATTTTAAGATCTTTCCAAGCCAATTCTTTTCATCTCCTTAGGGCTACAATAGTGCTAAAGAAGAGGATTAATATGAAGTTTAAAATCTTGTCAGTCAACCCAGCATGGAAAAGAAAGAAAAAAAGGGCTTGTCACTGAAAATTCCTTACATTATATTGACAGAGTTTATTTTACTTATTGTTTTATAGTTTATCAAATTCATTTATCTCAAAATGGGGTCTATAAGCTTACTAAACAGTAAGAGAGATTTGTTCTTTCTTGCACATCATTTTTTTTTTTTTTTGTCTTCCTATCCTTTCCAAGAGTGACCCCATTTTAGGGGGTAGTTTTTATAAAGAAACAATTAAACAGAGGTAGAAAAACAGTATAGTGACTGATCATTTCAATAGAATTATCATGATAAAATCCTGCTAGAGTCACCAAGGAATATCCAGAAGGTAACTACAATGTTCTTTTCTAGCATGGTGGAAGATCAGATAGAATTAGTAAAAGTTTAAATAATTCAGATTAATTTTCAATTGCTTTAACCCATACAACTATTAACTTATACAACTTTTCAAGCTTATATGAGCATTATGTGAATGAAAAGTCAATCAATCATGCAAGTGAATTACCAACATTTGGATAAAACCCATGAGTCTAAAATCCTTTTTTGCCAGCCACCTCTTGGAATTACTGATTAGGCTGCCCCTAGAAGGATGATCTGTTAGACTCAACTTGGAATGTGGGCATTCTAGACAGAGATAACTTAAAAAAAAAAAACATGGGGATGAAGTACAAAATGTAAATAAGACCCTTAAAGTATGAAATGGAATGTAGTCTGGACAAAATACAAAGTATAAAGAGTATAACAGGAAAGAAGATCCCAAAACTCAAAGCTGCTGAGAATTCTGGTTGCCACACTAAGAAGTTTTGATGCACTAATAAGCAATGAGGAGTTTAGAGGAATTTGAGTACTGAAGAGCTTTAAGAAGATGATCCAGTTGATTGATATATTATTTTCTTCTGTTGTGAAGTGTGCAGAAGAAAAGATCATCATACTCTTCCAAGTCACTCCATTTCATGTTAATAATGCAAGTAGATTTTTAGTTGAAATAAATTGAGAAAGATTAAAATGTGGTTTAGAGATATTCTTGAGTAATTGTTATTCCATTTTTTTCTTGCATACCATGAGTGTAGAAAATTTGTTTGTCAAATAGAAGTTTGCTATATTTTTTCCTAGATAATCTCCAAGATGTTAAAATGATTTTTGCTTGACATAGGCTTGTAAGGGAAAAAAAGGGGGTTTTCTGAACTGAAAATTCCTTCTCAAAAGACTATATTTTTATTTAGACCCATCCATAAAACCCAGAAAGTTAAAACTCAGCTCTTTGATTTTAAAAGACTGATGAAATATGGCTCTTTCATAGCAGCCACTTATGTTTCTATTCCATGGAATGACTTCTGAAAACTCTTGTTATTTGTGGGATTAATGCTAAGGTATCAATTATTTTTAAATGACCCAAGAGATCTTTGGCGAGAAGTAATTTGTAATTTTTCTAAGACATAAATAAGAGTCATAAGGAATAAGTCATAAGGAATAAGATCTAAGTTGTCAAACTAGAGCTTAAATCTTGGTAAATATCAAGTGTCCTCTGTCCAAAGTGGTTTTGTTTCCCTCCCCTCAACCATTAAGCAAGTTGTTGAATGAAAGTCTAAATGGACCATTTATATTTATTCTGTCATCCTTTGCCTTTAGATAAAATAATTCACTATTAAGTTATTGCAATATAGGAGTTCATAAAACGTTTGCCGTTAATGCACATCTGAAGTCTACTTCACACTACAGGATGAGCATACATAGGCTGAGAAAGTCTGTCACCAAAAAAGGGCAGCTAGTTGTGTCCCAGGAAAATATATAACTCTCTAGAAAATCTGGGGGAAATTAACAAAACTTAGCTTTTAAGTTTCAGGATTTTAGGATTCTAAATCATTTTTAAATAATGCTGGCAGTGTGATGCTTTGGGATTGAATCATTAGTTTTGGAAATCATAAAAGTTGTCAAACAATTGATTAAATGTTAAAGTCAAAACAGATTTATGCAACTGAATTTGGAATTTCCATGTTTGCAATAAGTGAATCTGATTTAGTGTTTGGCTTTGGATCACTTAGTAATGAGTCACTTGATTGGTACTCTCATGATTTCTAAATTAAAATTTATAAATGAAATATAAAATACTTTGTTTTCTCCAAGGCTTAGTGAAATGGCTCACACGAACTGTTTCATTTACAAAATAACTAGTTACTCATGGAGAATATTAAAGTATTATTATTAGATTTAATAAATCAATAATTATTTGTTTCCTGAAAAGAATTTGTCTATGATGTTTTAAATGCAATGGTTTGTATTGGTCTAAAACTATCTGCATCTGCAGTTTAAGTGAAACTTTTACAATACAACACTTACAATGTTAGATGTGGACTCTGTGATGTCCCCCACATATTTTAAGTTAAAAATTTTACCTTGCCCTAGAGAATACCCTAGTCATCTTGTCTTCTGAATTCAAATTTTGACAAGAGGCCCTTCCCTTAGGCTGCTAATGAGAGCTGTCAATGAAATTTCTCTGTAAGGGACAAGCTGTCTCGTCCATGTTAGACACGCACTGTGATTTCAGCTTTGCCTAGTTAAAAATAGTCAGAATTCAATGTCCTTTTGAATTTAAAGTCTTTTCTGCAAATTCCAAGAGATGTGTTAATATTCTTGGAGATGGCTGTACATCTAGTGAATTTGTTTTTTGTTTTTTTAATAGGAAGCTAAACTTTTTCCTAAAGTGTCAAAGATGTGATTTCTCTTTAGTTGTAGAGCGGGAGAAGAGAAGTAGCAGTAGCCAAAAACAAAACAAAACAAACAAGTAATAACAATAACAACTTTTCTTTTCATGTTTATCTATCCTTCAAAACATGCAGAATTCAAAAGACACATGTAAAAAGCCACAAGATCACAGCTTTGTACATTATATTACACCGGAACAATGTCTTTCCAGGTCTGGATCTGCTACTGTCTTCAAAATACATGCATATTCTGAAAATAAAAATAAAGTACCTCACCTCTAATCTGCTGGGCCCACCCACAGCCTGGACTATGTATGACCCAATACAACACAGCTAACCAATGGGCCTTCGTTTCCTTACCTCTGGAAGTGGAAATGCTTCCATGAGGTCATCTATTGGTGATGATTGTTCTTGAGCAGTTGCCAGAAAGGGGACTCCCAGGAGGGCATGGAGCCAAAAATTATAAGAGAATTGTATAGTCCTTTTTAACAGAGCAAGCCAGGAGTCTCTTTGTTGACCCAGGCTTTTTCCTCCAGGGCAAATGAGAACCCTGAAATCTTGACCTGCAGCCATGAGCCAGACCAATTGTGAGAGTGTGGATGAACAGATCAGGCAAGTCCAGTGGAGGAGATGATTAACAGTTGTGATGGCTAACACCGTGGGACCACTGGCTTGTCCTCTAGGATCCTGGGCTGAACCACAATGGACTATATACCACTCAGACCCAATGATGCTGACAAGATTGGCTGCCTCCCTATCACAGACGATCCAAGTCTATACAAGTTTTCTTTTTCTGTCCCTCCAGTTTTTTCTAGATTATACCTGGGTACAACTGGAACATCTAAGGCTCTCTGGCATTTGTCCCTTGAGGGACAGAAAAAATAGGGGTTCATATTTACATGATTTAACTGCTCTTCTGTTCCATTGTTAGTTTTTTCTCCTAAATAAATATGTACATGAAGGGAGTCTGGGGCCTTTTGGGAGCTATACATTCCGGTTCTCTCTACCCAGCATCTTAAAAGAAAAAATGCACAATGAAGTTACATCCAATTCCTTTTAGGTTAGGATTTTAAACAAGAAGATCGATTTTAGCAAAGTTCAGTCAAGATGTGGTTCCAAGGATAACATCAAACATTCTGCTGGGGGCGGAAATGTAAGTAGAAGCTTCAATCAGAAAGCTGTCCTGATTGTGTGGAGCTACCTGCACAGCCGGCCCTCGGTTTCCTTTCCTGCCTCCCCCCAACACACTCCTCCCTCTCACTGCTGTGCACTTGTCACCTGGTGTGGTAGCTTGTTAGCCTTGCATCGTGGGTGATGATGGACTTCCCATCCTTTCCTGTAAGATCACCAGCGAATTTCTCACTTTGCATTGGTAAAGAAAACCTTGTCAGGATGCACATGGTTTTCCAGAGGATGGCAAATCCACTTTACTTACCAACTTGGTTTGCTGGCCTTTTTGTCTTCAAGGTATTTCCTCCTGCTGTCTCTATTTCCCTGAAAAAATCAGCTGGCTCATCCTTTTCCAGCTCCATTTAGATTACCCTTGAGACAAAGACTGAGAACACTTGAAAGTGCCCAAAGTATGTAATGTCAGCCTTCAGTCGTTCATTATTCATGAGAGCAAGGATATCATTTAGAATAATACAGAACTGGCAAAGCATGGTTCATCTATAATTCAGAGTGAAGGGATTCAAGTCTTAGTACACATTTATCTTGCTGGGATTTTCCCTCTTTCATTTAGTGGAAATAATGTTCTATGAAAGGAACTAAGACATGAACCCCTATTTTCTTAAGAGTGGTTGAGGCAGAGTAAAAGGAGTCAGACAAACTCAAGCTTTAAAAAAAAAACACGCATGTTTCTTCATAAAATAAGAATAACTTTTAAAAGGCAGATCATGCTAACTCTATTTTGATAGATCTTGTCATCTAAACTGCAGGCTCTCATAATCTGTGGTACAAGTAATTTACAGGGTATCAAATACAGAATCCTTAATAGTCTGATAACTCTTGGCTACTCATTCCTCAACGGGGCAGAAATGGAGTTGAGCAATGAGGAGGAAGAAATAAGTGTCTTCTTCAAGGAGCTGTTGCTGAGCATAAAAATATCATTACCATGGTAAATCCATAGGATTGTCTGCTGGGCTCCTTCAAGGATTCTGGTCTGAGCCTCAGGGTCAGTATTTACACTGATATGGTCACCCTCCTCCCTGTTTCCCTGACTGTAAATGAACAGCACATGGTGGTCACAGATGCAGCTCCAGTCCTAATAATTCCCTTAATGGTAACAGAAAATGGAGCATCTTACCTTGTATTGCAGTCACCGCTGGCCAAAACACAGTAGAAAAGGACAAATTAGGATAATTAAAGATCTTAAAGTGGGCCTGGGGTTGTGGCTCAGTGGTAGAATGCTTACCTAGCATGTGTGAGGCACTGGGTTTGATTCTCAGCACCACATATAAAAAAATAAAATGAAGTCCATTGACAACTAAAAAATAAATTTAAAAAAAGATATTAAAATAAGTTGGAGCCTCAAACCTCCAAAACAATAGTCTTAAACTTCCCTCTAGAAAAGAAGCACTTGTTTAAATATGCAGATACTCTGAGCTCATCCCTTCCTGTCTTAGTATTTCCCACATACTCCTGATGCAAATGGACAATGGATCACTTGCAGCAGCACTGCTTCAAATATTGGAAGAGGAAACATTTTCAATAAAAGATAAAAAGAAAAAAGATGTTGCCATCATTTTATAACTTGTTGTGATAGAAAAAGTCCATTTAGCCAAGATATGGCAATTTTGTAATTGTAAAAGTTTAGGAAAGCACATTGAGAACCTTCTTCTTGTATCTTAAACCTTTAATGACAATTTTTGTAACTGTGAGCAGTGTTGGTCACTTCTATGTAAAAAGCACTTTATAAAAAAATAATGCATCACTTCTCTTGGCTCTTTGCTTTTGGAAAGGTTTAATATGGTATAATTTCGCTCTCTGATTGGAAGCTGGCCTTATTAATACAGATATTTCTATGCTTTTATGGCATGATCTGTTTTCTATTAATAAAACCTTCTGTTCCAGGATTTTCATTCATTTGGGTTCTCTTCTTTCCAGTCCAAACATGGGGGAAAACATATGGAAAGTATGTTTTCCTGTGTGTGTGTGTTTATTTGTAAGCATATACCTCAATTTGGATTTCTGGATATGCCATTGCATGTGGTAAATGTGCATATTTCCAGATTTTTTGTATGAGTTTGGGGTTTTTCCATGTCTAAAACTATTTTAAGTGTGTTTTATGTGATTCACACAGGTACAAATTGTCACCAAGAAGATAGACTTAAGCCATGTGACATCCAAATGTGGCTCTCTGAA
The DNA here is from genome assembly GCF_048772815.1 of Callospermophilus lateralis. Classification (NCBI taxonomy): domain Eukaryota; kingdom Metazoa; phylum Chordata; class Mammalia; order Rodentia; family Sciuridae; genus Callospermophilus; species Callospermophilus lateralis. Next base: position 26,161,774 of record NC_135313.1, on the reverse strand, counting down.
GAATATTCGCCACAGACCAGGTAAATGAATCATTTTTTAGTACTTTGAGAAATATCTAATTAGATTCAGGAAATTGGCAAGCAATTTTTTTTTTGTTCTTGTGAAACATCTAATTTGAAGGATATTTCAAAATCCTGATATTTTATGCTTTTATTGAGAGAAACTTAAGTTAAAAATTTCAAGGCATCTTCATTTGAGACAAGTGAACCCAATTACCATTAATAGGCCACATGTCATAGAACAGGTTAAGAGCTAAAAGGTGCATAGATGCATGGGTCTCTGTGTTCAGCATGCTTATTGGAGACCTTTCAAAACATATAGTCTGAAATACTCTCAGTTATGAATTCATACATAGTAAGATTGACTCCAAAAGCAGTATTTCCAAACATTTTTTTATGAAATTGTTTGCCTACATTCTGTAAAATAAGAACTGTCCTTAGCACAACCAAAGAAACTTATGTATCTGATGAATTTCCCACATCCTTTAACTGGTCGATCAAAACTATGAATCCTCAGCACAGTGCACTGCTTCTCCAACTTATTTGACCATAGACCCCATTTCAGTGTTCTGAAATATCTTTTAGGATTACTGCTCTAAAGTAGAATTTATATACATACCTGCTTTTCAAGGGTGGGGGTCACCCTTTGATGTGTAAGTCTAACATAATATGAGTTGTTTTCTCTGAGTATCATATATATTTTTGCTAAATTCTGCTTCCATGTGTGTAATAATGGATATCTGCCAAGTGTGTGATTTTATTGAAAATATCTTGATACAATTTGTATTGGATTATGTAAGGACAAAAGGAAAGTAATTGGTTGTAACCATCCACATTTGGCATCTTAACTTCTAAACCAGGTAATAGATTATTTCCATTAATCATTGTCTCAAATCAGAAACAAGGTATAAACGTTAACTGAGCTGACAGACTCAGAAAGTCTGGGGCTGTATGTTTTCTCTCATATGTGGGAGCTAAAGAGGAACAAGGGAAGAAAGGTGGGAGTTCTCATGAAAATTGAAGAGAGATCAGTGTAGTAGAGGAAAGGAACCAGGCAGGTCGGGCAGAGGGGAGGAAAAGGAGAAATACTGGAAGATGATATTGGAAAAATTATATCATTATTTTGTGTATGTGTATGAATATGTAACAATGAATCCCATCTTTATTTATAACTATAATATACCAATAAAAATATGGAAAAAACATTTGGGCTGAATAAGACCTCTGGCCAGGAGAAGACTACAAAGAACTTATTGATTGAAATCAAAAATAGATAGAATAAGTTTCAAAATGTATAAAAACTTGGGAGATATCCAGAAACCAGGCTTCTTTCATTTTTGTCAAAAGGTGTTTATGAAGCAAGTCAAGGAGTTAGAAACTGGAATTAGCTTTTCTGCTGTTCATGAGACAGTAGGGACGTGTCCCATACTGCATATCTTCATAATTTCCCTTTCTATAAAACTGGAGTCTGTTAACACATAGTTGACTTTGTACTGCTCAGTCAATTTCTTGCAGAATACAAAATGGGCTCTTTCATTCTAGACAGTGAAGATAAAGTTAATTGAATTCACTTGGGGCTGGGATGCACAGAAAAATCTTACACAAATAAGCAAACCATATTCTATGTATGATTTATTGGTCATAAAAGACAATTGTCAGATACTCCCACCTATTTCTAAATCTGGCTCTTGGTTCTATTGTAATTGAGTCAGAAGACTAAATTCATAATGAAGTAATCCATGATGATCCTTAACAACAGCAAGCACTTTACCAAGTTCCTTTGAAATATGTGGTCTCTAAGGAGAAAGTAAAGCAAACAATTCCACACCTGGAGGCACAAATCGAAATATCTGCACTTCCCTTCTGAAACTTGATAAATATTTTAGTCTTTCACAATTACAGTTCCTCATGGGTGCCAGAGTTCTTCACAATCAAAGGATTAGATCTCTGAATTCAAATGTGTTTCTCTGATAGTCAAATAAGAATTTCCAGTGGGAAATCAACAGAATTAGACTACTCAAGTTTCCTTTTTAAAAAAATATATTTTGGGTCCATATTTGAATTTTATTTTTCTTTTCCTTTCAAAATTGAGTTTGAAAAAAATTAACAACAAAATTATGCTGAGACAATACATATTCAGAAAAGGAAGCTTGAGAGCAATTAATGTCAGAGACTATCAGAAAATATGAAAATTAATGTTTAGAATAACCAATAAAAAAAAAGAAAATATGAAAATAAGATCCCAAAGAGGTTGATCTTATGTCATTAAAAGCCCAACATCCTCCAGTGTCTATCCAAGATAATTAGTTTTTTATGAATCATTATGAATCATGCTAATCCCATCACAACCAACAAGTAGGATAAATATAGTCTAGCCCTAGGAGTGTTGGTGCACACCTATAATCCCAGCAGAAAACCTCAGTGAAGGGTAGAATGTGGCACTCTAACAATCAGCAGATCCTCGAGTCTCAGACTAGTTAGCATTAGAGGAAATGGCAAGGTAAAAACTCTGTTTCAGTATTATCAGATCAAAGTCAGGGTCAGATTGATCCTACGGCATCTGTCTAAGAATCTTAAGATCTTTTCTCCATGACTCCAAGTGCTAATTAAGGTGGCAAGGTCTTAAAGGTCATAAACAACTCAGCTCCTGACTTATTTCATTAATGAAGTTATCAATGTTGAAAACTTACAGATGAAGACAGTCATCTCAGTATTTATGGAGGATTGGTTCCAGGACCCCCTGAAGATATTCAGATCCATAGATGCTCAAATCCTTTATATAAAATGACATAGCATTGCATTTAACCTATGCAAATCCTTCTGTATATTTTAAATTATCTCAGAATTATAATCCCTGACACAATGTAAATGCTATGCAAATAGTTGTTATGCTACAACATATATATATATATATATATATATATATATATATATATATATATATATATATATATTTGTTATAGTATCATGTTGTAGTATTGTGTATCATACATATATCTAGGTTTGTAGCCTATACAATGTTGAGGTAAGTTCCTTCTATCCCTAGTTTATCTAGTGTTTAAAACATGGATGGGATGTGTGTGTGTGTGTGTGTGTGTGTGTGTGTATGTGTGTTAGTAGTCATATTGTTTAGGAGATTATAGGGCAAAAGTCTGTATGTGTTCAGTGCTGATGCAATTTTTTTCTCCGAAATAATTCAATCCAAGATTCAGGATCTGTGGATATCAAAGGCCAACTATATTTTGCCTGTATTTGTACCATTCTATTCTAAAAATTTTTTTGGATAAGTTGACTTGTTACCATAAGAATTTCAATTTAACTTTTTAAAATTGCAATTTAACTTTTTCCTCTAGAATTGAAAAACTGAGAGTTCAAAGTTTTTTGTTGTTGTTGTTGTGTTTTTTTGTTTTGTTTTGTTTTATGACACCAATAAGAAAACCTACACTGATTTTTTAAGGTAGACACAAGTAAAGAAGACAAGTATTAACATGTGAGGCAATTCATATAAGATAATAAGAAGGATATCATCACCTTTTTCATATGGGGAAAATAGTATGTACTATAAATTCTAAAAGATTCCTTTTACATTCCTTTCACTCTTAGAGGGATAGAAGAGGTAATAAGTTTGTAGTCTTCACTGGTCTATCTACTATAATCATTTGGGGTAAATAGTCATCACAATATAAGATTTAATTTTAGTAAGGCATTTAAAAATCTTTCTCCTCTCAAAGGTGGTGGACGTGTGAAAATTGAGAGTGTAAAACTGGATTTCAAAGAAAAAGCCCAAGCAAAAGTGGGATCACTTGACAACGCCCACCATGTACCTGGAGGTGGTAATGTCAAGGTAGGAAACAAAAACATGAATCAACCTTGTCTTAAAAAAAAAAAAAAGAAAGAAAGAAAGAAAGAAAGTTCTTGTGAAATAGGATTTGTCAAAATGGGTCCCAGATTGAAGACCTAGACAAATGACAGAGCTGGAAAGAAGTCACATTAGTATCAGCTCTGAAACACAGGGAGAGAGTCAGGGGCCAGTGAAGATGCTTGAGTTAATGAGAACTGATGCTTGTCTCAAACAGATTGACAGCCAAAAATTGAACTTCAGAGAGCACGCAAAGGCCCGAGTGGACCACGGGGCTGAGATCATTACGCAGTCCCCAGGCAGATCCAGCGTGGCATCACCCCGGCGACTCAGCAACGTCTCCTCATCTGGAAGCATCAACCTGCTGGAATCTCCTCAGCTTGCCACTTTGGCTGAGGATGTCACTGCGGCACTTGCTAAGCAGGGCTTATGAATACTTCTCATCTAGCACTGGAGTCATAATATTTAGGCATGAGCTCTTGGCAGGAGTGGGCTCTGAGCAGGTGTTATATCCATTCTTTACAAACCATAAGATAAATAATCTCATCCCCAAACTGTAGTAATTGTTACAATTTTATAAAAAAAAATGAATAGTATATGCAGAAATTGACCTGATTTCCATTTGCAACAGGAACATACTGGCTTTACATGGGTTCAATTGGCAGTTATTTTCGCTCTGCTCTGTTTTGCATGGAGTATTATTATTATTTTAAAAGTTGCATTTTTACCTTTCATGTGCCTGAAGGCTATCCACTACATTCTGAAAGGCCTTGTTAAAAATCCAAGCTGCTCATTTCAATGTTCTGTTTCTGGGCGAAAAGATAAAAACTGCCCATTGTAACTTATTTCAGGTTAAATTAAATCAAGAAGTCTGATTGCAGGAAGGGAAGAGCATGTAAGAAATACGTTTTTTTAAAGTGTTATTTTGTATAAATGGGAAGAAAGATGCAATTAAGTTATTAACATTTGGGACCTGGATAATTATATCAGAGTATGTCAATCCAATAAATTATTTAACTAACTAAAAACTAGTTACAAAGCATTTGGGCTGTGGTTGAGGAAGTGGTGTAAAAGTGCATCTCTTAGGAATGACGCACTTTCATTAGGATGGACTCATGTCTGATTAGAATGTCAGTTGATTGGCTAGATTTGTGTCCACACTACCAGTTTCACACCCCCTTTCCATCTGTTTGATACAGTATTATAGATATAAATATATATATATTTCTCTGTGGCCATTTGTGATACTTCCTCATATACTTGAATATTATACTTCTTTATTCACAGTATCTGTGTCTCCTGCACCCTTTGGTGTTGCGATTTTAGGTATGTGAAAGTAGATGTTAGCAGGGTTCTCTTCCCTATTAAAAAAAATACATTAAAAAAGACAAAAAGTTTTAGCATGAAGTTGCTTTCTGTAACAACTCAAAGCTGTAACCCTGTTTTAGTGCCAGATACAAGTCTCTCCCGTGATGCTAGAAAAAATTATTTTTCTTTGCTTTCACCAACATGGAGTTTGTGGGGGTGGGTCCAGTTATACATAAAAGGGTTTACAGATTGTTGGTTTAGATTATGGATATATCTCATTTTTTAATCACAGAATAGTTTGGGTTTTATTCCTATAATCATTCATGAAACCAACTTCTTAAGATTTATTTTTCTTTTTTTCTTTCTATTTTTTTTTTCATTTGCTAAAGTTGAAAAAGAGTGGTAATTTGGGACATGTGTTCCCATTCTTTCAAATAGTACCTGCTTATTAAATTCTCAGACAGGAGGTGTTTGGTTTCCTTACCCAAAATAAAGATCCCCTGATCAGAAAGGAAAAATATTTTGAGAAGCTGTAGCTACGAAACATTTGAGACACAGATATCTAACTCAGTTTTTTCCAGAACTCCGACATTGTGCTCTGTAGAAGAACACAATGTGACTTAGTATTATTTATCAGTAGGTAACATTGTCTTAATTTTATATATAGTCTAGAAATCACAAGTGAATTAATTAGTCTACTTACAAATCATTCATCTTAGACTGACGAATAACAATGAAATAGTCCATGGCCTGAATAAGGCAAGGACTTATTATCCCAACTGGGATGGACAGTTTTTAGCATTTTACATGTTCTTTTTCTTGCTCAGGGCTGGTAGGCTGGATCTGAATGGTTGAAATAAAATATTCTTCTAGGTCTTTGATCTCTATATGTCAAATCAATTCCTGAATATAAAGGTTGCTTGCGATGATGGGCGTGGACTAGACAACAATGAGCATCATAGGCAAAAGGCCAAGGGAGGCAAAGACAGAGAGACACAGGTACCACTTTGTGACCTTTTGGACATGGCAACCTGACAGTCCCAAGGGACACTGGGAACAAACCTCACCATCCTTTCTCCACTAGGGTTTACACAGGCACACATGTCTTAAACCATTTATAAATCAGTTATTTTTTTAAAAACTTAGAAATCACTGAGTAGGTTTATGGATGTGTCTGTTTTCTGCCTAGTAATTGCTGTGAGATTTCATCAATCTGGGCAATTTATTCATCATGTTCCCTTGAAGTGCACCAGAAAAATAGGAGATGGAATCGTTGTGTGGAGACCAAGGGTATTTTCTTACATGTTTTGATACTGTTAGTTAGTGATTAAAGTTCTCTAGGAAAAAAATAAGTTAACAGCTGGTTAGAATAGTTTTAATGTTGAAAAAATTCTTTTCAAGCTACTTTAATGTTTTTTAAATAAAAGTTAAGACAAAGTAAATATGATTTATATATTAAAATTCATTTTCTTATAAATACATGTCCAAAATGACATATGTCCAAAATAAAAATTATACAAGATTAATAGATTTGGCATTAAAACAAATGTTTATTTCTAATCACAACAAAATTATAATACATCAATGCCCTTGTTTTGTCTGAAAATGTGATTCTTTCTTTATAAAGCTAACAAAAAGAGACTGAAAATTTGTGCCAGCAAGAGAGAGAAGCACAGAGTGAAAATGTCTTCTTATGGGACAATGGGGTGGAGCCCATCTTGCCTTCACTCTTAAGATAACGACTCAAATTAAGCTTTTTGAACACCACTTTTGTGGGGACACATACGCTGATCTAGAAATGAAAGCTGCTTAGTTCCATTTCTAGATCCTCTAATGCCAGTTTCTCTCTGGCTTTAGCCTTTGAGAACCTGTTTAAGAATACATAAGTAATCCAGAGTTCTAAAGAGTTAAAAGGCCATTTTCTCCAATGAACTCCCTCTCTCTGGGTCACCTGCAACTGAAAATTGGATACCTTGCAACAATGCAGGAATGATCCGAGTTCATGATGAGCTTCCAAGGCCATGTTCGTTTAGGAACCAACTCTCTCTGGATTCACCTGCTGAGTTCCAGCAGGGTGATGGGCTGAAGTCCCACCCATAAGTAAGACACCTTTGTGAGTTATGGCTGAAGAAGGCTGAAGCAACAGTATCATTAAAAAGGAGAATGTACAGATCATGCCCAGACTTCTCCATACACACACATAGAGTAATACAGCAGAACTGGGACCATCAGCCAAAATAAAAACAGTATGTCAGCATTATCAAAGAAATAATCTAAATGTTGATTCTGACACAGCTGTGATTATAGTTTTTCTCCTATTTTTCAATGCCAGAAGAAGGAAAGTAAACCATTTGTGGTCTAAGAAGCAAAGATAAAGTAGATTGACTTCACGGTTTAGGAAGGCAAATTCCAGGCATTCCTTCAAAGACTGCTGTGCTAAAATCAGCACTGATGTTTGTTTTTTCACACCTAGAAATTTTAGCCTGGGTGTGTAGATTTGAGGCCAAGTCCCTCAGCAGGAAAAAGACTATTTTCAAACTCAAAACTGTCAATCATAAAAGTCCACTTCAACTTTAGCAAAAAGAAAAAAAAATCAACAAAAAGTATACTTTGTATGCTGGGATTCCAAGGTTCCAACACACCACTACAAATCTGTGGGGGGTTTCTTTCTTCTGATAATTCTAGAGCCTGTTACCATAGAAAGGCATTTCTTCGATGGCTGGTTGTAGTTAGCTCATGTTTTTCAATCAAATTTGCAAATGTATTTGTTGCTGTATAGTGATTGTTTTGCAAAATAAAATTGCTTGTCACCTAATTGCTAGTTCAGTTTGTGTATGTGTCCTTATAGTAGGCAATTTTATAGTAACTCATGATTGATAAGAGAATTGGGTTGTGTTTTGTTTCTTTTGTTTTTTGTTTTTTTTTTAACCACAGAATGCCATTGGCAGTGACAGAAACTCAAATTAAATTAATTTAAGCATAAAGTTATTTCAAGTAACTGGCTAGATGGGTATATCCACCTCAGGCATGACTGGATCTAGGCACTCAAAAGACATTATCAGGAAACTTTCTGTTTTCATTCTTGGTTCTTCTTCTTCTTGTAATCTCTGGAGGGCACCCCTTCCATAATAGGCACCAGAAACTCCAGACTATTTTCCCAAAAAAAGCTTCTTTCTTGGGAGTGCTTAACAAAATGTGGGGTCTGAAAATCTTCAGACAATTTGGATTACCTGAAAATTTATGCTGATGGGTCACATAACAGACTCTTTCACAAGTGGTTAGAATGGAAGGAGATTAAGAAGAATATAAGAAGAAAATGTTCCCTCCAAAGTGAAGTCAGACAGCTAATGCCAGAAGGGAAAGGAATTGATCTATACCATATCAGCACATCCTATATATTACTATTCATCAGCCTCTAATCTCTTGTTACTCAAATCAAGTAGAAGCTTCAATTGTGAGTTTGTTAACCATGGAAATTCTCATCCCATGCCCAGTCAACATATAATATGCCCACAGCTGGGACATTTGCACATGAAAATATGAGAAGCACTGATCCCTGTTTAAGGATGTGCTTAAGGAGAAAACTCCATCACTACCCTCTAAGAGAAAAATATATCCTGAAGACTATTTCAGACAGTGTCACTACCTCTGATACCAAACAGTTTAGATACCAAGTACTACAAAGTTGTTACTGGAAACAGAAATTGGTGTTAGAGGTTTGCCAGGCCTCAAATATCCTAACTTAGCTAAAACCTGCCTCTCTTATCAACAGTCTCTTCACTTCCCATGGAGTCATCCTTTGGTCAGATTTGGGACAATCTATGCAAAATCATTGGGGTTTCTCTTTAATAATAATCTTTTTCTAGAATTAGCATCAATGTTATTATCCAAAGAGTCTTTAAAACCTGCAAGGGATTGAGAGAGACGTTTATTTGTCCAGTTGCATGAATCACAATAAAATTCTTGATTCCCCTTTTTATTAATTAACCAGGCAGAGATGATTTTCCTTGCCTTGAGAAGAGAGGAATAACTCAAATATAATGTAGGATGACAGAATAACGTTCTGGGTAGCTTGCAGGGAGAAACGTCTTCTCATTTATGAAGTGGCACGCACTTGTAGAACAGTGACCTAAATAATTCAGGGCTAGAGGGCTGTCCAAAGTACACAGTTGAGCAACCTAAAACTGTTTCCAAACACTAAATCCTTCACCAGTTTTCTTGAAGAAGTATCGGAGACATCCTTTCTTAAAGCTTCCTTTTGAACTCCCATATCTTTGCTAGAACAAATACAACTCAGCTACTCCCATTTCTGCTCTTGGGATTCCACTAAAATTTCCTGTCTAGGTCCTGAGTTGGGGTAGTAGATCTGCAGCCTCCAGATGTGCTTTGTTTGACCTGCAATGTTTTTTTGAACTCCAGAATTCACACTCACACATCCTCCATATTTGGATCTTTTTTTTGAAATGGTAACAGATTAGGCACCATTGGGCCTGCATTTGTGGCCACATGCCCTACTAGGCCTGTTTTTCTACCCAGCCCACTTTATTCTCTTTCCTATCGCTATGGGAACGGCACTGTAGACTTACAGTTTGTAACCCCTGAATGAGGCGCCTTGTCCTCTCCCTCCCGATTACTTCTAACAATCCCCCTAATCCTACAGCGAAATTAGAGAGGTCAGACTAGAATCTTTAGGGCAATGAGGACCCTGGGAAAAACCAGTATTTAATAGATTTGTCCCCATCACCAGGAAAAAAGAAAAAAGTCTTTAAGTAGTACCTTAATTTGACATTAGTGTCTGGTAATTCTCATGCCACCCATATTTATCATGAAATCAAGGTAAAAAGAAAAAATGTGGTGGAGTTGTTGCTCTGTTTCTCCCACCCTATGATAAAGAACTCATTGTCAAGTAAGAAATGGCAAATACTGTTCTACTCAGTTGGCTTGAACCTACTGAGGACTTGCCTATTACTTGTAGAAGCAACAAAACAAACAAAGGGCATGGAGGGGCATTGCTCTAACCTAGACAAGGGAGTGCTGTGTTCTTAACCCAGTACTGATCTTCAGGCACCAAACCCCTTACACAGCTGAGTAAGTTGTTATATTGACAGGCTTGCTCTCCAAGCTTCCTCCCTTCTACTTGCCTGTGGCCACCTAGACCTTCCCTGGGCTGCAGTCACCCTTCAATTCCAGGACCTACAAGATTAACACCTGTCATAGCAGGTAGCCTCCAAGATGCAGCTCCAATTTCCCCAAAGTCTTGCTTCCCAGGCACCAACAGTGGCTACTGTACCCACAGAAGGCTGGCCTGGGTGCTACCAGCTATTGCAGAAGCCTAGGTGGACAGTGTAGGAAGAGGTCTGTGCCAGTACCCAGCAGCCTGCTGGTCTGCCAGTCAACCTGCCACAGCTCTTACTTGCTCGCTCCTGACAATGACTTATTCTCCCCCAACTCCTGCCAAGGCAGAAGACTGGAACCCCACTGAGGAGTCAGTGCCTTTGGAGACATCCTGATGGACAAATACCTGGTGCTCCTATAACCACATCTTATCTATAAGCACCAGTCTCCATTCGCCATCCCCAGTATTTTGTCTTTTCCTGTGTAACCAGCCTGGCAAACAAGCATAACTCATAAAATATGATCAAAATGTAAAGTTATTTTTGTCTCTTGCAGACCTTTAAACATTATTTAGTGGAAGAAATCTTTTCCTGCCTTGAGCTAAACACAAAGGCAAACCTATGACTTTTAAATCACTGTAAGACAATAAAATTCTGCTGGTTACAAAAAGAATCTTATAGTTGGATGTGGTGGCACATGCCTGTAATCACAACAATTTGGGAGTCTGAGGCAGGAGGACCACAGGTTTCAGATCAGCCTCAGCAACATAAGGAAACCCTAAGCAATGTTATAAGACCCTATGTCAAAATAGAAAATGCAGACGGCTAGGGATGTAGCTCAGTAGTAAAGCAGGAGGGGGGGGGGGGAGTCTAAAGACTCTCAATTCAGAAACTAAAATTTTTAGCACATGGAAGAGTCAGAACTCTGAACCAGATGTATGATCTACACCATGGATGACCTACAGGCTGCAAGCCTGCATTGAGATTGGGGTATCATCCTTCTGTTTTATTCTCTGTTAACTTACTTTGTCTTTTTCTCAAAAAAAAAAAAAATGCTGTTTTTACATCCTCTGAGGATAAGACTCTAGGAGGAGAGGTCTTACTTGATAGAAGCTACGTATTTTGCAACCATGGTGGTTTAAGCAGATCTTTTTCATTTTGGAGTGGGTACCCAGTGGCAGACCCTCTCACCAAATTTCATTCTATGCCCCCTTTACGTGTCCTTTACCTGACAGTAATAAATCCTTGATATCATTCCCATTATAAATCTGTACATGGGAAGGGGTGATTTTTCACTTTCACATTTGTGACCCACTATCAATCAAACTATCCCATCAGTAGATTCTCAGGGACCCAGGAGTCCAGGAAGGACAAGGGGATGGAGGGGATTTTTAAGACAAAGGCCATAAAGTCATGGGTGAAGGACACATTCTGAACACGAAATCACCTGGAGCATAAGTTGGTCAGACCCAATGTAGTCAGAAATAAATACATACCTACAGACAGACAGACAGGTTGGGGGTCTTCTATCATATTTAGAAGTTTGTATCTATGGTGTAAACTAGAGAAGTTGTTAAAAGGTTTTTGAGGAGGTGAATGACATGATCAGATCAGAATTTTAGAAAAGTAATTCTGGCAACAATGTGGAGATTAGACTAGGAGAAGAAACCAGGGTTGAATAATCCAGGAAGAGGTGACTGGAGACTGTCCAGGAGAGTGACTATGAGGATCTGGAAGAAGAAACAAGCTTAAGACACTTTTGAAATAAAACTGACAGAACTGGGGCTCGGGCTGTGGCTCAGTGGTAGAGCAGTTGCCTAGCACATGTGAGGCACCAGTTTTGATCCTCAGCACCACATAAAGATAAAAGAATAAATCAATGAAGTATTTTTTAAAAAAGTAACAGAACTTAGAGAACATGGGGTATAGGAATAAAAAAGCAAACTTGAGGTTTTTAACTTGGGTATCCTGGTATGTGATGATACTCTTAACTCAGATGAAGCTTGCCAGTGAGGAAGAATGTAGTATCCATAAGGAAATCTCAGAAAATTGTGTATTCCATCTTGATTTTAGAGATGGAATGATAACCAAAAATGCATATATGATATCAGCCCAGATTCTTCTGGATGGTCCCAAACCAGGGAGACTACAAGGGGAAGAGGGATGGCTTGCTCTAGTCACCTGTAACCCCATCATATTGATTAACAGTGAGTACTGCTAAAACGAAGCTTTTAAAATAGGAGAAAAACCTATTTATTAGATACATAAAATAGGAAATAACAATTTGCATCTCTCACAATTCATTCCAGTGCATTATTTCCACCTGAGGGTGGGTCAGTGAAAGCAATGTTGGCAACCACTTGAGGTCCTTGACTTGCCTAATAGGGGTCCCTGTGGAGGTTTCTTGCTTTAAAGAAAGTGGGAGGAACTGAATTTTAAAACGTTAAATCAGTAGGTTGCAAGCTGCACTGTCCTTACTCACATTGGTCCAGTTATGTCATATTCAAGTCCCCTGTGTCATCATCAGTGCCAGCTCTTAAATGGTTCATCGCCCCAAGGTTGTTATGTCCTGTTATGGTTTGGATGTGAGGTGTCCCCCAAAAGCACACATGTGAGACAATGCAAGAAGGTTTGGAGGAGAAATGATTGGGTTATGATTGGGTTATAGCCTTAACCCAATCAGTGAATTAATCCCTGATGGAATTACCTGAAGGCAGGTGGGAAGTTTGGCTGGAGGAAATGACTCATTGGGGCTTGGCTATGGGTATCTATTTTATATCTGGAGACTGGAGTCAGTCTCTCTCTCTCTCTCTCTCTCTCTCTCTCTCTCTCTCTCTCTCTCTCTCTTTATCATGTGAGCTGTTTCACTCCATTATACCCTTTGGCATGATGTTCTGCCTCACCTTGAGCCCGGAGGAAAGGAGCTTGCTGTCTATGGATTGAGACCTCTGAAACTATGAGTCCCTAAATAAACCTTTTCCTCATCTATGATTGTTCTGATCTTTTAGTCAGATCTTTTAGTCACAGCAGGTAAAAAGCTAACTAAAACATATCAAAAGTTAGAAGAGGGTCTTTTTTTCTCTAGTTGTTGTATTTATTCTTGGTATTAATTTATTAGACACAAGCCATGTCAATTTTGTTTTTGGATGAAAGATCTGTTCTTTAGGAATAATACTCGTAAGCCAGAAATGGCCAAAACCAAGTTATTAATTTTTCTGGGATATCATAATACTTAACATTTATTCCCATTTCCTTATTTAACAAGGCTTATAAACAGAACTTTGGAAATTTTCTAACATCTAAATGATGACAGTCAGTCCTAAGGAATGGATGCACACCTTCAGGCTGGACTCACAAAAGAGAGAAGTTAAAGTGCAAGGGAATAATTTCTATATTTAAGGGTCAGGCAGAGAAAAAGGAGGCGATCAAAAGATAAACTGAGTGCCAGACAATAAAGATATAACACTAAGAGAAAATGTCACAGAAGCCACATGAGTAGATGTTGCACCAGGATAAAATTAATGTGCAGAGTCTGCCCAATGTGAGAAATGAGAAGCTGTTGAGTGTTTGGCTAGATCAGGCAGTGACTTCAGATCAGCAGTGAATGATGAAGACAGAGCAAGGTTACTCGGGCTGTTCTTCATTGCACATATATATAACCTAGGGCAAAAAACATAGCCGAGTCATTTGCAACCAATATCTTCTACAACTCTGAAAGGGCAATCTAAAATGCATTCCCCCCACTCATAGCTTGGGGAACTTTGAATATAAATGTTTCCTCTTGAAATGCCTTTCTCCCAGGGCACATGGATGTTTGTCAACATTGTCATTGGTAAAAAGGCATCTTTCTGTGCTTTGGTAACTTCCCTATCCTTCCACTAGCTATTTCTGAAAGCCAGTTTCTACTTCCATTGGTTCACAAGCCCTTGCATTTGTTATTTGCTAGCCCATGGCTGCCAAATTTGATGCTGGCTTCTAAATGAATATAAATGTATTTATTTGCTTGTATAATAAAAAGCACAAATAAAAATTTGCAAAAGGGTAAGTGAGCCTTGGTAAGTACATGAAGCAGTTTCGGCCCAATGGAATATCAGGAGTTAAAAGAAGTGATTAAAATTGGTTTCATTACTGATTAATTTGTTGGTCTCAGAGTGAGTTCTTAAGCCAACCCTTCCAGCCACAAAAATGATAGTAATTCTTTCTTATGTCCTAATGTTTTAGCCAATTAAATTTGCAGAGTGATTTGTGATTCTCAAATGAAAATTATTGAATTTTCTCATTTACACATTATAAGAGTAGTGGATGATGAGTTGATGGATTTAAAATGCTCTGCCCCGGGGCCAGTCTGGAAACCACAGTATATTAATTTTGGTTACATAATTTATTGTGATATCTTCTCTAGATGGACTTGAATGCATTATACAATCATGCAATCATTTATACATAATCGCCTTTGAATTACTTTCTGTTTTGATGTGACTCCTATTTTCACATAAATGCATGTGAGCACACTCTGCAGTATATGGCATGCCCACTCTAAAATTAAGATAGTTTTCAATTTCTTGGTAAGTGAGAAGTGTTTCTGACATCTCCAGCATGAAAAGGGAGGGGGCTGAGTTTGTGGGCCAGTTCTTACAGAGGACTTGTCATTCTTGCCAGTTACATTTGCTTCTGGTGCCAGGGCAACAATCATGCTTGATTAGAGAAGCACATTCAGAGCAACACCATTTATCAAAGCAGGACGAGTCCAACAGAAGACTGATGATAAACTTTTGTTTTAGGAGGAAATTTTCATCAGCATAAAAACCAGAATCATATTAAGTAATTGTGTTTGTAAATGGATAGTTTCCACTCTTTAGAACAAGGATTAGGGGAACAAGTAGAATACTTCTTCCTGACCCTCACACAAATCCATATCCAATGTCCTTCCTTTTCTATAGCAAAATTTCTCACAAATCCTCTCCAAAGGAACATCAAAGTTTAATACAGTCAATTCCATACATGTGGGAGGAAGAGATTAGCTGTGATATAAGTGAAAGAAATAAAAAATTTAAAAACTCTGTTCATCTGGAGATATATATGTATATATATATATATATATATATATATATATATATATATATATATATATATAAATAAGCATTATATATTTTCCTTTCTGAAGGTGTTAGGATCATAGCATGTTGAGTTAGATATATGCCACTGAGCAAGAAATGCAACATTGCTATAGGTTCCTCTTAGGTTTCTTGGCTGGGACACTAGAAATAGCTGAGTCTAGACTTTGCCATTAATTCAAACACAAGAAAACAGATTCAGTCCACTAGAAAAATAGATTAAAATTACCAACTGTGATGCAGCACAGAATATAGAACAAGATGGGACATCTTTGTGGTTTCAAAGGTGTTTCAATCACGGGATACCATCATTCTCTACATGAGGCACTTGGTTGAATCTGTTTTCTTGTGTTTGAATTAATGGCAAAGTCTAGACTCAGATATTTCTAGTATCCCAGCCAAGAAACCTAAGAGGAACCTATAGCAATATTGCATTTCTTGCTTGGTGGCATATATCTAACTCAACAAGCTATGATCCTAACACCTTCAGAAAGAAAAATACATAATGCTTATTTTAAAGAATTGCATATTTTTCCTGTCAAATAACATATTTTCTTCATCAGACAAATCTCATTCTTATGAAGGTTGGTACTATCTCTAGATGTAAAAGAAGCTGTCTATAATGGGAAGACTATATAGATTTTATAGGAAGGACACAGAGAATGATTGTCTTTTCCTTTACCATCATTTCCCTGAAAATGGATCAAAGGAAAGAAGGATCTCATATGTAATTAGTAGTTGTAAGCTGACAATAACCAGTCTTAAGAAGCAGAATTAAATTACATAGTTACTTGCTTAGAATTTTGAGCAATCTGTATGCAAACACATAGGGTAAATTATGTTCCTTATTGCGTATTATGTATTTAAGGGAATCAAAATTTATTGCTTTTCAAATATACTTTACCTGCATTGCTACTTTGTCTCTTTTAATCTACACAGTAACTCTAATATTATATCCATTGCATATTAAGAAAATGAGGACTCATAAAGTTAAATAATTTCTCCATGATCACACAGACAGTAAGCGGCTGAGAAGTGAATTACATGAATCTCTCTGATGAAAAACCCATCTAAACAATATTATGTTCCAGGAAGAGAATTAGATTTTTAATAATAAAAGAATATATTAGTGTTTGCTGTTAAATTTTTATTAAAACAAACAATTCAACGCAAACTTGGGGAAATCGTTTTGTAAATTAAAGAATGTGAGCTTTCTAATCCTGACCTTACTGCTGAATAGTTGTATAACTTTGGGCAATTGAGTAAATCATCCTGAGTTTTTTTCATTTTTAAAATATACAAGTCATTGTTAGCTCACAGGAACAAAGTCCCTTATTTTCTCTAGGCTATGGTGTGCTGATCCCTGATTTGGTCAGGTGCTTTGAGATTTCATGTGGTTTGTGGTTTCTGATTTTTATCTCGCAAAGGCAGACAGAGATAGCAAAGATGGAGAGAGAACAGCCATTGAGGAGATTGGTGCGCTTTAGTCTAAGAGTTTTACCATTTCACAATCCAAAATGACTTCAAATCTTGTTCTCTAATATAATTCCAGTATGGACTTAAAAGATGAGTCTCAGCTTTTCTTGTTTATCATGAAGCTGGAATCATTCACGTAGTACCCCAATACATATGAAAGTGGAAGTAGCCAATATTCTTCAGTGCTCTACAAAACTCACACATGACAGGATACAATAACACATCAGATACCTGTGTGAGAATGGACAGCCATGCAGATATTTATTTATAAGCATTATTGCATTGCCTGCCTTTCAGTTAACATGATACTCTGTATCTTGAAGTAATTATTTCTTTTCTTTTGTCAAGTGCTTTTAATTTTATTAAATATCTTCAACATTTTATTTATTTAGTCCTTACAATGATCCTGTAGGGTATATATTCTTCCCACATTTTATAAAAACAAAACTAAGATGAAGTCATTTTCCAAGATTATACAAAATATGGTTTGATTAAAAAAAAGAGAGAGAGAGCCAAAAGTCGAATGCAGGTCTCTAACTGCAAATCCAGTCTTCTTTTTTCTACCCCCAGATAGATCCCTTCACTTTAGCAAAGAGGAGACAAGATACCTTTTCTGCCACCCTGCTGGCCTGGAGTTGTCACTCACTGCAGGACTCACAGAGGTTTAGAATGAGTTTGCCCTCTCTCCATAGCCCCTGCCGCCACAAATAATCATGGTTTGGAACACAATTTCCATGCCTAACTCCATCACACCTTAAGCCACAGAGGACTCCATAAGCCAAGGCAACAAACACTAGGCTGCGCAATGGGGAAGCCAAGTGACCGAAAGGAGCAGGTCCACAGAGCATAGCTGACTCACGGGACAGGGAGTTCTAGGTAAGTTGTTGCTGTGGTCCTTGTTGCACCCTGTATCACTCACAAGTTCGCTTCAGTGAGGCAAGGGCAAAACTCCAAGTCTGTGAGGTTCCCCCCTTGCAATGTTACTACCTCCATTTAACCTAGTCTGAATGGACCTCCCTTCCAATCAAGCTCCAAATCAAACACCCTGATTGTTCCATTCAGTATTATTTCCTTTATATAATATATAAAGTCTATAAAGTCCAGGGGGTATGGAAAAGGAATAGAAGAATAATTAAGTATATTCATGCATAAAATTGTGACAATGAAAAAAAGAAAAAAACTAGCTCTTAAAGGTTGAAACATCAATACTGCCTATCTCTGTAAGTATTGAGTATAATAAGACAAAATATTTAGAGCAGGCAAACTGGGTTTTGAATTACTTCTCATAGGAGTTAGAGAACTTTGATTATTAAAATCATGAAATTTCTTTTGGGCAAGGATTATCCCATGACCAAATGTTTATCAAAGGCTTGAAGGCAGAAATGAGCACATTGTATGCTTTTTGGAGACATTTTTTCTGCTTTTCCTCTTAATAAAGTTTTGCTTAACTTTTTGATACAACAGTTAGAATTGTTTACTCTCTTTTTCAGTTTCATGTAGCCCCCTTTTTAATACTATAATAATAAAATCAGATAATTATTTATTTTGTTCCTTCAAAATACATTAGGCTGGGCTATTTCTTTGCTTTTTTCCTACTGTACATTTATTTTGGTTTCAGTTAGACTAAGGTGCATTGGTTCTTCATCCTGTTTGTACAATAAATCACATGCAGAGCTTTATACAAGTACTCAATCTTGTTCCTTCCACCAAAGATTCTAACTGATCAGGAGCAGCATTTAAAATTAATGTTTTTAAAATTCCTCTGGTAAGATCTGAAAACTAGGATTGAGAACCACTAGTTTTAAAAAATCTCCCTGACCTCTTCTAGAAACCCAATTAATCAGCACCAGGATCAATAAGTGTGCGGTTCATTTCTTAGTCAGATAAAGGGATATTGATTCAAGTGACCACACTTTGGATCAGGTAACAGGAGAAGAGATGAGTCTTGATATATCCATAGCTCAGAGGTACAGCATGAAATTTCTCAAAGGTATTGGCAAGGTTTACATGATCTTGATTATATCTGTAGAGATGACCATGCTGAAAGTAAAGAAAAATTATTCTGAAACTATTAATATTTACTGTTCTTAATGCTCCTTAATCATATTTCACTTTATTTCTGTCATTCTTTATTTTTAATGCCAGGAACTCCTATATATTTCTTCGGTTGTCTCAGTAGGTATCATTTGCCCTTTAAAAGGGAGGACAATGAGCTGTCATAATTTGACCATGTCAAAGCAGGTTGCGAATGCTTCTGCAGATTAAACTACTTTCCTCTGGGGAGGAAGTATCACCCATGTTCAGACTTTTGGGTTTCTACAAGCAGACTCCCAGATACAGTTTGGGATGCAAGAAATAAGAGCCATTTTCACTGTTGAACAGAGAAAGCTCTCTGCTACAGGGTATCAGGTTCTAGAGTATGCACTTTGCCCCACTGCCGTTCTGGAAGAGAGCATGCTCACTAGAACCTAAGGATTGAGGAGAGGCAGGGAGGAAGTACTGCAGCAAATCTGCTTCTCTGTGGTGATTTCATAGGACAGCCCAGCATCCCAGGCCTCTCTTCACTAATTAAAGTACTTTGGAAATTTTAGGCAGTCACACACCAACCTTTCATGAATAGAAAATGTCAATAGAATACTTAAGTGCACGTTTTTGCCTTTCCATATTTAAAATGATATACTTCGTAAAATAAACAATTTTTTGTTTTTTATAAATTAGCCCCTGTGCAGAAGTGGCTTAGATGCCCAGAAAATATGAGTCTCGTCATTCTTGTGACAAATGATGGCAAACATAAATTTTAAAAAATATTTCTATAAGGGGTTGTAAATATAACTCAGTGGTAGTTTGCTTAGCATGTTTAGGCACTTAAGTTCAGTCACCAGCACTGCACAGGAGGGAAGGAAGCAAGTAAGGAAGGAGAAAAATAGATTTTTAAAAGGATGGCATGAAAGTAGGAGGGGGATCATTAGAGAAGGGGAAGGAGACCATGGGGAGGGGGAAGGTGGGTAAGCGAGGGTAAAGGGAGGGTGGATACCATGTTATGTGCATGTATGAAATTGTCACCACAAAACCCATTATTTTGTAAATTAGAGTGCACTGATGATTATAATAAGTAGGCTTTCTAGACTTCCAGAAAAAAAATAAATTGAAATATCATTTTTCTAAGGGATTGTTCAGCATTTTCACCTAGTGAAGTCACCTGCATTACAACAGAATAGGAAGTAAAAACTCACACATCTTCATCATCATAATATGGCAATGTGCAAGATAATAAAAGCTTAAGATTAAAAATGTTTCAAGCCATACCAAAATTAAGTGAAAAGGAATACTCAGTGACTCAGAAAATTTGGCTTCCAACACTGTGAAACTTTCACATAACTTATGTGTCACTGAAACGTGCCATTGCTTATAAAACACAGAACAACTAACTTTAACTTTAAAAGGTTAAATCTACCTGAAGTACAATATACACATTTCATTTGTTCTCTTAAATCTCTGTAGAAGAAAGAGATTTTCATACTCCTGAAACAGAATTGTAAGACAACTGATAGGAATTACAGGGCTGGTATGAATTCTTCTGGTGAAACAATTAAAATGAAAGTTAACGCAGAAATCTAACCTATTCTAGATGGTGTTTAATAATTTCAAATAAATGCTTCCTAAAAACATCAGGATCTGGCATCCTTTCCCATTCTCTGTAGGCACCAGAGTATGATGCTAAGTCACATAACCCCATGCTTCAGGGTTGTGTTGACTAACAAGCCTTAACAAGGTGTCAGCTGGGGGTAAAATTAATGGAAGTGTTATAGCCATCTCTCCACATAACTAGAAGATTTATATAACAAGGGCTCTGTCAATTATCTGCACTAATGTTTGTCCATCTTCCTGAGTGTCACTCTGAAGGGGCATGGTGGGTTGCAACATTAAGTCAAAATTAAAAAGAGGACTAACTTACAGAAGAAGTTCATTTGATAGGCTAAAAGGCTATGTCATCTGGTGAAAAGGATAATACTAATGATTTAGTAGATCAGGCACTTTTCCAAGTGTGTTATCTATACAGTGTTATTTTAAAACCTCTCTGCCAGCACAACATCTCATACCTGTAGTCTTAGAAAATGGAGAGGCTGAGTCAAGAGGATTGAAAGTTGTAGGCCAGTCTGGGCAATTTGGAAAGAACTTATCCAAATAAATAAATAAGCAAATAATCCTGCAAATTTTTGATATTCCTCCTTAAGATTTGGGGTCTTTATTGCTTTTTCTTAACTCTGGGACTACCTTAATGACTTAAAACCAACAGGCTGCAGCAGAAATGTTGCCCCATGACTATTTTGAGACTAGATTGGAAAAGACCACATGGCTTCTACCAGATTCTCTTGGGATGCACACTCTGAGTAAAGTGAGCTGCAAAGTCCAACCACCCTGAGGCTGACACTCAGGAAAGGCATGTATGTATATTCATTCCAGTGGACAGTCTGAGCTGAGCTCTCAGCTGTCAGCCAGCATGAACCATCAGCCATGTGAGTTAGCTGTCTTGGATAGATAGCTCATTCGAATCTTCAGATAATGACAATCCTAAGCATATCTTACTGTCACAGCATGAGAGAGTCTAAATGAGAACTGCCCTGCTGAGACCTCCCAAATTTCTGACTCACAAATAATGAGCACAATAAAATGGTTGTTTTATGCTGCTAAGATTTGGACTAATCACTTGTTATGTAACAGTAGAAACCAGAAAATGCCTTGACTCATTTAATCTTCATGGCAAACTTACAAAATAGCTACTTGATTCTCATTTTTCAGATGACTAAACTGACTCCCAGACTTGTTATGTGACAATCCCACCATTACATAGGTTGTGAGAAACAATGTTGATTCTTGGATCCAAGAAATCATGCTCCAAGATCATTGTTCTTAAGTATCTTGAAATGAGTATTATCATTGCTGAACTTCTTATACCACTTCATGTCTCTTGGTCTTACCTGTCCCTGGAGCCAGTTATCAATCATTCCAGCTCTAGTCACCTCTGCAAAGACCAATACTTTGGGGGCCCTTGCCAACTTCATCTTACCTAATGCCCTGGCCACATAACTTGAATAATGATTCAGAAATTTGGTACTGATGTAGAGATGTTGTCGGACTCCTTCTGAACCCACACATGTGTGCCCAGAGAGTGTGGAAGAACCAACACCCCAAATGGCAAACCAAATCTTCAAAAACTCTTATCCTTTCCTTCTGTGGGCACACTTTTCTGAGAAGGAGATTCTTAGAGAGGGTCTCCAGAGCAAGTGATCATCTGCATTACCAAGGATGGTGCATTATCATGCTAAGTACTACTTTGTTATATTCTGTACTACTAGTTTTCTTTCCACCAGTTTTTGTTTCATTCTTCCTACTTAGACTATACTTCCCAAAAAGTAACACACAAGCCATTGTTTCAAACTCTACTTTTTGAGAAGCTGGACCAGGATAGTTTCCAAACATGTTTTCATTAAATTATGCCTATACATACATAAGATGAATAGTATTCTTCAGCATAATTTAAACATTTAAGCAAAATAATATTATACCATAAGATCATTCTTTAAGTTCTTATGTTCATTTAACACTCTGCTGTGAATTTTTTTCCTATAGTGAAACATGGAGCTCTAATTCATATTAAAATGATTCTTCTTACCCAGGAATGTGGTATTTTTGCAAGCTTTTCTACCCTTTAGACAATTTATTATACTTTTCCCAAAAGGTACTAAATATTTTTTTGTTACACTTATTCCTAGATAACTTATAGATTCCCTTGCTATTCTCTAGGCTGAGCACAAGCAAACTGTAAAATAAATAAAAATGATATATTCAGAGAATGATGGACTCATAAAGTAAAAAATGGAAGAATTAGTAGAACATTTATAGGACAGAATATGAAGGACTACATTAGGCAGGTTAATAAAACCAACTTATATGAGGAAATTCTATTTAGGCTGATACCCAGACATATGAAAATAGAGAGTAATAAAGACCAGCAACGTAATGTCCTCAAGGAGATCACTATCAAAATGTGTCCTCTCATTAGGAAGAGAGGATAAACTTCAGGGTTGACATACATTTTGCTACATGTGCCCAGATCTTGTAATTTACTTCCACAGTTTCCTAAGATCAAGTAACTTGTTATCTCTTCTGGTCCAAGCCCACCCCATCACCAGGCATCATCTTTAGGAAAACTCCATATTCAACCCAATGTCTTGCACAGTGAGCTGACAATAAAATAAAGGGATTAAAAAATGGAGTTGTTCATTGACTAGGTCAATGACTACATGAACTAGTCCTCAACTTTCTTCCAACAGTGTTCACTTAAATTTAAAGAGAAATATATGAAAGAGGGTAGTGTCAATAAAGCACTTAGTCAGGTTTCCTTCCAAAAGACAAAAAAAAAAAGTGGGGGTGGGAGGTAGTTTAAGTGGGTATATAAGGAGTATACCATAATGGTAATATTGATTTTCCACTAACATGTTATTTTGAAAACTGATCTTGACAGTGCTTATTATAGACTTCTCCCACCTCCAGATGACTCATAGCCTCAAGGATATTCAGGATTGGAAAGGGACATTAGCTCTTCTTCAACTTTCACCATCAACCAAGCAATTATTTTTTATGTCCTTGAGCAATTTCCATTTATGTGACTCATAGCACTTCTTACAAACTCTCACGACTACACAATACTTAGTATTATAGTGCAAAGTTAGGGCAGAACTTACAAGCCAGACTTTACAGTTTACTTCATCATGTACTGCATTATGTAACCTTTCTGGTTCTTAGTTTTTCCCTCTTCACATGCTTATTTTTCTCTTAATTGATTGATGTACTTGAAACAGATCAGGACACATAACAAGTATTCAATATACATTATCTGCTATTAATCATTTCTCTGACAAGTGCCCTGCTCCTTCCCTATCAAATGATGTTCTTAGAAGATAACCTTAGCAATTACTTTACAGCTGACATTGCCATCAAGCCTGAAATCTTGTGTACTCTCATCTATACTCTTTTTCTACTTAGTCTTTTCCATTCTTCCCCTTTGATGTCCCATTATAAAAATTATTCTTCCATCAAAGGATGATTAGTTCAGCTGTGCATGAGATAGAGTCTCCTTCAGAACCTTGTTCATTAACTGTAGCCTTTACCAAATATCCTTAACTTTTCTTTCTTTAATGACTCTTTAATTTCAGCCCATAAGTTTGTCCTCTTATCCATAAAAAAAAAACAAACAACTCCGTGGTACCGTTAATTTAAAAGACAGTTTGGTAGTTTTTTACAAAACTAATTATAGTCTTACCATTCAATCCAAAAATCACACTCCTAGGTATTTAACCAAATGAGTTGAAATCTCATTTTCATAAAAATACCTGCACATGAATGTTTTCATCTGTTTTATTCATAGTTGTCAAAAACTGAAAGCAACTGAGATGTCATGCAATAGGTGAATGGATAAACTGAGTGTGATACACCCATACAATGAACTATTAACAATAGAAAGAAATGAGCTATCAAGATACCAAGAAACATGGAGGAAACTTAAATGCATGTTGTTAAGTCAAAAACTTAACTGAAAAAGCTACATATTGTATGATTCTTACCATATACTATTCTGGAGAAGGCAAAACTCCTGAGGCAATGAAAAGATCAATGGCTGCCAGGAGTAAGGAGTGGGAAAGGAAGAAGAATGAAAAGATAGAGCACATGGGATTTTTAGGATAATTAAATTTCTGCATTATGCCATCATGATGAATATATGACAAAAGATTACACACATCACTTCATAGTAACACCCAGACCAGAATTTCACTGAATAATTAGGAGAAGGTGTGTACACCAGGGGTAGGAATCTTGGGTTCCATCTTATAATTCTGCCTATGCCACTGTCCTGTCCTATGCTCTCGCCTCTTTTGTGACAGTAGACTAAAATTTATGTTCCTTATGCTTACAATTTAGGCCTTTTCTCTCTCCATATATTCCCTATTTATAGAGAAATATTTCCATATTTCCATATAAAAAGTAGTTGAATCCATTTCCATAGATTCAACTACTTTTTATAGAAAGTTAACTACATCTCATTAACTCATTTGAACTCCATATACATATTTCTAGCTGCCTCTTAGTAATATCTATTGGGATTTCCAATGGAGAATCAAGGAAAAGTTATAATGTCCCATTTCACACACATAAAAATAAGACCATGGCTCTCCTTATCACCTTTTCTCTTTGAATACGATTGGTATTTTTTTGCAGTTGCTCAAAGTCAAAAACTTTAAACTTCTGTTTATATTTTCTGAAGAGTTACTATAGATGAGGGACTCTCTTAAATTCTTTATAAGTATTAATATCTTATCCTTATCTCTGTGGGACAGATACCAGTATGTGGAGATTTTGCATAGGGGATTGTATCTAGTAAGTAGTAGGGCAAGGGTCAAAATCATCTGGCTCAACATCTAATCTCTTAACAATTCTGCTCTCTATGTTCCTTTCTTATGTCCACTTGGCTATCAAGTCCTACTAATTCTATCTCTGCAATATCACTCAAACTCACACTCTGCTATCATGACCTGATTTAGGTTCCTAGAATATTTCTCTATCTCTAGAGTAGTGTTTCTGTCTATACCTTTTACCTATTTCAGACAACCTTCATGTGACTTCTTGCCATGTCATGTCAATCATGCTTAAGAAAATGATGTTTATATTTCATTTGTTTATCGTCTTTCCAAACTCTTTAGCCTACCACACAAAGTCTATCTCTATTGGATTCCTGCCTGAATTTTCTGTCTTTTTTTTTTCCTCATCACTGAAGTCATTTACATCTTTCTTATGAAACTTTTCTCTTTGCATGTGTGCCTTCCCTTCAATATTATGAGTTGCTTGGAGCAGGAGTCAACATAGCACAATGACTGGTGTATAAGATGCACTTAACAAATATTCATTGAATAAATTGTATTTAGATTCTTTTTTTAAGATCCATGTTTTGAGATTCATTTTAAAAGATGGCTTCAAACCAGACACAGTGGCACATGCCTATAATCCCAGGCACTCAGAAAGCTGAGGCAGAAGGATGGCAAGTTCAAGGGCAGCCTTAGCCACACAGCCAAAAAATGGGCTTAGGGATGTGGTTCAGTCAATGAACTACCCTGGGTTCAATCCCTGATTAAAAAAAAATAATAATAACTTCAAGAAAGTAAATGAAAAGCTTATTTCCACCAATATATACTATATAGTTTTATTTACATGGAGTAGACTAGCAGGTTATTAACTCTACATGGAACATCATTTTCTATCTGTTGAGATGATGTCATGGGGTCTGATTCTTCATTTAATGGGTTACACCAATATCTTTGTTCAAAAAGGTATTTAACTATGTTTATTTTGATTGTTTGCAGGTAAATGGATCCATACTGTTGGGGTTTTTTTGTTTGTTTGGTTTTGTTTTTTAATATATATTTATTTTGGTTGTAAATGGACCTTTATTTTATTTATATGTGGTGCTGAGACTGGAACCCAGGGCCTCACACATGCTAGCCAAGCGCTCTACCTCAGAGCCACAACCCTAGCCCCTACTGTTGGTTTTTTAATAAGACTGATTCACCCTGCCTCACCTTACCTGTACTTGTTTTACTGCTAGATGGTTCATCTAAAGCTAATCCAACCATAAACTGCACAGATCCTTGACTGTTAAAACTAAAGGAAAATGGCAGGCATCACTGGAGTGAACAGGATCACCCAATGCATTTAAAGGGCTAAAATAAGCCAAATTTTCCCCCATAGACTGATTCAAATGTTCTTCCTCAATTTGCGATGAACGGATACCCAAAACTGGTTAGTTTGGGGGGACTTTGTGTTTCTGCTTTGGCAAAACAAGCAAGGTTAACTTCTTGTGGTTACCATTTTAAAATAAATCCTCACACCAGAGAACTTTCGATCGTGCTCTCACTTGCCAAGCTTGCCTTCCTTCCTGGTTTACACTTCTAATGATTTTCGTGAGTTGCTCCTGCTAAACCCCGAGGGTGGACTCCTGACCTCCTTGCTAGATGTGCGAATGATGCCAGGGTTAGTGACTGCTCTGCGGCTCTCCAAAGCTCCTCCTCCCCAGACAGCGACAGCTCTTCGGATGCAGAGGTTAGGAAGCAGGACAGGGGACACTCCCGGGGTGCAGCTTGGAGCGGGGGAAGCCGGATCCTGGATGCTGAAGAGGCCGCGCAGGGGACTGGCGTGCGCGTGCCATGCGGAGCGTGGACTCTTTCGGCCATCCCCCTGCTGCTCAACCTGCCCCCGACTCGCTTCTCCGGCTGGGCTGCCCGGCGCGGGCCGCTGTCCACAGTGGGAGGTGCTGAAAGCAAGGAGCGGGCGCGGGGGCGGCGAGGTGGACAGCTCCTCCGAGCGCCCCCCTCCCCGCTCCGCGGCGCCTCCAGCCCTCCCCTCCTCCCGCAGCCATGTTCCACGCGCGGGGAGGGGTGGGGGAAGGGGAGAGAGACGGGGGACCAGGGCGGAGAGAGCCGGCTCTGCCTGGGGGAAGGAGGGGATGAGAGTTGGGGGGAGCAGCGGGAGGAGGAGGAGGCGGCGGCTAGCGAGGAACCGGCGCTGGGTCCTGCAGTAGGGCTCCCGGGAGCCACCATCATGGTGAAGAGGAAGAGCTCCGAGGGCCAGGAGCAGGACAGCGGCCGCGGCATCCCGCTGCCCATCCAGACCTTCCTGTGGCGCCAAACCAGGTGAGGGGCGCAGAGGGCGCGCCGCGGGCGCCCTGGGCTGGGGCGCTCCTGGGGCCGCGGGGTCGCCGCCGCTGTCACCGCTGCCGCTGAGGCCGCGCCACAGCCTGCAGCTCCCTCTCTGGGGCTGGCTTTCCAGCCCTCTGCACCGGTTTAGAAACACGCATTTGGAAAAAAAAAAAAAAAATCAGTGAAGTTTGACGACAAGCAGATTGGCAGTTTTCAAATAAATATATACATTATTTAGAGGGTGGGAGGGCAAAGAGTCTGGGAAGAGGGGGTGGATGGCTAGGGAAGATAATTATGACTGGTTGTGCTCCTGCGTCCAATTCCCCCTCCATCTCCGGCTGTAATTCCAGCCTGGTGACCTGTTGTTTTCCGGCTCTTGTTCGGTGGATATTTGTTATGCCCACTTGTTAACCATTTTTGCCCAGATTCAGCTGGCGGAATCTCTCTGGTAAAAGCCCCTGAAGAGAATGGTTTTTGATAAGGGATTTCTCCCCCACCCTGGACAGGCCTGAAACCTATTCCAATAAAGAGCAAAGAAGGTTCCCCTATTTATTTATTATTATCATTATTATTACTATTATCATCGAGATTTATCAGATAAGAAATTAGATCCTGGCAGTCATGATCCACAGAGGGTTCGTTTTTCAGTTGTTAATATGACTGTGCACAAGAGTAATGCACCACTTCTGACCGTTGGCAATATAGAATCTGATTAGGTAAAAGTCTTGAGAATAAGAGTGGATCTGGAAAATTGTAGAGATTCACGTCTTTTTCATATACGGAATTACACGTGTAAAAGCAAGTGTCCTCGGCTGTTCAACACCTGCTCATTAACCAGCTATAAGGAAGCATGAAATTTGAGTTTCATAGCTCCATGTCTTGTTCATTGAAAAATGTGTCATAAGATGCTTTAATAATAATTTTGCTCATGTTTATAATAAGTGTCTCCCTTAATTTTTCAGTGCATTTTTGAGGCCTAAACTGGGGAAGCAGTATGAAGCTTCTTGTGTGGTACGTGATTTTCACCATTAAATATTTATTTTCATATTCTGTGTGGTGATTTGAACTCAAAGAAAGAATTAAATCATACTGACTACACATATTAAGTCATTTGGTAAATATTATTGAGCACCTACTGTGTGCCAGACACAATTCTACTGATGGGATTGAGCGGTGGCAGATAGACAGGCCACAAACAAATGTGAAAATAAAACACGTAAATAATAAGCCACATGGTGATAAGCACTGGAGGAAAAAAAAAAGCAACAAAGAGGATTGCGAAACACCTAGTAGGAGTTGGTTTTATAAGGGGAGAGTAGATAAGACTTAACTATTAATGCGATGCTTGGGCAAAGACATGAAGGAAGGGAGAGAGAATGAGAATACCATAGTGAGGGAAGAGCAGAGAGAACTTGAGCTAGAGGACATGGGCACCCAATGGGGAAGTGAGGGATAGAGTGGGGAGGAACTGAGTGCTGGAAGAAAGGAGAGAGACAATAGAACCAGGCAGGGAGCGCCTTCCAAGGCATGTGTGAAAAGTCACATTGGTAATCAGCAAAATCGAGATTATTATACAGTGGATGTTCCTATTATGAATTGCTATGAGCCACTTGAACACAATAATAGACATTTCTGTTTTATGTTTGCCATACACTCTGGAAGTTTGAAAATGAATAATATAAGATCATTACAAGTGAAAATAATGCTATTAATATTTATACAATGTGCACCTGTCTTGAGATTCTAAGAGAATCCCATTTCCTTACAAAGTCCCATTTTGTAAATGGAAAAAAAAAAATAAGATGTGATATCATGAAGCAAAATTGAAATAGATTTTAACAGATTTCCTTAAAATGTGGAGCTCTCACAAATTCCTTGACATTTCATGTATTATAATGTGAAAGTAGAAACCTACCCCTTTGGATATTGCCATGCATGTTTAAAAACAGATACGTGGATGACTTTCTGGTGAGGAGCACTGAGGAATCGTGACTTGTGATGGAAGCCAACAGGAGAGCTAGAAACACACACATACTCAAATAAACATTCTTTAATCTAGTCTCCTGTCCGTCAAAATTGCCACATAGATATATTTTTTTAATGTAGCTTTTTTATACCGGCCTGTTAATGGAACTTCTCGTTGTACTTGACTCATTAGAATAATTTGACAGTTGAAATTTCTAAGTCTTTCTTAAAACTATGCTGCCAATTACAGTATTTTAAACCAACCATTATTTTTCTCTGTTCTTAGCAAAGTCATGTCTGACATTTTTGGTGTAGCCACAAAATATCAAATAGTGGTTACATTTTTTGGATAGGTAGATAGATAGGGATTAGAGGTATTGAGATATCCATATGAAAAACAATTTTCAAGGTTTAAAAAATTATAAAAAGTTGGGTTAGGGTTGTAACTTGGTGGTAGAGTGCTTGCCTAGCATGTATAAGGCCCTGGGTTCCATTCTCAGCACCACATATAAGTAAATAAAGGTCCACCAACAACTAAAAAACAATATTTAAAATAAATTATTAAAAAGTTATATCAGTAGCATTTAAGAACAAAATGAAATACATAACACATCCTCTTTAGTATATTCATTAGACTATATAAATTTTTAAAAATCTTTTAGTGTCTAACATACTCATCCTTTACTTAATGAATACTTCAGTTGAGGAATTTTAAAATAGTTGGATCTGTATCGCCAGCATATCTAAAGGCCTTTATTTCATTTCTTCAAGAAAAACAAATATTACATATGATTGTGCTTCTTATCAAAGCCTCAGTCATTCAGTTAGAACACTTGGGTCTTGTACTATGATCCTTCTCCAAGACAATTATACAAGGTTCTTAAACATGTGGGGGTATCAAACATGTTCTTAGAAGTTACATATTCATTATCGTTACTCTAATATCTGATATCTTTACTTTCCCCAATACCTTGCAATGATATTCTCCTCCACCCTCAAACAAAACAAAATAAAAACCAAAATGAACAAACAAACAAAACCCTGAGTAGATCAAATTTGTTACTTGTTCTAGAGTGTCTCATCTCTGAGAGCATCCCTGGCAGGGATAGAACACTTTATAAGCTGCAAAGACAAGATGGCTTCTCTCATCCCTCCCTCCTTTTCTTCCTTCTGTTCTTTCTCTATTCAACGATATGAAGTGTTTTTTTTTTTTTTTAATGTTTCCAGTATTAAGTTAAGGAGTGTTCTCTGCCAGATCATTGCTAGGGACATGGAATAAATCAGTGACCCCCAAAACAGATTGCTTGGCAGAGTTGTGTCTTAGTTAACACCTGTTGAACAAATTGACATAAATTCTGTCTCTCAAGACACCTTTGCAGAACACATTTCATTTTGGTCTGCAGTTGTGACAGGCCTGTTGGATGACTCAGAACATTTTAAAAAATATTATGTTCAAAAATCTCACAAGGTTAAATACATCTCTGTTATAGGAAGCTTATTTTGACGGAAATGATAATCATTTAACAATTCAAGCCATATCTTTGGATCAAAAGCCTGCAAATGGGCAGATAATAGGAATTCATGACCAATCCAGTGTAGATCAACATATGTGTAAGATGCAAGTGAGTGAACCCTAAGGAATTTGGTCCAGCAACTTGTATCTTCTAGGTTATATAGTACCTTGATATCTACTTTTTACCAACCAGAATCTCAAATCATTATTTTATATGCTTTTCTTTTTTAATCTACAGTCCTTTGAACGAGTGTTGGTAGAAAACAAGCTGCATGGCCTCTCTCCAGCCCTTTCTGAAGCCATCCAGAGCATTTCCAGATGGGAACTGGTGCAAGCTGCTTTGCCTCATGTTCTCCACTGTACCGCAACCCTGCTTTCCAACCGGAACAAGCTAGGTTGGTGCTCCTACATTACTTGTTTATTGCATATTGTTGTCCTATGTGTTCAATACTCATTAAAAAAAACATGCATTGAGTGGTTGTTATCACCCATGCACTGTTCACATATCATCTTATTTAATTCTCAAAATTCTACTCACATCAGTACCATCGTTATTTCAATATTACCTGTGAACTGACTCTTGTTTTTAATTGTTCTAAGTGAATGATTCTCATCTGTCCAAGATGAGTCCTACCTAGAGATTTCCTCTTCGACCTCCCAATTCTTCAAGCAACCACTTCATGAATTTGACTACTGAAGACATTTCCCCAGCTTTGTAGTGGCCCGTGTGTGTGTATGTGGGTGTGTGTACATAAAGATTATTTTCTCATCTGGCACTATGTCCTAGCCATATCCCATGTTAGAGTGCACATTTTTTTCCATCCCGTTCCCTGACCTCATCTGGGCCTCTGCTCAAGTGGTATCTCTGTAAAGGGCCCTTTCTAGGTCATGATGTCTAAAATAGAATGGTTATTGTCTCCAGAGTCTATATTTTAACCACTATGTTACCTGCTTGGAAATATGTTTGGGTATTTGACAGATGAGATATAATAGCAGATTCTACCTACATGATATAGCATGCTCTTGTACAGAGATTTCAGCCAGCAAGACAGCCCCCCAAACAAAACTGAGCCCAGCTGATGGTAGTTGTTAGATGTGTAGAGAAATGCTAATGTCTTCTGGGGAATCAAGCTGCAGAGCTAAGTAGAGATATTCTTCCCAGACCAAACGTTGTTCTGGTCAGCATTTACTATTTCTTGGCTGTGTGGTTGTCCAATGCAGGCCACCAAGATAAGCTCGGAGTCGCTGAGACCAAACTTCTTCACACCCTGCACTGGATGCTCCTAGAGGCCCCCCAGGACTGCAACAGTGAGCGGTTTGGGGGCACAGACCGAGGCTCCAGCTGGGGTGGCAGCAGCAGCGCTTTCATCCACCAGATTGAAAACCAGGGTTCTCCAGGTCAGCCCTGCCACAGCAGCTCCAATGATGAAGAGGAGAACAACCGGAGGAAGATCTTCCAGAACTCCATGTCTACTGTGGAGCTCTTTGTGTTTCTGTTTGCTCCTCTGGTACACAGGATTAAGGTGAGCAGTATGCAGGCATTAGGCATGGGTGGGATGGAGTCAAGGTGAGAGTGGGCTTCGAATGATATTTCCATATTTGGTTATCTATATCTTCATATGGTCGTACGGCAAATCAAGGCATGGAGAGTTTGATTTTGGGATTAAACTTCTGCACATTACTTTAAAAACACATATATATATCCTTTACCAATCTTCAGTAGTTCTCCATCTGCCTCAAGATAATGTCCAACCTGTTAAACATGGTGTATAAGACCAAGCATGACCTAGAGCTTCAGTATCTTCCTTGACTTACCAACTGTCAGCCCCTGTTGGCCCCCTCATGATGCAGCCTTGGGAGCCACTGGAACCATTCCCTGAATATGCTCTTGCTGTTTGCTCTGCTCCCGTTCTCTCCTCTCTTCCTCATGGTCCTTCAAACTCTAACTTAAGTATCATCATATCTATGAAGCTCTTCCTTTGACCTTCTCCATGTAGACTTTGTCACCAATCTTCTCGGTATTTCTATAACATTTGTAACTACCTCATTACAATACAGGGTATAAAGCTGAAGCTTAAAATTTTTACGTCCTTTGGACTTTTTGACAGGTTCAGTCTAAGAATTGCAATTTAAAATATCTGTAAATGTATAAAATACAAAACATGGGATTACATGAAAACCAATAGTCTTAAAATACAATTATATCCATCTACTGCTGAATCTGGAAAGTACTGTATAACTTGAAATCAGTGTGCTACCACTGTCTAACTGGTGACCCTATTTTTGATGTTACTTAATCTCTTGAATCCCCAATTGCATGAAATTGTGGATACCTCCAACAAAGCATGGATCTGTGTGAAGACACACCTATTATATTATATCTAAGCACCACACTGGAAGGAATGTACTGTACTAATCTTTCAGTAGAATATTATGACATTAATGAATAAATATTCAAGATAGCAATGCACATATGAAGGGGGTTGTGACCATGAGCAATCACTACCAAGGGAGTGGGTTAGAGATTCTTTGTGCTCATTTCAGTTTTCTAAAAAAAAAAAGTTCATTTCCCATTGACACTGTCCCATTGCTGATAGGAATCCATTTCAAACTACCTATCATTTCCCCAAAAGCAACACATACACTAGCAACATTACCAATAAAATATGCTATTTTTTTGATATTGTTAAGTCAAATTGTTGTTTTAAAATCTGTAACATCCTATTTAAAAAATCTTTTAAAAGGACACTTAATGGAAAGCCTCTCTTTAAATGAGACCATCTACCTGGCCTATGGAACCTGCAGAACCCAACCCCTCTCTGGAGCCTCTCCTTCACTCACTAGTTTCTCTCCTGTTCACTAACCTTTGGGCTCACTGTGGGCTCACCTCAAACCTGATGAGCTCATTCCTGTCTTCAGGTCCTTGCACCGGTTTTTCCTTCTGCTTGAAACATTCAATCACACCCTCTATTTGGATTTTTCACAAGGTCCTGTCTTTCTCATCAACTTTCTCAAAATATCAACACCTCTGAAAGTGCTTCACTGACCACCTTTGTGTCACCAATATAGTTTTGCATCCTTTTCCCCTTTTATAGCACTTGCTACTACCAGGAATGACTATTAGTGTTTGTGTACATGTGAACTGCCCATCATGCCCACCTGAACAGCAGTCCTGGTGTGAAGGCATGCTGCTTGTCCAGGTCACAACTGTGTCTAGGCTAGTACATGGCACATGAGGCTCTCAGTAAGTGTTTAATGAGTGAGTCACTGAGATAACCCACACGATTATCAGAAGCTGATCCAAGTGCTAAAACCAGGCAATTTTAATCGGGCACACAGTCTTTAAAATGGAGAGGGCAGAAGAACCCATTGCCCCGAACATATCTAGGTGCCAACCAATATCACCCACATTGGAAAAACAGGCATGCCCAGAATGGCCATAATTTTGTTTGGAAAGACATGGCAGAAGTTTACGTTTTGGAAATAGATAAAACTCTCTTTGAATTCAGTGCTGGTTGCTTCCTACCATATGACATCAAGCAATTAATTTATTTAATCTCACTTTTCTCAAGTCTAAGTTGACTTAAGGATACATTCATGGTACATTGTGAGAATTCAGTAAGTTCTAGTACTCAGCCTGAAACACAGGAAGACTAGTTGTTTTTGCTGTTGATATTTTATTGATGTTGGCGTCAGTCATGTATTTTGGGGAGAGAGACATTGAGATCCTTTTTCAGGAGAGACTACAGATAGTTGAAAAAGCTTGCCCCAAATACCCACATTTACCTGTGACCCAATATTGCACAGTGGTTGATACAAAATAAATAATTATTATGAGTTACATTACTAGCATGACTGTTATTTTATCATTTTGCCATTGCTAGGAGGGAAGTACTGTTCTAGATACTATGGATAATAAAAAGTGTTAGTCAATAAATTTTGCTACAAGGGTTTTTTCCATTTAAAAAAGAGGTATTTGCTTTTTTCAGTATTGCTAGGGAATGTACAATCTCCAGATCAGTTTCTTGGTCTTGGCACAGTTGGCATGTTGGTCCAGATAATGCCTTGTCCTGGAATATTTAGCATCATCTCTGTCCTCTACTCACTAAATGCCAGTAACATCCCCGCTTCCCTGAGTTCTAACAACTGCAAGTGATTCCAGGTGTCAGCAAGTGTCCCCAGGCAGTGAGCAGAAGGGAATTCTGTGCCCCATTTGCCTGCTGATTATCAGACTGTACAGAAGACTATCTTCTTTCCATGTTGATATAAGCCCATATGAACTGTCCCTCCCTCACCGGCACCATTAATGTCCTTTGCCCTTCAGAACTCCTACCGAAAGACCATCTTTTCTATTCTTATTGCAGACAAAGGTGTGCAACTGGGGAAACCACACGGCCATCCAGGCTTGTACTTCTACAAACCTGTGCTCTCCAACCCCAGGGCACTGCACACTTGTCAGTCCTTTGCTTGACTCTACTCCCGTGAGTCCCCACTCAGCACTTACAACACAATAGTGTAGGTTGAGCCTCACAGGGGAGGCCTAAGTTCAGTCAAGGCATGAGGCCAAGCCTCTACATCCTCACCTTCATTTATTCCTCAACTCCTTGCAGTTGTTCTGCTTGCTTCTATGATATGGCAGGCAGCTTTCACACATCATTTCCAATTTTCAGCCACCCACATGGAAGTGAGTACCTTTATCTCCAAAGCTGAAGTTCAGAGAGATAATAGACAAGCTTGTTAATAACCAAAGAGATTTTCAAACCCAATTCCATCTGACTTCCTACAAGTTTCTGTACTGCAGTTGTTGTTGTTGTTTCCCCCACTAAGGTCTGAGTTACTGAACCTCACCTGTATTTTTCAATCCTTATTTCATTAAACCTCAGCTATACTTGAACATACTCTTGAAGCTTTTAATTCTCTTCATGATACCACACACTGCCGATTCTCCTTGCATCCGTATTTCTGCTCCCTCTCTTTTCTAGACCACATCTCCTTTGACTGTCCATTTAATATTGGGGTCCCCCAGAGATGCATCCTGGTTCTCTTGCTCTCTTTTTTTTTTTTTTTTTTTTTTTTTTTTGGAGTGCTGGGGATTGAACTTAGGGGCACTCTGCACTGAGATTCATTAATCCCCTATTTTAAAGTCATTTTAAAATTTTGGGACAGGATCTCCCTAAGTTGCCAGGCTGGCCTTGAACTTGTGATCTTCCTGCCTCAGCCTCCTGAGTAGATGAGATTACTGGCATGCCACCACGTATGGCCATCTTGCTCTTCTTACTCTATCATTTCCCTGGAAAACCCCCCTCCCAATCATTTACCATTTGTGTCCTATAGGCTGAAATCACATAATTCTGCATATCCAAGGCAGACTCTTCTCTTGACCTGTGGACCAGATTTTCAACTCACTTCATCTATGGGCATTTCAGACTTTTTCTGGTGGAGCCCTTGTCCCTATATTCTGTATTTCAGATCCTTCACACAAACTCAAACTACCTTTACTTATAATCTCATCCTTATCTGCACATTCCACTAATCACACATTCCCACCCATTTTTTCTCCTAAATACTTTTCAAACTCACCTCATCTTCTTGATACCTATTTACAACCTTAACCTAAGTGTCTCTCTTTCTTGGAACTTTTTCTTTCTCCATAGATGCACAGTCTCCTGTTTCCTTCATAAAATCCAACATCAACACCCAAATGACCTATCTGAAGTGTAGATCTGACCATGTCACCAACATGCTTATGATAATTTGTTGATTTCTCAAAATACAGAGGTTAGGTAAAATTCCAGTAATGAGATCTGCTACACTGGGCCCTGTATGACGTGTCTGTCTACTTCTTCTAGAGCTTCAGATGTTTAGAGCCTCCTAAGAATATAATACGGTTCTCGTCAAGCCTTTTGTCATGTAGGTCCTGCTGCCTAGAATGCCCTCAAACTCCACCCCTCTCGTAGAATACTCCTATTCATCCTTTAGAACATCATTAAGGATCCATCCTGACTCCTCCTCTGTTTCCATGATATTTCAGGGGCATGATCACTGTTGTACTCAATTTGTTTATCGTTATCTCTTTATCTCTCTCAGGTGAAAATTATCATTGTATCTCTGGTAGCTAATGTAGTATCAGTGTTTAGTAGGTACTTAATCATTGTTGAATGAATGAATTCACCAATTAGCAAATAACTCTAATTTAAGTGATTCATTCATTGATAAGACAGCATATGACTCAATGTATGTTTTCCTTTCCTTTAAAATTATAATTAGCTCAAAAAGTTCACATCGAATCAACAATCTGAAAATCAAGTATATGATTGGCTTTAGTCTAAATTTAATCTTATCAATGAAAAATGATGAATGTTAAAGAATCTTTCTAAAATATGGTGTCAATATTGTCTCAGTTTTATAATATTCACTCATCCCTCAAGGAACACTTCTTGAGTGCTTTATCTAGGCACTAGTAATGGAGAAACAATAGGAAATAAAACAAAATGCATGCCTGCAGGGGGATTTTAACTAAATCCCTATGTGTGAAGTAAACAACTTTAAAATGGAACTTAAAATTATATTTGTTTGATTTAATCTCTCCAAGCAACCAGTCAGAATCAGAACATTTAGAATGGCTTCGTGACATCATAGAAATGGACCCTGAGGGAAAGCACAAAAGCATCTGAAATGTGGAGATGTGAATTCCACCCATCAGTGTTTACACCTTCTTTTTTTTCTCCGGACCTTTTTAGACGACTTGTTCTACAACTATTTGAATGATTGAAAAGTATCTTCTCCAAGTGTTGAGTTTCTGGTTGTGTGTGTGGATAAATAGCTTTGGATTCCCACTATAGAAAACTCTGGAAGAAAAATTAGGGTCTCAGAGTTTATGCACTCAGCCAACTTAAAACAATTTACACAGGAACATACCAACACAAGAGGAGACCAAAGATGCTGCATACAGATATTCAAGTCTGTAGAGTGATAGAATTTAATTGCTCTTTTTTAGAGAAAGTGAAAATATTGTTCATTTAATTAACAATTATATATTTATGCTCAAAGGGAAATGTTCAGAAGTTGTTCTCGACTTGTCTTCAAAAAATAGTTGGGTATGGTAGCACATACCTGTCATCCCAGCTACTCAGGAGGCTAAGACAGAAGGATTGCAAGTTCAAGGCCAGCCTCAGCGGTGAGGCCTCCAGTAATTTAGTGAGACCCTGTCTCAAAATAAAAAATAAATAAGACAGGGGGATGTATCTTGATGGTAAAGTGCCCCTGGGTTCAATCTCTGATACCCCACACACACAAAAAAATGCAATTTACTTGGTATTATATCAAGAAAACAAAATGATGACAGTCAGTGAATGCCATTAGATGCAATATGCTAAAAACTAGAATTTTAGTACAAGAAATTTTAGTACCAGAGATTTTAGCACTTCCTGTTGCAATGTCCATCAGAGTTTTACTTTTGTGTTGATATTATGAGAAACATGGACAAGGATTGAGCTAAAAAAAAAAAAAAACTAAGATATCATTTGAGCTTTGGTTTCCTGCTTTTCTGAAGACAAATCTGATAAGCTTTGCTTAATGGTAATTCCCTGCTTGCTGGATAATACCATGCAGACTTCTCTAGGGCCATTTCAAGGAAATGTGGGTTACCCTCCTCTAACCTTCAGACCTATTTGTTTCTAGCTTAATATCTCTTGTTGAAAATCTAACTGGCATCTCAAACTTAACATGTCATGCTTCTGAAATCCCCAAACCTGTTCTTCTTCATCTTGTTCATCTTCATTAATCTCAAAGCCCCAAATCCTGGTACCTCTTTCTTTCTCATATTCTGCATCTTATCAGCTAGCAAATTCTGTAGGTAGATCTCTAAAATGAGTTCAGAATCTACCATTTCTTACTTTATTATGTATTAGCAACCTAGTCTAACCATCTTTCAACTAGATGATAACAATAGCTTGCTAAATTGTCTCTCTTTCCACCTCTGCTCTTTCTCAAACTATTCTCAATAGCCTGAGTGAACCTATTGAAACCCATTTCCAGTCATGACAGTCTGTTACTCAGAATCCTTCAGTGGCTTTCCTTCTTACTCAGCAATTGCTGAAGCTCTTACTATGTCCTGTTAAGAAATAAATTATCTGACACATGATAATTTCCCTGATCTTATTTTTTTTTAACCCTTCTTCTCTCATTATCTTGATTCCAGACCCACAATTTACTGGTTGCTTCTTGTCACTCTGCAAACTTAGGGCCTTTGTGCTTGCTGGTCCTCTTTCATGGAATGCTATGCTTTTCTGGCCTTCCTAAGATATCAACACCTTTCCTGACATATGTCCTTACCTGCTTTACTTCTCCTTTGCACTATGAGCAGGATTTTTTGCATGCTTTGTTCTCCATTGTATTTGACAACCTAGTATAGTACCAGTCACATAGTATGTGCTCTATAAATATCTGTAGAATAAATGTGGAATGAATTCAGACCAGATGCTTCATGAGCTATCCCAGTTATTTCCCAGGGAACCCTGAGGCTTTTCCCATTGTGGGTACTGCTGGGGCTCTGCTGCTAATGCTGCCAGATCCCCAGCCTGGTCTTCAGTGTTGCAGAAGGGCCCCTTCTCTACTAGTGTGGGTGAACTTATTCAGGGACTTTAACAATGTTTTCAGCAAAAGATGCTTTGACATTCAACTACATTGATTCACCATTTGTAGAATCACTTTTTTTTTTCTATTTTCCAATTTCTTCTAGGCTCTTATCCTTCTAGCTCAGTGGCTTCCATGAATGGCTACATGTAAGAGCCACCACAGGGAACTTTAGAAAACCTCACAGAGATTCTAATTTAATGGATCTGGGTAGGAGAGGGAAGTGTGTCCGGGGATGTTTATGTCTTAAAAGCTCCCCAAGTAATTGCAATATGCAAGGCAAGGTTATACATCATGGTTCTAAGTGAATTCCTGGGTCTCAGATATGTTCATTAATCTGTGATCACATTCTCTGCTTCCAACTTCACACTGCTTTGAGAGGCTGAGTTGTGTAAGATGTATTCTCACAACCCACGTATTTGAATTTACACAATGTGAGATTACATTTTAAATACCTCAACCTCTGGAAATAACATAATTATGAAGCAGAGAATATGTTTTTGAAGAGACCTTTTACTAGGGATAAGTCATGTGAGCATGGGTTGTAAAGTCCATCTAATTCAGCAATACCTATTGGATTTCAATTGTGTCCACAATTCCTAGTGCTGTATTAAATGTTGTGATGTTGGAGTGGGAAGGAAGGAGGGTGCTTGATCTGTCCCTACCCTCAAGGAATTAAAGATTATTAAGAGGAAAAAAAACACCACAAAGGGTTAAAATATATTTATCTGCTTCCATAAAATGCAAGAAGAAATGGACTGAAGCATAGAAAGTCGAAATAGCCAGGATGTGAGTATATTGCCTTATTAGGGAAAAATTAGGACAATTAAATAATTAAGAGGAATTATAATGACAACCTCCAGTGAAGAGATCCACCAAGACTTTTGAAATCACTGCCAACACAAAACATTAATTTGTGCTTTCTATGCTTTGCCCAGAGCTACAGTTCGATTAATTATTTATTTTGCATAAAGCAGATGACTGTGATTTCCACAGTGATTGCAGTGATAGCTTAGGGTTATTGGTTTATCCTAAGAAAGTTTGGCAGATCAACCCATTCAGAAAATAACCTTGTGAATGCATTGTTTCCTCCAACCAGTTCTTACAAACCAGTTATTAGACAGATTTTTCTCTCCCCAGGAATCTGACCTCACCTTCCGATTGGCCAGTGGACTTGTAATATGGCAGCCTATGTGGGAGCACAGACAGCCAGAAGTCTCTGGCTTCACAGCATTGGTAAAACCCATCAGGAACATCATTACAGGTTTGTGATTCCCTCACACTTTGAAGTAAGGGTGGTGGGATGATTTGCCCTTAAGAAGTTTAGAAGAAGAACATTTCTGGGGTTGGGGGGTGGTGGTATCTGGATGTCCCAAGTACAGGGCTTATTCATATCCAACAGGGACTCGTGCTTTTCTGTTGTGTGACTTTGGGTAAGGCATTTTCCTCAGTTCCTTCATCTGTAAAATGGGAATCATGTTAATAGAATTTACAGGATTATTGTAAGGAACAAATGAGTTAATATATGTAAGACATTCTAAAACCACAGTGACTGTCTGGCACATGGAAAATGAATAAGAAGTATCTCTTATTATAATTATTATTTTATCATTATCATGGTAGATGAAGTAGATGCTATCAAAGCATTTCACTTCAGGAGTCATTTAATGAGATTGTGCTATTGAATTACAGAAAGAGCACAACAGGATAGATTGAAAAATGCATGGAAGCTCGTACTTCCCTCCAAGTCTGCCTCTTGCTGCGGATATGTAACTGAACTTTCCTATCTCCATTAATGTAAAATAGAGATGATGATGCACTTTACAGGGCATCTTAGTAAACAGTAAATGAGAACACACATAAAGTGTCAATTTTATAGTATGTGCTTAAAATTTCCATTGTTCTATTCCCAACCTTATTTTTAGCAACAGAAGTTAAAACTTTTAAAAATTAATTATGTGGAAAAAATCTATAGAAATACACACACACACACATACACACACACACACATATATATAATATATATATAATATATATATACATTTGCATACACATATCTTATAGACACAAATATGTGTGTGTGTGTGTGTGTGTGTCTAGTTTTCTAACTTTGTAAGATTTGTGTGCAGACAATGGAGGATTATGAATGTAAAAGGACTGTCTCTATAAATGGAAGGAAACTCTAAGGATGTGCTTATATACATTTTCTTCAACCTTCTTCACAACCTTGCAAATTATATGTTAAGGAATTGTATAACCAAGGAGTGCTATGTTATCCATATATTTGGTAGGATGCTTTTAGTAGTCAATATAATCATTCAAAAAGAGAGTTAAATTTTTCAAATTATAAAAGTAGATTAATCCCAGAACTTACATGTATAAAACATTAATGTTTGAAATACCAATCCAAAAGTGACAGCCTGCCATAATTCCAAACATTGAAGAACTAAATCAGTAAAGGTGTCATACTCAAAATTCTACTTCAGATTCTGTGTGTAAAATAAGGTTACTTTGGATTCAAATAATTGGAAAGTAAATATAGAACATATGTAAGAGGTTTTTTTAATCTAAAAAAGTAGCCTTAAGACAAAAATAATAAAATATGCTCACATGTAACAAAATTATTAGTGCAAAAGCCACATCTTTATGGTATGTTGATTAAAGAGACTTAATTTTTTAATGTTTTTCTATCTTTTAAGTCTTTCTATCACTTTCTTTTATGAATGGGACAGTCACTTCAAATTTAGGGTTCTTTCCTTCTCTCTCTCTTTGTAGTTCTAGGGATCCAACCCCAGGCCTCATACATGCTAGGCAAGTGTTCAATCACTCAGCTACCATCTTTCACCCAGCCTTGTCTCTCTCTATGATTAATATATAAATTGGGGCTGGGGAAATAGCTCAGTGGAAGAGCATTTGCCTAGCTTGCACAAGGACCTTGATTCTATCCCAAGCACTGAAACACCCTGCCCCCCCCACACACTGTCATTTGATATACAAAAATTACTAAGAAACCATGCCCCTCCATGAACATCTGGGCTCTTCACCTCACCCTGCCTTTCCTTGTGGATGATGCTCGTGGTTGTTTTCTTTCCCCTGTGTCTGATGCTGTGCACTTGAAATGGTGCCAGCATCGGAGTGCATTAGACTAGTTTAGCCAGCATGGCCAGAAGGAGCAATGGTACCTGGTGACCTTGGCAAATCCCTTTCCTTCTCTGCACCAGACTATTCATCACTCAAGTGAGGCCTTGCCATCTTAGTTTCCCACTGATCCTCATTCTAAGGTCAAGATGTGAGGGATTTGAGCATTACTTTAGGAGCAGCTTAATGTAGTAGTTGAAACAGAGTCTGGAGTCAGACAGCCTGGGCTGAAGCCTTCATGTAAGTATTAAGTGACCATGGGCAAGTTAAACTTCCTGTGCCTTAGTTTCTTCATCTGTAAAATGAGTATAATTTTATAGCAGTATTACAGAGTTATTGAAAGGATTACAATAATTAATATATATATATAAAATCCTTAGAACAGAAATTGTGGATAATATATGCTAGGTAGATGTCGTCTATAATTATTTTTAGTATTCCCAACTTCTTAGCATCACAACCTGAGTTAGACTTAGATTGATAAATATTGACATTGATAACCTAGAAGTGCTAAGATTATCTTGAATCCCTTATTTAATTTCTCTTACATGTTTTATTAAACATCTTCTTTCAAGGTGACAATGATCTGTTAAATTGGCTTTTTATTGGAATGAAATGAACTTATGAAATAAAATGAAAGTAGAATCTTATAAAATTCGTGATGGAATTTCTTTGATCTTTCCAGCCAAGAGAAGTTCTCCTATAAACAGTCAAAGTCTGACCTGTGAATCACCAAATCAGGAGACAAGACACCGAGAGGTTAGTTTATTAAAATTATAAGAAGAGAGAAAGGAAATCTGGTGTATTGTTTTGTGGAGGGTGAAACTTAAGTTATAGAATCATACTACTGAGCTCAGAGCTCTCCTTTCTAAATGTGAAATTTTTAACAGCCTCAGGTTTTCTATCAGTCAAGTATGAAAATCAATATTATGCATCTCTCCAAAATGAAGAAGTGCTGAAAAAATATATTGTTTGACTCCTGTTTTATCTTCATGATTAGTATGTGATAAGTAGTGCTTTATCTCACTGGCTAGTATATAACACTCTTATCATTATTCATCTCACATTAAGTAAAGTATCATCTTGTTCTCAATTATTGAATCCTGTAATGTTTATTAGGTAACTCTAATGTAGGTTTAATAGTGTCTCAGGGGGTTAGGGTGGGGGAGTAGGAAGGAGAGAGGATATGCAATCCTATCCATTACAGAATCTGAAGTTTAATGAAAAGTCATAACTTATCCACATAAACAGAAGATGCAAGATAAAAAAATGTAATTCAATGCAAATTTGTCACATTTGGTTCTTTTAAGAAAGAAGTGAAGGCCAGGGAAATGAAAGCCACATGGAAATGTATACTGCTATTAATGTAGCATGTCATTAGTTGACCTGCCTTCACTTTCATTTCAACATATGCAAAGTGCAACTTGCTGTCTTCCATAGAAATTGGACCCCCTTTTCAACCAATGTGTTACTGTCAGGAATATCATCATCCTTCTTACCCTCTAAGCTGGAAATATTGGTGTCCTAGAATATCTGCCATTTACTGAACAATTTCTTACACTGGTTTATGTGCTTTAAGGTTTATGTATTTTTCACATTTAACATCTTTGAAATTGAGTATACTTGACAATCTTTGACCTCTTACTATCTCCCTGCCTGGTGG
This sequence comes from Callospermophilus lateralis, assembly GCF_048772815.1. Classification (NCBI taxonomy): domain Eukaryota; kingdom Metazoa; phylum Chordata; class Mammalia; order Rodentia; family Sciuridae; genus Callospermophilus; species Callospermophilus lateralis. Next base: position 26,117,243 of record NC_135313.1, on the reverse strand, counting down.
CAGTCTTGATATGATTGTCAATCTCGTGCAGCCTGAATTTGGTCATTTCTAGCATTGAAATTTGCAGCATCAGGGTCAATGACTTGCAAGAATGTCAGAGGGAATTGTGGTACACTCTTGAGAAACGATGCCTCGACAAAATAACACATTTTGACATAGGAAGTTGTTCTTTGGAAAAAATATAAACAACTCTCAGTTAAAAATTCTGAACATGAAGAAATGTTAGGAATACCTACACCAATTTATTTCATGTATACACTCCTTTCGTATATACATAGGATGGATGTATAATGAAACTCTATGCCTACATAAGTCTAAAATAGCTCTTTAAATAAGTATAAGATGAAAGTCCTCACTGATAATAAGCCAAGTGTCCTAATTTATTTAACAGTGTACCTTTTTAACTCTATGGTGCCTAAAATAATGCATGTCTTATAAGAGATGACATCTTAAATACAGTGAAATATGTAAATCTCATACTTTTTTTATATAATCCTCCTGATCTCTTGATGAGTCATAGTGTTTCTTTTCATTATGTTACTAAGATGTGCTTTTTATTTTCTATGCCCTCTACCACCCTCCAAGTCCAGAACCTCATAACTTGACTGCAGCTTTAATCACCTAATCAGATTTTTAGGTAAAGCGCCTGTATAGTGTACACTTGGTGTACTCACCATATGTACATTGGATCAAGTTCAGAGGACTTGTTTCATGAAATTTCTAGCTGTATTTATTTTTCTGTAAATTGTGCTTAAATCATGACTTCTTTTGTGTATGAAAATAGAAAGTGTAAAGACAAAATTAATATGATAGATTTTTGAGAATCTTTATGCTTTAGCAAAGAATTTAATCCATAACCTATGGATAAATATCTCAGATTAAATTTATTAGCCATGTGTAATTTAAATTTCTGGATGTAACATAAACCTTAAAATTTATTCTTATGTGCTAGCTTTAATTTGATTACTTCCTGCTAAATTGGTGCTGGTCTTTAGCCTCAAGCTGCCATTCAGTTCTCAGTTTGAGTATATCTTTGATGAATTGTCAGGTTCATAAATCTCCTACAGATACTGGATACAAAGGTAAAAAATAAAGAAATCAAGGGCAAAATGAAATAAAATTTATGAAAGTACTTAGCCTAATGCTTGGAATGACAGAGGTGCTCTCTAGAAGTCTCTTTCCATTTCCTTTTCGACAGAGGCAAAAATACCTCTATGACATTATAGTTAGTTTTGATGAAAAGAAACTATGTATGTAATATAGGAGGTAATTTTAGAGGATATACCTGAAGGCAAAAAAAGAAAAGAAAAAACACAAAACCTAATCTGCTGTCTCCACGTCTCCACCTCCAAAAGGGACTCCAGGTGGTCTGTGAAACTTTGCAGTCTGATTCTATCTCACCCAAGGCCACCATTTCAGGCTGCCACCGAGGAAACTCCTTTGATGGAAGCTTGTCCTCCCAAACTTCCCAGGAAAGAGGCCCATCACATTCCAGGTACATGATTGCAATGTTTGAGACAAAATGTATTCCTGGTTGCCAAGAATTAAATGTGCATTTTTAGCTACTTTCATATCCTCTGCTCTTTAAAATATGTATGTGCATGCTTTATGTATACATATTCTGGGCGAAGGTATAATTAGATTATTAATTGCAGAAATGTGATATGAATGCCTCTCATTTAAGCTAACCAGGGTGGAAGTGGGAAGACATGTCTGATTTAATGAGATGTCTGAATTAGAAGCTATTTTAAATGTTTATATGCAGAAATGCCAATGATGCTATCAAAAGATTGTATTGCAGAGATATTAAAGGATCTGCTTTAATGTATAAGGATACTTTATTCTAACAGATCCTTGTATTAAAAGAGGTTAAAGTTTGTGGGGAGTATAAAATCTGCTCTTTGCAAATATTCCAACTTGCTTACAAACACCCTCCCCAGGAAAAAAAGCTAGTCTACTTCCTACTCCCTGCTAAATTATTGATTGGTGAAGTTTGCCACTTCACCTAAGGGACTAGAGACCCTAAGATCATTTGTATATCTCTACTCCCAAATGAAGTCATAGTCTAGTGGGTAGTATTTTAAAAGTAGGCATTTAAAAATAGCTTTATTGAAATACAATTTCTATCCCATAAAATTTACCTGTTTTAAGCTTAGTTTAATTATTTTAACACATTTACAAAACTGTGTAACTGTCACCATAATTCAATTTTTAAAAATTTCCATCACTCAAAAATGTCCTTTGTATTCATTTACAATCACTCCCATTCTCACACCTATTATACTTTCCATCTGTTTGGGGTTGCATTTCCAGACTTTTCATATGCGTGGAATAATATAGTTTTTGTTTTGTTTTTTTGCATCTGGCTTCCTTCACTTACCATAATGTTTTTAAGGTTTATCCATATCGTTGCAGGTGTCTGTAATCCATTCCTTTGTATTGTTGAATAATATTCCATTCTATGAATCTATCACATTTTCTTTATTCATCTGTCAATGGATATTTTGTCTATTATGAATATTGCTTATATGAACATTCACTTATGAATCTTTATGTGAGCATAGGTTTCCAATTCTATTGGGTGGATAGTCATGAGTATAATTGTTGGGTTGTGTGGCAAATTCATGTTTAATTAAAAAACACACCAAACTGTTCTCAAAAATGGCTGCATTATTTAACATCCTCCCAGTGACTTCTGAGAGTTTGTGCCTCTGTGTCCTTGGGAACATCTGTTATTGTCTGTCTTTTTTATTATAGTTATTTAAAAGGGTATAAAATGGGATCTGATTGTGGTTTTGTTTACTTTTCCTTAATGACTAATGATGTTAAGTATATCTTATTGTGCCTATTAACCATTCAAAGATCTTCTTTGATAAATATCTATTCAAAACTTTCGCCAACATTTTAACTGGGTTATCTTATTATTGATTTTTAAAAGTTGTTTTTATATTCTGGATATAAATTCTTTCTCAAAAAAAGAAAAGATTCACAGATATTTCCTCCTAGTATCTGGCTTACCTTTTCATTTGATAATTTTTAAACAGTCTACCTCCATCTGGTACTAGATCCAAGTTACATGAATACAGTGTTTTCAAAAGATCTTAAAATTAAAATTATTGAATACACAGAGCATTATAAATGCAATTCCTTTTTTAACCCCAATACTATATGTTATGCTTTAAAAAATGATATGTAAAAGTGTGGTTATCTTTGCATCTTTATTGGAACTTTAAAAGCAAGTAACCTAATTAGATAATCATCTGTTAGGTGAGAATATGAAGATTGAAAGCAACCTTGGTTATGTAGTAAGTAAAATGGATTTTGTTTATCCACTCATTTATGTCCCAGATCAATAGTGATGATGAGTACTTAAAATCACATATATGTGAAACTAAAGAAGATGAACTCATTGAAGTAGAAAGTAGAATGGTGGTTATCAGAGGTTGGGGAGGGGTTTGGATGAGAAATGGGTGATGTTGATCAAAAGATGCAAGATTTCAGGAGAAGAGGAGAAATAGGCTTTAGTGATTTCTTGCACAGAGCAGTAGTTTGTTATTATAATAAATAATAATGCATTGAATATTTCAAAATTACTAAAAGGGTAGATGTAAAATGTTTTCTCTACATGCACACAAAGATACATATGTGAAGCGATGGATTTGCTAATTAGCTTAATCTAATCATTCCACAATCTAAATGTACATCAAAAAATCACATTGTATACCATCGATATAGAATATATACAATTATTCTTTCTCAATGAAATTACACATGAATGTGGAAGCAACTCTGAGAGTAATCCAATCTCCTATCATCTCTCTAATGCATTAGTGACATTGAACTGCTTGAAGATTTTAAACAATAGGGAATTTAGTATTTTCTTATTTCGTTTTCAGATAGCTCTATTTAGTGCAGTGTCCTTATATTTGACCCAATTTGCTCTGTCGTTTCTATGATTTTTGTATTAGGTTTTGTTTTGTTTTGTTTACTGCTACATAACAAACTACAACAAACTTAGTAAAACAAAACACATTTATTACTTCATAATTTCTGTTGGAAGAAATCCAGGCACAACTTAGCTGGGTTTCTTCTAGTTTAGTATCTCAGCATCCTGTAACCTGGGTGTCACCATGGGCTGCCTGCCATTTCCTCAAATGTTTGAAAAGGGGAAGATCCACTTACAAGCTCCCTTGGGCTGTTGACAGAATTCATCTCCTTGTGATATAGGACTGAGATCCTTGTGTTCTTTCTGGATATTGGCTGCACCTGCTCTTAGATCCTAGAGGCTACCCAAAGTTTATTTCCACGTGATCCTCTCCATAGGCTAGCTCACATAATGGTAGCTTGCTTTTTCAAAACCAGCAAGGACTACAAATTGTAATTCCAGTCTGCTTGTTCATGGTCTTTGTAATGCCAGATAAACTCAGAGTGACATCTTATCACCTTTGTCATATAAAGTAACCTAATTATGGGAATGACATCCCATTAGCTTTGCCATGTTATGCTGCTTATGAGCAAGACAGAGGTTCTGCCTACACCCAAGGGAAGATTCCATATGTTGTGAACACTCTCAGATGAGAATTAAGGGTGGCTTCCCTAAGGTCTGTCTGCAGTCTTTTGGAAGATGTACAAATTCCTCCCATATTGCCTTTATTCCAAAAGTAACTATCATGACCACTCCCACCCCCAGAAAGCTTTCATTTTATTTGATGACAAAAATGACATTCAAAGTTATCAAGAACATAATTAAATCATATGTGGAGGAAATGTAATTACTTAGGACACAGAATAACAATAAGAACTACCTTTTCTGTAGCATGGATGAACCTGCATGATACTATGCTAAGTAACATATACAAAATATAGACAAATACTATATGATACACTTACTTGTGAAATTTAAAGAGACAATCTCATAGAAGCAGAGAGGATTAGAATGTGATTTTTAAGGGCTCAGAGGAGGGGGAAAAGGGGTGATGTTGATCAAACATTATAGTTCAGGAAAAATACCCGACCCTTTATAGACATCAACATATGCAAACAGTGCTAGAGTAAATAATCCATGGTATTATGTAAATACTCATTCATTCATTCATTTCTACTTTTCTAGATGGCATCACTATTGACCCTGTCAAAAACTTGAAGTTCACTGCACACAAAGTCTTTTACCTCCTTATATCTCTCAAATCCTTTCCCTTGTCTCCAATCTCATAGTCAATTATTCAGAGCCTTATCATTTCCTATTTGGATTTCTGCAACTGTTTCCATACTAATATTTTGACTATCAGTATTGCCTTCTCCCATCCAGTTACATATGTGCTGTTTCCAAAGTATTTAAAAATGCCTGTGGACTAAAGAAATGAGTTATCTGCACCCAACACACCCAACATACCACAGTGAAGCAAATATAACATAACTGCTGTGGACCTGCCTATTGAAAGGGCTCAATTGGGAGGCACTGGTTCATAGCATTTTTGAAATGAAGCTAGAAAAGCATTGGAAGCTCTTTGATTAGGACTCAGTCCCACTCTTGGTTTTATCCTCTAAGTCAACTTTCCTTTTCTGAGAAAGATAGCATACATTTACAGCTGAATAATTTTCTTAGCTTGTTTCTTGCTGGTAAAATTTTAGGGATGCAATAGCTTCTTTTCCTTTTGCACTGTCTCTAGAAGTATTTTTGTTGATGTAATTATTTTTAAAACTTTATGAGTCCATTGTGAATCTTATTGGGGTTCACTAAACTAGACAAACTCCATACCCACAAATCTCTTTGAGATAATTCCATCTCTGTCTTGGACTTCCATTGAAGGACAAGATTCTTAAATTTCTAAGAACTCCTCTCTTCCTCTGTTGCTGTCTCTTTCTCCCCAACACCCCCCTCCCCGCTATCTCTCTCTCTCTATTTCTCTCTCTCTTTCTCTCTCTCTCTCTCTCTCTCTCTCTCTCTCTCTCTCTCTCTCACACACACACACACACACACACACACACACACATAGTCTTTAGAGGGACTTCTGTCTGCTGAAGCAATATTCTGAAATGACCTTAGATCATTCATTGTGAGTCTATACAAATGACTTTGTAGCTTACCCTTAGCCTTATCTTTAGACTGTTTTTCCAGCAACTCACTAGATATTCTGTTTGCTTGGAAGTCATTTCATAAATTTAATACCATTTGTTATCAGGAAAAGCTGATAGTTTTCAATATCATCAAGTTCACTCTGATTAACCATTAATAATTTCTCCTTTAGTTCATATTCTTCTCTTGACTTGCTATAATTAGCAAGAAGAAACTAGAAAATATCTTTGACATTGTATTTGGAAATCTTTCTCATTCTATCACCTGGTTTGTTGGGCACATTTTTGAAAAACTTTCCATATCACAGCAAGAAAATTTCTACCACCAAGTAATAAGGATGCCCCTCCTCCAGTTCCCAGTGGCATCCTCCTTTTTTCCATTAAACCCTTGTCAGCAGCCTCCTCAAAGTTCAGAAGTTCTACTGACAATCTGTGCAAGGAAAGTTGAAAAAAATATATATATATAAATATATAGGAATGTATGTATATATACATTCCTCTAAGTCTTTATTGATTCACCTACTACTTCAAGGTTTTACAGCCATTCCCAAAACTTAGGGGTTTATCTTTGCACCTAAATCGTTATGAATTATCAATTGTTGTATAACAAATCATCCCAAATCTTACTAACTTTAAACAGCAGCAATAACAAAATTTTATTATCTCACATAGTTTCTAAAGATCATGAATCCAGAATCAACTTAGCTAGGTGATTGTGATTCAGAGTGTCTTAAGATGTTGGCCAGAGATAAAGTCCTCCAAAGCTTGACTGGGATGGAAGATCTGCTTCCAAGCTCATTCAGATGACTGTTGGTCAGAGGCTATAGTTTCTCACCCTTGGGCTTTTCCATAGGGCTTCACATGACTCCTGAGCTGGCTTTCCCCAAAATAAATACCCAAGAAAGAGAGGGAGCAACTAAGATGGAAGCTTCAGTGCCTTTTACAGCCCAATCTCAGAAATAATATACCATTACTTCTCCACTGTATGGATCATGCCAATCAATCCTGCTTTGGTATGGAAGGGGACTACAATAGGGTATGAATAGCAAGAGGCAGGAATCATTGGAGGTTATCCTGAAGGCCAGATGCAACTAATAAAAATGAAAATGAATTACCGTTATTCATGTATTATAATTATTATGACCACTTTTTCTTCATATCAATTATTGCACACTACTCCTCCATTAATTCTATTTAATACAAATTCTAGAATTTCAAATTTTAAGTTAGGATAAGAATAATTAATATCTTACTTCTTATACTATGCTTGTGCTTGATATTTTTTTAAGTCATAAAAACCTATATCAAGATAAAATCTTGAGATTATAAAATACTCATGAGCTTATATTATATAGCTTATATTGTAAGAATTAGAAATTTACAAACATAAACAGAAAATAATGTTTCTTTTCTCTGAAAAAATCAAATTACAATGGTTCCAATCTAATTTGCCTATAAAAAAACTGAAATATCCAAAATTGTTTGGATATTTGTTTTGTTTTTGTTTTTGTTTTCTGACATTACACCTAACCGTCTACATATCTATGCATTTCTTGACACACACTTGCACACATCACCACAGCATGCATACACCCATATGTATGAATTAGACATGAATCAGTGGTACTTCGAAAAAATATGTTGTCTTTTCTCTGCTAGCTCTAGTGGCTGGTTGCCATGGACATGACTAGCACAAGATAGACCTTTCAGAAGTGCCCTCATTGGGGGAGAGCCTGTATTAATCAGAAATGGAGAAAACTTTAATAGCAAAGTGGAGCAAATATCCTAGCAACAAAAGCAGTTTGCTTTTATCAAACAAATCCAATTCATCATGTCTTTTGCTTTGACCTTGATTGAACTGAGGATCACTCTTCCCTGCACTCTGCCATCAGTGAACAGGTAGCTAGTCTTTTAAATTAATGTGAGATTTCATCTTTAATTACCATATGCATAGATTTAATTTATGCTTCATTAAATTCTGCATAGGGTTAAGACTGATTTCAGAGTTCTCTGCCTCCACAGATCCTCTATTATTTCCAGAGTACTTATTTGCCATCTAAGCTCTCTACTATTATCTTCCAGCATTCATTAATATTAACTTGGTTTCCCAAAAGCCATAGTGCTTGGAAAATAGATGAAAGCAATTCTTACTTGTTTTGAAAATCTCTTTTCACCATAATGTATTATTTAGTATATGTATATAAATTTGTATGAAGCTAATTATGGATAATTACTTAAATGTATAAAATATTGAAAAATAAGTAAAATCCATCCACAAGTCCACATTAATAATGTGTTAATAATACACATTATTAACTTTTTGTATGTGTGCTTCTCTTCATTATTTTTATATGTACCATTTAGAAGAAAAGTTGTGTTCATATTCTTTATAAAATTTTCACTTTTTTATTTTTTTCTACTGAGTAATATAGTGTCATAGAATATAAGAGTAGGAAAGGACTTTTCTGTCATCTCATACAATGAGTTTTCCTCATACTGTTTTTAGCAGTTATGTAAATTTTCAACTCTTATGTTAATTAGTTAGTTAATTTAAATTATTTATCAGTTAAAGAACAGTTAATTACATCTGACAATGCTACCCTAAATGATTGCTAAATATTTAGTAATCATTTTTGCTTTTTAGTGACTATTCCAATTAGTACAGCTCACACTTTAAGTCAAATAAACTTGTGCTTAAATAACACCTTAAACAGAGTTACTTCAAGTTGTAAAAATTGTACAGAAAGTCTTAGTTTGTTTCAAATTGAGTCTTTTTCAATATTAAACAATTGAAATGTGAATTTATTTAGCAAGTTTTGATTACATAGTTATATAACATGTTCTTTGTCTCTTATTACATCCTTGAGTTCATGGAGTCTTGCTGTTCTGCATTCCATTGCCAGATGAACTGACTAGCTTTGTTAGAAAGTAGTTAATGCCTATGGGACTTCACTGTACAGTTAGTAATATTTTCAGTCACATAAGCTTTGTACGTAGGGAAAAATATAGGTTTAGTCATCTGGTGCCCTCAGGAATTAAATTGTCAACATACCATTCCAGTTATGGAGCTTCCAAATACGAATCATTTTGGATGTTGGCCTAAAAGTATAGAAATCATGAACTACATATTTTTTAGGGCAATTGTCATCCAATATTATGGAATACTTAAGGAATACCCAAGGATAATATTTAAGATAAAAAAAAATTCCTGGGACCCAACCTCAGAGGTGCTCGTTTGGAAGTCTTGGTTAAAAAAAAATAATAAAAAGGCTGTTAAAAATGTGGGTGTCTGTGTTTTTAACAGCCTCTTTTCTTCCCATCCACCTTGAGGTTCCAATGGAAGGGTTCACTGGCATCTTATGTGGAATAGTGCTCTAGGGATTTGAAAGAATTTATGGTATTCCATAATCTAATTTGGTAACAAAATAATTGGGGCAAAAGTAAAGAGTAAATAACTACTGCAAGTCTGAAGGGGGGAATAATTCTGTAAAACTGCTAATATCTGCCTTCATTACAGAAATCTTGTCAAGAAAATAATGGTTTTCACAGGCTCTCATAAGTCACATGATTGTCATGAAGACTTGAGGACCTAAAATTACACAGCTGGTAGCCAGCTTTGTCTTTTCTTTATAAATCCAAAAGTATAACACTAAAAAAGAGAGGATTCATATTATCTCAGGTACAAATGATAAGCTTAGAGGAGGTCATGCTTCATTAAGAAAGAGAAATGGAATGGGGTCGGGGAAAGGGAGCATAATGAAAGCCTCTTAGGAAATGGGTAGAAAGGAGAAGGAAGGTTCTTCTGGAGGTGTAATCAGTCAAAGTCTCAGAAAGAAACAAGTAGTATGCTGGAGAATTTGAGAAGATATTAAAACAGGGGCTGTATTTAAAAAAAATAAAAGGTAAATTTAACCTGAAAGACAATACTTGATAACTGGCATATCAGAGCAAACATGGTAAGCACATCCAGCTTATACAGGTCTTGTTGACCACTGTAAAGAGCTCAGATCTTATTCTGAGGTTGATTGGATTGCCTGTTGGGAGCAGTTGAGCAACAGTAGAGAAATAAGAGAAGCAACAAGACTTGTAGGAAGTAATTGCAATCTACCTGATGAGAGATGTTGGTGACTGAGATGAGTGGTGTCCACAGATAGAGCTGATGAGAAGTGGTGGATACAGAATCTGTGGGAGTCTATAATGTATTCAAAGTTGGCACAAAACCAATATTCACAGAATATTCTAGCTTTCTCCAAAAAGGATAAATGGTGGTATTACATATATGAGAATTCAGGGTATTGTAGTAAGCTTCTTCAATATGACTGCCAATCCAGCTAAAAATTTAGTATTGCAGCATCTTACATGATTGAATTTGAATTTATATTTAGTTCCCTAGTTGTCAATTAAAATATTTAAGAATATTAAACTATAAGATCACATTGAAATTCAAAACCATTGTATATATTGGCAGTTGTCATTCAATACACCAACAATTCTATTAATAAGAATAGAAATAACAAAGTATGGCATTCTTCAATAGGAAACTGGAAAAGCTATGAAAATAACAATGCTTTAGACATGGTCCAGGTCTGTATTTTTCTTTAACTTTGTACTGCAACACACAGTAAGAAATATATTTGACTAAATTACGCTTGACAAATGTGTGAAGTGAAACAAAAATTTCACCACACATACAAGTCTTTACTCCATAGTTTGTTTTTTTCGTAATTAGAAGGTTCATAATACCTGTGTCCTATCAAATTAATTTCTTGAAACATTAATGATTTGTATTAGTCACCTTTTCATTGCTGTGACAAAAATACCTGACAAGCACAACCTAAAGGAGGAAAAGTTTATTTGGGGCTCATAGTTTCAGAAGCCTCAGTCCATGTCCATTGTCAGCCAACTGCATCACTCTGGGCCTGAGATGAGGCAGAACATCATGGTGGAAAGGTATGGTACAGAAAAGCTGCTCAGCTCATGGTAGTCAGAAAGGAGTGAAGGGGCTACACTCCCAGTAACCTGCCTTCTTCAACCATACCTCCACTTGCTTCAGTTACCACCCAGTAGCCTATTCAAATTATTAACCCATCAAATGGATGAATCCACTGATGAGGTTATAGATCTCATAATATAATCATTACCTAAAACCCACCTCTGAACCTTGCTGCTTTGTGGATCATGCTTTTAAAACATGAGCTCTTCAGGGGACATTTCTAGATCCAAACCATAACAGGAGTCATACATCTTCAATTCAAAATACAGATCTGAGAAATTTAGGAAACTCTCTCATTCTTGCTCTCAGTGGTTGCATTTTTGGTAAGAGGTCTTCATGTGTAGGTAGTGACATTTGTTAGTTGAGATAAAGGTACAAAAATTTCCTTCTGCATCATATGACTCAGAAGGAAGTCTTTAGTGATTAAGTTTAGATTTTAGAACCCAGATGCCATCTTGGATCCCAGATCTGTTTATATTTTGTCATTTATTGTCTGTCATTCCGACTGGATAATATGCTTCCCAGAATGGTCCTACATATCCACTAACGCATTAGTCAGTTTGGGTTGCTGTAACAAAGAACCTTAATGTGGGTGGCTTATCCACAATAGAAATTTATTTCTCACAGTTCTGGAAGCTGACAGTCTCAGATCATGGTGGCAGTACAGTTGGGTTCTGATTCCAGACTGTCTTTTCATTGTGTGATAGAAAGAAAACAAGAAAGTCATGTATGTCTTTTTTTTTTTTTTAATAAGGGAAGCACTCTACCCTCCTGACTTAATTACTTTTCCAAATTCCAAAGGCATCACCTTCTAATACCATCACATTGGAAGTTGGGATTTCAAAATACAAATTTTGAGAGCCACAAACATATAGTTCATTGCATCTACCATGCTTATATTGCTGTGTTATGCTGAGTAATCATTTGAATCTATTTTTAATTAGGAGTAAATTGAACACTAAGTAATGAATATATCAAATTTTAAATTGAATAATAAAATTTCAGAAACTTGTGTTGTTTTTTTAAATTTGTTTTACTATCTTACATAGATACATAACCTAAGAATTTTCAACATAATCTCATTTTCTCATAAAATTGTGTTTAGCATTTGCAGTTTCTTTTTCTTTTACATAATATTTTCACAACTGAAATTAAAATAGCCCAGTGTAGTAGACAGGACAAACATCATTCCTGTTTCTACCGGAGTTAAACCTCATAGCTTAGCATAAAAGAAACATTATGACACAAACTATTTCTATAGCTCTGACTCTCATCATTACCTACCACCCAAATTACTCACCAACTAACTAATCGCTTATGAATTCTCCCTCTCCAAACTCATGATTTTTAAAAATCTGAACATTTGCAAGTATTGTTCTAGTGGAAATGCTGATTTACCTTCCTGCCCCAACCTCAACTTTGCCTGGCTAATTTCTACCCATTCTTCAAAACTCTTTCAATGTTTATGTTTCAAAGAAATGGTTAGCAAGAGCAAAATGAGTAAAACCAGTTAGGATTTTCAAGCAAATCAAACAACAGATAAACAAATGAATAAATGAAAAAATGAGAAAAGTAGAGCTATAAGCCATGTCGCACTGCCTCCTTGGAAGGCTTGACTGCCAGGGTAATTGTCTTCTTTCTGCTTTTGGGAGCAGGGCCTCTCTGGTGATACCTCCATGCCAAAGATCCCGCTATGCCACCTACTTTGATGTTGCTGTTCTCCGCTGCCTACTCCAGCCCCACTGGTCTGAAGAAGGCACCCAGTGGTCTCTGATGTACTATCTACAAAGGCTGCGTCATATGTTGGAAGAGAAGCCAGAAAAGGCTCCAGAGCCAGATATTCCTCTCCTGCCCAGACCCAGGAGTAGCTCAATGGTGGCGGCAGCACCCTCACTAGTGAACACTCACAAAACCCAAGTAAGACACTCTGTCCATTGTAATTTGAACTGACAACGTTGGCATAACATGCTCTCTCTTTCTTCTGTGCATCCAGTGCTGTCTGATTGGTAAATTCCTCGGTTATCATTATCCTTTCCCTTCCATCTTTCATCGCTAGACTTTTTTGCTGTTGTGTAGTTCTTGTTTACCATTAAAAGAAGTGCATCTCTTACACATGCTATGGTAGTGTAAGTCTTAGTTTATCCAGAATGGTGAAAATGAGGTCTTCTGAGTAATCAAAGTAGGTAATAAAGACTTCTGACATGGCATCTGTCAATTACCAATATCATAAAATATGGGACGCTACCATTTTACTGATTTGGCATAATTCAAAAATTTTCAGTATTTCAGTATCATCATTAGAAATATTGTTTATTGATATATAGTCTTGCTATTTATTATAAATGTCTGGAGAAATAAACTGAGTGTATACTGATGTGGTAACATCCCCATGAAAATTGCTTTCTGATGAACAACTGCCTAATATAAGTTGAATCTTGTTCTTCCTCTCTTTCTCATCAACACTGTATATTGAAAATATAGAGAAAAACCTGACATTCAGGGTTTTACAGTTTTGGGGCTTAAAATTCTTTTCTGCATATTGTGAAAATATACATAAGCAATATCAGAGTGGAAAAGAAATATGCTCTGCTTTATTAGTAGTATTCTGTCCAAAGTAATAATTTCCTTTAATGAATTTTTAAATAGAAAAATATTTAAAAATTTTTTTTAGTTGTAGATAGACACAATACCTTTATTTAATTTATTTTTTAAGGTGGTTCTGAGGATTGAACCCAGTGCCTCACACATGCAAGGCAAATGCTCTACCAATTAAGCTACAATCCCAGCCTCTGGAAAAATTATATTTTTAACTAAAAAAGAAAAAGAGATATCTATTTTCTATTTTCTCATCACTATGGATCTGGGGTTACATGGCTTCAGTGCTGAAAATTACAAACAGAAGTTAGTATGAAATACTTCTTTGAGGTTGTAGAATTTGGATTTTGAAAGTCCAGACATGCAAGTTAGATACTTCATAGATATCAAAACAGTAGGTGTATTCCTATTTAAAAACGTGACATATCAATAACAAAATACTTGTATAACAGCCCTACGTTCTTGATCATTGTCTATTTTATTGCATGTTAAGGATCTCACCATGAAGTGTAATGAAGAAGAAAAATCTCTTAGCCCTGAGGCCCTTTCCAAGGTTTCATTGACCAATCTGCGAAGGTCTGCAGTACCAGATCTTTCTTCAGACCTGGGCATGAACATTTTTAAAAAGGTGAGTAGGATCATTTATACCTTTTGATATTTTAGTAATTAAATTCAGTGGGGCATGAGGTACTTCTTTCTAATTATGTTACTGTATGGGGTGGTTACAATACTGACTATGACATAGCATAACCCTATAGGCCTTTGTAAGTCTCTCTATTAGTATGAGTGTACTTCCTACTCTCAGAGTTCCACAGGGTTGTGGGAAGCTCAGTCCTGAGAATGCATTGCAGTAGTAGAGGTAGTTGTAGTAGTAATCTGATAATTTACATTTGTGTGGTCCAACTCATTTCATCAAGTATTTTACATAAAGAGTTCTCACATAATCCAACGAAATTCTTTATTCTACCTGTTTTCCAGAGAAGAATTTGACCCTTAGAAACTAGGTAGTTCACCAAAGAGTGAACCCAAATCTGAAAGTAGATCTTTAGCTAAATACTTCTATGCTCTCCTGAACCCATCAGACTGTTTCTTTTTTTTTAACAAATATACAGCACTAATTGCATAGAAAATAATATGTGTAGACTCACAGGTACATGTGTGTGTGTATACACACACATGCACACACACATAAGTAAGAGTCTTTTTATCTTTTATTTTGAAAATAATTTGCTTTCAAAATTATTAACTGAATTATGTCCATGAATAATATAACACATATTAACTAATCTATGAGTCCAGCTTCTCATGACTACATTTATTAATAATGAAACCATAGGCAATGGCCATCATTTTTTTAAAACCAGTCCTCATTTAAGAGGGAAAAAAAAGAGATTTTTCAATCTTGGCTGCATATAGAAGTTTTAAGGAGTTTTTATAAAAAGATAAGTGCCTAGACCATATCCCAGACCAATTATATCAGAATTGCTAAAGATAGGCTCAGGCGCTGATATATTAGACAACTTATCTAGACAATTCTAAACTCCTAATTACACTTGATCTTGAACTATTTTGTAGGAATAATGGGTTTGTATCAATGTTTCCTCTGGATCATCTTTGACTATATCCTGTGAGCAGTTGCACATATTTGAAGTTGGTTGACCAAAATAATGAATTTCAGTTTTGAAAAAGGGACAGCCTTGTCCAAGTGACCAGGAATCCTATATTCTAATCCAGTGATTCTCAAATTTTAGTGTACATTAGAATCACTTATGAGGCATGTTGAAACACATTGCTAGACCTCACCTTTTGAGTTTCTGATGCAATACGTCTGGGGATGCATTGGAGAAAGTGCCTTTCAAGCAGGTTCCCACATGATGCTGATGCTGCTGGTCCAGGGATCAGACTTTGAGAACACTCCTCTAATCCACCAATCAGAAAGACCTATGAAATGTGTGGCCCTTTGCTTAGTTTCTTTTTCTCTTTTAACAAATTAGGGAAATTTCACCCATTTCTGTTGGATGACATCCAATGACTTCCTGGATTCCCTATGCTTGTGTTTTACTACTCAAGGTTATGGAGCCCTTTGAGAAGTAAACTACCTTTCTTTTGCCCTGTGCCTGACTATTCATATCTTACTATTGCAGTTCAAGAGCCGTAAAGAAGACCGAGAGAGGAAAGGCTCCATTCCATTCCACCACACCGGGAAGAGGAGGCCCCGAAGAATGGGTGTGCCATTCCTGCTGCATGAAGACCACCTGGATGTGTCCCCCACTCGTAGCACATTCTCCTTTGGAAGTTTCTCTGGGCTTGGAGAAGACAGGCGAGGCATCGAAAAAGGAGGCTGGCCAACCACCATTTTAGGTGATCACAAAAGACCTTTTGAAGTAGGGCAGAGCTTGAGTGACCTATTTAGGAATCTTGACCTGTGGCTCCCTGGAAAGTCTGGGTCTTTCTTGGACAATTAATTCAGCCAAGAAATTTGGTCCTAACTGAAGGTTCCCCAGTAACTGAAATAATGCTGTATTTTCACAGCCAAACAAATGCAAATAAGTAATTACGTAAGAATTCTGTGTAATTAGCCAGGTTAAAGGCCCTATTTCTTAGATTCAGAAACATGGCCCTAGAGGGTTCTGTGCCTTAACTTTCATTGGCTAATGTAAAGACAGACCTTTATTTAACTCTGTTATTTAATAAAGGAATAAGTGAAGCAAAGGAAAAAAAATTTTCTGTTTGGGATGGCATATTAAAGACAGCCAGCTTAAAACCAGGAGCTGACAGTTAGCAGGTCCACAACAGATGGTTTCTGACATTTGGCTTAGATTGGGGCTGACCTTATCACAGGCAGTTCCATCAATCATATTGACCTTGACTATACCCCAGGCAAGTTCAATTCTTGCTATTTTGGCTGTGCCCTCTGCTATTCCTAATACCCCCTCACTCTCACTGCTGTCTGTAGGAAAGACAAAAATCTGAGCAGAGAACCTTTCAGATTTTAAAAACCCCTTGTGATGCTCTTGTCCACTTCAGGGAAGCTGACGCGGCGGGGCAGTTCAGATGCAGCTACTGAGATGGAGAGCCTGAGCGCCAGGCACTCCCACTCCCACCACACTCTGGTGAGCGACCTGCCTGACCCCTCCAACAGCCACGGAGAAAACACGGTCAAGGAAGGTGGGTCCCAGACAGAGCTGGGGGCAGTTTAGGTTTCTTTTCTTGGTCTCTGTGCTTACCGTAGGTTCCATTTTCATTGTACTCCACTTACTTATGTTCTTTGAAAACTTCCATTCTTGTGTTATCACTTGGTAATTTAATGTTTAGCCATTCTTAGTGAAGAGCTATTTGACTACACTGAGACCACCAGACCTTTAGAGGAAGAGCAAAGAGGAGCCACTCATCTCAAAAGATCACAGACCCATAGGGCTTAAGGGCATCTTTCAAAGCATTTAGTGCTTTAGTTTCCTCTGTGACATGCTTCGGAAGGACTACACCTTCCGTGGGAAGAAAGTCACTGCCTTCCAGGGCCACCAATGCCTTTTTCACACAGATTCTATTTCAGAGAAGGGATTTATGGACTTTACACAAATTGAATGTGTTTCTGGATGGAATCTAAGGCAGGCTCTTTTTCTTTACTCTTAACAGAATAATTTATTCTTGTTCTTATTCTTATGCTCTCATAGGAACACAAGTTTAATCCCTCTTTTCTTTGAACTGTACTTCAAGTATCTATTCATTATAAATTTACATTCTATTACTTTAACCAGAGAAGAAAAATTCCATCTTGGTTTTTTTTCTTTTTTTTTTTGTTTTTTTTGTAATACACCAGATCAAAATAAGATATTTAACTGCCATAACTTATGGGAAAATAGTTCAGTTAAACTAGTTTTTGTTAATATGGTCTGTCATCTAACAGTGTGTAAAATCTACCTGTTATGATCAAGTGAACTAAGTCAGCATTAACAAAAGGCAAATCCTAGCTTCAGCTAAAGGAAGCCAGCTGCAATTTAGTTTTTCTATAGCCTCCATTAATTATCAATATTACTTGGACTTACAGCTTCAGGAGTTCCGTGGGAGTTCAGGATAGATTTGAGATTATAAGTCATTTATCTACAAAAGCTACAGCCCTGATCATGGTCATAATTTAAATAATAGCATAACTATCTAACTGATATAGCAGGTGAATATGAGGAAAACTAAGATGTTTCTTTTGTTTCATTAGTGCGATCCCAGATCTCCACTATCACAGTAGCAACCTTCAATACCACATTGGCATCATTCAACGTAGGCTACGCAGACTTTTTCAATGAGCATATGAGGAAGCTCTGCAACCAAGTGCCTATCCCAGAGATGCCTCACGAACCGCTGGCCTGTGCTAACCTGCCTCGCAGCCTCACAGACTCCTGCATCAATTACAGCTACCTGGAGGACACAGAGCATATCGATGGGACCAACAACTTTGTCCACAAGAATGGAATGCTTGATCTTTCCGTAAGGAACAAGAATTTTTCTTATGAAGGCCAGAAAGATATTGATTCTTTAAATCCAATATTCACAAGATTGGGTAAAAGGGCATAGAGATTCTTAGAAGTATTGAATCTTAAAATGAAAAAACTGCCCACATAAAAAAATTCTTAAATGTGTCAACCATCATAGATGAACCTTCTGTTTTCCCTAGGTATTACATTATATTTGATCTGATCTAAGAATATGTTTATAATTCTAAAAACTTAGTGA
The DNA here is from genome assembly GCF_048772815.1 of Callospermophilus lateralis. Classification (NCBI taxonomy): domain Eukaryota; kingdom Metazoa; phylum Chordata; class Mammalia; order Rodentia; family Sciuridae; genus Callospermophilus; species Callospermophilus lateralis. Next base: position 26,098,852 of record NC_135313.1, on the reverse strand, counting down.
ATCCTAAACATAAATATATGTTTGTGTGTTTTCTAAACCTCTTTTTTCCCCCAGAAATAGAGTAAGAAGCTCATTTATTTCATTTGGTTATATAAGCAACAAGACTACAAACCTCCTGTGTAGTCAGAAAAAAATGAATGGAAGTCCTTAAACTATTTAGACTTGCATTCTGAAGAATGCTTTCCTTGAGTATAGTTATTAGCAAATGAAAGGGTTGCTATATTTTATAATTACGTTTCACAAACATTATTATTGCACATCAGGGAACCTGGCCTAGCAAATAATTTAAAATATTAAAATCAATAAAGGGGCATAATTTAAAAATGCAAATATTATACATTTGAAGTTGAAGGGTAAATAATTATACAATTGTGAATAAGCAAGTATTGCTTTATTATGAGCATAAATATGTTATTCTTCTTTATTCATTATTTGTGGAAAGTGAAAAGAATTGAAACACCCTGATTTTAAATATCAGTTATACAAGTTTCCACTTGAGTAAATAATTAGTGTCCCATTAATTCACTGTGCTTCAATATCCCCATTAACTGTACATATCATGGCAAGTTTGGAGAGACTTAACTGAGAAAATACATGATTTTAATTCTCTGGATGATATAAAGTCTATATTAAGCACGTACACAAGGTCCCCATGCAGCTTAGATAAGAAAATCTGAAAATTGTCTGATTTGTGCACATAGCACAGAAGAAGAATAACTAGTTAAACAGAATAACTAAATCTATTTAGGAAGAGGTAACTTAATTGTCCTGTTTATATTTGTCCTCTGCAGGTGGTTCTGAAGGCTGTTTATCTTGTCCTTAACCATGACATCAGCTCTCGCATCTGTGATGTGGCACTAAACATTGTGGAATGCTTGCTTCAACTTGGTGTAGTACCATGTGTAGAAAAGAACAGAAAGAAGAGTGAAAACAAGGAAAATGAGACTGTGGAAAAGAGAGCAAGTGAAGGAACTTTCCAGTTCAAAGGAGTATCTGGAAGTTCTACCTGTGGATTTGGGGGCCCTTCCATTAGTGGAGCTGGAGATGGTGGAGGAGAAGAAGGAGGAGGTGGTGATGGAGGAGGTGGAGGAGGTGATGGAGGAGGAGGTGGAGGAGGTGGAGGAGGTCCTTATGAGAAGAATGATAAGAACCAAGAGAAGGTATGATTGAATCACCTTCTGTGTCCTCATGAAATATTGCTCTGAATTTCTTCCCAGTGCTGGCTTGCTAGCAATTTATTGACTCAAAGCAGCAACTAATCACTAGAGTAAGAAAGTACTGAATGTAGAAATATCTTAATTAGGTTTTTAGCAGGCATGAGTAGAAACAGATTGAACAGTGTTCAGAATCCACGCACATCGTCATTCATGCTTTGTTAGAATGAATTTTCTGGTTAGGTTATTTCTGCAATAGAACACCTCAGATGCATTCCATTTCCATAATTCTCAGTGTGCCACTAAGGATAGATAGCTCTTTCTTGAGATGTTCTTGGTATAAATTGAGTGGCGTCTTAGTCCACTCATGCTGCAATAAGAAAATACTATAGTTTGGGTGGCCTAATCAACAGAAATTTACTCCTCATAGTTCTAAAGGCTGGGAAGTCCAAGGTCAAGTTGCCAGCGGGGTGGGTTTAACGTGAGGCCTTTTGCTTGACTTGTAGGTGACCACCATTGCTGTGTGCTCACACAGCCTCCACTTTGTGCATGTGCAGGAAGACAGCCTAATCGCTTTGGACCCAGGTCCCAGTGTCTGACCTTATTTAATTTTAATTAATTCCCAAGGGCCCATCTGCAAATATAATCAGATTAGAGTTTAAGATTTCAATATACAGATTTCAGGAGGACCCAAATACCCAGTCCATAAGAAGCAATGTGGACTTTCTAAATAAAGTATTTATATAACAGATTTTTGGCAGACAACTTTAGCCATAGTTAAGGGGAAAGCAAGAGAAGAATGGTGCTTGATTAGTTGGTTGATTTATTTGATATTGGTTTGGCATAGTAACAACTATTCTAGCCTCAGTTCCCTTGTGTCTCAGTGTGTCACCTCTCAGAGGGTTTTGCCTTCCTATTATTGATTGTTCCTGAATTTCATTCCCTCTGCCTTGGCAAAACCTCGTTATGAACTCTGCATTTAACAACAAGAATTCATTTTTTCCTTCTTGAGTTTTAAATACAAATTACCACAGCTTAAATTCACATAACTCACACTGATTTGAGGTTGTAGCTGGAATGTGCTGTTCAGAAATTGAAACCAACAAGAGATTTGAATCTCTAACAGGTAAGAATCGCATATTATGTCAAGTGTTTACAAGTGAAAGATTATACTATATAGAGTTTTAACATCTACAGACACAATATGAACTATAAATTGTCCATTTTTCTCCATAGGGCGTTAAATTTTTACATCCAAATGAGGATTGCAGAAATTATAGAAATTTTTTCTTTCTTTCTACTCCCACCTACTACATAATTAATGCACATTTATCGTCTGTGTTTCTTTATTTCATGGCTTACTTTTATCTTCCTAATATTCATGATTTATCTTCCCAATATTCTGATCCAAATATTCCTGCTTCAATATTCTTGGATTCCTTAGCCTTATCTTTAGGATTTTCTTCTTCTGCCTTAATCATATAGTATACCTAGATATTATTTTAGATACTAAAGCTTGGTGCTATAAATGTTATTTTGACCAAAATTATCACTTTTGATCAGTATGGATGATTGTAAAAAGAGATAATGTGGTCTCTAAAAGAGCAACCAAGATTCAATTGTTTTGTAGTTAGTTCTCAAAATGACATTCTTTTTAGGACAAAGAATTTATAAAATAAAATGTGATGCTAGGTCAAGTGGCTTCTGTTTATGATTCATAAAGGTCTGTTCTTCCCTAAAAACATCTTTTCTTTTCAGTGGAATCAGAAAGTTTATCTAATTTTTCAGCCCCGCTAATATCAGAAACATGGGAAATTGATTAAGACAGAAAGGAAGATCTAATTTCTATTTCCATTTTGGCCACTAGCTTATACTGAAAAGTTGAAATATTATTTAGTACTCTGGTTTCTGCCTGTAGCTTGATACATCTTTCTGAATATCTTCTATGAATGAAACTTAAATCCCAAGGACACCTGAAGGTCTAAAGAATAAAAAACTGAATCGATCCTTACAAAGGATTTTTAGGGCTAGAGAATTTTTAAAGGGACATATAATAATTTAAAAATATATGTAAACCAATCTTCCAAATAAGCCCTTGTTTGGGATGACCTTTTCTGAGACACTACTATATGACTCTATTGTCCACATACTATCCAAAAAATCTTGACTGTGGGAACTAGTGAGGAATGAAATCCAGTACAAGCTCTGCTCACAGAGCTTCACATCCAAGCACTGCATCCACCCAGAGGCTTGGCTGTTTCCAACTCATCCACCAAGAGAGGCGTGTTTCTAATTTGCATAAAGGTGCCTCAAACAATAGCAGTGTCCTAGACCTAGAAATAATAGTTAACATTTGTTTTGCTATTATAATGGACATTACATGTTTTTACTTTTTTGACTTATGAAATTATTATATTATTGCTATTTTGTAGGACACTGAGTAGTTTGCCCAAAGTTAGACAATTATCAAATCTTGCAGGGAAGATTTCATTCAAACTAAAAATGGCATCTTAATTGTAAATATGTCTGGAGCTGAGATGGCTCTTCAAAGCAGTTCTTAGGTGAAGCAAGGAGACTTTTTGCCTTTACCACTCTTCTGCCACTGACCTGTCATTGGAGGTAGTCTGCCTCCTGGAAAATACTGTAAAGTTGGTTGGTTGGTGGAGGCAGCTCTCCAGCAGAGGCAGTCAGCTGAGGACTTTCAGCCATCAACACTTCCAACAACTCAGAGAATGAATGTTTTATTCCTGACGGGAGAATTTCTGGGGTCCAGCACTGCATTCACTGCATGAGTTTATGGATAAGTTTATGGATAAGAAAAGGAGGGCCAACTACATAGCATAGGGGAGGAGAGTATCTACACTATCACATCAAGGCAGATAATAATTTCTGTATAAATCCCTAGCCCTTCCTTTTACACCCTACCTCCATTGGAGTATTCTTTCTATGTGTAGCCCAAAAGTTTATCTGTCAACCTGTTCATGTAACTAACATGAAAATCCCTTAGGTTGTTGAGCAGTGGTCACCATTATATAATTTGCTTTACACAGCAAACCTATAAAGTAGGAAGGGCAGTTATTAGGGTGCTTAATTCACAGATGAGGAAACAAAAAAAGGGATTAGTTAATTTATCTAATGTTACACGCGATTAAGGACCAGGAGCTGGAATCCCAAGTCCTCAATGAATGTGCTTACTTTGAAAGTAGCTAGGATGATGGAGGCAGGTTGCTGCTTCCCAAAGGTAATGACTCCCCCACACTGGGCTCAGCATCATCCCTTAGCAACAGCATCCTTACGCTTCTTTGGAAATGATTCAAGGAAATTCCTTTTTTGGACATCATGTTCTCCACTCACAGTAAGGATTAAAAGGGACAAAAAAAGTGGATGAAAATGATTTTCATTATTCATCTCAGGAGGGCTCCCAATCAACCCACAAGGGGAAAATCAACCTGAATGCTTATAAAGTTCTGCATATTCTCGCTTTTCTTATGCATGTGAATTATAATATAGTGAAACAATTGGAAAAAATCCTTCAAAATTAGCAGAAATTGCCATGAAATTTCAAAGTTCTAGACTTTGACCAGTTGAAGAAATTCAGCAGTAATCCTTACCTGGTGGTATTATCAGAAGACTGCTCATGAGGGTAGTTTCTAAGGAAATTCATTGGCCTTCATTGCTGATGATCCCCACCCGCCACCCCGGTAGCCATTCCAATAGGCTGTCAAGGGTATGAAGGATATCTTCCAAGAAAAAGGTCTGTGTTCATGTTCTAGCACCAGAGGCTATTCAAAATGCATAAATTATTTTCTTTTAATTCATGAAATAGATTTTAGAAAAGTGAGTTTGTTTGTTAAACCCTGGACAATTCTATTTCTCAAATTGCAGGTGCTTATTGTAAAACATAATTGAATTGTAAAATAGAATCTTCGTAGCAATAGTGGTTCAGTGGCAAAGTAAGTAGACTTCTTTTTGTTTCTTGATCATGGTTACCAGGATGAAAGTACACCTGTAAGCAACCATAGGCTTGCTCTCACCATGCTCATCAAAATAGTGAAGTCTTTGGGATGTGCCTATGGTTGCGGAGAAGGACACCGAGGGATCTCCGGAGATCGTCTGAGACACCAGGTATTCCGAGAGAATGTAAGAGAATTAAAGTAGATTCCATTTCCTCTCCCTCTTCCCTCTCTCCAGTTGAAGAATGAGTCCTTTGACAATGAGGGTCAGTGTTCCCTGAAAAATATTGTATTTTATAGGGCATTTTAATGGTATCTTGGGATGGGAGAAATCCAACAAGATATCTCAACAACTAAAACTGGCTTAGGAAAGTTTAATTGGGAAAACACTTCTGCCTCCTACCTAGAGCAGACCAACAAACCAATTGGTGCAAGAGTATGATTGGAATGTGTGAATTTCAGTTTGGAAGAACTTTGCACAGATGAATACATTTAGTAAGCTTCTGATGACCTGCGACAAATGATTTTCAATCATCTGTCTGGCTACTATAAAAGCATATTTCATATTAGAGAAAGGGGTCAAAGTTGAGACTCAGTTTGTTGTTCTTACTTAGATATGGAAAATGGCCCTTATTGGGACAAAACAGGACTGTAAAAGTAGCCAGTTGTTTTCTGGCTGCTTTGCTTCAAAATGAACCTCGACTTCTACATATTTGAGATCATTTCCCTTTGAACTGTGTGAAACCTGAAACTCTGCCCTTGGGCTTGCCATGTGTAATTCCGTAATGGAACATTACAGCTCATTTTCAGTCAGCTCTCCTGACTGTGCCTTGTTCATTCTGACTTGACCAATGATCCATCTTCACAGCAAGCCTGAGCTGGGGCAGTTGCCTCACATGTGAATTGAAATTCTAAGAAAATATTCTTTTCACAAAAAAGAAAGAAAAAAAAGATTGGATGCAAAACCAAAGAAAACCCTTTGGCATATCTTGCAGAGTTTTAGGATAATGTCAAAATCTAATGCTGGACCAGTGTTCCTTGGCATTAGATTTTGTCATGAGGTGTTCACATAGTATTGGCATGCTGAATTCTTGCTTAATGTATCTTCTATCATCTATCTATTTATCCATTTTTTAAAAAAATATTCTGTTATGCTGTGTTATTTTAGTTTAATGTGTATATGGGAAGTAACAACCAAAATAATTAATTTGAAACATGAACATCTTGACCAAGATCTGGATTTTTGAGGTTAAAAGTGAGAAAAAAATTTAAAACAATAACTAGTAAGCCATTAGAAAGCTTATATTGCCTCCATCTTTGCACATACTTATGTGATTCTTTGATTTTTAATTCTATCACAGCATGAGTAAAACCCTTCAGGGTTAAATAAACCACATTACTTCTCATGCTAAGACCAATTTCATGAAATTAAATGCTAAAACATACTAAGTGTCATTCTCTAATATAAACTGCCTTGGACAACTGTGTCCTGTCTCTCTGGATTAACAGAAAGCAGGACTAACTGAATCAGAAAAGAAGCTTTGTTACTTCTTGTCCACCATGCTTTTCTCTCTTCAGGTATTGAATGCTTCTATGAGGCATTCAGACTGTTCCCTATCTGGCTTTACAACTTGATTTATGGGGCAATTCTTCCATTATTTTGTAAATTTATGCTATACTCATTATAGAAATCATATATGCTTACCCATGTTCAGTAAGCACATTGTCCAAAAGATACAAAATTTGAGAAAATTTCCCTGGGAAATATGTGGGTCAAGAAGTTAGATATTTCTAAATTTCTCTACCATTGGAATTCCAGGTGTTACTTTTTCCCCCAAAGCAATAGGTCTTTACTGAGAAATTACCTAACTTTTAAAAAGTTAAGAATACTTTCACTTTTTCTCAGGTCATATTTCTCAGGTCAGATACTCTATAGTTTTTTTCTCTTTGTTTTGTGAGTTATTTTTCTTTTGTAAAAACAGAAGA